>NC_143134.1:119218750-119821041 GCF_059928025.1 Delphinapterus leucas | reverse complement strand
ACTCCCCACAGAGGCTCA
The DNA here is from genome assembly GCF_059928025.1 of Delphinapterus leucas. Lineage (NCBI taxonomy): Eukaryota > Metazoa > Chordata > Mammalia > Artiodactyla > Monodontidae > Delphinapterus > Delphinapterus leucas. The sequence continues at coordinate 119,821,023 of NC_143134.1, read as the reverse complement.
TGATGCACCTCTGGGAACTGGAGGCAAAGTTGAAAGACCACCAGAACAGTAATCCCCATCACCCTTTAAGAACTCACAAGGTCTTCAGGACCCTCCTGGAAGCCTGTAGGACAAGTCTCACCCTGTTGTGCATTAGAATCACCTAGGAGTTCTTTAAAAAAATACACCAAAACTCATACCCAAGCCTCATCTCCAGAGAGCCTGATTAAACGGATAGGGAGGGGATCCCCCACTGCGTCCAGTGTACAACTGGGATTGCAATCCAATAATGCAAGACCCACCAAACTGTAAGAATTAAATATGTCAATGGGGGTAGGGAGATCTGGGCGGTAAGCGGTGGAAACGGAGAAAATGTACGTGTGTCACGGTACATCTCCTGTCTCCCAAACTGTAAAGACATGGGAAAAGACTAAAGGAAGGCTTGTTAATTTTTTGGGTCACAGACAGGTGCTTTTCAGAATTTGATGACAAGTCCCAGAATGAGGTGACTTTGGCAAATGCCACAAGGCAGCTCCTTCTCCTGAGCAATAGGTAAGAGAGAAGATTTCAGGAATTTCACAGCTCAATGCTTGCTCAATATCTATCAAGATAAAATTATTCCTGACGCTCAAACACCAAATGGCTACTCAAGTATGTCTGGCTAGGTATTATCACTGGAATTCATAGAAGCAATCAACTTAAAAACTGAGACAGATCTGACAAACACCATCCCAACCATGTGAGCAAACTGACATCACTTACGTCAGGACAAAAAGAAATCATGTGATGTGATGCACGTCACCTATGTGGTATTACTGCTCGAAATGTTTCATGCGAATCTCACCATGTGGAAACTCTCAAATCCAAATTGAGGGACTGTCCACAAAACTAACTGGCCTGACCTCTTCACGAATGTTAATGTTGAGAAAGACAAAAAAGGTGAGCAACTGGTTGAGACTAACGAGACAAAATCGGAATATAACGTGTGGTCCTTGAGTGGCTCCTGGATTGGAGGGAGGGAAAAAACGACTACAAAGAACATTAAAAGGACAACTGTGGAAATGTGAATACCGGCTGTAGACTGGATTACCGTTAAATTTCCTCAGTGTGACAATGTATTGAGTACCCTTATTTTTAGGAAACATACTGAAGTTCCTAGGGGTGAAGTGTTTCATGTCTGCGATTAACTTTCAAATGTTTTAGAAAAAAATTACATTAAAAAGGAAAGACATAAAGCAAATGGTGCAAAATATTCGCAAGTGTTGACTCAGGGAAGGGCATGGTATTCAGAATATAATTTATGCAAACTTTCTGCAGGTTTGAAGGAAGAAAGAGATAGGCTGGGAACATTTACTCGTGGGGTTTTATAACGCACTTCAACTTGGCTATAATCATTATTCCCATTTATGATCTCTATTTAATAAATTTGCTTGCGGTAGGGCTGAGTGTGAAAACCCAAAGACAGTCATCAGAGGAAATAAGCATAAAGCCACCGTAGGCTCCTTCTCATCTATGTGGCTTAAAGACTTGCTCTGTGACTGACCTTCACGTAGGGCAGGCTCCGCGTGAAGATAAATGTCCCACAACAAGGTGGAGACAGCATGGCAGCACTGAGGCCACTGTGAACCTTCCCAATCCAGAGTACAAAAGCCACAGAACTTCAGTGTGAGTTACAGGGAGCAAGAAAAAGGATTTAAACAACAGTCCTTAAAAGTAAGGATTTTTAAACAACTTGGGAAAATTTTTTTTGGCCGTGCCGTGTAGCTTACAGGATCTTAGTTCCCCAAACAGGGATTGAATCCGCACCCCTGGGAGTGAAAGCGCGGAGTACTGACCACTGGACCGCCAGGGAAGTCCCACAGCTTGGAAAAATATTCATCTGGGAATTCAGGATTGAGCTCTAAAGCAGTTTGCTTAAAATCATACCCGATACTGAGGAAGAGACTGAGGACTTGGATGACAAGGAACTGGATGATGCCGAGAGAGGTGCAGGGTGGCTGAGAGGTCCAGAGGATGCTGGCTTGGAGACCGAGGAGAATGGCAGCATTGAGGGTGAGCTCTGTGAGTTGTGAACAGGAGCAGAGGTGGCCGCGGCCGTGAACCTGAAAATGGAAGCCCGAATGGATCAAAATGGCCTGCTGCTGTGAGATCCTTTCACATTGGTCATGAGCGATCATCAAAGGATAACTTACTATCCATACTTTTTTGCCTTCAGGAAATGCAAACGTTTAGCTGTTTCTTATGAAAGGTCAAAGCTGCATGAAAGCATTTAGCGTCTGCTTATTTGGAATGAAAAATTCAGTGAAACTATCTAATAAGTACTTAACATGACGATGAAACCGTTTATCATGGCATAAAACATTTATTGTCGATTCTATCAAGCTGAGTAAAGAAAGAGGGTGGGACTCTACTGGACTTAGGAGAGTTTAGTGCTCTCCCTTTGCCAAGGAAATTACTGAGAACTCGTTGTGGGGTGATCATCTCTGGGGAATGAGGAAGGAAGAGGAGAGCAGGTCACCCTCTTTGGGATGCTGACCATCTACTGGGCAGGGGAGGTAAGTTCCACCTAAAGAGCAAACGTCTGTGAACAATGTAAACAACCAGCATCAGATGACTGGTCAAATAAATTATGGTGTGGCCACAAAATGGAATACTAGGCAACCTTTAGAATGAAGTGGCTGCGTGGCAAATTTAATATTAACAATGACAGCGGCCAGCAGCCCCTTCACAGTAATAAGGGATAATACAGAAGAGTGGGGGAAAACTGGTAGCGTTTACACTCAATGGCTATCTTAGGAAGGGTTACAAGGTATAAGGGATTACTTCACTCAAGAAGCTTACATGCTAGTGGTGAGAACAAAACAAGCAGATAAAGAAGTAAAAAGTAAGATATGAGTGAGTTAGTAGGACCCAGATCTGGAGGAAAGTGGAATACCACGCTGAAGTGTTTGGATTGTACTCAAACAGCAATGAGAAGCCGCTGGGGACTGTCATCTGATGTATTTACAATTCCACAAGATCACTCAGTGGCTATGTGGAAAACAGTTCAGAGAGTCAAGAGTGGACACAAGGGAGAAAAAGGACTAGAGGGATTCAATTTCCTTAAGGGACATATAGTCTTTATTGCTTCATTTTTTAAAAGTAAGGAATACCTCCTACATTTAAAACCTGCAAAAGCAAAACAAGCATTTAAATATAAACGTCTAATAGTTAAAAAAAAAAAATTCTAAGAGACATCTCTGGACTCTGTCCACTGATGAAATGCAAACCTTTATGTTGTTTGCATTTTTACCATTTGCAAGTATTACTATGGGAAAAAGGAAAAGAAAATCTATTCAATAACTCCACTCACGGCGACTCTATTTCTAGTGAACAACAAGCGATATTTCTACCCGTCAAACTTTAAGTGTTACCTACTTTTCGCTAAGGTTGACCTTCACTGCAGAGGCTGATGGTGGGAAGGTGGGCTTCATTCCTGTATTTGGAGCAGACATGCTTGGCACTGGCGTGCTTTCCAGGGTAGGCTTAAAACCCGATGATCCAAAGGAGAATGAGGCGGCTGAGGGTGCCATGGGAGAGGCCGCAGGGGTGAGCACGAGGGAGGCTTGAGGAGGAGGAACAAAAGAGAAGGAGGATGCTCCAGGGCCCAAGGCTGCTTTGGAATTGTCAGAGGCACTGGAACACGGAGGGGCCTCCCCAGTGACAGAACCAGATGACTTCAAGGATGAAGAACCAAAGGAGAACACAGCAGGGGCTCCCACGGCGGAAGGCAAAGAGAAGGTGGAGGTGGGAGCAGCCGGTGATGAAGGCAGAACGGAGGCAGGAGCTACGGCTGCTGCCGCATCGAGCTTCTGCGGGGCCTGAGAGGAGGTGGGAGTAGTAGGAGTACTTCCTGCAATGGGAAATATGGAGAAAAAGGAAGGGAGAAGTTAACCCCGTAACAGTGGAGGTCCACATCACAGAAAGCAAGTGGGTTTGTGGAAGAATGAAGCCAGAAATAATGGTTCTCGTTCCACAAGGGGAAAAAAAAAGGGAAATAGAGTTGATGTTGGACTTTCCATGGCAAATATTCCATATGGTAAGATGTCTAAAACTTTGAAGGAAAAAGGAAATGCAAAAAGACATTAGACTAATAGGAATTCATGAACACCCACTTGAGTAATGTAGAAAAAATACACTTCTCAATGTTACAGTGAAAAATAAGTTATTCTGCAATATTTTATTATCAGGAAAAACCTTTAATTCAGACTTACACCTCATAATAGTCACTAAAACAACTCTAGGTTAATTAAAGATACACACATATACAAAAGCATATATATAACTATATCTCAAAACAAAGGAGGCAAAAAGTGAGTTGTCTCTTAGAGTCTATCAACTTGATAAACCTAAAAGTGACCCCCCCCCAAAAAAAACACAAAAGATAAAAGATTTGACTATGTACAGAAATAGTTATACAACCAAAAGGTAAATGAAAAAAAATTTGCAGCAAATGACACGTAATATGTTTTATTTTTTTTAAAGCTCATACAAATTGAGATTTAAAAAAATTTGAGACTTTAATAGTATAAGCTGGGAATCTAATTCATAAAAAGAAAATATATTCAGTCTCTCTAATCAAAGAAATACAAATTTAAAAGAGGCATATTTTTGCCTGTCCTCTAAATTATCAAAATAAAAATATATATAATCCCCTATGTTTGAAAGGGTAAAACAAACCTGAAACTTTTTATCACTACTAGGTACCTTTTTAGCACAGTCTTTTAGAAAGCATTTTAGCATTTTGCCTCAAAAATCACAGAACATGTACCTAGTAATCCCAATTTTAAGAATAAAGACTACGGAAATAACCTAAAAAATGAAAAAGATATTTAATACAACCCAAATGGTAAAATATATTCAACAGAGTGTTAAACACTCCTAAATGAATCATAAAAATTACTTAAGAACCTGGAAAACACTTAAAATTTAAATAAAAGACCAGCATACCAATTATGTATACAATATAATCACAACTATGAAGATGTTTATGAAAAAACACTGAAAGAGAATACCATAAAAGGCAAGTTTAAAATTTTTTCTATTTTCCAAACTTTCTATAAACATGTTAATTCTCCAAATTAAATAACTAACTAAGAAAGCAGTTTTTTTTTATCAATACATTTATGGGTCTTGGTTCTTCCAAATTGTCAGAGGTGACAGTTTATCTTCACTATGTCTAAAGCAAGGAAATACTTAGGATACAAGTATGAAAATGCCACTTTCTGAAAACAATGACCCCCAGGTAAACTGTCACTTCGATGACAGTATATAATGCAAGCCTATCTATTCTGTTAATACTTCCTTTACACAATAAATATGGAACCAACAACAGCTTACCTCTTTAGAGACCCAAGCATATGTGTCAATCACTTCCATGCATTTAGTAGACCAATACAAAAAGCATATGCCAAACCCCAAGGAAATCACAGGCATCTTCCCCACTGAAAATGGAACTGAATATCTGAAAACCATCATGCTGCTCTTTGTGATCATTCGACCCAGCATCCTTGGCGCTGGAGTGTGGGAGCAAGCAGAAGCACTGATGTCCTCTGAACCCATGAGCCAGCTTCAGCTAGAGCTGGTGAACTGGTGGGACACCTCCTCCCCCTTCAGTGGCTCTCTTCCTCTCATCTAAACATGGCTGTTACCTCTGGGCTAAGCATGAGGGAACACGGGGTTTCTCTAGGAGAGGCAAACAGTAAAACCGGTCTTTGCTCGCGCTCAGGGAATAAGGGGCTTGTAGCAAGCCCCTCACACTGAACTGTGCTCAGAAACAAACATCATCCCACAGGCTCCCGACTTCACAGGGTACACTGCTTGTTACAGACAGACCCAGCAACTGAGTGTAGGTAGTTCATGGGACTCAGGACCACTTAAAGGGGAAAAAATAACTCAGAGTACACACTGCAGATAAGGAGATATCCCAACACAACAACACTGATACAGTCTATGCAAGGCACCCGGTACATTACTTGGGGTCACACTGCCAGTTGATAGGAGTCCAAGTATCTGAGTGGCTCTATTTATGAAGTACGACTCACTCTGCATTGGGAAGCAGTGAGAAAAGATCCCCCAAGTGTTCTCCACCACATCCAACCCAACTGGTCAACATTTCTTCCTAGATATAGAATTGGTGGCAGTATGAGCTTTTTTAGCTATATTAGAAGAGAAAAAACTTACTAGTTATATACTCACAAAATTCAAAAAAAGAAATATTAGTAAAATTCCACAATATGAAACAATGCCCTTCTAGAAAGTTCATTCTGTTCTCACAAGTGACCCACTGCCGTTGTGAGAATTCTGAAGACGCAGATTGGCACTTACATGCATGCATTTATGTATGTGAAGCATATGTACCAAAATGCTGACTGGCTATATTGCTTGATGGGTTCTGAAGTGGTTCTGTCTTTGTATTTTCTAATTTTTCTCCAATAAACATATATTACTTAAGTGATATCTTCAAAGAGAAAGGGAAAAATAAACTAAAGAAAATTAAATACAAAGAGAAAATTCCCATGTTCTCATCACCCAGCAATAGCCACTATTTAGATTTTAACATCTTTCAAGTATTTTTTCTATGTACATATTTTTCTCATAAAAAAGGAATCAGAGTATACAGTGCTCTTTTACAATATGTTCTGTCCTTTCCTTGTCAATAAATATAACATTTTTAATAGTTACATGGCATTTCACTGTATGGATGTACAATCATTTATTTAACCAACCTCTCATGATTAAACATGTTAGGTTTCAGACCATATAATATAGGGTCTTATAATAGGATACTGTCAGTAAATTACCTAATGGGATCCATCGGGCTGAGATTCCTTTTTCTCTCAAGTAAAGGTTGGAGAATAAAGCTTGGGGGTGAGAGAAGGCAAGTATGTGCATGTGTCCGAGGAAAAGATTAGTCCTGCCTCGATAAGACAGGCCGGCTGCTAAAGATAACCACTGTGTGTCCTCACAGTATTCATCCCAGCAAATACTCCTGTACAAGCCCTCGGTATCCCCTCTCGGCCAAAATGGGGGGAGGCACGCACCTGATGACTTGGGTTGTCGCTCTCCTTCCAATGAGAGCCGCTCTGGTGTCCTGAGGAGGGACCTAACACCAGGATTTTGATTGATCATGTAAAATGGACAAAGCACACCGTCTGTCGAAAGTAACATAAGAACTGGAGCAGGAGGAAGAGTCATCTCATCATCTGTTAAAAAAGAAAACAAAGGTGACAAAAGGGCCAAGTCGACTGAAGGCCTGGGCCCAGAAGCGGAAGACGGCCGGAAGCAAAAGACTCTTCACAGGACTCATCTCTACAGTAGCTCGAGGTGGTTTGTTCTGATTTGGATCTGAACAGCCTTTTATGAAACAGCTCCTTAAAGAAGGGCTACTGCCATGATCAGATGGCCACCGTCCCACCAGCCCTACAGGGAAGCCCTAGCAGTCCTGCAGTGGCTCTGACTCCCAAACCTCTGATTTTTACGTGTGTCCTGGTGTCTGGGAGGTAGGTTTAGCATTCCCCTGACCAAGACAGGAGTCTCCAGGAAGCGACTCCTTTAGTTAAAAAAAAAAAGACAGATGAGCCTCTTTGGAAAACACACGGTAGGGCACAGAGAAGTGAGTCCCACTACTTTATATTCATTCACAGTTGAATCATAAGCATGTATTTTGTCAATTAAGTCTTCACGAGAATCAGAGTAAATGAGCTAATCAGACCAAACAGCCTGACCAGGGAAAGGACAAGGAACTTAGTGGTGTCTGACGGGTACACCTTTCTAAAATGAAGCACAAAGCGCAAAGAATATGGCTTTTTGTAAACAAATATTTTTTCCCAGTTTTATTGGGATAAAACCGACAAACATCGTACATGTTTACGGTACACAACATGATGGTCTGATGGATGTATACGCTGTGAAATGATCACCACAACCAGGCTAATTAACACATCCACCACCCCACGTACTTTACCATTTTGTGTGTGTGGTGAAAACTTTTTTTAAAAATTTTTATTGTAGTTGATTTACAATGTTGTGTTAGTGTCTGCTACACTGAATCAGTTATACACACACATATATCCATTCTCTTTTAGATTCTTTTTCCATATAGGTCATAACAGAGTATTAAGTAGAGTTCCCTGGGCTATAGGGTAGGTCCTTATTAGTTACCTATTTTATATATAGTAGTGTGTCTATGTTAAGATCTATGCCCTTAGTAAATTTCAAGTATAGATCCCCAGACCTTATTCATAATATAATTGAACGTTTCTACCCTCTGACCAACACCACCCCATTTCCTCCACCCTCTAGTCCCTGGCCACCACCATTCCTGCTCTCTGTTTCTCTGAGTGGAACTTTTTTAGATTCCACATATAACTGAGATCGTGCAGTCTTTGTCTTTCTGTGTCTGACTTATTTCACTCAAGGTCCATCCATGTTGTTGCAAATGGCAGGATTTCCTTTTCATGGCTGAACAGTCCATTGTATATATACAACACATTCCCTCTATCCATTCATCCACTGATGGACACTCTGGCTGCTTCCGTACCTTGTCTGCGGTAAGAACATTGCAATGAATATAGAAGTGCAGCTATTTCTTCAAAACCCTGATTTCACTTCCTTTGGAAAGGGAAGTGGAACTGCTGGCTCACATGGGAGTTCTATTTTTAATTTTTTTGTTTGTTTGTTTGTTTGCAATACACAGGCCTCTCACTGTTGTGGCCTCTCCCGTTGCGGAGCACAGGCCCCGGACGCGCAGGCTCAGCGGCCGTGGCTCATGGGCCCAGCCGCTCCGCGGCATGTGGGATCCTCCCGGACCGGGGCACGAACCCGTGTCCCCTGCATCGGCCGGCGGACTCTCAACCACTGCGCCACCAGGGAAGCCCTATTTTTAATTTTTTGAGGAGCCTCCATGCTCTATTCCATACTGGCTGCACCAGTTTACATTCCCACCAGCAGTGTATACAAGGATTCCCTTTTCTCCACATCTTTGCTAACACTTGGTATCACTTAGCTTTTTGATAACAGCCGTCCTAACAGGTGTGAGGTGATAACTCACTATGGTTTTGATTTGCATTTCCCTGGTACTTAGTGACGTTGAGCACCTTTTCGTATACCTGTTGGCCATCTGTACATCTTTTTTGGAAAAACGTCTATTCAGGTCCTCTGCCCATTTTCTAATCAGGTTGTTTACTTTGTTTTATTCTGCTATTGAGTTGTATGAGTCCCTTATATATTTTGGATGTTAACCCCTTATCAGATATATGGTTTGTAATTTTTTTTCCCATTCCACAGGCTGCCTTTTCGTTATGTTGTTGGTTATGCTGTTTCCTTTGCTCTCTCTCTTTTTTGTTATTCTCTTACTTTATATTTTTATACAATTTTTAAAGGTCACACTCCATTTATAGTTATTACAAAACATTGGCAGTATTTTCCCCATGTTGTACAATACACCCTTGTAGCCTGTCTTACACCCAACAGTCTGTACCTCCCACTCCCCCACCTCGATATTGCCCAGCTCTTCCCTCTCCCCACTGGTAACCACTAGTTTGTTCTCTAGATCTGTGAGAAAAAATGTCTTGTCTCACTTTCACATTTCAGGGGACTGCGGCCCTGCCGAGCCTCAGCAGGGGAGAAGACAGACTCAAAGCATGTGCTCAGGCCCCATCTGGAAGCCTGTGCCTGAGGCCTCCATTTTCTAACCAGGCCTTCGAACCAAGTATTGGTATGTAGCACCCAAGTGCCGTGGGGCGCTGTCCCCTTGGGAGGCACTGGGAACCTGGAAGGGGCACAGAGACAAAGCTATGAAATCAGCACTGTGTATTTTAGCCGTATTCTAAAGCACACACAGACACGCCAACACTCAGATACTCAGACACACAGAGTATGTGACCTCGGTCAATGAATATCCATTCAAATTAGATGAGCGTTGTATAACACACTGTCTCACTCTTTAAGTAGAAACATGGTACAAGTTAAAAGTGCACAGCAGAGTAGATTCTGTCATGAAAACGTAGAGCTGGATTTGAATATTAGCCATGATGGGAAGAAGACCACTTCTGCGCTAAGCTATGTCAGACTATACTTACTGATGGTGATTTCCACTTGGTTGGTGTAATCTATGGCAACTCCCATGGGCAAGGAATCATCACTCTTGTCTGTCACAGGCAGTTCAGCTCGGCTAGAATCCTCCAGCAGCCAAGATTCCCAATTACTCTGGACAAAGGAACAAGGAGAAGAAGAAAATGCCATGTTGGTTAGAGCCTTCTCCAGCACTGCTCAACAGGAGAGAAGAAAAAGGACAGCTCACGTGGTTTAGAGTTATATGTCGACTGAGACTCTGAAATCTGGAAAAACAGTCTAAAAGCTATGAGTCCCCCAGCAAGCGAGGGGTTACTTTTCCAAGTCAACCTCTCTGTCTGCTCCTGGCATACGAAGCTCCTGCCTTGTGAATAAATAACCACTACTGTGAACACTCTCTGAAGTACTGTCCACCACAACCACGTAGACTCCTGAACACAGAGGGTGAATCTAATAGCTGCACTAAGCCAGTCAGTAGCTGCTCCTAGAAATCTGGGACGGGAACCAGGATCTCCAGGGGATCCCCAGTGAGGTCTTGAGCAGAGCAGCTTATAAAGCTGGCCAGATGCCCTGTGCTCACTCGACCACAGAGACAGAAGGTAACCTTAGTTCTTGTCTTCCTAGTTCCTGGTGTCAGTTCCTCACACTGGCCAATCATCCTGCCACTGGATTCCTTGAGAAACCACCACATCTTTCCAATAAACTCCCCTTTCGTTCAAGTTTGCTCGAGTGGGATCTGTTCCTTGCAACAAATGATTCCTGGTTTTTAAAAATCTAACCTTTCAACGTTGACCAAAACTGGGCAGCGTGAATCAAAGGGGAATAATGCTCAATGAGAAACAGAAAAACAAAAAAACTGCTCAGGAAAGGGAACATAATTATGCTCCATGACTTAGCTATGGAGTCAATAGTCACATTCATAATAACGTAAACAAAATGGATTCCAACTTGGAAAAACAATCTATAGACAAAATAAAGAAGGCTTGCTAATCACTACAGAACAGAATACAAACAGTATCAGCTTTGATTTTGCGAAAGACGAGACACAGATGACAACAGCTTACAGGTGGGAGTGGGGAAGGTGTGCTAAAGGCAAGGGTGGGGCGCTGACATGTTCCTCTCACAGCTCGGAAGATCAAGAGAGATGCTATACGGGAATACCTTAAGAAACGAAGGTAAAAATGATTACTTAAAGTTCAAAGATAACAAACAGAAGAAACTAAAACTAGTGCTATAACCCTACTGAAAGGAAGGAGGGAGGGTTTGAAGGCCACATGTGAGCTAAACCCTCATTTGCCCTAACAGCCCAATAGTTTAACATTAATAATCAACAACTAGTGATAAAGCAAATTATTATTTAGGGATAAGGAGGTAACCATTAAAAGAAAAAGTTTACAAGTTAAAAGTGGTCCCCTTTCGTGGTTGAGAGTCCGCCTGCCGATGTAGGGGACACGGGTTTGTGCCCTGGTCTGGGAGGATGCCACATGCCACGGAGTGGCTGGGCCCGTGAGCCATGGCCGCTGAGCCTGCGCGTCCGGAGCCTGTGCTCCGCGACGGGAGAGGCCACAACAGTGAGAGGCCCGCGTAACGCAAAAAAGGTGGTCCCCTTTCGAGAACAGGACAGATCAGGACAGGATGGGCAGTGGTGATTTTTCACTTATAAGCCTTTCTCCACTATTTGATTCTTCAACCATGAACATAATTATTTTGATAAAAAGCAAAAATAAAAGTGTTTTTCAATGTGTGAATACATAAAATATTTGTGCTACTAAGAAAGTGTGACTGAAGTTAATCCAAGAGCAGCAAATCAGACTGCTGAACTCTGGCCTGTGACCCTGAGGACTACGCACTCACGGTTGGCCACCTTGCTGCCCCGAGAAGGATGGATAAATGTTGAATGACTGAAGAGGCATATGTACCTGTGCATGGGGTGCACAAAACATTTTTAAACTCAAGGTAGACTTTTAAAAAGAAAAGTTTCTGGCTGAGGAGTTGTGAGAAATGGTCAGAATGCAGATGCATTTTGCAAGTAGACCAAACATTACCTTTTGATAGATGTGAGATGTGAGAGAAAGAGAGTCAGAGGTGACACCATAATTTTTGCTTGAGCAATTGATGGAATGGAGATTAACCTACAAAGAAGGGAAAAACTTGAGGGAGGAGCAGGTATTGGGAGAAAAACAAGAGTTTAGTTACAGACAGTATTAGTTTAAGATGCCTCTTAAAAATACAAGAGGAGTTGCCACTTAGACATTTACATATGAGATAGAAAAATACCCCTGGAATAAACTCCACTTGCTTATTGCATGTGATTCTTTTGCTTAATGCGTTATTTAATGTAGTGGTATTTAATTTGCAATGTCAAATTCTGATACACATACTACTTCATCTGTATTTTATTGGTCCACGTATTATTTTGTTTCTTTTTGCCTAGTTCACTATTTAGGGTATACCAACACCCTGTAACAAATATAGATCCAAATATGCACTAGCCAACATTACAGAAGATTTTTGGAGTTTGACTGGGTATTCAAGTTGGCAGAGTGGCTGTCCTACCAGCTTTATTCAGGGATCCAAGCTCCTCATTTGTGGCTACACAAGCCATTATTTTAGTCCTTAACCAACTCTGTATCCAGGTGACAAAGAGAAGAACAAATGGAGAAGGCCCATAGTTCCTGGTGGCCGGGCCTAGAATTTGCACAGAAACTGCTGCTCCCATTGGAATAGGTAGAACTCAGTCACGTGGCCACACCTAACACCAAGACAGTAGCAGAAAAATAGCTCATCAATTTAATGTTCAGAAGCGAAACAAATTTTAGGTCATTCTCCTGGTTTTCTTAGCAATAAGAAAAAATATTTAAAATTAGCAGAATTCTGTACTCACTTTGATCAGGTGAAAAGGTAACTGACCCATATTCAAAATTCTCTGCATCCTTTTCTTATAATCCTTTACAAAATGCAGCAGAGGCACTAAAATTTGGCTCACATTTTAAATAAAACATTTTATTGATTTGGTCTCCTGTAGCTTATTGAGTTTTCATTCTCTCTTATTCTTTAAGAACAGCTCCGTATGTTTTTAGTTTGTCTCTGCCGTTATTTCTAAGTAGTCTGCAACTGTAGCTCTGAGCTTCTCTTTGACCTGCGTTATTTCAGTTAGTGACTTCATATACATGTATATATATTTGCCAGTATTTTGCAGTTTTGTTTTGATGGTTTAAAATTGTGTCATTATCCAGCTTTACTACAATGTCAGAAACAGTGCAATGTCATTTCTACATCTGACTTGATATGATCAATTTTTCAAAATGTTTTGTGGGGCTTCCCTGGTGGCACAGTGGTTGAGAATCTGCCTGCCAATGCAGGGGACATGGGTTCGAGCCCTGGTCTGGGAAGATCCCACATGCCGTGAAGCAACTGGGCCCGTGAGCCACAACTACTGAGCCTGCGCGTCTGGAGCCTGTGCTCCGCAACAAGAGAGGCCGCGATAGTGAGAGGCCCGCGCACCGCAATGAAGAGTGGCTCCCGCTCGCCGCCAACTAGAGAAAGCCCTCACACAGAAACAAAGACCCAACACAGCAAAAATAAATAAATTAATTAATTAAAAAAAAAATGTTTTGTGGCTTCTGGAAAAAAAAAAGTTTATTCTTGATGTGTACCCAAATTTAATACAACCATTACCTGGCCTTTACTAATTATGTAATTAAAAAAAGAAAGAAAGAAAGAAAAGCTTCCCTTTCATTGTGTCTCCTGTGTAGTCACTGTGCATAATCTACCAGAGCTCAGGAGAGCTTACCATGACAACTTCAGCCCACCCTGGCCTGCAAAGAGCACAAAGGGGAAGAAGGGAGATGGGTGCTTAACCGCACAGGTGCTTTTAGCTTTCTGGCAGTTTTCCAAAGTCAAACAGAAAGTATTTCAGATGAGTCACAATTTGGTTTGATTTGCATGTCTCTCTTCCACAGTCAAGGATGGGTTATAGTTAACCAAATAGAAGAGGCAGGTTCAAGTAATAGGAAGAAAATAAAGACGGTTGAACAGAACAAGGCAGAAAAAACCTCCTACACATCCAGGTACACTCCTACTGGAGGCTGATTACTAGTATGTTTCCACACACAGTGGATACATCCTAACCTAACAGAAGGGCCTTTGATGACATTCAAGGAACGGCTAAATCTGACACCCATGTTTGTCCAATGCAATATCCAAGCCATTTGATCCAGGGCTCTTGGTCATTTAAGCTGTGCTCTCATCCAGAAACTCATTAAAAGGGATGTGCCTTCATCTAAATCTTAACTTCAGTTAAACTCCTCCAAAATCCTTCTCAGAAAGGTATCACATAAAAGTGACGGGAGAGGCACTTACCTGGCTGCTCTGCCGAGCGAGGACACTAACTTCTGTTGAAGCCGCAGATGCTGCCAGCACTAAATCCCTGCAGAGGATAAAACCGGAAGGCCATTAAATTCAAACAGCGGCAGCTGTACCTTGACTTGAGTCACTGGTAGCATCTACAAGGCTTCCATCGGGACGTGAGGGAGAAAAGCAAGGTTTTCTACCCGGCGGAAGAAAGGGAAGAAGATTCTGGATGTAAAGCTTTATGTTTTAGTTCATAGGCTAGAGCCCTGGAGACGCAGCCAACTGCCTCCCTACTTAAGACAAAGGAGAGACACAACAGAATCAAGTCAGAGTTCCCAATAAATATAACACCCCCCTGCAGAGAGAATAATCTAATTAGAGGAACAGAAGCTTTGCTTCAAGTCATCTATCTTTCAAAGGGACACTTCTGCTCAGAGGGAACCTTCAGTATGTTCCTTAAATATCAGTATTTTCTTAAGTCATCACCGGAGTTAATGAGAAAATGGGATTTCTAAGTTTAGTATGTATTTGAGCTAAATAATTCAAGACTGGGAAAACAGAAGTAGTAGTCAGAAAGGCATTATCTAGCATGAGCTGAAAACGTTCGGGGTACCTCCAGCCTCTATTTTCCTCCCTTACAGAAAGGAAACAAAACAGAACAAGCAGGACCAAGTGACTCAGGGGTGACCTGACAGCGAGGGCAGGTTGTACCCTCCCTGGGTACGCGGCTCACCATTCTTCAATGTAGCTGAGGTAGTAATGATGCTGCCTCTCTGTACAGCTGCCGTAGCAGGGCTCCATAAAGTTCACAAACACTTCTGGGTGCTTTTCTTCTTTTTTCTACAATGAACAGAACGAGAAAAAAAAAATCTCATGGGCGATTTTTCTTGAATCCTACACAGTTAAGAATCTCAAAAGATAAAATCATTTAAGTTTTATGAGAAAATTCATTCAAAATATATAGACACTATATAAAGGCAGCATCGAGCAGTACAAAGAACAGAAGCATTGGCCACTGACCAAACTGAATTCAAAGTTTTCTGTCACTTTAGCATGGACAGATTACTCAACCTCTCTGATAATGCTTTCTCTCATGTATGATGGACCTAAAAAACCTACATCAAAGGCTGTTGTGAGATATGAAAGGATACATATAAAGCATCTAACCCAGTCTAACACGGAACATAAGTAGTATTCAATAAATGCTAGTGTTAATATTATCCCTGGGAAAAGAAAATCTTAATAATATCTTGAAATAAGGCATCTTAATAAACTTATTTTTAAAATTCAATATTGTCAGGAACCCAAAAGAGTTAATAAAAACAAGGCACTTTTTTCTCATATCAGATTGGCAAAGATTAAAAATGGTACCATTGCATATTGACACACATATTGGGAAACTGGTAGTTCCAACCATGGTAGGAGTACAAACTGATACAACTTTTCTAAAAGATACTTCGGCAGTGTTTTCAAAAGCCTATATCAAAAGAGCATATACTGCTTGACCTAGCAAATTCATTTCCAGGTATTTATCCTAAAAAATAAACATAATCCCATTAAGTGTACATAAAAGAGTGTTAGTATTCTTTAAAACAGGGAAAAACTGAAAGCAACCTGAGTATTCAACAGTAGAGGAAGCGCTAAATAAATTGATTATCGGCCCAAAAGCAAAATTCAGATTTACTGAGGTAGAAAGGTAGTTGCAATTTACTAAGTAAAACAAGGTTGCAAAACAGAATGAAGAGTGCCACTCCCACTTTTGTTAGACTTAGACTTTTATGTATGTATTTAATGTTTTTCTAGACTTTGAAAGTTAACATGATTTGGAAATATAAGCCCTGCCTCATTTGCTGTTTTTAATGCCACTGCAATTTAGGAAGACAGTGTAGATCTTATCATTCAGATCCTTCTTTGTCCTTCAAAATGACTCACTCCCTCACTCAAATGGCTCTCCCTCAGAGGCCTTCCTTGACCACCCAAGCTAAATCACACCCCAGTCATCAACCACCCCTTACCCTGCTTTATTTCCTCCATCACCCCTATCATTCCTTGATCCGACACTTGTCTGTGGACTAGCACGTTCATCCGAATGCAAGATCCACAAAAGCAAGACTTTGCCTTGGTCGCAGCTGTATTCTCAGCTTTAAAGCACACTGTGTAGGCATTCGATAAATATCTGATGAATAAATAAGTGAACGAATTTCGAAAATCAAGGTACTTTCTTGCTTCTCTAAAACGTCTTTATCACGTTAACATCTACCACAACTCATAGTTTGCAACTTAAGCAAAGTAAGTTTTAGGACTTTTTTCACCTTGTGACTCAACAGTAGAACATGCTCTAAGTGAACACCACCATTTTGGTCCCTAGGCTCCCAGTGCAGCATTAGAATCTTACACCTCAAGTTGCACGACCACTGCCAGCAAGAAAAGGAAACTGAAGCCTAACTGCGAACTTTATTAGAAGACTTCTAAAATCCTCAAATAACAGAGACATCCTTTTCATAGACATACCGGGAGTAGAGCCATCACCACATCCGGAGCAGTTTCCAAGGTCCCGTCTGCAGCAGCATATACTATTGTGAATTCATACGTACCGATCCACAGCACATCCAGAACTGAAAGACACACATCCTAAGAAACCATCTTGTGCTTGGGATAACCCCTGTACATTATATTACCATCTCATGGAAAAAAAAAAAAATCCAACTCCTATAGCTTTTAAAAAGGTCCAGATCTCACTAACTAAATACAATTTCACAAAGACTCAAGAAGCCCAAATTCATCCCAAAGTGGTATTTTTTTTTCTTCTGGTGGATTATAATCAAGGCAAATAATGAAGAATTCTAATTAAAAAATCAGGATCCATTTAATGTCATTTAGCAAGAGACACAGGTGTCTACCAGAGAATTATTGTTACAGCGACTTAATTAGCTAACTGAAATAATGAGAGTTTTCATACAGGAGGCACCAACACTTCCCTGATCAGGTATGCAGGTACATCACATGATCTGAAATTTCTGCAATACGGACATCACCTCATTAGAGGTCAGCCCAATAAGAAAAGCAGATGTGTTACCTCTGACAGGATGATCTGCCTCATAAAATGGAGGACAAGGAATGACTTTTTTCTCCTGCAAAGTCTGAAAGAGATTTGAAAAAAAAAAACAGAGTCGAATGAAACAATCCCCAAACCAATGAAACTGTCAAATCCAATAAGTTCCCCTAGAAACCACCTACGTCTCATCTCCCCAGCCAGGAGAGAATGAATACAGAGACGAGTGGATGCCTACTTCTAGAATCCTACCCTATGGAAACACTATCAGCAACGTGATCAAGGTAGGTGATGAGGATGCTCAACGCAATACCACTCAGAGTAGCAAAACCACTCACACTGATACAGATAACCATCAATAATGGAACAGAGATATTCACATAGTGGAGTCCTATGCAGCCATTCAAAAGAATGAAGTAGCTCTATATGTAATGAGCGGGAAGAAGAAGACTCCAATACACTTTTTTTTTTTTTTTTTTTTGCGGTACGCGGGCCTCTCACTGTCGTGGCCTCTCCCGTTGCGGAGCACAGGCTCCGGACGCGCAGGCTCAGCGGCCACGGCTCACGGGCCCAGCAGCTCCGCGGCATGTGGGATCTTCCCAGACCGGGGCACGAACCCGTGTCCCCTACATCGGCAGGCGGACTCTCAACCACTGCGCCACCAGGGAAGCCCTGTATTAACTTTTTACAGGCTAATGCCCTAAAAGAATATGTACCAAATGTCACATAACAACTTTGATGACAAAGAAGAAACAAAACCTTAACCTCAAACCTATTCCACCACATTCACCACTCTGCAACCCCTCAGAGAACAGGAGGAATACACAACGGCACAGGCCTTGGCATTGCCTGTGAACCCCTCCTTCCCATTCGGGTGTGACCAGATATATATGGATTCTTTGTCGATTTACATTGAAGAATATTCATGAATATCACCTCTGGAAGACCACAGGGAGAGCTGACCGAGTGCACATGCAACACTCTTTCCTGCATTCACTTGTGTACTGACAGATTTGTTGCAATGAGCGTAAATTACATTTTAATAGAAAAAAACAGCAAAGATACTCCCAAACCACCCCCAAAACAGTGGGTAACTTAAGCAAAAAAGTTCTGAAGTCCAAGGCAAGACTTACAGGAAGATACTGGACCACAGTTCCATTCTGTTTCCCCACTGCCAGCTGCTTTCCTTTGGGGCTCCAGCAGACTGGGTAAAGAAGAGAATGCTACCAATTAAAAACTGAATAAAATGGAGCAAACCAATGAGATCTGTACCGAAACAGCTACATAATAACCACTTCTTGTTCTTCTGTCAGTCCATGGAAGACTGTGGGATCATCCTTACTTGGCACAGTGAAAAAAGAAAGATCATTTCGATGATACAAGCCAATTGTGATGTATCACTGGGCCACTGAATCAGCTGTTAAAAATGCTTTTTCAATGGAGTACTGCCCAGAAAGCTGTAAAGTACAGAAAACTCTGTACTCTTTAGATAAAACAAGGAGAATACAGAAGGTTCTCAAATATCAAGATGTCATTCTCTTGCTCCTGTTTGATATTTTCTAATGCTTTTCCTCAAAGGTACAAATGACTGTTTCAGAGTACGACCCTTTTAGATCAAAACAATTATTCTCAACAACACAGTTCTAAACCAGCTATACTAAAATATTTCTTTCTCCAGAAAACCCAAGCACATTCAAGTTAAATCATGTATGCTATTTGGCTTCAAGGACATTAACCATGGAAATAAAAAACACTCTCTCCACTTCTGCCAAAGAACAACAAATTTGACAAAAAACCCCATTTGCTTTTTTTCCAGAGATTAAATTTTAACTAGATCACCATTACCATATGTTACAGAGGAGAAGACTTTATTACTCACCAGATGTTACTCCTACTGTGGAAGGAAGAGTCGCACACACTTTCACTGTCTCTGTGATCTGTAGGACAGCAATGCTGCCATCAGCCAGGCAAACTGCCACCATGGAGGAAACAGTAGGGTTCCACTTCATATCGATCACCATGCCTCCTGCATCTTTCAGGAGCTTATGATACGCAAACGGGCGTTTCTGCTGTTTGGCCTTTTAAAACACATGCCCAGAAGCAAAAATAAATTAGTAAATTAGTAAGTACAGAGACATTTAATAGTCAAAGAAAATTACTGAATGTGCAAGTTTTCTCGAATTACGGTTCACCTTTCTCCACGACCATGAAAAACAAACGCAGCTCTGCACAACAGTCTATTTGTTACAGACAGTTTTAACACAGCTTTGAAAACGGCAATCAATCGTTATAGCATACTCAGAGGGACTCGCAACAAAGGAATACACAAACGCAAAATAATCCGTAAAGAGCAGACACTAAATAAAAATCTGGGCTCTGCTTCTTAATATTGTTGGGCCCTTGAATTTTAGAGAGCTCGCATCTTAAAATATTATACCTATTTTAACTGGTATGCAGAAACCACCAAAGGCTTCAGGATTCCAAAAGAGCTTCACTGAAGATTTGTTGTGGAAGGTTAATGAAAGATTATTGATATAAAAGGTACCCCAAACAAACAGACACACAAGAACCCCAAATACTTAAACTCCTTGGGCCTGTTTCTCTACCTATGAAATGAAGATGACAGTACCTACTGCATAAGGCCATGAAGGGTAGGCATGAATGAGAACAAGGCATGTCAAGCACTAGCACAGGGCCTGGCACAAAGTCAGTATAAACACTCAATATTATTAACTATTATCATTACTAAACGGCCTGGAATGGAAGAACACTATATTAGGAGGCCAGAGATCCAGGATGTAGGAACTTCTGACATTAACTACTAACTCTATGGCCTTGGGCAAGTCACCTAAGGGTCCCTGGGCTCTGGCCTGTCTCATATATAAATGAGAAATGATAACATCCTGGGGCAGGTGGTATTATGAAATAATTTCTTGAAGTCACCTCTATCTCCAAAGATCTATGATTCTGTAATTAAGGACCTTTTAAAAACCCATATTTTAATCTAGAAAAAGAATTCAAAGGCCAACCAAGAACTTCTAGGTTATGATTCAATACCAGGAAATCTTCTTAGGTCCCTACAGTTTGCCAGCAGCTTACCTCATTTGAGAAAGTGCGAACATCAAAAAAAGCAATAATGGAACCATATTCACTGGACATCATGCACACGGAAAGTGTGAGGTTATCACAGCTCAGGGCCAGGTGATGTATCGGGAATTTCATAGGAACTAGCAAGCTTTGAACTTTATCAACTATGAAAACATAAAAAAACACAAAGCAGAAAATGGAATGCTCTAAGCATAAGCCACAAACTCTCTATTCAGGTCTATGTGAAACAATTTTTACATCTACATAAAAATATGCACACACCCTGATAACAAGTTGTACAGATAAATCGTAGCTTTCTTACAGATGTATAATGTTGCATTAAGTATCATAGGGACTCTTCCTCATCCGACCTGAGAAAACTAACTGTGGCTGTAGCCCTTGTTGAAAACAGTGCCCTGTACCGTATTTTTGCAACAATGCTCCAAAGAGCACACATTCCCATTTGTTTGGATGGCGCTGTTGTGACAACTAAAAAGCCACGCAATGAAACTCTTCTCCCAGGGAGCTGGAACCCAAGTTCAACTGAGCATGGCACAATGGTAAGCTGTTCTTCCCTTTGAGCTCGGAGGGACAGCTCTTCAAAAGAGAAATACAATGGACCAAAGAGAACACCCAGGAGGGCTTCCAGAAGCCTACCTAGAACTTCCTCTTCTTTGGGGTCAATCTCAGGACTAACAGCAGTTTTACTACTAGAATGATTTCTTGTAAATCAAGTGACATTAGCACTTCACTCCTCTATCACGCAACACAAACCAAGGAACTTACCTATCTTATTGGGATCATCTCCAGGTTTATTCTGAATAAGAAGATTTTTAGTAGGAAAAATCTGCAACCCACTGGCTCCACCAGCGAAGACCAGGCCATACTTGTTGGACACGGCAAGCAGATTCGAGCGTTCCTTGGGCAACTCCTCGGGGGAGTCAAAGATTCTCACCTTCTTCAGGGCTCTAAACTGAAAATCCTGTGGTGCGGGGTCAAAGCAAGATCAATTCAGGGAAGACAGGAAATTAAATCACATCTGTCATTATATTTCAGTACACCCAATTCCAGTACAACAAAATATACATTACCCTGAGGGTAAGGGCTGTGTGGCTCAGTCATTTTTAAGCTTCCTGTGATATTGTGGCACCCGGTATAGTGCTTATTAGTATTTACTGAATAAATTAAATTAAAAAAAATTCTTTCATGAAGCCTTCCTTGACTAACCCAGATAACACCGATCTTTTCCTTTTCTGAATTCCTAGCTAATTTATTGTCTGAACCACCACACAAGCTGCACTTTTTTATTTACAATCTTGTCCTATTTCATGGTATGTCTTACGATACAGAGTAGTGCTTAATAAATTGTTGCTAAATATTGAAAGCATCACTCAACTACCCTGTAAGCTCAAACTACCAGTGCAGTACTCAACAAAGATACATGGAGATAATGGCCACTGAATGGTAACCGAGTCCCAAACTGGCTTACCTGCATCAGACACTAAACAAAACTCCCACCACAGAAGAGGTCAATCTCTTGGTGTTCAAGACCTATAAACATACCTAGATGCTATGAGGACATCTAAAATCAAGTCCAAACCCCTTAACACAGGCTATAAGGCCAACATGGCTTGACTCGTCCACTTCCAGAGCCTCACCCCACAATACTCTGCTTCCCTCCCACAACTGTGCCATCACCTCTGCCACATCCAGTGCCACCTCCACCCCCCACCTATTTCCAGTTTTCATTTCCGCCCATTTTCATGGTCCTTAGCCCCTCAGGGCCTGGGAGCCTTCCCCAACCTCCTGTCAATGTCTGATTCATCCAGTCTTCCATGAATTTATTGATCTGCTTTCAAAGAATTTTCAGTGTGTACCACTTCTTGGTAAAAAGAGTTCCATACGTTTACCAAGCATTATGTTAAGTTATGTTATATATATATATATATATATATATATATACTTTTTTTTTCTTCAATTCTAAACCTATCTTTAAGTCAAGGTTTTGGTGAAAAGAATATGAATCTCCTTTTGCTTACACTCTAAAAAGTGTAAAAGCCAAAGACAGCCTTTCTCAGCCTTCATTTGTGTCCATTTACGGTGTTTCATCCAGGATCCCTAACACACCCCACATACTAATTTCCTTGGATTCAATGTTTAATACATATTTGCTAAAAGATTAACTGAAATACTCTTAATTCCAACTGAGTATGGTGATCAGAAATCCACACGGCTTTCCAGGTCAGACCACAAAATTTTCAACCTTTTTTGTTAATTCTCATCCTGATAATCCCAAATATCCTACTTGGGTCTTGTAATCAGAAACTCAAAGGGAGGCCATCATTTTCTAAGTCTGTGGTTCTAAAACCTTTTTATCCTTCTGCTCCAGCATATGAAATATGGCACACTCTCACTGGGTTGCTCACCCTTGGCGGTGATTCTCAAGAAGAACGAGAGCATCACTATTCTAAACATAGTGTGGATTACTACTCCCTAATGCATTTCAGTGATTTCTTGTTCAAATGCCTAAAATATTCCTACAACTTACTTCCTTTCGGGTGTTTACAACCATCATTTGGATCACCTGGCCCTCTCAAGTTTCCTGACTTCAGGCTGATTTCCAGTCCCGAAACAGCCCTCCGATTCTAGTTAACTAAAGCTCTTGTAGGATAAGTGATGAACCCTGGCTCTGCACTAGGCAAGCGTGGACCGCCTTACTAGTACAGCGAGAGAGGAGGGTCTTAAAAACAGTAACAACAATCTGGTTTTCAGCCCGCTTGTCAAATGCGGCTTTGGGTAAGTTACTTTCCGAGCCTCAATTTGCTCCTCTACATTAACAAGTATTCCGTGGGGTTGCTGTGATAATTATCAGTGCCTCGCACAGTAAACGCTCAATAAACAGTAGTCAGTACCACTACTCCAATCACCACATTAAAGGGGCTAGGATAACTCAAGAGGCTCGCACAAGACCAACAGGGGACGCGGAAACCGCATTCGGTGGGGTTTTCACGCCGACTGCACTGAAGAGCTCTCCAGGACGCGGTAATGAGAATTCTGAAAGCGGCAAATTGTTCAAGCAGGAGGCGCGGGGTCGGGGGGGGGGCGGGGCGGGTCAGCGGACATCCGAGCTTCCCGGGTCAGCGGGGCTCCAAGGCAACACCAGAACTAAGGAAGGGAGGGAGGCCCCCGGCCAGTGTCTGACCTTCATCTCCCGCTCGGGGATCACGGCATCCATTTCGTCTCCCATCGCGCCGCCCTCAGCAGGTCAAAGCAGCTACCGCAGCTGCCCGCGTCCTTGCAGACACAGCCCAGGCAGCCCCCAGGCCAACTTCCTTCCCTCGGCTCTAGCGGCGCGCGGGCATGACGCACTTTCCGGCGCGCTTTGATGACATCACACGTTTCGGGCCGAGGGAGGTGGAGGGACCATCTAAAGTCGCGAGCTCTTCTGGCCGCCGCCTCCCATTGGCCGGCTCTGACAGAGTATGGGGCGTGGCCCGGCGTCTGTGCGCCTGCGCCCGGGAGCGTCCAGGTGCCGCCGCCGCGTTTTCAGGTGGAGCGCGCTTGCTTCCTGTTGGTTTCTCACACTGGGAAGTGCAGGCGCGAGTCCTCCACGTTCGTTTCGTTGAAACTTCGCGGTAGTCTTTGGATGTAGGTGGTTATTAATAGTTCCGATTTCAGAGGAGTTGGGAACTTGACAAATATTTCCAAGGGGCTGTAGCTTCTGAGAAAGGCTTTACAGGAGTGTGGAGGAAAAAGGTTCTCAGAAAGTCGGGGGGCCGGGTTCTCGCCAAGGAGACCCTTACGTGTCTGAAGGCTGAAAGGGGATATTAAAGGGCCCCAGCGATCAGCTTTGTTTACTCGTTGGAGTAACAAGCCTGGAAACTGCGCGAAACACTGCGCAAAGACATCCTAGTCACCTAGCAGTTATTGCCATTTAATTGATGAGGCAGCTGGGAGCACAGAGAAGTTAAGAAAATTCCCCAATGCCCCTCAGTCAGAAAGTGGTGAAGGCTGGATTAGAATTCAGCCTTGCTGATTGCTGGCTATTACACAGTCCTACGTAGAGATTTTTGTAGTTGAATTATAAATGCTCTAGGACAGAGATTCTTAACTTGGAGCCCATGGGTCAGCTCCGGGAGGGGGGGGTTGTATTCTGCCACTTACTATTTGGTTTTCAGCAAACTGCTTATCTGCTCCAAGCCTGCTTCTCATTTATCAAACTAGGATGATATAATAGAACCTTACTCATGGGGTTGCTGTGAGGAGTAAAGGCACACAGGACACATTCAGTCGTGTCACTATATCAGCTAGCTCTTCTGAATTTGCTGACCCCGGAACCACCCCCAAAATACACCAGTCAAGACGTTGATAAGTTTGTCTGTTTTATTTCCAGTCCAGTACCACACATACTCAACACGCACACGCACACACATACTGCATCCACTTGAACTTGCCCGACACACTCCTTCCTTTTGAATGGCAGGGACAGAGCCATACTCGGCAGTCCCCAAGCTGCTGGTTACATTAGTTAGATTTGGTCTTTCAGAAAGAAGACAGCTGAACTCCTAGAAGCTGAGCCCTTAGCCAGAGAAGTAAGAGTCCTAGAGCTAATAGCCACAACCTGAAATACATGCAGACCACCACCCCCTTTCCAGGGACCACTCTTGAGACCCTCTCCCTCTGGAAGTTGAATTCCAAATGATGAAGGAGCTGGTAAAGTTTCCCCAGGACACTCCCCATCCAATGAGAGAACTCTTTCCTGCCCTTTCTAGAAGCTGGGGACACACCCACTTGCTCTCCTCCCTTAAGAAGGTTTCCTGCAGTCTTGTAAAGTGTGTAACCCGCTGAAATAAGCCTGGTTGGTTCTGTCCTCCTGTCTGAGTGAGGTACAGATACACTGACTATGATGGGTAGTCAAGGAAGGCATTACCTTGCTCAAAGGTCTCAGCCTGTCCCAGAAAGGAGAGGCAGTGGGAAGGGGTGGAGACAGGCAGTTGCTCATCTAAGGATCTCAGGAGAAAAAAAAAAAAAAAAAAGGCAGGGGAGTGGAGGTGAGATTTTACATTTACAGGGTGGAATGTTCTGCCGGGGTTTAAACTTCAACTAGGCTTATGCATTTGAAGTACCTTCTTAGGCCGAAGATCAGCCAGTCGTGGCCAAATAATCTCGTTCCTGAACTGGTCGAGACCAGTGGATTAACCCAACCTGGCCGTTTCCCCATCCCCTACCTGCCCACTCCCTGCAGCTGCTGTAAAGTCAGCTCCTTGGCCTTGATTACGGGTCAGAGGAGTCACAGGGAGCTCCCAGGGGCTCCAGCGCCCCCCACAGCTCTCCGCTTCAGGTTTGTGAAGGCTTCTCCAAGACCCTTGCCCAGTGTTGGACCCAGTTAGGCCCCCCAGGATTGCCCTGCAGTCACCTCATATCCTCCTCTTTCCTAACTTTCATCACCTGGGTCAGACTTCCCCACTAGACTCTAAATTCCATGAGTCTGTCCATTTCACTACTGGGTTCTTAGCTCTTGGCCCATAACAGGTGGTTAATAAACATGTTCAATGGATGAGTGCATCTAAGTCCTGAGTGGGCAGGGGAAGGGACTCCAGAATACAGGTGGGGTCAAGGCTGGGGTCCCTGCTGATGCTGCCTCAGAGGCACTGGGAAGGGTGAATCCTGGCCCAGGGCCTTGCCCAAGGGTTGACCTAGGAGACTGCCCCTCTCCGCCCCTTCCCTTGTTTTCATCACTGACTGAGGCATGGGCAGGGCATCTGAACACCTGGGCCCCGGTCCGGATCTTCCATCTCCAGATTGACCCCTGCCCTAGGGCAAGGCACTTAATCCCTGTGGGTCACCTGTGAACTGAGAGGCCTGGCCCAGCTAACCTACAGGGTGAGTCAGGGCTCTAAAACCCTAGTCCATAATAAAAAACACAGGTGACCCCAATCTAATCCCCAAGCTCAAGGTTTTGAGTGATTTGGAAACAGAATAATGAATTAGAGAGACACTGGACATGGCACATGTCAGGACAAAGTGGGGGGACTTAAAGCTTATAATAGGTTGTAAATAAATACCTATTGAATGACGGAGTGAGTGAGTGAATGAATGAATGAATGGTGTGAGGAAGGCGTGAAGGCAAATGCGGAAGCGGAGTCAGGTTCCAGGCAGATTGGGATCAGAAAGGCAACCTGTTTCTCAGCTCCTGGCTTAACAGTGGTGCTGCCTCTCTTTGCCATGAGCATTTAAGTCCTCATCCTCCTATCCTGTAGCCCTCAACATCCTCCCTAAAAGGTGGGACTAGACTGAGCTGAATCCCCTCCCCCAAGGCCCCTGGACCCCCTCTGCCTCTGAAGCCCCAGCAAGGGTCAGGGGGAGCTGCACCCTTCCTCTGAGCTGCCTGTAAAGCTGTGGCCAGGGGGCAAGGCTAGAGGATTCCTCTGGAACCTTCCTGAAGGGCTCAAATTGCCAAGTCCCTCTCCTTTTCTCCTTCTGTCACCTCACTAAGGATAAGACGAAGTGTGGACTGAGAGGGGACCAGCTGAGGAGATGGGACATTGTGTGGCCACATCCTGGCCCACCCAAGAGCACTGGAACCACAGAGCTGTCCGAGGATACCCTAACGAGGCCCTGCAGCCTTATCCCGACTCCAGGGTCTTCTGAAAGGGGCAGAGGGCCTCACCAGGGCCAGGCCAGGGTACCAGGACTTAGCTCAGTGACCTGGAAGGACAAACAGTACCAGCTTCAAGTGCGGGAATCACAGGCTTCTGGTCTCCCTGTCCTGGCCCTGCCCCCTCTGGTTTTTGGTTTAATGTCAGCCCTTCTGCACAGGGAGGGGAGATGCAGGGAAAAAGAGAAGGAGGAGATCTGGACTCCCCAACCCAGAGCCCCTTTAAGGCAGATAACTTGTGCTATACAAAGAGATCACTGACTCTGCTGACGAAAAAACAAACGCACAACGACCAAACAGAACAAATAAGACACATCGCAATGAGTCGAGAAGGGCAGTGAGATCACGAGGGAGACAGAGGAGTGGGGAGGGCGGGGCAGGTCCAGGCGGGGGTCCTCAGGGCAGGCTGGCAATGTCTCTCTCTGGAGGGGGGCCAACTGGCTTGGGGCTGCTCTCGTTGGCTTTTCCTTCAAACATCATGACTCTGGTTCAGAAACGGAGAAAAGAAAGAAAACACAAAACAGGATTAGGACTCCTTTCCTCGTCCAGGGAAAGATCATCCCAGCCCTCACGTCTGCAGGGTCCTCCACAGAATGCCCTTGCATCCACTCTCCAGCGAGAATTTCCCAGAAGCCCATCCGGCAACTCCACAGAGTGGGCTGCCAGTCCCATTTTACAGAGGAGAAAGCTGAGACACAAAGGGGCAATGAGACTCGTCCGAGTCACACAGGCAGCCCGAGGCAGGACGACACTCACTCGAGACCTCGGACTTCTAGGTCATGCGCCTTCCCCTGAGCACACTGCCTGGAGGAAGCAGAGCTCGGCTGGGCCGTGGCTCTGCTCAAAACCCCTTCAGATCTTCAAAAACCTCCCACTACTCTGACAGGAAAAATCTGGGCAGCAGAAGAGGATGGGGGTTCAAAGTATAGCCTCTGGAGGGAAACTGCGTGGATTTGAATCCCAGCCCTACTCCTTCCCAGCTGGTGACTCCTGCAAGACACTCAACCCCACCGATGCTCAATGTTTCCAACTGAAAGTGAGGATGTCAAAAGCACTTGCATCCTGGAGTTGTTCCAAGTGACAGTGCCCTTCACCCTCTGTACTCCCTCCCTGGGTGGGCTCCTTCAGTCCCTGGCTTTAAATCCAATCCAAAGTGTGACAGTCGGGCTTCCCTGGTGGCACAGGGGTTAAGAACCTGCCTGCTAATGCAGGGGACATGGGTTCGAGCCCCGGTCCGGGAAGATCCCACATGCCGTGGAGCAACTAAGCCCGTGCACCACAACGACTGAGCCTGCTCCCCAGAGCCCGCGAGCCACAACTACCGAGCCAGTGTGACACAACTACTGAAGCCCACAGGCCCAGAGCCCGTGCTGCGCAACAAGAGAAGCCACCGCAATGAGAAGCCCGTGCACCGCAACGAAGAGTAGCCCCCGCTCGCCGCAACTAGAGAAAGCCCATGCGCAGCAACGAAGACCCGACGCAGCCAATAAATAAATTAATTAAAAAATAAAGTTAAAAAAAACAACAACAAAGCGTGATAGTCCACAAACGGCTTACCTCTGAGCTCCAGATCTGCACAGCCAGTTCCCTCCTCAACCCCTCCCCTTGCATGTCTAGGGGCTCTTCCAATTCAATACATCAAAACTGAGCTCAATTCCCACCTTCCCCCCTGCTCTTTTCTCAAAGCAAACAGCACCATCACTCAGTTAACTCAGACCCCAGACCTTACAACCATCAGACTCCTTGTTTTCTTTTAAACCTGGAAACAACCCTTCTAGCTCTACCTCCAAAATCACTCCCAACTCTGACAGCCCCTGCCCACCTCCACTACAGCCTCTCCAGGATGAGAGCCTCATTTCTGACTTGCACAAGTGCACGAGCCTCCTACCGGCCTGCTTGCTGCCACTCTTGTCCCCAACGCAGTCGGAGGGGGCCTTTTAAAAGTCAGTTCCTAGCTTAGAGTACTCCAATGGCATCCCTCCACGGCAGTACAAAATGCTAAATCAACCGTGGCCTACAAAGCCCCACATCACCTGGCCCCTGCCCATCTCTGCAGACTCATCCTTCACTCACTGCACTCCAGGCACACGGGCCTCTGTGCTATTCCTTGAGCGTAAAAGGGCCTCTGCACTTGCCGCTTCCTCTGCCTGGAATGCTTTCCCCTAGATATTCACATGGCTCATTTCTTCACATCTCCCTCGCGCAGAAGGTCAGATGTCACCTGCTCAATGAGCTCCTCTCTGCCTACTATGCCATCCCTCTCTATTCCTCTCGCCCACTTTATTTTTCTTTGTATTGCACTGTTGCAATCTGGTGTTTTGGTTTGTTTTTGTCTGTCTCTTTCCATTAGAATGTAAGTAATTCATGTGTCCCCAGCACCGAGCATAATTCCTGGCACATAGGTGGTGCTTAATAAATATTTGCTGAATGAATGAATGATACATCTAAGGAGTCGCTATGCAGACTAGATGTATCAGATTGGAAGTGCCCAATACATAGTAAATGTCCACTAAATCTTAGGTGTGGTTTTTAAAAGCATCACCACTCTTATTGCTACCACCTGGCCTCTCGGGTGCAGCATGATCTGACCTGGACGGTTTTCCCACCACACCTCCTGCCCCATCCCTCCCGACAATAAACACTCCAACCAGACCAGCCTGAACCGTGGGCTTACCAGCAGGTCACCCCGCTTCCCCCTTTGTAAAATGAGACAGGTATATTTTACACTGGTACATTTGAAGAAGTTAATCTTACAGATACACACCACTATATATAAAATAGACAAACAACAAGGATTTACTGTGTAGCACAGGGAACTACATTCAGTATCTTGTAATAAGCTATAATGGAAAAGAATCTGAAAAAAACATGCATATGTATAACTGAATCATTTTGCTGTACACCTGAAACTAACACAATATCGTAAATCAACTATACTTCAATTTTTTTAAGAAAAAGTTAATCTTATCGCATAAAAGCCAAGTGAGTGTCCTTTACAGCTTGAACACATACCATGGGACTCTCCAAGGAATTTCTCTGCTGCTCTCCAGTGGGGAAATACCCGCAAAGTGTGATTTTGGCCACCATACAATAGGTGTTTGCCATCAGCCAGGTACTGGGCTAGACGCTTCATATATATTATCTCATTAACCCTCAGGACAACACTTCATGCAAGATATTTATGACCGGGGCTTCCCTGGTGGCGCAGTGGTTGAGAGTCCGCCTGCCGATGCAGGGGACGCGGGTTCGTGCCCCGGTCCGGGAAGATCCCACATGCCGTGGAGCGGCTGGGCCCGTGAGCCGTGGCCGCTGAGCCTGCGCGTCCGGAGCCTGTGCTCCGCAACGGGAGAGGCCACAACAGTAAGAGGCCCGCGTACCGCAAAAAAAAAAAAAAAAAAAAAAGATATTTATGACCATCTCTGTCTTACAGGTGAAGGAAAGTAATTTGCCCAAGGTCGTTTCAGTAGCAAGAAATAGCATCAAAATTTGAACGATACCTCCCTTTAGAGCCGGTTTTTGACTCTGTTATGCTCACAACCCCATGGGGTGGCAGAGTCACTCTACAAACAAGGAAGCTGAGGCTCAGAAGATTTCAGCAGTGCATTTATCATCATCGTCACCATCACAGTCGGCCACTTACTGAGCACTGATTCTACCAGAGGTTCTGCTACAGGCTCATTTTGCCTGCAAGGTACATATTAATGTGACCATTCGACAAATAAGAAAATCATGTTCATCAAAGTTAAGCATCTTGCCCAGCAGATCACATAGTGAATTACCTCCTGGCCAGGGACTGGCTGGGGCGCCCAAGCCAGGAGCCTCTCCACACACTATGACTTTGCCTCCAGAGGTCCCAGGAGAGGTGGGAGGTACTCACAGCTTGAGGACCGCCGACCGTTTCCCCAGCATCACGTTGACAAAGTCTCGGTAGGAGATGGTGTCGCTGACCCCGCCCGTCACCTCCGAGATCATCTTCTTCATCTCCAGGTGGGTCTTAGGGACCCCAAGCTTCTCCATCATCCTCTTTAAAGACATCAGGTCTGCCGGAGGAAAAGCAGAGCCGTTAAGTGGAGTCAGGGGGCCGGGCTGAGTGGGGAAGCTCCCCTCTGGCACCCCCATGCCCAGAACAAGCCCGGCAGGAGAGTCCATCCCTGGAGACTGCAGTCGACAGCTTTTCTCCTACAGGGAGAATGAGCCCATCGCATCTTCCCTGCTCTCTGCGGAGGCAGTATGGACTAGTGGTTAGGGACTTGGGCTTCTAAAGTCAGACAGACCTGGGTTGGAACCCAGCTCTGCTATTCTTGGCTGTGGGACCTGGGACAAACTACTTAACCTCTCTGAGCCCCTCCTCCCATCAGTGGTAAAATGGGTTGATGGGATCATCTGGAGTGAGGATGCAGCAGAAGCACCTGGCACACAGCAGGTGCCCAGGAACACAGCCTGTCTTCTTCATTCTCTTGTTCTCTCTGCTGCTGCCTAAGGTTCAGGTGACCGTGAGCCTGCGGCTCCAGCTACCCGGGAAGTCACGGCCCAGTGAGGTGGGGTCAGGGAGTCGGCCTGACCCAGGCATCAGGAGTTACTTTCCAGGGCGCGGTGGCAGCTTCTCCCCACCTGCCACTCCCACCCTGCAGTCCCTGGCTCCACCTCGCTGGAAGGGAGAGGATGCCAAGAACACCCCGCAGAGCAGGAAAACCAACAAAAGAACAAAATTCAAGAAAAACAAGGGAGGCACCAGAGTCACTACACTCCGAGGAGTTGGTGCCTCTGACCTCCTGGCTCCCAAGATCTGAGGCAATTTCCTTCGGATTGTTCCGTGAACAATGGGGCAGGTCAGCAAAGGACAGTGGGAGTGTGGGTGGAGCAAGGGGCCAATTTTAGGGTCAGGGGAGTAGTGGGCCAGCTCACCGGAGAGGCAGGGCTGGCACAACTGGTGCCAGACCCTTAGGTGCCAGGATGTCCAGGACATTTCAAAGAAAGCTCGGCAGTGTTCTACAGGAAGAAGTGAAAGGTCTCCTACACGCTGCTGGCCACACTCTAAATTGGCAAGACCTTTCTGGAAGGCAATTTGGCAAGATGCTTCAAAAGCCTTTGACCCAGAAGGTCTAATTTCTGAGATTTACTCTAAAGAAATAATCAGCAATGTGGATAATGATTCATGTACAAAGACA
This sequence comes from Delphinapterus leucas, assembly GCF_059928025.1. Classification (NCBI taxonomy): domain Eukaryota; kingdom Metazoa; phylum Chordata; class Mammalia; order Artiodactyla; family Monodontidae; genus Delphinapterus; species Delphinapterus leucas. The sequence goes on along the minus strand of NC_143134.1, from coordinate 119,788,613 downwards.
TTCTTCACAGGATTATCAATGAGTTAAAACCAGACGTCATTTAAATGGGTGATACTAAGGCATTGGCTGAATAAGTTATAGTCTGTCCCCAAATGTAATATCACGCAGCCATTAATTATATTTTTAAAAAATGAATTATATGTCAAAATACTAACAATATATTGTACAAAATTTTAAAAGGGGGTCCTAAAATGGTATTGAACGGTGTTTGTGATTAGAACAAAGAATGGAAGGATATAAACCAAAATCTTTATCACAGTTATTTCTGGGAGTTGGGATTGTGGTGATGTATTTTTGTCTTTGTGCTTTGCTGTGATTTCCAAAACGTTTTATGATGACGATGTATTCATTTGATACATCGTTTTAAGAAAAAAAGGGATAAAAATATTCAAAAAGGAGAAAAATGTGAGAAGACAGAGGAGGGGGAGAAACGCTGGAGGGAGAACCCACTCGGAAACCACAGGCTGGGATCTGGGCCCTGGCTACCACTTAATGACCACATGCCCCAAGCAAGTCCTTTCACTGTTCTGAGCCTCGGTTTCCTCATCCATACAATGGGAACAATTAAACCGACCTTGACCACGTCATAACACTACTGGTGAAGGTCAAGGTATGGTCACGAACATAAGTGCCATGGAAAAGGTGTTTGTCACCCCTAGCACCTGGACGGCAGGACACAATAAAGGTCTGCTGGAGGAGAGGACCAATGTCCATGGAAGGCCCTTGTCAACTGCAGGACAGTTTTCAAATGGAAGGACAGGCTTGGGGACAAAGGAAATGCCAGCCCCCTGGGCCAGGGTGGCAACAGCCTGAGCATCTCCAGGCCTGGGCTGGGTGGCACCTCTATCCTGAGTCCGGGGAGCACCTGGGGTGGGAGGCTGGGGTGTGGGCAGGGAGCTGGGGTCGGGGAGGGAAGCAGTGGGGAGAGGAGTTTGGGGGGCAGGGGATCCAGGGTGAAAGGCAGACAAGTTCAAGGCCAGCTTGGCTGGCCTGGCCCATTGGGGAAGCTTCAGTCGGTGCTTATCACACTCAAAATATAGCCCCAGGCCGCTCACCCATGCAGGTGAGTCAGTGGGGTTCTCTGGACGCCCACACCCCCTACCCACGGAGCACTCTCCCCCACCCCACCCGCCGGCTCACCCAAGGCCTCACTCACCAATCTCGCCCTCATTGTTCAGGTCAAACTCCATGTACTTCTCTGGAAATCACAGAGCAAAAACTGGCATTAACTGGGAAGCAGGGCTGCCCCCTGCAGGGTCCCAGGGACTCCCTTGAGGGCAGCTGGCTGGGTCCCCAGGGTGCCCACACCATCCTCCTCACCCCACGTCGGGGTCTTGACACAAGTCCCGTCATTCCTCTGGGGAAAACCATTGTCTCTGGGAAAAGGGCTTGCCCACCTGCATCACCTGCTCACAGGCACCATGGAGAAAGGTGCCCGGGGGCCACTCTGACCCTGTACCAAGAAGGGCAGCGGCTTCCCCCCAGGCCCCCAGTGTGGGCTGGCTGCATCCGAATCGGCTGTAAAGTGACTGGAATAAATTCCCGGCCCTGGAGATGCAGATCTGCAGGATTTGGGAGGCAGAAATTGGTGTGTTTTCAGAGTATCTCAGGTGATTCAGATGGGCAGCTAGGTGTGAGAACCCCCAATTTAAGAAGTCCCTGTAGTTCTGAACTTTTGGTGGTGGGGGGGCGGTCATGGCTGCCACTGAGAATCTGATGCTCTCTCCGGAGAAATGCCCGCAGACCTGCCCTTGACTACAAAGTGGCACATACAGTGCCCGGGGCGCAGAGACCCTCCCTGCAAACCTCACCTACAGACTTTGAGTTAAACCTCCCTGATCAAGGGGTCAGAGCAACGAGCTTGGTGTCTGCTGACCAGGCAGTGGGTGCAAACAAGTCATGTGGCCTTGAGTAGCCACAGGGTCTATTCTGCACCAGCAGCCAGCACGAGAAAGCCAAGGTCCTGCCAGTGACCCTTGAGCCCAGGCTTGCCGCCCCTCTGCCTGGCATGTTCCTCCCGGGCATTCTCAGGGCCCCTCCTCACGCCTTCAGGGCCCCCAAGCCTTTTTAACTGGGCACGGTCAGTGCCCCCTGCAAAGCACCTGCTACCATGACACACTTTCTACTTCCTTGCCCTCTCTTCACCACCCCTCCCCCACTAGGACACCGGCTCCTTTGGCCAGGGGCCGTCTTGTGTGTTCTCCATTGTGTACCCAGGCCCCAAATGGCCTGGTGCCTAGTACGGCTCATTTGGAGATCAAATGAGTGAATGATTTGAAACCTCCATAGTCCCTTGGCTTCCAAGGTAACCTCCTGTGGTCCCAGGATGGACCCTTATCCTACAGCCCAATGAAGACAAGGAGAATGGTCGTTAGACCCCTGGGACCTCTCCCTCCTCTCAGAGCCACCTCTGAAGAGTGACCCTATTGGTATCCAGGGAGAAGGGAATGGACTGGCTGCTCCTGCTTTGCACTGGGAGGGGGAGGGGCAGAGGGATGGGGCAGGGGAACCAGCCAGGGGTGGGCGTGTCTTTGTTCTAGTTCTTTTTTCTTTTCTTTTCTTCTTTTCTTTCTCTTTCTTCCTTCCTTCCTTTCTTTCTCTTTCTTCCTTTCTTTCTTTCTTCTAGTTCTTTTCTTTCCTTCCGTCTTTCTTTCTTTCCCTCTCTTTCTCTTTCTCTCTCTTTCTTTCGCTTCCTCCCTTCCTTCCTTCCCATGTAAAAAGCACCATTGTGTAACAATCACAAGCAGGGGCTTTGGAGTGAAACCAATATGGGTATAAGCCCCAACTCTGCCATAGGTGAGCTGTGTGACCCCAGGCAGATGACCCCACCTCTCTGAGCCTGAGTTTCTTCATCTGTAAACTAAAGCTCCCACCATCTCCCTCCTGGCTGGATTGGGATGAGGCAGAAAGATCGCAACCCTGAACACAAGGTCACGCTCAGCAAATGCTTAGCCACTGGTGTCCTGCCTAAGGATGGCTATGTTATAAGCGGTCTGAGGAGCATTGGCAGGTTCCTTGCCCTGGAGCAGGGAGGGTGTCCACGTTGCCAAGACTCTGGGGGCGGGGAGGGGGGACGCAGCCTGGAGGATGTTCACGTGGTCCCCCAGCGCACCCAGGGCCCCCGCAGCGCGAGTGCATCTCCCGGACAGGAAAGGTGGGTCTGTCCCACTCCTTATGTGCACAGCTCCTCTCCTTTCGAGCCGCTGGCTGAGAACCAAGCGCCAGGGCCCGGAACAGAAGGACCTTTATGCCGCCCCCTCCCCGCGCGGACTCCCGGGCCCTGTTTTCTTTTCATCCTGTACTGCCGAGATTCAATGGGCAGAAACTCTGCCCCCTGCCCCACTGTGGTGACACAAACGTCCATTCTCTGCAGGGGCTCCCAAGATGCTCCACCGCGCAGGGGGAGAGACAAGGGCTGCTACAAAGAGCTGATTGTGTGCTGGGGCCCCGGGAGCGAGCAGGGCCTGGGCAGGGGCGGGCAGGAGCCAACCTGAGCCCTGCTGGGCAGCAGAAGGGAGGGAAGGGCAGGGCAGGCTGGGGCCCGCAGGCGAGGGACGAGCGGCCTGTGCCCCCAGGTTGGGCATCCCGTCTCACAGCCCGTCGGGAAGAGGGGTATTGTGGATGCAACACGGGTGCAGCCTGGCCCTGCGGGTGAGGATTTGTATAAGCGGGTGGAGGGGCCCACCCAGCTCTCCTGTGGGGGGTGGGCAGCCAGCCCCAGCTCACCTTTAAAGGCTGCAAGTTTTTCCGGCAGGTTCTCTTCATCACTGTACTTCTGGTCACAGAGGAACTCCTACAGAGGAGAGAGGACAGCACTGAGCAAGGGGTCAGCAGGCAGGACTCACCAACACACAGGCCCACTGCCCATCGCCTCCTCTCCCGCCAGGTGGCTGGGCTTGGCCGCGCAGGGCAGTGGTAGTCCTGGCCTCCTGTCAACCCCCAGAGGTGGATCGGTACAATCCACCCCATGGGTAGGAAGTTTGCTCAGCAGCTGGGGGTGGGGCCCAGAGGTTCCGCTGTAGAAGACTAAACACCTTCAGTCAACCTCTGAATTACGGGTGCAGGGACCTGGGCTTCCCCCCAGGGCACCCCGGCTCCAAGATCCATGAAGCCATGAGCAACCAAAGACACGTGGCTTGGCCCTGGCGTTAACTTCTTAGGTATGTGACCCTGAACAAACTGATCCCTCTTTGAATCTCTATTGCTTTATCTGCCAAATGGGTATAACTGTCATAGCGTCTTCTTGCATGAGAATCCAAGGAGAGTGTATACAGGAATCTTAGCAGCTCAGTAAACAGCAACTGCTATATCATTATTATTAGTCTCTCTCTAGTCAGAAAATAACTGCCCACTGCTTGAGAGGTCACTTACCCGCTCACCTGCGTCCTCACCTGTAAAACAGGGCCCACCTTCCCCTCAGATGCTTGGAGAGACTCAAATGAGTCTTTTCAGAACCAGATGGAGTTGGGAGGAGATGGGAAGGGACTAACAACAGCCCCCAGAATGAAGCACTAACCCACATGGTCGCTCCGGATCTCTCAGTGGGCCCAAGAGGTGGCAACTATTATTACTCCCATTTTACAGATGAGGAAACTGAGGTTCACAGGGCCAGAACTTCAAGTCATCTCTGTCTGACATTAGAGCCTGCATCTATCTTTAACCCTGACACTTAAAGATGGGCAGTGAGCAGGTATTCACCCGGCTTTAAAACAAAAAACTAACAATTAGCACTTGCGAGGCTGGGCGCAGTGGCCAGGTATCTTACTTGCCTTGTTGCTAATCTTTAAGCGTCCCTAGAACCTGCATTCAGATGAGGAAACAGAGGGTGTGTTCCCATCCTGGCACCAGAGTCCACAAATCCCCTCTACTTCCCTGGACCTTGCTTTCCTCATTGAGTCAACTGGACATGGCTGTGACTCCTTCATTCCTTCAACAGTTTTTGAGGAACCACAGTATACACTGCTCTATTCTAGGCATCCAGGGAGCCGGTGAGACTAAGGTGAATAACACAAGGTCCTTATCCTAAAGGATAATTTTAGGATGCATTTAAATTTTATCCTAAAATTACAGGAAGTCCCTGTTTAAAATGATGTTAGGGACTTCCCTGGCGGTCCAGTGGTTAAGGCTTCACACTTCCACTGCAGGGGACACGGGTTCATTCCCTGGTCAGGGAACTAAGATCCTGCATGCCACGTGGCACGGTCAAAAAATAAATAAATAAAATAAAATAAAACAAAACAAAATGATGTTAAATGTTATCTAGGTCTAACTAATACACAGTTTGAAGGACCCTTCTGCCCCTCCCTAATCCAATTTCTTTTCCTTCCCAGAGGTAATCATTATGCTGAACTTGGGGTTTCTACCATTCTCTTGAATGTTTTTCCTACTATGACTAGGCCAACCAAAGACATTTATAAGTTAATTTTGAGGGGTTTAAAAAAATTCTAATTCTAAATTTTGGAACATTCCATACAAATATATACTTGTAGTTCAATAAATGATCTTTTAAATGAAAAAAATTTTATCTGGGTCAGTCACTCAATATGTTTCTAAATTCCTGCCGTCATTTCCCACTAAATGATGACCAAGTCTGTACTTACACATCTCCTAGGACAGGGAACTCACTACCTCTCCAGTCACTGTAAATGGAATGTAGAATGGGACAATGACAAGAACCTAAGTGAGGATAAAGCCCTCTGGGTTTGGATCCTCAGCCCCCTCCTTACTAGCTGTCAAATGGGCTCACGGGTACCCACCTCCTCAGGCACCTACCCCTCAATCGAGACAACCCACTGCGGGCAGTTAGCACCTGGCTCGAGCGTCCGTGCTCAGTAAACAGTAGGTACAATTCCGTGTAGGGCAGAATCTGATCCCTTCCAGGGTTCAAGTTCCTCCACACTAACTCAGCACCCTTTGACTGAGTAGAAGGAACCCCCCGCCAATGTGGCTTCCCTCGCTGGGTCAGGGGGCCTCTGATAGCCCCCTTGCTTTTGGCAGGCACTATGTTATCCCATTCAATCCTCACAGCCACTGTTATTTGATTTTACAGGTGAGAACAGGAGGACCAGAGAGCTAATAACCTGTCCAGGGTCCCCAGGCCCTGGGGAAGCTCAGGGCTGGTTTGGAACCTGTGTCCATCAGACTCCAGGGCCCATGGGGTCCAGCTGGCTCAGCCACAGACTCACTCAGAGCCTCATTACCGTGTGCCATGCACAGCCCTGCCTGCACTTAGCTCCACGGAGCTGGAACCTTCCCCTGCAGCCTGGAAGGCTGCCCTCCTGTCGGCTGGCTCTGTCTGTCCTTCCCTTCCTCTTGGCTTCCTCTCGTCTTCTCCACTGAGGCCCCCACCCCCATTCCCTGACCAAAAGTAGGGCAATTAACTCTTGTCTGTGACCCTGAGCAACCCAGGCACCTCCTGGGGTCACAGATCCCATATCTGTCCAACGGAGGTACAAATTGGCCAATGGTTCCCAGACTCTGGGGTAAAGCAGAAAGTAACATTTCCAAAAAAAACACAAAAGCGTGGGGGAAGGTGCTAATATTGGGCTTTCAAGATTTTATTTTGCCAAGTAAAGACTTTAAATGATGACCATGGACTGTTGCCACGAGTTCAGAAAAGGATATTTCGTAAAAGTAGGAACTTCACAATCTCCGAATTTTTAAGTGGAACCCATTTAGCCTACGTTCAACTCACCACATTGTCCCTATGTTCCCTTCACTTCACCACATTAGGAACTGGAAAGCCTTCCTGGGGAGGCACAAAAACCCAGGTAAGGCTCAACATCTGGGAACCTCTGGGGAAAGACCTGGGGGTCCTCCAAATTCCCAGGCTCTGGTTGACCCGAAATCCCGCACCAGCCTGGAGCCTGTCTGTAATATACACTGATCACCTCTAGGGATCCAGACAGATTGGGTTCGAGGGGTAGGACATGGTCCTGGGTCTTGGAGACAAATGAGACACAGACAGAGACAGACAAGAGCTCAGCCTAAGCCACAGGGTGCTTGATAGCCACACCCCTCCCTGGACCTGACCCCAGGACCATGCTCTCGGCAGCCCCGGGGCTTCCAGGATTATTGTCTTTTCACTGACGAAGCCGGTTTTCTCCTTAGCACCAATCACCATCTAACATGGTATTTCATTTTTGCCCCCAACTCCCCACCCCTCTCCACCAGAGTGGGTGCCTCAGCCACCCTGACCTCCCTTCTATGCCTCTCCCATGCCAGGCGTGCTCCCACCGTGGGACCTTTGCTCCAGCTGTGTGCCCTGCCTGGAGCGCACATATCTGCGTGTCACCTCCTTCAAGTCTTTACTCAACTGTCACCATCTCAATGAGACCAACCCCATCCACTCTGTCCACTGGAGTCCCCTCCTCCACTTCCAATCCACCTTAAGATAACACCTTTTATACCATGATGAGTCATCTCCTAACACAATTTACAGTGTAATTGCTTATTAAGGGTGTTGTCCATTATCTGTCTCCCCTGCTGGGTTCTACATAGTAGGTGCTCAATAAATATTTGCAGGAAGGGTCAATGAATTGAGACTCAGACAGGATGAACAACTTGCTCATCAAGAAGCACAGCTCACAGGTGGCTGAGCTGGGATTAAGCTCCACTGCAGAGGCTGCTTGGGTTCCCTCCCTGCAGAGAGCTGGGGAGTAGAAGTGACCCAAGGAAGTGGGTGTTGGAAGGATGCTGAGAGGAGGCAGGTCCATGGTCACAGGACACATCCAGGAGGATGTGTTTACTGTCTCTGCCCCACGGATGCCTAGCACCCAGCAGTGCCCAGCGTACAGTAGGTGCTCAATAAACATTACTGAATGAATGGAGAAGGCTGCCGTTCAGCCCAGAATGACTTTCTCCACTTTCAGCCCTGCAATGGAAAGGCAGCTTTGCAAATGCATGTGTGTGTGTATGACAGAGGCTGGAGAGGCCTCAGAGATTGGAAACACACATTTCCTTAGAGCCAACAGTGGCAAATCCTTGAGCCACAGAGTGACCGGGGGTGGGAGAAGCAGCTGACTCGTTCACGTGTGGGTGGGCAGCCCTCGCTGACCCAGGGCTTGGGGCAGCTGTGTGGACCAGGGGGCCGGGGAGGCAGGAAGGCGGGTGGCAGGCACAAGAGCTCCACTGGCTGGGCTGCCAGCTCCCACCCCACCTCCGAGCTTTGGATTCCTGGTTCCTGCTCATGCACAGCCCACAGCTTCCTCCCTCCAGGGGTCCTCCCCCCATATCCTAGCTCAGCCTCAGGGCACAGCCACGCCCACTGGGCAGATCCCTTGTACCCGCCCCGCCCTGCCCTAACTCTGGGCCCCCAGGCAGAGGAGATGGAGCTAGAAGTCACTCCAGATGTTTGGAAGAAAAACAAAAACAGAAACAAAAAGAGGGCAAACTGGAGCCAGAATGCCTAGGTCTGAGCACACTTAGTGCTGTGTGAAAATGACTTCATTTACCTATGCCTCAGTATCCTCGTCTGTAGGAAAGATAAAAGTATTAACCACATAGGCTTGTCCTGAGAATTACAGTATGTAAGCAAACATATCTAAAGTGCTTAACTCAGGGCCCGGCACTTAGTAAATGTTAAATAAATGTTAGCCATTTATTATTATTATCGGCTAACATTTATATACATTCAGTCCACTTACAACCCACAGCTCATCATCCAGACCATCACTGACTATTAAATAGATTAGGAAGGAAACCCCTCCCCTAACTTAGGCTGGTTATGGTTGCTCTTTCTCCTTTTTGGGTATTCCCATTTGACAGATGGGACAACTGAGGCCCAGAGAGGTTGCTCAACTTACTAAAGATCACAACGTTTTCACAATTCAAGGTCTATCTCCCTTCACCATCCCAGCTCCCTCCCTGCCCCAAACAAGGCCTGGCCACAGGTTTCTGGGCAAAGAAAGTCAATACTGGGAGTTACCTTTCCTCTTGGGCAGAAAGATGTTATTCCAGAGGCCAGGGAACCACTTTATAGCCCTCTAGGGGCATGGGGGTGTGTGTAGATGGTTTATTCTAGCCCCTCTCCCACTCCAACCCACCGTCCCAAAAGACAAGTTTTTCAGGCTGTAGAAGCTGCTGTCAGGACCTCCAGGTATGAGGGATGCAGGGGTCCCCTGGGCTCTGAGAGTGGCAAGTCTAGAGGCCTTGGTGGCCTGGTCAGTCCCTGGCAAAGAACCAGGAAATGCAAGCAGGGAGGAGCCTGGGGTTGAAAACAGGAAGCTCTGAACCAGGCAGTCGCTTCTCAAGCCAGTGTCCACAGGCCAGGTCCAGGGAGGTGGCAGAGCTGTTCCAACGTCCACCCAGTCACAGAACCCAGAAGGGACTCCTCAGAGCATCCGGCTTGTTCTCTTTGTTCAACAGCTGGGGAAACTGAGGCCCAGAGGGCAAGGTCTTGATTAAACCATCCTTCCTCTAGGCAAGTACAGGGCGTGCAAGGCAGAGGGACAGGGCAGGGAGGTTGACTCGGGCTGCCAGGGTTCAAATCCCAGCTCCGGCACTTACTAGCTCTGTGGCCCTGGGCAACTTGCCTTACCACTCTGGGCCTTAGTTTTCTCATCTGCAAAATGGATTCATAAAGATAGAACCTCCTCACTGGGTTGGTGTAAAGATTAAATGAGTGAGCTGCATAGAAAGAGCCTGGCTTCTAGCACACTTACTAATGGTTAGCGATTATCATTGTGCGTTTGGATCGCCCAAACTCAAGCCGCACCGAGAGACAACTCTTGGGGAAGGGCAGAGAAGAGACCCACCCACAACTTTCTTTGTCCCCTACTGTGCCACGAAGTCCTCCTGGTGAGTCATGGCCCTCTGGTCATTCCTCCTCGAGGACAAACTTTGCTTTGTCCTTGGATACCTATGGCTGAACTGGTCGTGACTGGCCATCCACGGAGGACAGACTGCACCCATCTCAGCCCCGAGGGACGGTGCCTGCAGCTGCACGGGCTCACTGCTGCCTCTCTTGGTCATCTGCAACCTCCGACGCACATTAGAGACTCCCCCCACCCCAGAGAGCCCCGTCCAAGTGCTCATGACCAGGAGGGGCTATTTCCCCAACCAGCAGAGGTTGGCAGCCCCTGCTGTGTCCTGGCCTCCAGACCTTTGCCACCTGCCTGCACCCCCCAACGCCCACCCTGACTTAACTCTCTTTCTGGGCTGGTACCTCTAGCACCTGCTCCTGGCCCTCCAGGCTTGCCTTTATGAATTAGCCGCAGCAGAATTTTAGGGCTGGCAGATAAGCACCATCTCGGAGGCCATCCAAGGGGCTGGTGGCTGAAGCCTTGGGGGAAAACCCCAAGGACAGGCAGCAGGATGCCTGGCCGTGTGGCCTCTGATGCAGCCCACAGGCTCTTAAAGGGCCAGGGCCAGGCCATAGACGCCCGGCCTGGTGCCTGGCGTGTAGCAGGAGCCTGTAACGTGCACCCACGAGGACAGCAGGCTCACATTCCCCACGGCAGCTCTGGGGCCTCATCCGGACGCTGTGCCCTCGCCAATAGATGGGGCAGCTGGAGAAAAACACCCCCACTGACTACACAAATGAAGCAGACCCTGCAGAAATTCCATCTCCAGCTTCCTGCGACATGGCCACACCGAGGTCGAGACTGGTTGGACCTGCGGGGACACTGAATCCTCAGAGGCTCACGTGGCTCCTTATCACCATCTCCCTTATAATATATTAAGGAAGAGCAAGAGAGACGGGTGCCCGGCGATGCCAGCTGGGCACATTCACCTGGGCAGGGACAGGGTGGCACTGCCAGTACACAGGAAAAGAGACACACCTGTGTAGTGCCTGGGTCAGGTCTCAGAGGTCCCCCACTGCTGGGGGAGGGGCTGGGGACAAGCCTCACCCCAGGTAGAGATATCCAGCCTGCCATACCCAGTTCTTCCCAGCACAGGTGCCACGTGGGTTCTGAAATAACCATCAGGCACCGAAATGCTACAGGGAATGCTGAGTGCCCTTCATTCGACCCAGGACGGCTGAGAGGGCAGGACAGTAGCCAGAGATCCTTATCCACATAAGCAAGAGAGGCCTGTGTCACAGCGAGGCCACAGCCACCTGGTGGACAGAGGCCAGGGCGGGCCAGGGGCAGCGTCCGGAGACAGAATCCCAGCTGTGTCACTTCCTGGCTGGGTGACTTCACCTGGCTGAGCTTCTGTTTCCTCATCTGTAAAATGGGAGGCTTAGTAATCCTTGTCTCATGGGGCTGTTTACAGACTCTTGCTGGGCATCTATCTAATCAAGTGTTCCATTGAGAGGAGTCAGTGAGATGATTTATGTCAAGTGCCAGGTCCGGAGCAAAGGCACCACTCATGCTATTTTGTTAAAGATCCTGGCCTCTGACCGGTGCAAAGCCACGGCTCTCGCAGTGTCTTCCTGCTCCATTCCAAGGCTAAGGGCACCCTGGGCACCCACCCAGCCCCACAGCTTCCCTCTGTCCCTGTGGGGAGCTGGAGGGAATTTGTCCCGTTGCCATATAAGGCCGGCCCCGGCTGGCCCAGGGTCACCTGCCATGCCATCAGGGCGCGGGGAATGTCAGCTATGTGGGGGAGTAGGAGACGCGCACTGGTCCTGCCCGCTCCAGTGGTGCAGAGCACGCGCGAGCACGCACACGCGTGCACACACACATACAGCCCGGAGGTGGGGCGGGCACATACAGAGGAGCCCCGATCAAGGCCAGAAATGGAGAGAAGGGGCTGGGTTCAAGTGTGGCTGTTTAAACCCAGGCAATTTACTCAGGCCCTCTGACGTCTCCTGCAAAATGGGAACAGACACTCGCAGGGTTGGAGTGCGGTGCATCCGACGAGATAATGTCTGAAGCACGCCTGGCACACTGCCTGGCACACGCCAAGGGCTCAGAAAATGAGAGCAAAATCTAGAGTGAAACCCTAAAAAAGTGCATTTTCATACAGTTCCACCAGGACCTTTAGGTCCACTCAAGTCCCCTTCTATTTTGACTCCTGAATCCCTTATAAGCACAATAGCCAAGACTGAGCTACCCCACTGCCCTCTGGAAGCTGGCCCATCCCAGCAGGGAGAAAGGCCCCAGAGGAACTGTTGGCCCAGAGAAGCCTCCAGAGCTCATAGCCAGGCTGGGCTCTGCCCCAGGCAGCAGCCACAGCGGTGCCCAAGCACATACAGCGAGTCACGAAGCCCCATCCTTCACGCCTTCTGGCTTCCACGGGACCACTGGGGCAGCTGTTCAGCCCAGCCCCCCAGAAGCCCCCCTCCAGTGGGGCAGTGAAGCTGCACCCCCAAAGACAGGCAATCTGGACTGCCAATGTGGTTCCCTCCAGAATCCATCCACCCAAGGGAACTTCCACCATGGCCATGGCCGTGGGTAAAACCGACTCAGACCCTCAAACACAGCGACTCCCTGAAGTGTCTGCAAGGAGCTTCAGTCTGTTCATCTCCGATTGTTGTAGGGACTTAGAGCAGAGCAGGGGTCTCTGCTCCCATTTCAGACAGGGGAAGATAAGATTCTGCCAGACAAAGGGGTCTGGTCCAGGCTGAGCAGCCAGTCTACCTCAGACCTTGCCCCTGGGTTTCCACTCCCACACTTTTAAGTCCCAAACAAACCAATGATAGCAATCAAGACAGCAGCCAGCTCTCCTGTGTGCTTTACATAGATTATCTCCGTTGCAAAATCACAACAAACCTACTACCGTCATCTCAAGTGACTTGCCCAAGGTCACAGAGCCAGTGAACAGCCCCCTCTGCCCATGACTCTAAACCATGGTGGGGCCACCCTGACCTGCTATGGTGGGAATCAGCTCAAGCTTCTGGTTTGAGCCTCATTCCTCCAGAAGCCCAGAGCCTGGGTCCCAGCAACCTGACCGTAGCCCGGGCTCACACGGTGGATCTCAGAGTAGCATCCAGTCAGGGAAAGGATGCTAGGCTGGAAGCTCTGCCACTGGCTTAGGTGTGGCCTTGGCCAGCTGCTTGCCCTCTCTGGGCGTTGGGGTCCTGAGGTGGTTGGACACAGCCCCCTCTTGTTCACCTTCCCCAATCTCAGCGCTGTCCAGACCAGCCCCAGACAGCCACAGCCCCTCCCCTTTCTGAGCCAAGCCAGTACACCTCCCAAAACAGCCCTGTGGCCTCACCTCCACACCCCACCTAATCCCCCCATCCCCCCAAGGGCAGGGTTGGCATGGAAAATCCCACGCACTCTCAGCTCCTCTGGTCTGTCCAACTACAATCCCCTCTCCCCCATCTCCAGCTGTCTCTGGCTCGGGGTCCTCTGGCTGTGGGTGGATTCAACTGGCTTGGAACCCAGCCTGCTGAGTGGCCCAGGGGGCTGTATGAGGTCAGGGTTCCAGGCTCCTGTCCAGAGGGCCAAAGCAGCCAAGACCAAGGCTGAGCTGGCCACAGAATGAACTGGGGGGGAGCCCAGCAGCCTGGACCCCCGAGAGCCCCAGCCAGACGCCCAGGCTCCCTTTCAGCTGCGCTCAAGATGGCACTAAGAGGCCAGATAAGGATGGCGATGAGGAGGCCAGAGTTTACCTGGAGGGACCCTGGGGTCCCCAGAACCCTCCATGGGATTCCTACGGCCAGTGGAATGAAACCAGGCAGGCTGCCTAGCTCTAGGCAGTCCAAGGAACTCAAGGGGCGAATAAAGACTGCAAGCCCCTGTCGAGGGTTATACTACAACCGTGCTGCCGCCCGTGGACCCACCTCCACATGGACTCCACCAGGACCCTGCTGACCCTCACCAGCTTTCCACTTTGGGACTCTGAGCTGGGTGCCCAGTGGCCCGGGGGAGCCCGCAGGGGAAATGTCCAGCCTTGTTTCAGTGGGCATGATTGTGCAGTTAGAAGGAAACCTGGAGACATCCTCCTCAAGAAGTAATCCTAGTACCATCCATGGAGGTCTTCTCTTGTGCTAGATGCTGGACCAATCATGTAACATGCCTTCCCTCGTGGAGCCGTTACGGAGACCCTGCGATGAGGGTCTCTGTGATGAGAGGTCCTCGCTGGGGACCACAGAGCTGGTACATAATGGAGACCAGATCCGAGCCCCAGTCTTGCTGTGCTGCGTTTGAGTTTCGGCCAGTCCAGGCAGAGGCCCTAACAGTTTTCCTTATCTTCTAGAATTTAAATGGTGGTTTTTTTTGTTTGTTTGTTTGTTTGTTTTTTTGTGGTATGCGGGCCTCTCACTGTTGTGGCCTCTCCCGTAGCAGCCTCTCCCGTTGCGGAGCACAGGCTCCGGACGCGCAGGCTCAGCGGCCATGGCTCACGGGCCCAGCCGCTCTGCGGCATGTGGGATCCTCCCGGACCGGGGGCACGAACCCGTGTGCCCTGCATCGGCAGGCGGACTCTCAACCACTGCGCCACCAGGGGAGCCCATTTAAAAGGTCTAAAACGTCCCATTGTGTGCCTGGCAACAGCCGGAAGGATTTCTTTTTAGAAATCCACTAGGATCAGGATGAAAAGCACCAAGTCTCTAAGGCAACCTTTCCTAAAAGCCTGAGTGAGAAGGAGTTTTGTGTGTGTGTGTGTGTGTGTGTGTGTGTGTGTGTGTGTGTGTGTGTTGGGGGGTGGGGAGAGGCAGGAGGCCAACCTTTTTTTGGGTGGAGAGAGCACTGGCCTGTGAGTCTGGAGCCCAGGGTTCTAACTGCAGCCTGACCCAGACTTGCTGTGCCATCTAGGGGCAGCCACCTCACCTCTCTGAGCCTCTCTTCCGTCCCTCGCTGTAAAACTGGGAATTACTCGAGACATCAGGGGTCCCTTCCAGCGCCAAGTCCCTGCAGCTGGTCCCAGGCTGGCTCCTGGGGAGCCCGGGGCCGGTGGGCCGGGCTGGCATCAGAGCTCCCGGGAGGGCCCTACCTCCCTAGTCTATGAGTAACAACTTGCAACCCGAGACCAGAGGGCGGTGGACGGGGTGGAGGGGGACCTACCTGGAGGCACAGGGAGGGGGCTGGAGGAAAGAAATCGGGGGAAGCCCGGGTGAAGGAGAGGAAGGGGGGTTGATTTTGCGGCAGGCACAGCCGCGCAGACGGAGGTGGGACCCGCGGAGCGCTGGGAGCTTTAGGGCCGACTCGCCAGCTGCCCTCGGAGGCGGCGGGGCTGGAAAAGCGAAGGCGGCGGCGCGCGCTTACCCGGTTGATCTCGGCCAGCCTCCTCTCCTGCCGGGCTTTGAGCAAACCGAACGCTTTCCCTCCTGGAGGAGACAAAGAGGCGGCCGGGGAAGCGGGGGTCTCCCCGGGCCGCGCGCCCTCGGCTCGCGCCCGCTTCCCGCGCGCGGCAGACCCCACCGACCGCCCCGTGCGCACAGGTGGCGGGCGGGGGACACCGGGTGTGGGCAGGGGCGCGGGACAGCGTGGGGACAGCGGCGCCTACCTTGGAACCTGTTGCTGAGCGCGACCGACATGGTGAGCACCGGGCTTCCGCCGGCTCGGGGCTTCGCGACCGCGGCGAGGACGAGGAGGAGGGGCGGGCGCCTAGTCCGAGCTCGCGCGGCGTGTGGCGGTGGGACCGAGGGGCGGAGGGATGGCGCGGGCGGCCGGACACTCCCCTCCCTCCCACCCCTCCCGGCCCGCCTCCCCTCTCCTCCCCTCCCCGCCGCCCGGCATCAAAGCGGCTATTATGCTGGACGCCGAGCCCGCCGCCGGCCCCTCTGCTGGAGGACGCGGAAAATGCACGGCGCGGGGGCCGCCTGTGAGCACCTCCCTCTCCGCTCCTGCAGGAACCTCGACCAGTCCCTTCCCGCTCCGGGCCGCGGTTTCCCCTCAAACAGACCGTGGACGACCTTAGTACGCACTTCGTGGGATGGCTATAAAGATCAAATGCGGGTCCCAGCTGCCGGGAGCTGTAACGTGCCTTTCGCCTTTTGCGCAGCACGCACTTTCGGAAGGGAGGCCTAGGTTCCCAAACGTTACTCTGAACTCTTGCAAGATGAACAAACTTTTAGTTTCTTGAGAAAATGCATAATGACAGAGTGCCTCTAGGGTATCAGTGACACTTGAAATCAATGAGAACGAATTAGTGTTTTGTTAATAAAACCTTTTTTCTTGAGCCCTCACTGGGCACCAGGCACTTTGCCAGATCAACCCAGGATACATGTGTTACATCATTTAATTCTCAAACCTCTGTGAACCAGGACCCGGCATTTCTGTCCTGCAGAATGGAACGGAGGAAACAATGCTTTTCACCCAGCAGGGGCTGTTATAAGTTTTATTACCGTCAGGGCGGTCTAAGCAGATAGGAGTTAGAACCCTTGGCTGCTGGGAGACGTCCCGCCTGGAGGTCAGAGAAGACAGCTGACATAGAATGGGACCCTCATAATGCACTTCTGAGCCTGGTTCAGGCTCAGAGAGCCTGTTGCCCTGGGCTGGTTGGCCCCAGTCACTGGCTCTGCAGGGCAGAGGCCACCCCATCTTCAACTGCTCAGCTGCTGGGCTGCATTGCTAGCCAGATGTTCGCAGCTGCCACCTTCCACCCAGCCCCAGCCCCACCTCTGGGGCCAGAGAGTGGCTCTCTACAACCGAAGCACGACTTGACTGCGTGAGTCACGAGATGTCAGGTCTGAGGTATGTCACCGCGGAACAGAGAGGAAGCCTGTGCTCCACCCATTGGGGATGCTGAGACTGGGCCTTGCTGAGCCCCCCACGGCTTGAGCAGAGAAAGGTTTAAGGCCAAGAGCAGGCATCAGGACAGCTGTGTGCCTCTGTCAGCAGAGAAGCTGGGTAACAGGGAAGAGGGTTTGGGGGCATCAGACCCCGCCCCAGAGATCTGCAAAGCACCCCCATCTCCTTGACACCACTTACACCAGACATCAAACACAATAGAGCAGCGACCTCCTGTTTTGGCCTCCCCACCCCCGTCCTCCCTCCCAAACCTACCAGCTTACTGCCTGGGCCATTGACGTGCATCACGTCACCCCCCTACCCCTGGCCTCGGTTTTCAGTTTCTCCGTGGAGGAGCGCACCTCTTCTCTGAATGCTCTCCCCCAGTGAGTTTGCGGGGGTGGGGAAGGCACAGCCCAGCTCTCATTATATGGCCTTGGACCCAGAGACCCTTGATTTTCTGAACAGGAGTAGGGGGGGGACCCGGCCTAAGCTGGGTTGGTCCCTCCTGGGAAGCTGGAATCAGGTCAGTTTTCCAGCTTGTCTCTGCCAAGCTTTTGACCTGATGACAAGTAAACATGGGGGCCATGGTGGGTCCAGGTGGGGGCAGTGGGGACATTCTCTTCCATCAAGCACAAGAAAAGCAAAGAAAGCTGCTCTGCAGAGAGAAGAAAACAAAGTAAACGCAGAGAGAGCAGAGGCAGAGACCAAGGGGAGGGGCGGGAGGGAAGGGAGAGGCAAGCCCCCGGCCCCTGACCATCTCTGAGCCTTGGCAGCCCTTCCTACCCCAGGATTCCAGGAGACTCTCCCAAGTCCTCCCAACGAACTGCCCTTTTCTGCTTAAACCAACCCGGGAGGGGGGCAGGCCTCGTGGTCAAGAGCCCTGACTGAGCATGTGCCATAATCCCGCCCGCGACCTGAGTTCCTGGAGTGACCCGTGCGGGCCAGGCCCCTACCCTGCAAATGCTGCGCTGTTGCCCACCCTCTTGCCTGGAATGTTCCCCGCTGTCTCCCCACCCTTTGAGGCCTGGCCCAAAGCCCTCCTCCTCTCCTCACTGGTGTCCCTCCCTGAGCCTTTCTGCGCTGCTGGACACTGGTTTTGAGTTCCTTTCCTGCCTCGGTGTCTCCAGCCTGAGCCAGAGGTCACCTGAGGACCTCTCTGTACCCCACCCCTCAAACTCCCCCAGGCCCTAGACTTTGCCTAATAAGCCCCCTGGAGCAGAGAGGACAGGGTAGATGCTTGGGGTTGCAGGACCCCAGCAGAGCCCCCCCAGTGGGAGGACACTGGCAAAGCCGATGGGCTCAGCTTTGTCACCTTCCTTCTACCTCATGGGGGCCAAGAAGAATCACTGAACCCTCTGCCGCTGACTCACTGGTTGGGGGGGATGTGCACCCACAGCCAGGCAGTGAGTCTGCACCCACACCGGGGATCCTGCTGCCGACCAGCACCAGAGGACCAAAGGCACACCACCAGCTAGTAAAGGGGTCCTTTATTGCCACGTTAAACAGAGTTGGTTAAACAGAAATGGTCTGGGCTGCTGCCTGTCACCCCTGCTGGGGGGCAGGAAGAACGCTGGGAAGGGGCTGGGCCCCCCGAGGCACCCATCCTCCCAGTGCCAAGGCCCCGCAGTCTGCTGGAAGAGGGCCCGGGAAAGGGGAGGAGTGCCAGGAGGAGATGCCGGGAACCCTGGGCAGGGCCTAGCCACAGGGGGAGACCCTAGCCTGACAGGTTAGAAAGGCAGCCAGGCCTCCACGCCCAGCAGGGCCTCCCATGTGGCAGATGGGGCCCCAGGGCCGCAGGGCCAGTTTGGGAAGTGTCGATCGGTCAAAGGCCAGCCAGGGTTGGCAGGGTCACAAAGGGAAGATCCAAGCGACCTGTCTGAGCCCCCTGACCCAGGCCCCCTCAGGTCACGAGGCCATGGCCCAAAAGGGGTACCGGGCCTGGGGCAGGTGATTCCTTCATTGAGTCTGACCCAGTCCCAGGATCTTGAGAAGGAAGTATTCCACAAAGCCAAAGATACCCCTGCATGGGTGGGCCACGGCCCGGCCGGCCTAGCAGGCTGCACCACGGCCCCAGGAGCCCTGGGCCTCAGGTTCCTCTGCTGAGAACCCCCCAGAATCCTGTGTCTTTTGACCTGCCTGCTCCCTCAGCTATGCAGAGCTGCTGGGTGTTCGTGGCGGGTGACACACTGGTCAGGGGGCTGCAGGACAGAGGGCAGGGCTGGGACTAGGGGCTCTGGCTCTTGCTGAACCCGCCCTGGATCTCTGCGGATGACCCCCCGACCCTGCCCGGTCCCAGCCTCCCAGGTACCAACCCTGCCTGAGTATGTCAGTGTCACAGGGCATTTAACATAACATAACATAACATAATATAACATAACAAACAGCCCCAGCATCCAGAGGGGGGCACCACACATGGATGGACTTGCACACGTGTGCAGTGCACACACGGGCACATGTCCACATGTACCTGTGCATGTGTGTGTGTGTGTATGGGGTGGGAGAGCACACCGATGGGTGTGTGCACACCACAGCCGCCTGGGTGAGCTCTGAATGCACACTCACTCCTGCCGGTGTGGAGGGGGTGTAGGCACAGACTCGGGAGGGTACGCGGCAGCAGGATCTGGGCAGTGTGCCTGCATGGCGCACCTGTGGCGGGCGTGCATGCCCTGGGCCGGGGGCACCATGGGTCCGGGCAGCCCTCACTGCCAGCTGGCACAGCTGTCTGGCAGGCTATGCAAAATGGCCTCCAGATTCTGCTTGTCAGCACGGATCTCAGCAAGGTTGCTCTCGAAGCTCTGGATCTGCAGCTGCTGCTGTTCAGACTCCTGCTCCAAGAGCCTCAGTTTCCCTTGCAGCACCCCTGGTGGGCCCAGTTGCAGCCTCAGGCGCTCCAGTGCCCGCTGGGTCTCATTCAGGGCCCGGGCGGGGGCTCCGAGGGTGTCCAGTGACCCTGTGGAGGGGCACGGACAGCCTCAGGGTGGGCTGGCTCCCCTGCAGGCCCCAGAAGCCTGTTCAGGCCCCATCCCCAGAAGCCCTCCCCAGCCCAAACCCTCCAGGTTTCCGAGTGCCCACGATCTACCAGGAGGCAAGGGACCGAGAGGACGGCGTGGTGAGGCAGGTAAGGGCCTGGCCTGGGCACCCCACCGGGCTTATGTGCGGACCCCGGAACTTTCCCCCTGGGTGGCACTGGGCAACTGTTAATTTTTGTTGTTGGTATTACTATTACTGTTGAAAAATGAAGGCCTTGGGTGAGTCCTGAGCCCCAGTTTCCTCATCTGTAAAGCAGTGTGAGTGGGAGAGGCCCCATAATGCCTGCTGCTCCCACACACTGTTTCAATTCACTGAGAGCCCACGCTTACAGATGGCACTTGTGGGCCAGGATGCGGGGACATCAGGGTGAAAAGAAAGGTTTCTGGCATCAGGATGAGGGTGGGTGAGGCAGACGGGGCAGGAGGGGCTGCAGGCCTGGGCAGCAGGCAGCAGGGGTCTAGTCCTGGCCCAGCACACATTAGGACTTCCTGGAGGAGCCTCTCCAAGTGTAAAACGAGGGGGTGGGGCCGGGTGCTCACATATGAACTTGGTGATGGTGGCACGGAATCCACGGGCTGTCTCCCCCACCTGGCCTTTGTCACCTTGTCATTAAGGTGGCATTCAATGGAAAGACAGCTGAGCCAGGTGGGAGAGTGCTGGAGTCACAGAAACAAATCCTCAATGCCTTCGAATCCCACAGGACCCCCCTGGGCCCCAGGGCTCCCCATGGCCCTGAGTTTCCTGGGCAATGAAGGCTGGTTTGGAGGACAGGCGACTGCAAGAGCTGAGCCCCGGGGCAGGAAGAAGCAGAGAGAAGCTGAGCCCTGCTGCCGGGCAGGCCCTGCTCCCAGCCAAGACTCGGAGAGGTCCCACCATCCACGGGAAAGTCCAAACAGCCTGGCCTTTGAGGAGGTTACAGCCTCCACTCTAACTGCCCAGCTGGGTCTCCTGGGGCGGGGACAGGGTCTAGTTGTGCGTGGTCGCTCCCGCACCCCCGAGTCAAGCATAGTGCCGATGTGAAAGAATAAATGACAACAACAACGGCCAGAGTGGTTTACCCACACAGAGCGTTTGTTTCATGCTGGGCATCGTGTCCAGTGAGCTGAGTTCTTGCGGGTATAGACCTGTGGCTACGAGCGGGCGCTCTGAATCGGTCAGACCTGAGCGTGATCCGCAGCCTCCCCACTGACTGGCTGGGGGACCCTGGGCGCATCATTTAAATTCTCTGTGCCTTAATCTCTTTATCTGCAGAATAGCAAGAGCACAGGGATCCTTGCCTCGAAAGTTAAAATGAGACACGATCGTGTGTGTGAACAGCTTAGTGGCGCCTGGCATCCAGCCAAAATGCAGAACCTGGTGATTCTTCCTTGTCTTATCGATCATGGTAACCGAAATGCATGCTGTTACATGGATGAACCTTGAGGACGTTACACTAAGCGAAATAAGCCGGTAACAAAAGTATATACACTATATGATTCCACTTAGGTGAGGTGCCTACAGTACCAAATTCACAGAGACAGAAAGTAGAACAGGGCTTGCCAGGGGCTGGGGGAGGGAGGAATGGGGAGTCTGTGTATAACGGGGGCGGGTTTCATGTTGGGCTGATGAGAAAGTTCTGGAGATGGATGGTGGCGACGGCTGTACAATAAGGTGGAGGTTGTGCCTAATGCCATTGAACTGTGCGCTGAAAGGTGGCTAAAATGGCAAATTTTATGTTTTGCGTATTTTACCCCAACTTTTAAAACTGCTTGTTCATTTCAGCCTAACTGCTCTGACACTGTCCCTTCGCCCCTGCTCTGAGGGCTCCACGTCTTGGGGGCTGTCCCTTTCACGATTTACTGTCTCATCACACACAGTGTGGAAAGCACTCTCGAAACTACCCCACTGTTACTCCCATTTCCCGGGTGGGGGAACTGAGGCTCAGAGAGGTGGAGTGATTTTCCCAAGGTCTCACAGCCAAGGAAGGGAAAATGCCAGACTTGAATGCCAGTCTCTCTGATTCCAAACCAGCACCTGATCCTCGATGCCAGACTTGCTTCTGTGACATCCTCTCTCCTTCTCTGAAACCCTCCACCACTGAGGGAGGACCTAGTCACCTGGTACCTACAGGTGTTCTGTGGGTGGTGAGCGTTCTGTGTCTCTCCTCTCCTCCTGACTAGCAGCCCCTGGAAGACGAAGTGAGCATGCTTCTGGACACCATCCCTGCCTCGCCCCGGGGGGCCTGGAGCGGTTACAAACGCTTGTCGTTGAGCACAAGGCTCGGGATAGGGGGAGCCACGGACAGGAGGGCTAGGAGGCAAGCTTCCCCAGGACGGGGCCTCCCAGGAAGATCCTGGAGATGCACCGTGGACCCAGGGGGCCAGGGCCCGGTCTTGGGATCTCCTTACCCAGCCTGGCAAGCAGCTCCGACAAGGCTTTGATGTCCTTCTCCAGAGAGGTGCGTGATTCCCGGATCTGCTTCTCCATCTCGCTCAGCCCGGCACCCACCTTTTGGGGGGGGAGGGGAAGAAAAGCTTGAGCGGCTCCTGGCTGGCTCCCGGGACCACAGGAGAAGGAGTGCTGGGGTCTCAGCACACGTACCTGATCAGTTGCTTCTAGCTGCTGTCTGCGTGCTTCTGAGGCCAGCACCTGCTGGGAGGCCTGTTGGAGCATCGACTGCGTCTGGCTGGAGAGCCGGCCAGCCCGGCGGTGCTCTTGCTTCCCCTCCCTCAGCAAGGCCTTGGCGAGCTACGTACGGGGTGGGTGGCAGCAGCAGGGAGGGGAGTGTGAGTGGAGAAACTCCTTTTAGAGGTAAAGGGTGACCGCCCTGCCCAGCGGTCATAGATTCATGCACCAGATCATTCATTCATTCACTCAACAGCTGTGTACCAGATGCCGGCAAAGTGCAGATTGCTGGACACTACCCATCTCCCCCGAGAGGAGAAATTCCAATAATTTACAGATGGGGAAACAGAGGTGCAGAGAGGAGGAGCTGGCCAAAATCAAAATGGCGGGACCAGAAACCAAGCCTGGGGACTCCTTCAATCCGGCACTGTCTCTAGGGAGCTGTAGAGGCAGTTCACTTGGGCCCTGAGTGACGGTGCTGGGAAGACGCCTATTGATTCAAATTTGGCCCGAATTAAACAAGAAAAGTCTAGAAGTTTAGGGAGTAGAGCCAAACAGACCGAGGTGTGAGTCCTGGTTATGTTAAGTTACTGAACTGGGCTGGGCGTCAGGGTCCTCACCTGTCCCATGGGGACAGCAGTGACATCTATTTCATGCGGAATCAACAGGGTCGCCCGCGTGAAGCTCCAGAGCTCAGAGCCTGGGACCCCTTAGTAAGTGCAGAGTATTCTGCATTGCATACAGAAGGGGCATTTACCCTACAGAAGGGCACCTCTTCTATGACAGGCCTCCCACACGCCCAGAAGGCAGGGATGCCCCTGGAGTCACATCCGTGGCCCTGACCTTGGCACTGTCCTTGGCCAACAGCTCGGCTTCCCTGCCCTTCTTCTTGGCACTGGAGGAGATAGATGCCGCATTTCCCAGCATCCTCTCCACCTGCTTGGTCTTCTTTTTGGACTCTGCAAGGAGCCTGTCCTGGACGATGGCTGCCTGCCTCCTCAGTGCGGCCTGGTCCTTGGGCCGAGGAAACCTTGGCTTCATTCCTGTAAAGCCAACCGAGGCTGTGTCAGGAGGGCTGGGCTCATGCCTGGAGAGCCCATTGGGTGGTCACTGCCAGATGTCTGACCAACCCCAGACCCTTGGACAACGTGAGCAGAGGTATGAGATGCACGAGATCTGTGTGTAAACTTCTCAGGCTCACCCAGGGAAAACAAATGAGTGAGACGTACTGCCCTGTGAGTGTAAAGATTCATGTTATATTACGATACTTACTAAAGTCACAGAATTGCATGGTGGTCAATACCTGGGCCAGTGGTAGAGATGGGAGCTATACCACAGTACACAGCGAGATCCATTAAGTTCTTTGTTTTTTACATACCACGCATTTCTAAACAGGCTTTGAGGCAGCTTATCGTGATGAACAGACCAAAAACTGGACCATTAAAATGATACACCAAAGGCCATATGTAACTAGAGGGATGATGAAAGGTGAGAAGTGCCAGAAAATTAGGGTAATGACGGTGCAGGTACCAAATGCACTATTTACCTTTTAGCCCCTAGCAGCCAAGACAAAAAGAGAAACTCTACAATTCGCATAGGTTTTTATTATCTAATAAGAAGTAGTTTCCTTCTATATAGAAAGAGAGACTTTTTCATTTCCTTTCAGATAAAATTCTAAGGGAAATTTATCCTAAGGAGTACTGATTATAGTAGACAAAGTCAAAATTTAAAAAGAATCAAGGGGACTTCCCTGGTGATCCAGTGGTTAAGAATCCACCTTCCAGTGTAGGGGACGTGGGTTCGATCCCTGGGCGGGGAACTAAGATCCCACATGCCGTGGGGCAACTAAGCCCACGCATCGCAACGAAAGATCCCGTGGGCTGCAACCAAGACCCGATGCAGCAAATAAATAAATAAATAAATATTTTTTTAAAAAAAGAATCAAGCCTTCTAATATCCAGGGACATAATACTACATAACCATTCTATGAAGATAATCCAAAAGTTAGATCTACTTTACTTCCTGTACACAAAATTGGCATTTCTTAAAGTGCACTCTGGGGGGACTTCCCTGGTGGCACAGTGGTTAAGAATCCGCCTGCCAGTGCAGGGGACACAGGTTCGAGTCCTGGTCCAGGAAGATTCCACATGCCGCAGAGCAACTAAGCCCGTGCGCCACAACTACTGAGCCTGAGCTCTAGAGCCCGTGCTCTGAAACAAGAGAAGCCACTGCAGTGAAAAGCTGCGCACCGCAACAAAGAGCAGCCCCCACTCGCCACGACTAGAGAAAGCCCGTGCGCAGCAACAAAGACCCAACACAGCCAAAAAAAGTGCACACTGGGAAGCCCTAATTCTACAGGGTGTTGATAAATGCTAGGGGAAATTAAGTTTACATAAAGTGAACCCGGTTTCTTTATTGAAGGACTTCTCAGAGCCTTTAATATTCTCAGGTGTGCACTGCAAGGCCTCAGGGGGATCTATAGCACGTGACATTTCCTAAACTTATTTGAACACAGATCCTCTCTTGGCAGAGCAGCTGCAGGCTAGGGGCTGTTCCACATTTCATTCAGTAAAATCTCCTTTCTTGGTCTACCCAACTGTAAAATGGGGGCACTTGGCCTCATTTTCCTACAGCTCAAAAGAGACCTGTACTGGCATCAACCCATCAACCCACGTTCTAAAGAGAAACGCTGCATCCCTTCCCATAGCCCCACTGGACATTGGACCAGGGCAGCCATATTGGTACCAGGTAACCAGACTCCCAGCCAGAGTGGCCTAGATCAGGGATGGACAGCTGATGGCACCAGATTCTCTTCCCATCTGGTCCTGAGGGGCTCTGCGTGTGTGGTCTGATGATGGATGGCCACGTAGGCAAGAACCTGGTGAGTGGCATGTGAGATGGGGAGGGACAAAGCAGCCACAGGAGACGGAGGTCCTTAGAGGCAGAGGGAATGGTTTCCTTGGCTTATGCCCACATGACTGGACTTCTGTCCTCTGCAGCCAAGCCTGCCCTGGTGTCTGTCATGGACATCTGTGCATCCATGAGCCTGGGGCTAAGCAGGGCACACATACCTTCTAGGTCAGCCAGCAGAGTCCTGGCTCCTGTGACAGTCACCATGGCAGCCCGGACAGATGAGGAAGCCCGGGTCAGAGCAGCTCTGGCTTCCCGGTGCAGCTGGAGAGAGAAGAGAGAGTCTGGTTAGGTGATGCTGGAGGTGTGCTGGGCAGAGAGGGGTCAGGTGGGCACCAAACCCACATGTACAAGGTCCCAAAACATCACCAAAACTCTGACACTGAATTATGCTGTTTACCAGGAACATCTGATCTGTTTTATTATACCAATATTAAACCTTGAATATCTCTCCCAAGAAGTTACCTGTCTCACCAAAGCTCCGAGGAAAACTGGAACCTAAGAACTAAAAGAAAGATGGACAACTGAAAATTTCTTGTCAGAATGCTGCTGCGTCTCAGCCAGAGGATGTGAAGTAGAGAATCTGTTTATTAGACAACTTTTACTCATAGAAAATTAGTTTCTTCCCCGTTGCCACTAAAAAAAGGCTGGATACTTAAAGAATACGGGTTTGATGGATGAAGAGATACACAAAATGTGGTGTAGCCACAGAATGGAATATTATTCAGTCACGAAAGGGAACGAAGTGCTGATATATACTACAATGTGGATGAACCTAGAAAATATTATGGTAAGTGAAAGCAGCCAGACACAAAAGGTCACATATGGCACAATTCCATTTATATGAAATGTCTGAAATAGGAAAATCCATAGAGACAGAAAGCAGGGGGCTGGGGGGAGGGAGGAATGAAGAGCTTAATGGGTATAACCAGTCGCCCTTTGGGGTGATGAATGTTTTGGAACTAGACAGAGGTGGTGATTGCACAACACTGGGAATGTGCTAAATGCCACTGTGTTGTACACTTTCAAACGGGTAATTTTATGTGATGTGAATTTCAATCCATCAGCAGTCATGCGGGGTCTAAAAATATTTTTTTGGTAAAGTCTTTATTGAATTTGTCACAATACTCCTTCTGTTTTATACTTCGGGTTTTTTGGCTGTGAGGCATGTGGGATCTTACCTCCTCGATCAGGGATGGAACCTGCATGCCCTGCATTGGAAGGAGAAGTCTTAACTACTGGACCGCCAGGGAAGTCGCAATCATGTGGGTTCGAAGAGCCACCAGATGCTGCCCTGGGATCCCTTGTGTCTTAAGTCTTACTCCAAATGCCTAGCAGGATGGGAGAGGAAGGTGGGAGGCACTGTGTTGGGGCACTGCGCACTAGGGGCTGGTCCTGACTCTGCTGTGGCCTCATCTGTGCCCCAGACCAGGGTGATGGACTAAATCAATGGGTACCACCCCAGGGAGCCCTGACACAGCACAGGTCTCCCAGTATGTGACAGGCGCCAGGCCCAGCTGTTCGGATGCAGGCAACAGCTTTCTGCCTTGTTTCTTGTCTTTAAGAGGAAAATTAAGATGGATACAGGGGACTTCCCTGGCAGTCCAGCGGTTAAGACTCTGCTCTTCCACTGTACGGGGCACGGGTTTGATCCTTGGTCAGGGAACTAAGGTCTTCCGTGCCCCCCCACCCCCTGCAAAAAAAAGATGGCTACGGGATAAGCCACTGCTGGGATTTGAAAAAGGTCTGTAGATTAGCTCATTGTATTATATCATGTTGATTTCCTTATTTTGATCCTTGTAAGGTGGCTGGGTAAAACATTAACAGAAGGAGAATCTGCGTGAAGGGTATATGGGACTTCTTTGTGCTTTCTTCGCAACCTTTTTCTAAGTCTAGATGAAAGATGGAAAGTTAAAAAAAAAAACACACTTGAAGGGGTGCTTATACTTTAATAGGTTGGAAACCACTGGTTGGGGCTCAATTCACTCCATGATTCTTGAATTCCCTGATTATTTAGTCTTGCCTCCCCTCCTGGGTTGTAAATGCCAAACAGTGGGGTTTAGCACTAGACCAACGTATGTGCTCGCTAAAATATCTGGCAAGTGAACTAATGAATGCAAGAATAAGTGAATGAGACCCATCCCAGCTGTAATTAACACTGAGTAAGGGTGGTGGGCGTGGCTCTGTCTGTCTGTCCATCCTGCCTCCTCTCACACCTTTACTCCTTCTCGGGAAATCAGGACCTCCTGCCTTGGCACGAGCTAACTGAGGTTCTCTGGAATTTGGGGGAAGGCACTGGAGGGGTGGAAAGAACTACTTCTGGTCTTTGCCCTTCCCTCCCCCTGCAACCCCTGAGCCCAGATCATGCCTGGGGCAGCCCCAACTTTCTCCAGGTGCTGCCTCAAAGGACAAGAGCCCACCTGCGTAAGGGGTTCTGTCTTGTGCAGCACGGCCTGGGCGGTGGCCTGGAGGGCCTGGGCAGCCTCGGTGACCACGCGCTCTCTCGATGTGACCGTCTTCTCCAGGGCCTGCACCTTCAGGCCCAGGGTCCTGGCCTGGGACTTCTGAGGCTGCCGGGAGATGGAGGGCTCAGACAAGGCCTGATGGGAAGGTCCGAGGGGCAGGTCCTCTACTGGGTGGGAGAAGCCCAGGGGCAGGGACCGTGGGGGGCAGGGCTGCACGTGGACCCTAAGAAGCAGAGGGGCCAGGGCGAGAGAAGCCAGACTGGGGAAGCTTCACCTGAGGTCTGATTCTAGCACCAGCAATTTCTAGAAGCGCAGACTCAGCTAACCTCCCGGACCTGTGTTTCCTTCCCCAGGCTCACAATCCCTTAGCTGAAACCTTGGGGCCGGACGTACTTCTGAACTCAGAATTTCCTGCGGGGACTTCTTATTACCTAACGCCCTCAGCAGTATCTGGGGCAGTGCTCAGGGCCAAACATGTCACCACCTACATTTTCCTTCTTCACACACAGTGGGAGGATCAAACATCCTGAGTAAACAGCCTGGGAGCCGTCAGTCCTGGGCAGGCTGGGCCCCAGATGCATTTCTATAAGTTTAGTCTTTTTTTTTAAAGTTTAGCTCCCAAGTTTTGGAATTTCAGGATTACTGAGAAGGCCTGATGAGCTGATTTATCCAGAGGTAAACAGCATAGGGTGACAGGCACATAGAGGATGAGGGCATTGCTCACGAATCCCCTCCAGCCCCTCATGGATGCAGGCCTGAAATAACCAAATGGGTGAGCTCTAGCCGACAGACGGACAAAGTAACCGAGGCATAGGGATGGGAAGTCCTTTGCCAAGGTCACAGAGCTAGAGTGGCGGAGCTGGGATTTGGCCCCATGTCCGTCTGGTGTCATTGCCAATGCCACTATGATGAAGAAGAGGCCTCGGCCTTGATATTATCATTATAATCAACAACAAAGATTGGCTGAGATCTTTAAATCAACTGCTAGAGAGTTAGAAATAAGCCACGTCCTCTGCCTCTGCCTGGGCCACACTGGTTTCCCAGCTGCCACATTCTCCCTCACAACCACCGCATGCAGAGCGTCAAGGACAGCTGAGCTGACCGGTGCTGCAGGGGCAGCCGGTGAGGCCAGGCGCTGGGCTGCATCTGCGCCGACTTGCTGCACGGCGGCCAGCACCCTCTCAGCTTCAGGCAGCACCTCTGCCACAGCCGTGCCCAGCGCCCTCTGGGCCGCATGTACCTCCTGGTACCTGGGAGGAGACAGAGGCAGGATGGCCCAGGAGCAGGACGCAGGCCATCCCTCCCCATTGCTGTCCCGGCCCCCCCAGTGGAGCTCCCGGTTGAAGGGGCTCTGGCAACTTCCCGGGCAGAACTGCCGTCTGCGGAGTTGGTACCCAGCAGCTGGCCTCGGAAACTGGCTGTTCGGCAGCTGTCTAATGAATGGGGAAGGCAGCCGAGGGACTGCATTCTTGTTTCCTCATTCACTGAATTCAATCACGCTTTTCTGAAGGAGCTCCCGCTTGGTTTCCACTTGAGAATCACATGTTTTGCAAATGTTTGGCTCCTCTGGATGAATGATGAAGAGGAAAATGCCTGGTGTTGTTGGAGGGATAGCGGCCCAGGCCCTGATGCCCCTGAGTGACCTTGGGCATGTTGCTCTCCAGGTAAATGGAGACCTCTGGGCTGTACGACTGTTCTGGGGCCCTTTCTCCCTGAAATGCTGTAATCAATCAACCAGGACAGCTTTCCTGTCCAGCTGTCCACACCCTGCCCCACCCAGCTCCCCCTACCATGGGTACTGCTGGACCACCCCCCGTCCCCAGGGTGCCTCCCATCCCTCATCCCTTTACAGAAAGCCAGCCCCCCCGCCCCTGGGAGTGGGTCATGTGATCCACCCAGCCATACCGATTGGCTCAGGACTGGCCACCTGACCCAAGTTGGGCCAGTCAGATTCTCTCATCTAGGAAATCCACTTGGGCTCAGTGAGACGTTTGTGGGTCTCCGTTGACCCTCTGAATGAGCTGGATACAAGGGGGCCACCCACAGCAGAGAAGCAGAGGCCAAGAAGAAAGCTGGTGCCTGACAGGAGCTCCCCAGGGGTCTGGGGAGGGGCAGGGGAGCTTCAGGGGGCCGAGGAGGAACAGATCTGGGGCCTCCTTGTTTAGGTTCTCATTCCTTCTCTCCAGAGGCTAAGCTGCACCCTGGCGTGAGTGGGTTCCTCTAACGCACCCCCAAGCAGGCCTAAGACCCTAGGCATCACACCCCACCCTAAAGAACATCGGGACTCAGGGAAGGAAGCCGGTTCTGGAACCAGCGGCCTCTGACCAGGCCCTGCCGGCTCAGGAAGCCAACCCAAGTTCCTACCCACACCTGGGAGGTCTCCTCACCTGTCCTCTAGCTCCTGCTGGGCCTCCAGGGCTGTTCTCCCCTCCACCAGACTCCAGAGAAGCGCATAACTGCTGTTGGAGGTGAGCAGGGCCCTCCGAGCAGTGGCCTCAATCCTGGTGGTGGTGTCCCTGTGACTGTGTGACAATACCCGCCCGACCATCACCAGGGGCTGACACAGAGGGGGCCCGGGCCCACCCCCCACCCCCCGCCACCACATGGGCCTCTTGCCGTCCCAAAGGGAGTACAGCCACGGGTACCAGGCTCCTGTCCTCCCTCTGCCTGACGCACAGTGAAGACCGATGGGAAGGGGACCCGTGCCCCTGCTCCTGTTATATAGGGTTTATGCCTGTTGTCCTGGCATAATAAATAATAGGGCCTTTGATCACACATAAAATCTCAGCTTGGACAATAAATTATATGGTTACCCTAATAAAGAGAGCACAGAAGAGACAGCCTGGGTTTGATTCTGGCTCTATCACTTCTAACCCCGTGTCCTTAAGCAAGTCACTTTACTTCTCTGAGTCTCTTTTCTCATCTGTAAAATGGGTCTACAGTCCCTAAAGTACAGCTAAAGGGACAAATTGCTTCAGAGCTTGTGTCTTTAGAATCTTAAGCTGCTTCTTAAAAGCAGTGGATGAAACAACCCAAATGTCCATCGACGGATGACTGGATAAACAAAATGTGGCATATTGGTACAATGGAACATTATTGAGTTGTAAAAAAGAATGAAGTACTGATATATGGTACAATAGGCATGAACCTTGAAAATATTTTGCTGTATGAAAGAAGCCAGATACAAAAGACCATGTGTATGATTCCATTTATATGAAACGTCCAGATTGGCAAATCTATAGAGATGGAAAGTAGATTAGTGGTTACCAGGGGCTGAGGAGGGTGAAGAGGAATGGGGAGCGATGCCTAATGGGTACCTGTTTCTGGGGTAAGGAAACTGTTCTAAAACTGACTGCGGAGATGGTTGCACGATTCTGTGAATACACTGAAAACCACTGAACTGTACTTGAACTGGTTGACTTGCAGGGCATGTGAATTATATCTCAGTAAAGCTGTTATAAAAAAAAAAGCCAGTGAAGGCTCTCAGATGCCTTCAGGCGACCAGTGTCGGCAGACCCCCACCCCGACCCCTGCATCTCATGCCATCCTTGCACACCTCTCCTTCGCATGGCGATGACACTTCAGCTCTGTACTCAAGTGATTCCAACTCCCGGGGTGGGGATACCTATGGGGCTGGCCCTGACCCTGGAAGCCCCCAGCAGAAGGGCTGGGCTCCCTTCATGGTTGTGTGGCCAGGACCTCACCATGCTCCCAGGGCATGGGGGCTCACCTCCTGGCGAGGGCACGGGCCTCTATGGCCAGATGGCTCCAGTTGGTGGGCTGGCCGAGCCCTTCCTGAGGAATCGCCTTTAGAGAAGAGAGAGAAATAGGAGGAAACTGATGGTCCATCCCTGAAGGGCAGGGCCCACATCTGGCTAACTTGTTGGGCAGACCTGGGCCATGCCACTTATTTCATAAACGCTCAGAGCCAGCTACAGAGTCAGCATCCAGTGGGCGGAGCCCTAGAGCTTGGAAATAACAATAACGACGCCTACCACTTGCTGGGCATTCACTGTCTATTTGGAATACGGCTCGTTCTTTGCAAATATTATCTCACTGAATCGGCAGAGGAGGCACTGTGTGACCACTATTTTGCAGATGAGAAAACTGAGCCTCCCAAAGCAGGGGGCGGGGGCATGCCCCAGGCTCAGTAGAGGGGAGGAGTTGGGGACGGGTCCCCTGGGGTACCAGAGATGCAAGGATGGTGGCTGCATGCAGAATCTCCTCTTCTGAGGACTCCAGCACCGCCTCTAGGTCTGCCAGCTGGACGCAGGTCTTCTCAGCTCTGGCCTGGGCACAGTGGGCTTTCCTGCTCAGTGCCTGCAGCTGCTCCTGGGCAGCCTTCACAGCACCCTCAAGGCCTGTCACCTGCTCCAGGAAGTCTTCCTGGGCCCCTGCAGAAAGCCCAGAGTCCAGGAGTCACAGAGCACTCGAGGTTTCACAATAAAGCCTGCAACTTCAAGGGGCCCCATCTGTGTCCTCTACTCCTCCTGGGCACAGCTTGACTCCATCACCAGGCCTGAGCACTGGTTCCAAAGGAAAGGCCTCCCCATTTTACAGATGCGAAGGCTGAGGCCCAGAGATGGCAAATCATGACCCAAGGTCCCCCACACAGAAAGTCAGCCACACAGGAAGGACTGGAAGGAATCCAGGCCTTCTAGATCCACAGCAAACAATTCCTGAACCTGAGACAGCAGTAAAACCCGCCTTGAGTCAGCTCTGTAATTCGCAGCGTGGCTCAGTGTGGGAGTTTCAATGCACAGCATCTGACAGCTCCCTATTTTGTTAGTCTTGCAAACAGGTGCTCAGCTCACCTACGGCTGCTACAGGAGTACAGGTGCTTGTGAACGCGAAATTTAACACAATAAGCAATTCACGTTTGATTCTCCTAAATTTCAGTGTTCCAGGGACAAATTCCACGTGGACTTAATGACAATCTTTTTTCTTATTTACCCATTTATTTTCTATGCTGGGGATACAGCAGTGAGCAAAACGGCCAAGAGTCAAAGACGGCAGGAACTTTACCTGTTCAGCACCTGGGACAGCGCCCCAATGATTATTTGTTGAGTGACTGACTCAACGAATAAACCCACCCCCTGTCCTCACTGAGCTTATGGGTGCAGTCTAGGTGGCGCAGGGGGCATGGGGACCGAGGCTGTAGTCAGAGGTTGATATTAATAAAGCTACAAAATACAACTGGGTGAGGGATATTGAAAGAGAGGTCCGTGGGATGACAGGACTGCGTAGCAGGAGGAACTCACTTAGTTGGGGAGGTCTGACAGGCTCTCCCAGCAAGTGAGCTCTCCTAGGGGTGAACCCAACTGAGGTCAGACTGAAGGGCTCCAAAGGGGGCATCTGACCAGCCAGCCCCCTCCCCTTGACTCCCAGTCTCCCACTCTGCTCTCCCACTGTACCTTGCAGCAGGGGGTGGCCCTGGTAGACGTCCCCCCGTGGGGCCTCTCCCTGTAGAATGTCCAGTGGTCCCCAGGGCCTGCCACAGTTTGACCCCTGCAGCCACCCTTCCATCAGGGTCAGTCTGGCCTTTAGCTTGGCAGCCTGGAGGGGTCAGGGAAGGAACGGTGTGTGAGGCTGGTGGCCTAAAGTCCTGCTTGGAAACCTCAGCCTGGCCTGCCCACCCCGAGCATTGCCTTCTCCAATCCCACCCTGGGCCTCAAAGCTAAGCACACACCGGACTTCTGAGAACCAACTGTGCCCACCCTGTCCTCGGAGCTGTCCCTTCCCTTCTCATACCCACAGCACCTGCTGGCATTCAGCCGACCACACCTCTGCCCTACTGAGGGAGGGATGGGAAGGGAAGCCCCAGGAGGATTTCTGTCTGTTTTGCTATGTTCCCAGGACTTGGCACAGAGCAGGCATGTGATCCTTGCAGGCTGAGTGAGTGTGCTTTGCAACGTCTCCTAGCCCCGTTCTTTCAATCATATGAACAACACACACATTTACGGGGCACTTGCTAGGAGCCAGGTATGAGCGACCGCTGGCCACGCACCAGCTCACATTCACCTTGTAACCACCCTAAGGGGCAGGGGATACAGGTCCCAAGCCCAGTCCTCGATTCCAAAGTCCAAAATGCTCTGAAAACCTGCAAAGCTTTCCACTCCTTACTGGGTGGCAAAATCAGGTTGAAAAAACCCTGCACTCAATTAGAAACACAACTGCTCTGAACAAGGCTACTTATGATCTTTATTTACCCCCTTGGTGTGACTATTCACCTGTTCTCCTGCAGATGTATCACTGGGTTTGGTTAGGGGGCTGGCCCAGGCACCGCTGGGAGTGGTACCTAATATTCAGCACACACCATCCTATCTTTCTACAGAACCATCACTGGATTCAGGTTAAGGGGCTGCAGGTTTTCATTTTGGAGTAGGAGACACACACTGAAACTTACCAAGGCTGTCACCTGCCTGGGCATGTGACAACTAACAGGGTTGGGGGGGGTAGGGGAACCCCAGAGGTCATGCTCCTGACCCCTGCACGACACCACCTCCCTGCCTGAGATACTACTTGTGTCCCATAATGGGCATTGCCCTCCTCCTGACCCTCCCCCAAAGGGCCTTCTGTGGTCTCGTTCCTATTGAACTTGAGAAAGTGTGAGACCTCGGCCTGGGTGGTGGGGAAAGACATGCAACAGAAGCCACCTTTCTCCTGTCCACTTAAGAGCCAGGGAAGGGCAGAGGTGGGGCTGGGCCAGATGGCTGGGTGGGCACAAGAAGGAGGTGGCCGGTGGTCCTAGAAGGCCTGAGAGCTGTGGGTAAGTGGGCATTTCCCGGTGCCCAGCACAGAGCTGGTGCTCATTGGGGGTGTGAAATGAACAGAAGGTGGGGCGGCCCTGGGCAGGGCCTGGATGGGAGGGCTCACCTCCTTCTTCACCAGGGCGTAGCAGGACGGGCACTCCTGGCAGTGTGTGCCGCCGGCCGTGAGGAAGAAGTTGTCCTGGCAGAGGTCACACTTGTAGCCCACAAAGCCGGGCCTGCACACACACGTGCTGTTCTCGTGACACTGGGCCGAGGCGGCGCCCAGCGGGGAGCACCTGCAGGCTGGGGGGCGGGGCAGACGGCGCTGGGTGCCCTGATGGCCACCCCACACTGGAACCCCCAGGTCCCCCGCACCCTTGCGCCTGGCTGCTTCAGACCCCGTGGGCAGCTCAAGTACATTCCTGGGTCCTTCCTGGGAGACTGATTCAGAAGGCTGGAGGTGACGGCTGAGAGCCTGAGTTATTTCAGTGCCCCTGGGATCTGAGGACCAGTCAGGTTTAGGACTGCCACGCAGTCTAACCAAACAAATGAGGCCCAGAGAGGTGACCTGATGGCCCCAGGCACACTGGGATTTAGCAGTGGAGTCTAGGACTAGATTCTTGGCCTCCCATGCTGTCTTCTGTGTTGCTCACTCACTCCATGTTCCCACGGCTGCTCTAAGAAAACCTGCCCCGTATCTGATCTCTCTCCTGCTGCGTGGCCGTCTGCCCCGTTGGTCCTCTTTCCTAGAAGCCTCACTCTCTAGGCAGCCTGGGAAGGACCCGGCTTCCTTACCCCGGCAGCCCTCGATGGAGAAGCCGAAGAAACCCAGCTGGCATCTGTCGCAGGCCTGGCCCTCGACGCCTGGACGGCAGGGGCACTGCCCGGTCTTGGGGTGGCACTGGTCCTCCTGGGAGCCCAGCGGGTGGCACTTGCAGCTACGATAAGGGAAGGGGCCCAGGTCTGAGTCCAGCTCTGGGCCATCCCCAGTCCCACCTCTGCCGGCTAGGGCTGGTGATCACGCCTCTGTTGACAAGGCCCATTCTCTGTGTCTGCACATGTCAAACAGCTTCCCTCAAGCTGTGCCCTGGAAAGCACAGTCTCATAAAATGCTCCCCCCGCCCCCTAAAAAAAGGTATGGGGACGTATATACATTTGGACTATACCCTTCAGTTGGAAAGTCACAATGCAATTAGCATATTAAAGGCCTGAGAAGTCTGGTCAGGAAGAAACCTGTTTGCTTCACTGGGCATTTCCCTGGAGTTCTCCACTGCTCCCTAAAGATGGTATCTAAGCTGCTGCTGTGGCCCAAAAGGTCACAGAGCGACAGAGTTACCGAGAAGGGAATCAGAGACCCAACCAGCCCCTGCCCACCTGGGCATCCCTTAGGGCTGCTCTTGGCCTGCAGCCTGGGTTGGCAGGGCCATGAATCTGACCCCCAAGGGACCGTCCCTTTGTCCCCCTTCAGTGTAGGGCACAGTGTACCTGGCAGTGGGCCTGGGACGACACATGCCAAGCCAGGCCCCTCTCTGGAGGCTCCCTGGCGACTTCGTCCATCCTGGAGAAACACCCAGGGGAAGGGCACCC
This sequence comes from Delphinapterus leucas, assembly GCF_059928025.1. NCBI lineage: Eukaryota > Metazoa > Chordata > Mammalia > Artiodactyla > Monodontidae > Delphinapterus > Delphinapterus leucas. The sequence goes on along the minus strand of NC_143134.1, from coordinate 119,752,697 downwards.
ACAGCCTCGCCCCACCCACCTCCGGCAGCCCCTGCCAGGCTGGAGGTCGTAGAAGCCAGGGCTGCAGTGGCCACAGTCCCGTCCGGTCACATGAGGCAGGCAGGTGCACTGGCCGGTCACTGGGTCACAGGGTCTCTGCTCGCCGACTGAGCCCGCCTGGTCGCAGCTGCAGGCTGGGGGTGGGAGCAGGAAAGGGTGGTGGGGAACCATGCCGATCATCCGTTCAACCTCTGGGGACCCAGGAGAGGCAGAGAAGATGGGGAGCCCACAGAGATGACTCCCGTTCAGCTCAGACTCCTGAGCAGTCTCTGAAAAAAGGTTCTAGGGCTGGGCTCAAGTCTCAGCCCATTTTCTACGTCCTTGGAGAGACAGCCCAGAATAGTCGTGGTGGCAGATGGCCCTTCTGAGCCTGCCCTGAATCCCCACAGGCTGGAGAGAAGGCCAGAAACTTGGTTGGGGGTTAGGGGCAGACCTCTGTTCCCACTGTTTTGGGCCACTTGTCTCTGCTCTCCTGGGCCCCATAAAACAAGAGGCGACGGGTGCTCCATATGCAGCAAGGGCTCAGGAGCAAGTGAGTTGGGGGCAAATACTGAGCTTCTCCCTGCAGCACTTCTGGAAGCCTCCCACGAGCTCACACACGCTGTGGCCCTCTGAGAGGGCACAGAGGGCTGAGCATCTTGGTGGGGAGGCACGGCCTGACAGGAAGCCCAGGGGCAGGACAAACATGATGAGTGCCGCAGGCCATCTGGGACAGTCTTGCATGCCAACTGTGGAGCGTGAGGTAAGTGCTAAATTATCCGGGCAGGAAAAAAAAAAAAAATCACAGGGTCAGAGTTGATCAGATCCCAAGGCTGAAAGACCTTGGAGAAGAGCAAACCCTTACACTTTCTTGACAAGGCAACAGGGAAGGTGAGTAATCTGCCTAAGGTTGCACAGCCTTGCAGAGCAGCCAGCTGGATCTGGTGGAGAAGGGGCCCACCACGTCCCACCCTGTGGGTCTGGGAGGGGGGTACTCACGCACGCATTTGTCTGCGGGCCGAGGGGACAGGGCGCTCCCGTAGAAGCCTTCCTCACAGCTCTCACAGTGGGCACCTGTCGTGTTGTGTAGGCATCGCAGGCAGCGGCCAGACAGGGGGTCACAGTTGCCCACTGCGTTGGGGTCCACGTTCCCACTGCACTGACACAGCTGGCAAGGCTGGGGGGCCCCAGAGAGCCCCAGCGGGTCCCCAAAAAAGCCATCATCACAGATCTCACAGCGCCACCCTGGGAAAGGAGAAACCTTGTGTGATTGAGGAACCCAGCCCGCTGGGTCCATGAAGGGTGAGGCCGGGCATGAACCAAAGCGAGCTCCCTCAAGTCTCCTTGTGGAGCAGAGCAGGGGCTCTGGGGTCAGTCTGACCTGGGGCCAGGGCCCAGCTGGGCCATTAGCAGGCTGTGTGGTCTTAAGCAAGTCACTGTGCCTCTCTGAACTTGGGCTCCTTGTCTGCAGAGCGGGGACAATAATGGCAGCTACCTCAAAGGACTGTTGAGAAGGTTTGGTGAGATCACTCGTGCAAAGCACTTAGCACGGATCCTGGCACATGGTTGGTGCTCAACAGCAGTGGCTGTTATCACCCATTCACCATCATCACCCTCCTTGTCGTCATGTCAACACCCACATTCTCATCATCACCACCATTCTCTTCATCAGCGCCTTGACCATCACCTTCATCGTTATCGTCATCGTCGTCTTTGTCGACGTCATCGTCATCGTTCATCACCTTCGTCATCGTCTTCCTTGTCTCCATCTCAACATCACTGCCACCCTCCTCTTCACCCTTCCGTACCTCCTCCTCTCCCCCATCTCCCTCCCTCAGCTGTGGTTGCTTTTTCGTTTGCGGTTTCTGACCCCTTTGCCTTTTCTGCTTCTCACGGTTTCTGAACTCCATCTGGACTGTTTATTTCATACTCCCACCTTGCTTCCTGGGGTTGATCTGGGGCTGCTGCTTCATCTCTCAGCCCCAGGGTTACTGTGAGTCTCAGAAAAGAAGGTGTGTGAGGAGGCTTTTGGAGGGTCATGGCCTGGGAGATTCACTCTGAACACAGATGGGGCATAAAAGGACACACTTGGACTATGTGCTTCAGGCAGTGTCAGTTCATTCTTGGTAAATACACCTACCTCTCTGTGCATATCTGCATGAAACAGACGACTGGGGGGACTCTGGGGGTGGCAGGATGATGTGGGCATCGTAAGTCGTCTTCTTGCTTGTATGCACATTCATGTTCCTCTTTACACTTTTACAAACAGTTGACATTGTTACAATGAGTATTACTAACTTTATAACTTAAAAAATAGCTACTGTCACGGTGAAAGATAGTTGTGGGCTCCCTGCATCCTCAAAGTTCATTGGTCCAGTTGAAATCAAGTTAATGCGACTAAAGGCAGGCAACCTTGAACATGGAGAGGAGGAATACTAAGGAAGAGATGAAAAAAAAAGAGAGAAAAGGAAGGAAAAGAAAAATCTGAATGGAGTTCAAGGTAGAGGCTAGTGTCTGGCTTTGAGACTCTGAAATAGAAATGAAGTAAGAGGGGGGAATTCAATGATTAGGACTCCATGCTTTCACTGCAGAGGGCCTGGGTTCAATCCCTGGGCAGGGAACTAAGATCCCACAAGCTGTGCAGCGCGGCCAAAGAAAAAAGTAAGACGGGCAAGGGGGAGATTGAAGCTGGTGATGAAGAATGTGGTCCCCATAGTTAACCTGCCATCCACTTGGGACCAAGTGAGGACAGCTCCCAGGTAGGAGGCAGCTGCAAGGGTTCAGGATGGTAGACAAGTGAGGCAGGCAGGGATCAGGGCTTGACCCTGGTCAGTCCCGGCTCAGACTGTCTGGGTGAGGGCTTTGGCGGGACCTGAAGGATGCTGGTGTGATAAAGACAGGAACTGGTACAAAGTCCCAGGGCCTAACGTCGACCCCAGGGAGCCTTCCCAGGGTTCCCTCTGTGGACAGCAGTGGCTTGCTCCCCCAAAATCCTCCCTTGGGTAACTTCTCTAAGTGTCCACCCTCTCACTGAGTGGGATCCCCTCATGTTGCAGACCAGAGGAAGCCACAGGTAGGGAGCCAGAAAATGTGGGGAAGTTTATGGAAACAAAGGGGCATCATGATGGCAGGGGGCAGGGTCCTGTGGTGGGACCTCACTCCCTCAGTTCTTGGGACCCCTGCTCTGGGGCATCTCCCCAGTCCTGCTAGCCATCAGGGAGCTGCTTTCAGAGTGGTCCCAACAAAGCAGGCATCTGACAGGACCAAGATAATGGGCTGTCCTGATGCAGCCACAGGTACTAGATATAGAACCAGATGTCTGGGAACCTTGGAACATTATGCCAAGTGAAACAAGCCAGACACAGGACTTGCCTGGTGGCGCAGTGGTTAAGAATCACCTGCCAATGCAGGGGACACGGGTTCGAGCCCTGGTCCGGGAAGATCCCACATGCCGCAGAGCAACTAAGCCCGTGCGCCACAACTACTGAGCTTGCGCTCTAGAGTCCGTGAGCCACAACTACTGAGCCCGCATGCCACAACTACTGAGGTCCACGCACCTAGAGCCCGTGCTCTGCAACAAGAGAAGCCACGGCAATGAGAAGCCCGCGCACCGCAACGAAGAGTAGCCCCTGCTCGCCACAACTAGAGAAAGCCCGCGCGCAGCAACAAAGACCCAACGCAGCAAGGAAGGAAGGAAGGAAGGAAGAAACAAAGAAGCTAGACATGAAAGGACAAATGCTGTCTGAGTCCACTTACATGAGGTACCCGGAATGGTCAAATTCAGAGACAGAAACTAGAATGGTGGATGGCAGGGGCTGTGAGGAGGGAGAACTGTTCAACAATAATTTAATGGGTGTGACATTTCTATTCAGGATGATTAAGAAAAATTCCGTGGATGGAAGGTGGTGATGGCTGCACAACGCTGTAAATGTACTTAAGGCCAGTGAACTGTACACTTAAAAATGGTTAAAATGGCAAATTTTATGTTATGCGTATTTGCCAAAATTTAAAAAAAACAATAATGGCATATACTGAAAAACCATTGAACTGTACACTTTAAATGGGTGAACCATAGCGTATGTGAATAATATCTCAATAAAGCTGCTTTTTTTTTAGAAAAATCAGATGCCTAGGATGACTCTGAGTCCTGGAGCGGGAATGAGGAACAGGGAGAGAGCTGGGGATGGGGACACTTCTGCTTCACACATTATCTGGTGACAGTTTACAATTTTATTTATTTATTTATTTATTTGATGCATCACGTGGCTTGCGGGATCTTAGTTCACCGACCAGGGATTGAACCCAGGCCCACGGCAGTGAAAGCGCCACGTCCTAACCACTGGATTGTCAGGGAATTCCCACGACGACATTTTTTTAAAGCTGAAAGTTCAATCAGAGGTTTTCCACCTTAACTATGGGGGAAAATTGATAGGAATACGGATTCCTGAGCTTTGTCTTAAGCTACTAAACCAGGCTCTGCGGGGCCAGGACCGGACATAAGGATTTCCAAAATCCCACGTGGTATGTTCAGTGGCCCAAGTTCTGACGGGAACCCATTCAGCCCGGGCTCCTGGCTATGGGGCTACGAGACTCAGTGTCCCCAGAGGTCAGGCCTGTCACCCCTAAGCTGGGCCCTCCGTCATCTGTCACACTCCAGACCCAGGACTCACTCCTGGAGGCCGGGCAGAGGCAGGGCCCCAGGGCATGAGCCACTCACCTCTCTGGCCCCGGGGGCAGTGGGTACACACCACCTCTCTGCTCTCTGGGATGGTCATGCAGGCCGACTGTCCAGGGCACGGACAGGGCTGGCAGTCATCGGCTTGGCCTGTGAAGGGGTTGCCGTAGAAACCTGGCAAGCAGCGCTCACAGGACGGGCCCTCGGTGTGGTGGTCGCATAGGCAGATCCCTGAGGGGCAAGACGAGCACCTGGTCACCACTGCCTGAGCCCAGACGCTCCAGAGACAGCAGGCAGGCTTCTGGCCGTGGGGGTCACAGAGCACGTCCCAGGCAGAAAAGGGGTGGGAACACTTCCAAGGTGGAGGCAGCATAGCCCAGGGATGAAGTGTCCGCCCCAGGTTCACATCCACCACTTACTGACCGTGTGAACCTGGGCACCCCTGTGCCTCAACGTCCTCACCTGCAAAATGGGCATAAATCGCTCTGACCTCAAAAGGTTTTCATCAGGATTCAATGAGGCCACGCAGTCAAAGTGCCCTGCACAGTCTCTTGCACACAATTATTATTACTGTCGTCATTATTATTTTGTATTCCAAAACCTGTAACCGAACCAGCTGACGATACAGCTAGCATTTGCTGTCACAGTCTTCCTTTTCCTCTTCCTCTGTGTCCTCTTTATCTTTTTAATTGAAGCCTCCGTGTCCTCTTAACTTCAGGGACAGTGACACAGATCCAGGATTCTGGCCTTGACATGAGGCTCCCATTTAGGGGGTCTATGGGTTTCCAGAGGCTTCCTGGTCTCATAGAACAGAACCCCTGTCTCTGCCCACTGGTTTCTAATGAAGGGGATTCTGCAAACCCCCTTCTCCAGCCCCACAGCATCTGGAGTCTTCTCAGAGCTACTGCCAGGGACTAAGGGAGGAGCCTGGCCAAGATGGGGATAAGCAAGACCAGCACTTCCCAGAGGCCCCCAGCAGCACCCAGCAGGGACTGAGGTGAACAGGAGGAGAGGGGACGCAGGGCGGACAAGCAGAGCAGGGGTGGCATCCAGGGGGAGCTGTCACACCTGCCCTGCTTTCTTGGCCCAGCACCCACATGCTCACTACTCCTCCTCCCATCCAGGGTGGACAGCAGTGGCTGGTGTGCCCATTTTACAGATGAGGACTCGCCCACATGGAGCTGGAAGTCATGCCAAGGCGAGGGGCTCTGAGGGATGACAAACTAGTCCCATCTCAAGAGACAACTCTCTTGGAGCACTGCATAGAAGGACTATGAGGTCTCATCTGGCTCGATTAGTGATGACTGCCACGGGCACAAGAAGCGGGGAGGCCCCTCATGTTGCCGGTGCATGCCCATCTTGGCTGGCCGGTTCATTCCCAGGTTACTGTGCTTTGCCAGCTGAGAAAAGGCATTCTTTTCAGAGACCCCAGCAGCTCCAGGAGAGCAGCAGGGCGCTGACCCTCCCACCTCCTGTGTGAGGGACCAGCGTCCAGCCCCTGTCGGGCATCTCCTGCCCAGTGACTGTGGGCGAGGTCTTTCCCCAGGTTTCCTCTGCTACAAGTGGGGATGAATAGCTGGTACTGAACTTGTGGGAGGAGTAGCTCTGCCACCTATTGGCCGTGCAGCCTCCCTGCACCTTAGGTCCTTCATCTGTAAGATGGGTCAGGAATGGCCCTGGCACTGCCAGGGGTTTTTGCAGGATTCAATGACATAGCATATAAAAAGGTGCTTAGCACTTGGAGGGACTCGAGGATACCATTTTATCGGTATTGTTTTTCGTGACTTACATGCTCATAGCTGACCCCGTGCAGGTCAGTACTCATCTTGCTGTTCTGTGTGCCCAGGTGGCCTTGCGGGGGTGGGGGGGGGATGCAGGGAGACTCACCTGTGTTGGGGTCACAGGTGCCATGCTGGTTACAGGTGCAGGGAACACAGCTGGCATAGGGACCCCCCAGTGGTGTCTCCCTCTTGTATCCCAGAGCACAGGACTCACAGAACTGGCCCGTGTAGCCCCTGGGACACGAGCAAGTCTCCACCCAGGAGGCTGGCGGGGAGAGTCCCCGCCGGGCCGACGTGAGCCGGACCTCAGTCAGGAACACTGGGCCTGCAGATCGAGGAGAGAGAGAAGGAGAGAGTTCCATGCACATGTTTCTCCCCCAAATCTTCCTATTCACATATGTAAAAGGCAAAGGGTTATTGGCCCACGTATACAGAGGCAGTCCATGGATCGCTTATAATTTTTAAAAAACAGACCAAGGGCAAAGGAAAATATAGGTAATTTTCAGAAGGAGAAATAGATATGGCTGGGAATTTTACAGAAAGACATTCACTCTCACTGGTTATTAAAGATGTGTACATTTAAAGACTGCTATCGGGCTTCCCTGGCGGCGCAGTGGTTGAGAGTCCGCCTGCCGATGCAGGGGACACGGGTTCGTGCCCCGGTCCGGGAAGATCCCACGTGCCGCGGAGCCGTTAGGCCCGTGAGCCATGACCACTGAGCCCGTGCATCCAGAGCCTGTGCTCCGCAACGGGAGAGGCCACAACAGTGAGAGGCCCGCGTACCACAAAAAAATAAAAAATAAAGACTGCTATCATTCACGACCCTCAGATTGGTGAGCATGTTACAGTCAGTGACAGTGGAGGATGTGGGTGTGGGGAACTCAGGCACGGGACTGTGGGAATACAAACCAGGAGGTCCTGCTCCTAGTAACAGGGGAGTAGCTCCTCTCAGACCAACCTTCCCACAGAAAACAACTAGCAACTTGGGACAAAATATAAAAACTCTCTACAAACACTGGAGGAAAACCAGAGCAGGTAAATAGGGAAGGAGAGTGGACACCTGTCATCAGAATATAGATCGGTACAGCCTTGCTGAAGCAAAATTTGATAGCATGTGTCAAAGTGTGAAATGTACACTCTTTGACCTAACATTTCCATTTTGAGGAATGTGTCCTAAAGACACACTTGCATGAGGATAAAAGACCTTTATACGAAGCTGTTCCCTGCAGTGCTGTTAGCAATGGTGAAAAGCTGGAAACCACTTCAATACGTATGAGTAGGGGGGGTGGGTAAAACTTTATGGGGCGTCTCTACCACGGAGTGATATGCGGTGGACATGCAGAGCCAGCCTTTTCTACGTGTAAGGCAAGTAGCAACCTCCAGGATGCATTGTTAGCTGAAAAAAGCAAGTGGCAGATCACTATACTGTGGGATCACATTTCTGTATTAAAAAAATACAAATGTAAGTACACGCACACAGAAAGGTCTGGAGTGATACACCCCGGAACGTTATCAGTGGGCACAGGAGGTTTGGGGGGTGGGGTGAGATGAGTGTCAATACGTCCACGTGCGTGTCCAGTTCACCCCCAGCACGGGCCTGGCCTAAGTAGGTGCTTTGTAAACATCTGTTAACTGACGGCTGAGTGAGTGACAGAAGGAAGTTCTGGAAGCTGCTGGAAAGAATAAAAATGAAATTCCTGCAAGGGGGGGGTCTGGGGAGCAGGGAGTGCTGGCAAGGATGATGGGGGTGAAGGCAATTAAACCACAGCTCCAAAGAGGAGGAAGGTCTGGGGCTGGAGGGGGCTGGGTTACAACCCCCAAGTCTTGGACTCAAAGGCGCCCCAGGAAAAGCTGGCCATCTAAGCCAGGGGTTCTCAAATCACCCTCCTAGAAGCAGTGACTGGAATTCATACGGTTATTTTAAAATATCACTTACTTTCCTTTTATTTATTCTGTGTACTACAGTTAGAATATTATACTGTTTTTTAAAAATTATGTCTAGGTTATAATATCTGTGAATTTCATTTCCAGATAGTAAAAGGGGTGCTACATATGAAAGATCTGTTCTAAAAAGGGGCATGGAGGATCCCTGGTCTAGGCACGTACAGGCACGGGGTGGGGAGAAGAGAAAGTACATTGAGGAAAAAGGAGGGAACCAGGAACAGTCAGAGGACCATCAGGGCAAAATCACCCAGTGACCAGGATGGGAGGTGCTGAGAAGTCCCAGATGAAGTTGTGATGACTTCGCTGGCTGGTTCAGAGGGTTTAGAAACCAGGCTTTCTCTAGGTGCAACACCTCCGATCACCAGCAGGGGGAAGCGATACCCTGGGAACCTTGGCCTGGCCCCTGCGGCCAGCACCAACCTAGGGCCGGCCCTCTAGGGTGCGGCCTCCTGGCAGTGGGGGACTCTGCCATGGTACGACCACGCCAGGCTCTTGGCTGCCTTGTGGCCAAGCACCTGTCCCTTAGAGCTGTCCATCCTCAGGCCCCTCACCTGTCCAGCGCCTGCCTCTATGCTCAGCATCCCCCCCTGCTGCCCTTACTGGTTACATGAACTTGGGCAAGTGTCCCAACCTCTCTGAGCCTCAGACTCCTTCGTGGTAAAGCGGGGACGATGATCGCCTGCTGTGAGGACTCAGCAAGGCTATGCACGATAGAGCCCAGGGGCCTAACTGGTTTGGGGCTGGGGGTATCCCTACCATTACTCACCGGCAGGGCTGGCACTGTGGCCACTGGCCTGGATGCGCAGAGCAGTCAGATTGGTGAGCAGCCGCTGGACGTGGAAGGGCGGCAACGGAGGGTCCACGTCCTCAGAGGTCTCTTGCAACCTGGCAGGGGGAGGGGGTCAAAGCAGAACGTGAGGCCCGGGGCAGGTGGTGACAGGAATCCTCCAGCAGGAGTGGGGAGGGCGGGAGCCCCCAGACCCCAGGGACCTCAGGGACCACCCCGACTGCTCGACCCCATCTCTCAGGACAGAGCGGGACACTTACAGGAACTTGAGCTGTACCTCCCCCGGCTGCCTGGCGTCCAGGGGGCTGGGCGCGCTGGAATGCCGCAGAGTCAAGGTCAGACCCGCCCCTTCCAGCCTCAGCCTCACAGGGATGGGGGAGCCCCTGGGGGGGCTCCGGAATGTCAGTGTGAGGGGCTGCCCATAGCTGAACCGCTGGTCTCCCAGGAACTTCTCTGAAGACAAGAGAGGGCAGCTTTGACGGTCTTCAATTAATTAGCTGGATTTTAAATGTCTACACTGATTTTATTGCCAATTAAACCTTCGAAAGATAAAACTACAAAATCAAAGGGTCCCTGCACAGAAGACGCTGAGTGTGACCCACTCATACCTCCGCAGACAGGGCTGGCTTCCTGGGCATGTGACCCCGGCAGTTACCTGGGGCCCCACGCCTGGCTTAACGCTCTGCTGTCCCTATCTTGACACTCTTAAGACTTTTATCTTGGAACTTGGGTTTTGTAAGTGAAGTGCCATGGGACAAGGGAGTCTGTACAGGAGCAGAGGAGAAACTCACAGTATGCAAGGCAGTGGCACCTGCCTGCCCGTTCACACAGTGCTCATGACGCCCAACACCGTGAGCTCAGAATCCCTAGGGACCCGCATCCACTGCATTTAGTGAGGCTCAAAGCGAGTACCAGGCAAGCGTGCTACACGTGTGACTAAGTAGGGGCACTGACAGCCCCCAAGGGCCACACTTTCCATGGGAATCAGAACTTGCTTCCAGTGGGAAGAAGGCAGACGCATAAAGGACCGAGGGGCCCTGTCATAGCCCGTCTTACTTGGTCATTTCTCTGTATTAGCCAAGGGCTTAGGCGGAAAATCATGACACAGAAGGAAAGGGACCGAAAGACACCCCATCCTTCCTCCCTTCAGGCCTTCCGTACTCACGAGAGTGTTTGTTGAATGTGTGCGTGAAAAGAAGTGAAATCAAAACGGTTGAGTTCGCCCACCACCTGCCCTGCCCACCGCAGTGTGCCCAGCACACCCAGCAGAGAACCCAGCAAACACGTGAGCGAATAACTCCTTCTTCTTTAATCTGTTGACAAAGCAGCGAGGGAACAGAGCATGTTTTCTGCTCTCGGGCTTCTGAACTTGGAACACCTGCCCCAGGAGGGGACCCGAGGACCCCATGTCCTTTGTTTCCTGACTGCAGGGCACACGGGTGCTGCATCCACACAGTTCCTCAGACGTCTGAGTGCCCCTCTCTAGCCCCTCTTGCAGAGAGAGGGAAAGGGCAGGACTGGGTGAAGGGAGCCAGTGGACCCCAAATCTGGCCACAGTGGAGCTAAGAATGGGCTCCAGGCTCCTGGTCTGATACAGTTTCCAGGAGACCAAAGCTGCCCTAGTTGGAGGGGAGTGGTTCAGAATAATCTAGAACTTCTTGCTTCTACAGGAATACCATGGTCCCGGGCATGGGGGTGCGGTGGCCTGGCGGGGTGAGACGCTGATGGGAAACGCGCAGGGACTGTCTGGGGTGCGACGGTGGTCTGAGGGAGGCCTGGGTGGCAAGGCTGTGATGAGGAAGCAGAGGCTGCAGGGCACGTGGTCGGCAGGAAAAAGGCCCCCCAAAGTGTCCAGGTCCTGATCCCCGAAATCTGTGAATATGTTATGCTGCGTGGCAGGGGCAATTAAGTAGAGAGATTAGTTTAGATTATCCAGCTGGGCCCGACGTAATCACAAGGGGCCTTCAGAGATGGGAGAGGAAGGCAAAAGAGGTGGTGTCAGGAAGATGCAACGTGAGAAAGATCTGACCGGCTTTGAAGGAGGAGGAAGGGGCCACGAGCAGAGGGATGCAGGCCACCTCGAGAAGCTAGAAAAGGCCAGGCAACGGATTCTCCCCCGAGCCTCCCCCAGAAGGAGCCCAGCCCAGCCGACACCTCGACTTCAGCCCAGAAAGACCCGTTTTCAACTCCCGACCTCTAGAACACTAAGAGAATACATCTGTGTTGCTTTTAGCCACTAAGTTGGTGGTGATCTGGGACAGCAGCCACAGGAAATGGACGCGGGCAGCCCTGCCCCTGCCTGTGGAGGAAGGTACCTGGTGCTGTGAGCTCCTCCTTGCCCTCTGGGTCCAGGAGAAGCCCTCTCGGGCTCCACTGTGCAGGATGCTCTGGGCCCCCCATGCTTCTGGTCCGCCAGCCCTCGGCTCCTGGACAGCAAACACACACACAGGGCCCCTGTGAGCTGAGGCCCTGGAGGGTGGCCTCTGCCCCCTCCCACTTCACACCCTTTCCCGGGTCCCAAGGACGACCCCCAGAGGCCTGAGTGCAGCCTGAAACACCAGGACCCAGAGAGGGGAGAGACTGTTCTAGAGACAGGCCAGGGGGGGATGAGAACTGGCTGGTGCGAGCAAACGCTCCGTGCCCAGAGCCAGGCAGCTTGGAACCCCATTCCAGATCAGGATGGGGGTCTTGGGGTGGGAGGTGGCTCCAGGAGGAGCTGGGAGGCTCAGAGACCCAGCTCTGTTGGGGCACAGTCAGACCTCTGGGCCTGCCCTGCCCCTTCAGTGGGCTTTTTTCTTTTTTAAAATATATATTTATTTATTTGGCTGCGCCAGGTCTTAACTGTGGCGCACCGGATCTTTAGTTGCAGCATGTAGGTTCTGAGTTGCGGCATGCAGGATCTAGTTCCCTGACTAGGGATCGAACCTGCGCCCCCTGCATTGGGAGCGTGGAGTCTTAAGCACTGGACAGCCAGGGAAGCCCCCTTCGCTGGGCTTTGAGCACATGATGAGGACATGAGGACAGCCCGGAGACCCCACTGTGGGCAGAGTCTCTAACAAGACTGGACTAGACCTTGTCCTCAGGTCTTCAAAGGATTTCCTCGCCCGTGACCTCACCACCCCGTCCTTCCAGGTGTGTGTGCCACGAGCCCCACTGCACCCAGGGAGGCCACCTGGTTAGGAAGTGGCCAGGTCAGGGTGGGAACCCAGTCCCAGTTCAGTCCACCCTCCCTCTGGGGATGGCAGTACACCAGGCACAGTCGGGCACAGAGCAAGTGACCTCCAGAGGGTGCTCTCCAGGGGGGCAGCTGGAGAATACGGTGGAGGCCCAACACCTGGGGCACCCAAGGGGTGAGGAGGGAGGGATGAAGAAACAGAAAGAGGTCAGAAAGGGGAAGTCCGGGGCTCCTCCGTGCTAGACTAGGCTCTGCCCCTTTGCTGGCTGTGTGACCCTGGGCAAGTTACTTAATCTCTCTGAAGCCGGTTAGTGCCTCATCTGCAAAATGGAGGCAATGAGGTACTGTGGTCCCGGTAGCAGTTCTCAAGCTGGTTTGAATATCCTGGGAGATCCCTAAGGCTCTTTCAGGGGGTCCATGGTGTCAAACTATCTTCTAAATAACATTAAAATGTTATTTGCGTTTTTCATTCTCTTTCTTACAGTGAGAATTTTCCAGAAGCTACAGGATGTGTGATATCACAACAGACTAAATGGCAGAAGCCGTGGTAAGGATCAGCTGACTTCTATTAAGCCAGACCTTAAAGAGATGTGCAAAAATGTAAAACGGGTAGCACTCTTCTCAAAGTGTTCTGTCTTTTAAAAGGAGGGTTGTTTTTCACAGGCAGAAGTTATATTTTGTTATAAGTTTACTACGGTCATCCGTAAATGAATTAATACACAGATATTTAAAAACTACTGTTTTAATTTCTAATACAGAAAATATCCGTATAAACAACCCACATAAACAAAAGGACTGTGAGGTTCTCTCTAATTTTCAAGAGCATGAAGGGATCCAGAGATCAAAACGTTTGAGAACCGCTGGCCGAGGGTGCTAGTGAGATCACGTGAGATGCTGAGACTGAAGGGCCAAACCCAGGGCTTGGCTCCAAGTGAGGAGGATCGTGATGTTATTCTAGGATCTATAAAATGAGTCCCTTCTGACGCTGACATCCTGGACTACAGCCCAAGTGACCACAAGGCGGTCCCCATTCCAAGCCCCGCTCCGTCCTGCTTTCTGCGTGGTGTCCAGCAGAGGGCGCACTGCTCCCCCTGCATCTGGGGCGCCCCAGAGGCAGCCCTGAGGTTCTAGCTCCCTGGGGGAGATGCTGGGGTGGGGAGACTCAGTGGGCATGGCAGGGACCCACGCAGGCCATGATTTAATGCAGAGTTCAGAGCTCCACTGCTTTCCTGCTCCAAAGATCCACCTGGAGCTGGGGACCCAGGTCCCCACAGCACCCCTGGACCTAGAAAGAAGAACTGCACAGCAGTGAAGAGCAAAACTCGGGAGCTGATGAACCCAAGGTGCCAACAACTAAGTTACGTGACCTTCCTTTTCTGGGCCTCAGGTGCCTCATCTGTAAAATGGGGATGAGAATATCTACCTGCCAGGGAATCCAGGAGGTTCCATGGACATAACGAGCTCAGCATGGTGCCTAGCATATAGCAGGTGCTCAATAAATGGAGGCCAGGGGATTGAGCCCGGATCCCCAGCACTAGGGGGCCAAGGAGCAACTGGAAACTCCCCCACAGGCTCCAAAGGCTGCCAGGTGCCCACCCCCCACCCCTGCTGGAGGCTGAGGAAGACGGCAGCGGCCAGGAGGGAGCCGAGGGATGCAGGTAGGTGCTGGGGGTACTGAAGGACCCCGAGGCGCATGGCCGGTGTGTGGGCCTGCGGGAGACGCCCGGGCTGGGGCCCGAGGCTGCCCCCTCCTTTCCACACCCACCCATACCACCATCGCAGGATCTCCCCAGAGCAGGACCCAGGACCGCCCGTCCCAGCTGCACTGGGAGCAGACCCCTCGGAGGTGGCTGCAGTGGGGGTACTTCTTACCCCGGCGGAAGTCGGAGAGGATGTGGTGCTCCCGGAAGTGGGCAGCGGCCGCGCACGCCCTGGAGTGGCCGTAGCAGAAACAGCTGCTGCAGCCGGCTGGGCTGTGGGACTGCAGGCTAAATGTGCCCGGGCGACACCTGCAACGGAGGCGGACACGCCCACGGGGGCCAGATGAATTGGCTACATTCGGGGGATCCCAGCGAGACTAACCGGAGCCCAGAATCACCGGGGAAAGTTGTTTTAATTTCAGATTTACAGAAGAGTTGCAAAGATTGTAGACACGAGCTCCCACGCCTCTTCACCCAGCTTTTCCTGATGTTAACATCTGCCATTACCAGGGTACGTTTATTAAAGCCAAGAAGTTAACACTGATTAACGTCATTTCCTAAACCCCAGATTTTATTAGGATTTCTCCCCCTTTTCCACAAACGTCTGTTTTCTGCTCCAGGATCCCATCCAGGACATGACATCGCATTTAGCGGTGTCCTTCATCTCATCTGTAACAGCTTCTCGGTCTTTCCTGGACACCTTTGACAGTACTGGTCAGATATTTTGTAGAATGTCCACCATTTGGCTTTGTCTGGTGTTTTTCAAGATTAGACTGGGGCTGTGGGTTTGGGGAAGAAATAGAGGCGAAGTGCCCGTCTTCTCACATCATATCAGGGTAAATGATACCTGTGTGATGTCACTGGTAATGTATGACATCACTGGTCATGTATGACGTCACTGGTACAGTTAACCTTCACCATTTAGTTAAGGCGCTGCCTGCCGGGTTTCTTTTCTTTCTTTCTTTTTTTAATATTTATTTGGCTGCGCCAGGTCTTAGTTGCAGCACACAGGATCTTCGTTGCCACGTGCGGGATCTTTAGTTGCTGCACGCGAACTCTTAAGTTGTGGCATGTGGGATCTAGTTCCCTGACCAGGGATCGAACCCGGGCCCCCTGCATTGGGAGTGCGGAGTCTTAACCACCGGACCACCAGGGAAGTCCCTGCCAGGTTTCTCCACTGCAAAACTGCCATATTCTAGCCGTCAAAAAAAGTCACTAAATCTAGCCCAGGGTCGAGGGGAAGGGAATTAAGCTCCACCTCTGGGAGGGGGGCAGTAATCAAAGAATCGTGGACCTATGGTGAAAGCACCACAGTAATTAGTAAATATTTTGAGGGAGATATTTGGGGGCCATGCAAATATCCTGTTTCTCCCTCAAGTTCTGCCCACGAATTTCAGCATTCATCAGCGTGTCTGGCCTACAGCGATCGTTACTCTGATATTGTAACAGTACTTTAATATTTCCCTCATCCCTTCTCCATTTCTAATGTGGAATTCTTCTGCCAGGAAGAGTTCTCCCTTCATCCCCCTGTATTTATTTATTCACTCATCTATTTATATCAGTGTGGACTCATGGATGTTTATTTTATACTTTGGGTTATAATCCGATATTGTTGTTATTTATTTTGTTCCAGCTCTGGGAACTCTTTCAGGTTGGCGCTCATGTCCGTTTGACACGGGCCCCCATCCTGGTTTGGGGTTTTCTGGGTTTGTCTTTGTCTGGTTTTGTTTTTAAGCACTTCCCTGCTTTCTACAAGATGCTTCGGGCTCATCCTGTGTTTTCCCCGCCCCAGCCCCAGAATCAGCCATTTCTCCCAGGAGCCCTGCAGAGGCCTTTTACAAACACATATTCCTGGTTTGCACCATGAGGGCTCCATTCGGGCCGACCCAGGTGGAGGAATCCAATTCATAAGAAGATGCCAATTACCCCAAAGCTGGGCCAGCTCCAACGAACACATCTCACCAGCCCCCCCATCTCACAAACAGGTAAAGTGAGGCTCAGAGGCAGACCTCCTCAAGGTACGAGGCAGTGGAGTAGAGCTAGTGGGATCTAGTCCCCCAACTCCACTCTGTCTCTTCAGCTTGAGGGGTCTTGGGGGAGGAAGACCCGGCAGGGAGTCCACCTCCCACCCCAGGACCCACAGGCCCCGCGTGGACAAGGTGAGAGTCAAGGCCGGGCTTCTTCCTGAACCAGTAGAGGCCCAACATAGTCCCGCAAGGGTAGAGTCCACAATATACTGCTGTGTCAGGTTCCCACAGCCAGAGGATCAAAGAGGCCCTGGCACACCCCACGCTGGCTGCAAAGGCTTCAGAGGTTGGGAGATGAAGCCAGGAAGAGGGGACAGAATGTGCCCAAGGACGTAAACCCACATTTGTCTGCCAGCCCGTTGCTGGGGCTAGGAGGCCCCCTAAACACATCAAGGAGGAAGGGCAGGGAAAAGTCCTTCTGCCTCGTCGAGCCTTAGAAGCTCCGCTTGTACCATGAGAGGATGGCAAGGATGGCAAACAAGCTTGAATCTCAGCTCAACTGGTGGGAGCTTCTTGGAGCAGGGCGTAGACAAGGATTCTGAGGTTACAGTAGAGCTCATGGTAAACTGCTGTGGTCCATTGGTGATGTCTGCCCTGGGTGTGAGATGGGAGGGTTGTGGTAGCGCTCTACTAGTGATGTCTGCCCTGAGTGTGAGATGGGAGGGTTGTGGTACGAGTACCATGTATCTGCTCTCCCTGGATTAGATGGTCTCTCCTATCCTTTCTAGCTCTTTCTTTTCAGGATTCTGAGATAGGGGAAAAAAGATGTATTTTCACAGCTTATGAACTCTCAGTGGTGGTGGGTCAAAGTATAAATGGTATTGCAAAGTCTTTAGATAACTTCCTGGGTGTCAGATCCATGGTGCTCCAGGAAGGGTGCCAGGTGGTGGGGTTGCCCAAGTCTGGGAGGAGCCCCTGCTCCTCCCACCACCACTGAGGTCACTTCCAGCAGGCTTATTACTGGATCGGTTCACCCACCTGTCACACAGGTTGCCTTCCACATTCTCTTTGCAGGGACAGCGGCCACTGCGGGGATCACAGATGCCCAGGCTGCCAGCGGGATTGCAGGTACAGGGTCTGCCAAAGAGAGAGGACAAGAGGAAAGCGTCCAACGAGCAACTCCAGTGTGGGAATAGCCCACCCTCCTTGGAAGGAATCTCTCTATCCTTCCCCACGCCCGAGAGGAACAGGAGGCAGGCTGACCCAAGAGCCTGCCCACTGGCTCTACTGTCCCCACTGAGTAAAGGAAGTGACCCACCCACTCACCTGAACAGTGATCCATCTGCCTACCCACCTGCTTATCCATCCACGCATTCATCCATCTGTGCATCCTTCCAACCACTGATCCATTTATTCATCCTTCCATCCTTCTATCCATCCCACCCACACACCTATTCACTTACCCATCCATGCATTTTCCATCCACCCACCCATCCATCTACCCATCCATCCATCCATCCCCCAT
Source organism: Delphinapterus leucas (assembly GCF_059928025.1). Lineage (NCBI taxonomy): Eukaryota > Metazoa > Chordata > Mammalia > Artiodactyla > Monodontidae > Delphinapterus > Delphinapterus leucas. The sequence goes on along the minus strand of NC_143134.1, from coordinate 119,735,125 downwards.
CTGGTAAGACACGGTCCCTGTCCTCACAGAGCCTAGAGTCCAGTGAGGATGGGCAGGCAAACAGGTAGACGTTGTACTTGGATACAAGCTACGGGAGAGAATGTACAAGAGAGGCTGTGGCAGCACCAATGAGGTGTCTGGAGTGGGAACAAGGTGGGGAGTTGTACCTTGACTGAAAATTAAAGAGTGAGTAGGACTTTGTTCAGACACAGGCTGGGGAGAGGCAGGGTGTTGAGGGAGAAGAGAATGCTCCAGGGTAGGAGAAGTGGCATGTACAGAGGCCCAGAGGCCATAGAGACCCTGGGGAAGCATCCAGGTCCCCACCTAATGGCCAGTTTTATGCCTGAATGACTGAGTATTTTGAGAGAGATCTGAGACTCCCCAAACCTCCCCAACGGCATTTCCACTGCCTTTCAAATATACAAGGAGACTGGTGCAATGAACCAACGCCAAGATCATTTAATAGTACTTCTGAATTTATACGGGCTTCATTTTTTTTGGTCATTGTGTATTTTCTCAATCAAGCGATAGTAAAGCGTTAGACCCTCTTCTGAGGTCCAGACCCCAGTAGCCCCTGCCGATCTCTGTCCCCCTGGATGCCCCACGAGCACTGCAGACTCAGCCTCTCCCCACCCTGTGCTCCCCTTGCCATGAATGGCCTCCCTTCACCCAGGTGCCTGAAGCAGAACCCCAGGGGGTCAGCCTTCATCCCTTCCTCCTCTTCCGCCCCCGGGTAACCGCCTGCTGCCAACTCTGCCTTCCGAGGGGCTTGGGACTCCCCCTCCTGCTTCCCATCATTCAGTCCAAATCCGCCACCGTGCGCCCTTGCTGGGTCATCTACACCCACTGTCCCCACCACCCTCACCTGCAGCCGCCCTCACTGAGCGAGTGGAACCCGGGCAGGCAGCGGTCACACTTCCAGCCCATCACCGTGGGCTTGCACATGCAGGTGCCAGAGTCATTGCACTGGAGGCGCAGGGAGCCTGGGGAGGAAGGACACAGGGCAGCAGGAGCCCGTGGCGGTGGGCGAGGGTGGGGGCCGGGGCAGTGCGGCCCACTCACCTGCTGGGTGGCAGTCACAGGGCTGGCATGGCATCTGTGGCTTCCAGCGATAGAAGTTCTCCCGGCAGCGCTCACAGTGTGGCCCGGCTGTGTGGTCACGGCAGTGGAGGCAACGCCCACCATGGCCCGAGCTGCGGAAGAGCTCCCGGTCAAACATGCACTCCTCAGAGCGGCCGCTGCAGTTGCAAGCTGTGGGCAGGAGATGGGGGAGGGTGTGTGAGAGAGGCCGCAGCACATGGTAGGAGGGGAGTATGGGCCAATCAGCTTCCTTGTGGTGAGTGAGCAGACAGCTGGAGGAAGGGCAAGGATGGAGTTCAGGCCTGGCTTGATCAAGGATCTGGAGAACAGTCAATTGATCTTCCAAAACAGGACACTCTCGAGAACAAAGGGGGCACCATTAATAAATATACCCACACACAGGACCCTCCCAGGCAAGCCAGGACGTACAGTCACCTGGTCATGGATCACAGACTGGCTACCTTCTCGAGTGGCAGCGTGGCTCCCTCCAAGATCTCCTGTGGATCCTCTGAGCCATAAGAGTATGTGAATCTGATCCCCAGTGACCATGAGGTCACTCAGAAGCATGGAAAATACAAGTCACCTTTCATTCACTCATAAATACGTTTTTTAAAAAACATCTTTACTGGAGTATAATTGCTTTACAATGGTGTGTTAGTTTCTGCTTTATAACAGAATGAATCAGTTATCCATATACATATGTTCCCATATCTCTTCCCTCTTGCGTCTCCCTCCCTCCCACCCTCCCTATCCTACCTCTCTAGGTGGTCACAAAGCACCGAGCTGATCTCCCTGTGCTATGTGGCTGCTTCCCACTAGCTATCTATTTTACATTCGGTAGTATATATTAGTTCATACCACTCTCTCACTTCGTCCCAGCTTACTTTTCCTACGTTTTTAAAAAGTATGTACCAAAGGGACTTCCCTGGTGGCACAGTGGTTAAGAATCCGCCTGCCAATGCAGGGGACATGGGTTCGAGCCCTGGTCCGGGAAGATCCCATATGCGGCGGAGCAACTAAGCCCGTGTGCCACAACTACTGAGCCTGCGCTCTAGAGCTCACGAGCCACAACTGCTGAGCCCACGTGCCACAACTACTGAAGCCTGCACACCTAGAGCCCGTGCTCCACAACAAGAGAAGCCACCGCAATGAGAAGCCCTCGCGCAGCAACGAAGACCCAATGCCGCCAAAACTAAATAAATAAAAAAACAAAGTACATTCATGTTAAAAAAAAAAAAAAAAGTATGTACCAAAGATCGGCTCCGTCTTGGCTCCCGTGGTGAGCCCAGCATGGTGTGGACCAGTGCCCGCACACATGGTCCCACTGTTTGATGGAGGTCAGATGCAGCAAGCAGGTGGATATCCTGCAGGTGAAGGGCTGTGATGGGAGAGGCAGGGAGGCTCCGGGAGGTGAAATGAGGGCCCTATAGCTGCCTTCCTGGAGGAAGTCACAGCTAAGTGGGACCTGAAGGGTGAGCAGGAAGGAAGTGTCCAGGCAAAGGAGGGGAGGAGAGGGAAGGGAGAGTCCCAGGCAGGGGGGGAGAGGATGGTTGTGGCGCAGGCAGAGAAGCAAGGGTCACCCAGTGTGGCGTGGGAGGGTGGCATGTCATGTGATGGGCAGGGCAGAGGGTGGGGACGTTGTGCACTGTGCTGGGACAGGGAGGGGCGCAGGGGCAGTTATGAGGTCAAGGGGTCAGCCAGGGCTTGATCCAGGGAGGCTGGGCAGCCAGCCGTGGTCAGTGGACTTCACCTTGGAGCAAGTGGCTCTGTGGATGAATATAATCGCATCTGCACTTGAAAGTGCCTTCAGCTGGGCAGCAGGCGGGTATGGGGGCTGGGAGAGCAGGGAGGTGGGGGCTTCAGATGCTCAGAGGAGGGGTGACCGGCCGGACCACAGCGTCGACCGTGTAGAAGGACACAGTCAGATGGGTTGGGGGGATGTGAATGCGGCTCAGGGGCTGCCTGGACTGGGGAGCGTGAGGGGTCAGGCACGAAACGCAGGTTCCAGGCTGGGAGGACAGAGATGTGACCTCAGGGGTGAGGACCTGACGGGAGAAGCAATCTGGCCTTTTGTGTCCCCACCATGGAGAGAGCCCCAGCCTCACAACGGGTGAGCCAGCCAGCTTCCTTGACCCCGAGAGGACTTCCTGGTGGAGGCAGGGCAGCACGGGCAGCAGGAACTCATTAGGGCCACAGTGGCCCCGGGAAGCTCCTGCAGACAGCATCCTGTTCCATGGAACAAGCCGTCCTCTCCCCACCCCAGCTCTACATGCCAGCAGCCCAGGAGCACAGTGGGCCAGAGGCTGAGCCATCAGGAGCGCCTGCACATGAAGACATGCCTCCTGCCAGCAGCAGAGCCAGGTGGAGCCTGGTGCCCAGCGACAACCAGCCACTCATGGGAGCCCGGAGCAAGCCAGATGACTGTCGGAGGGCAGGGCTTGTGGACAGAGGGAAGCTGGAGGGGCACGCCAGGCTGGGAGGAGCCCCCCACCCCATGCGTGGCCCCCCATCCCTGGAAAAAGTATGATGGCAACATCCTCTCCAGCGTGTCTGTGAGGATAGGCAGTGCCAGCCACGTCGCATGGGGGCCGGGGCAGCGAAGGGCTGCCTGGGGGCCTGCAGGAGAGGCTGGGTGGGCAGGTCAGCACCCCAGGACCTGGGGTGGCCTGGCTTTGATCGACAGCTGTGGTTGGAGCAGTTGACACAAAGGAACAAGTTGGGGGTCCTTCTCAGCCCTCCTGCCACGCATGCCTCTACCTGGGGAGACTGGGTCTGAGGGGCCGCCTGGGGGGGTGAGGACGGAGGATCACGTCCCCCCTCCAGCCCCCCCTCAGCTCGTCCTCATACCTGCACAGGATTTAGAGCCCCAAAAGCTGCGGCCAGGACCCCCAGGAGCAGCCCCGCTGCCAGGGATGGGGAGTTTGTCTCCTGGCCTACACCCCCGGCCTCCGGCCACCGAAGTCCCAGGACACTTACGCAGACACTCGCTGGCCGCCTCGGCTGTGCCCCGGGCCCACGGGCGGTCCTGGAAGAAGGGCAGGCAGCGCTCGCAGTCCGTGCCCACGGTGTTGTGCTGGCATCGGCAGACCAGCCGGCCCTCCTCGTTGGGGCCACACTCGCTGGCGTGCCCGTTGCACTTGCACCTGGGAAAAGAACACGGGGGTGGGGGGTGTCTGGAAGCTGGGGAGGTGCCGGCGGAGAAGGGGTTCATCACCAGGTAGCCCCGCCTTCGGGTGAGCTCCTCATTCTACTGCTCAGCTACGGAGCTTTATTGAACTCCTGCTGTGTGCCCGGGACAACAGTAACGGAACCCACCGCGATGGGCTGTTCTGAGCTCTGTACACGTGTAAACCCATCGCATCTTCACAAGCCCACTATGATCCCATTTAACAGACGGAGGAACCGAGGCAGAGAGGCTGCCCGAGGCCACCAGTTAGTAATGGTCAAGCTCTCGATGCTGCCACTGAAGGCACCACACCCAGGGGCCGAGGGGGACCCAGGAAGAAGTCATCTCAGTCTCCTGGCTAGAGGGCGGGCCAGCTCTCAGGGCAGTGGGTGGGAGGTGGAGGCAGCCAGGGAGGCGCCTCATGCCCCCTCCTTCGTGTCTAAAGGGATGAGAAGGAGATTGCGCCTTACACAGGACAGCCCCCAGCTCATCTCAAGACCCCAGTGAGCCTGTGCCTTTGAGGGCAGCCCTGGGCCTGTCCCACCCCCGCTCCCGCAGAGTCAGACAGGTGGAATCAGGCAGGAACAAAGGTGCTCAGGGGGCCACACAGCGTGCTCGGCTGAGCCTGACCCGGTGGGGTCATCGCCCCCATCCCGGGTGGCCAGGCTGAGGCACACAGAGGATGGCCATGGCTCCAGCTCCCAGCCTTCCTCTGTAGCGGCCCCCAACAGAGCAATCAGCTCACATCATGTCTCTGGAGTTTCACCACTGCAGCAGGAGGGGCCATAACTATGCACATTGCACAGATGAGGAAACTGAGGCTCAGACCATGAGGTGATGAATGCTACGTGGCAGAGCTAGAATCTGAACCCCGTTCTCTCCTACTCCACGCAGACCCTGAGCTCCTAGACACTCCTCTACAGCCACCTGGTGTCTCCCCATAAGCTCTGCTCCACGCTCTGTCCCAAGTGGATGTTGAAGAACCTCTGGCCACTGCCAGTACCCATGGACTGGGGACACAGGGCTTGGGAAGGTCACAGAGCACTGTTTCCTCGCCTGGTCTCCCTGGGAGCTCAGGGTAGGCAGGTAATGCCCAGAACTTCCGGCAGGGGTGAGGCGGGCACCAGGCAGTCTTGGGACAAGGGACCACCCACGGCCCCAAGGGGATATTGCCAACACTCCCTCCTCCACAAAGCCCTCTGATCCCAAGGGAAAGAGTGAAAGTCCTACAGGCCACTGTGGGACACAGGCTGCCGGGCCACTGCCCCCCAGCCAGCTGCTGGCCTGAGGGTGGTCCGGCTTTGGCAGCTGGGGCCCGGATGTTCTCTGTCCTGAAGCCCCCTGATGGCAGACGCTGCAGCTCACCGCCATCCACCATCCGTGGAGAGGCCCTGCTCCCGGGCGGTTTGACCTGAATCAAGTGTGGGAGTGGCAGGGGAGGAGGAGAAGCAGAGGGGCCCCCGCAGACACCCCCCATTTCCCCTTCACTCCCGAGCGCCAGCCTCCAGAGGGTGCAGACACCCTGCGTGTAGGCAGTTGCGCCCGTGCTCCCTTCCCAGATATCTTCACCTCTCCGAACGCCACCTAAACGTCCTTGAATTTTGGAAGCCCCTCGCCCCCTACCCCCATGGGCCACCACTCCCACATGGAGCTGGCTTCCCACCCTAAATAGCTTTCAGATCCACACTTCTCCCATCCTACCACCAGCTCTGCCCAACCAGCTTCTTCTCTCTCCTCTTGTTTGCCCCCCTGTGATGGCAAGGGTTGGGGTGTCTTAGAAATCTATCCCTGTCCCTACCCTGGCCAAATCCTCAGCAGCTTCCCACTGACTGCATAAACTTGGTCCACGGCCCCGACAATCTTCCGGCCGTCTCTATGCCCCCTGTTCCAGCTGCAGAGCTGTTGCCTCGTTCGTCAAGCCTGGGTCTCGTACACGCTGGCTCTTCCACCTGGGATGCTTGCCCCTCACATCTCCAGCCTCGCCGGGTCCCCATCTGCAGGGTGGTCTCCCTGACCTCCCGCAGGGTCCCCATCTGCAGGGTGGTCTCCCTGACAGCCAGCACACCCTGCCCTGGCTTCCTATCCTTGTTAATCTGGGGCGTGCGACATGATTACTGGGGACTGATCTGGTTCCTGTCTGCCTGGGGCGGGAACACATCTGTCTCCTCTCTCCTTTCCAAGAAGGAGCCTGATGAGGGAGTGTTTACATTGAAGACGTCATTTGTGCCTGGAGGGCCCAGTACCAAGTGGCCACGTGTGCACAGGGTGGCCCCTGCTTCTTGGAGAGGCGAGATGCTTAAACTACAGTGTGCACCGATCGAAGCTGCAGGAGTATGTAGGCCAGGGCCAGGGGTCCCGACGGAACAGCCCGACTCTCCTCACATGAGAAGGGGCAGAAGTGCGGTGCCTCCCTCCTCGGTGACCTGTCTGGGTCACTGGCCGTGGGGCTTTGGAGTGGCCTGAACCGTTCGTACTGTTTGGAGATGCCTCAAAACCTTATTAAACATGCTTAGGGGCTTCCCTGGTGGCGCAGTGGTTGAGAGTCCGCCTGCCGATGCAGAGGACACGGGTTCGTGCCCCGGTCCGGGAAGATCCCACATGCCGCCGAGCGGCTGGGCCCGTGAGCCATGGCCGCTGAGCCTGCGCGTCCGGAGCCTGTGCTCCGCAGCGGGAGAGGCCACAACAGTGAGAGGTCCGCGTACCGCAAAACAAACAAACAAACAAACATGCTTGGGTCCCCAGGAAGCCCTACTCTACCCAAGTTTACCGGAAGATTTGGGGAAGAATGGGGTTGATGGGCTCCATCAGTTAGAAGCTCATGAGCGCTGACGAAAGAAGCAAAGCTTTGAAAGCCTGGGGTCCCGCGCCTGCTTATGGTCACTGTTAACCAGCTTCATTTGTCCCACAGAACAGTGGTCCGACTGGAAATTTAAGCAGGTTCTACGTGTTAGACGAGAGTGTGGAACATTGCCCCACACGGGCACATGTGGCGTGAATGAATGTACTGTCAGAGGCAAAAAAAATGGAAGGAAGAAAAGAAAGGGGGACGGACCACCAGGCAGAGGAAACCACAGGTGCAAAGGGCTGGGGTGTCCCGCCAACGGCAGCGGAAACACAGCTGAGGTGGGAAAAGCAGCAGGAACGGGGCTGGGAGGCGGGAGGCAGGCAGGTCACGGAGGCCTCGAACGCCGGGCCCGGGAACCAGGCTCCTGCTCTTTTCCCCCCCTGCGGCACCAGAAGTGGTTTCTTTACCCTCCACGGTAGCCACCAGGTGAGCCCACGTGGCAGCCACCCCGTCCAGCGTCCCGGCCGCTGCCCTGCTTCCCGCCTACCTGCCGCCCACGGAGAAGTCGGACACAGCGTAGTAGTAGGACTGCAGCACCTTGGGGTCCTTGAAGATGTCATCCCCAAACGTGTTGAGCCGGTCTAGGGAGATGAGGAACTCGGTGCTGGTGACCCAGTCCTGGGGGACAAGATGCAAGGGAAAGGGCTCCATCAGCAGGTTCCTGAGTGTCTGCCGGCTCCCCGGGGCATCTTCTGGGACACAGGGACACGCCAGACACAGACAAATTCCGAGAACACTGCAGAAATAAGGAGCCTGTGCTTCTGGGTCACACCAAGCTGGATGCCCGGCCCCTTCCTAACTGTGCAACTTTGGGGAATTTGCTCAATGTCTCAGAACCTCCATTTCCCCATCTGTGAAATAGGACAAGGAATAATGTCGGCTCCAGGAGGGTGCTGGAGGACGGCCAGTGTCAGCGGCGGGGCACGGAATCCGGCACGTGGTCGAGGCGCCAGAGCAGCCCATCTAAAACCGTGTCACGCAGGTTACCTGACTCCTCAGCGGGACCGCACCCCCGCTCTAGAGGGCAGCTGAGGGAAGATGCGTCCCAGCGCCCTGGCGTGGGGTGGGCCCTGGGTTTACAGGCTTCTCACGTTTCAAGTATCAGGCTCCCACAGACAAGGCACCTGCCCCAGGTGACATCTGTTCCACCAGAACACAGCCCCAAGAGAACAAGGACTCAGGGCCCCTGGTTCTCACTGCATCCCCAGCCCGGGCTCTGCCGGGTGCACAGCAGGCACTCGATAAATACCTGCTGGTGGCGGAATGAAAGGCTTCCCCCTGGAAGAGCTGGTGGGGGGTGGGGGAGAGCCCACGTGAACGGTGACATTTTCATCTGCCTGCTGTTATAGTCAGAGGCAGCTCCAGCTGAATGTTAGCTCCAGCATTTTAATTCAGCCCAGCAGCTGCTGGTTTAGCAATCAGGCTCATCAGGACAGAAAATGAACTGGCAAAGTCTGACTTCTCACCCCAGCGTGACTCAGGCCAGCGGGCCTCTCCGATCCCCTTGGGCTCAGCAACTCTCGAGCCCGTGGCCTGGGGCCCAGGGCCTCTACCTGAGGATGCTTCAGCCAGGGAGGGGTCCAGGACCAGAAAGCTTCAGAGGGGACCTCAGCGCTCAGCTGAGTTTGTAAACCTCTGGGGAGTCACTCCCTGAATCACTTCCCAAACGTCAGTGTGCATTCAGGGATCAGGTTAAAATGCAGCTTCTGATCAGAGGTGGGGCCTGAGACTCTGTATTTCCACACGTGCCCAGGTGGTACTGATGCTGCTGGTTGGTCCCTGAAGCAGCTGAGGAGCAAAGGGGCTAAGGCCCGGGGTGGGAACCCAGCAGAGCACAACTGATGGTCTAAGAGTCTTCTTTCTGCAGAAAAAGTGCCCCTAGAGAACCCAAACCAGCTGATGTCCAAGCTGGAAGGTGCAGTAGCTGACGCGTATTGTGTGGTTATGGCTCAGGTCCTCACCATAACCCCACAGGGAGGTGTTATTCTTACCCATGCTTTACAGATGAGAAGACTGAGGATCAGTGAGGGTAAGTACTCTGCTTCCTAGTTGCATGGCTGGTACACGCAGAGCTGGGATTCGGGTCTATCTGACCCCAGGGTCCCAGCTTTCGCTACTAGGTAGCCTGCCTTCCTGCATCTACTCCAACGCCCTCATCATACTAATGGAGCCCAGAGGGCAATGACCTGCCCAAGGTCTCGGCCTGCAGTGACCCCTCTTTGGGTTCCTGCATCTGCTTTGCAGCCTATGACCTGCTCCATCAGTCTTGAAGACAATGGTGATAGGAACAGCATCAAAATCTCCCTGAGACACCAGCAAGGGAGCTGGGAGAGAGAAGGGGAATTTGTTCCCTTAGCCCAAATTGTACGGGTGACTCCCCGATGCCTTAGAGGTAACTTTGGGGACAAACTGGAGCCCCAGTACGCAGAGGCAAGGAGCTCGTGCAACTTGCAGTGGCCCAGCTAAAACTACAAGTGGGCTCTCGGGTTGACTCTGGACAGACGTGGGAGCCAGGATGCAGCGTTAACTGCAGAAGCGGCAGGCAGGAGCTTCGTCTCCAAGCAGCCCAGAGAGGGTCAGCCTTCTCCCCAAGGTCCTTGGCCCCCACGGAGGACAGAGGGACCCAAGACACAGCAGCCGCATGGACACATCCTTCGTTACCCCACACCCCCAACGCTCCACGTCCTTAGAGGAAGCCCCACCCTGGGGGTGCCCAGAGGGGAGAGAAGGGGAGGGGGGGCTTGGCTTTTTTTGTCCTTCTCTGACCTTCTCTGTCCTTCTGCCTGGGGGCTGCAGGGATCTCATTTCTGAAAAGGCTGTTTTCCCGTTAGGGACAGCATCCAGGACATAAGCGGCAACGAGTCAGGGGGCCCCTCTGTCCAGATAGCACAGATGCAGGCAGAGCAGGTGCCCCGCCCTTGTGCTTGTCTTCAGATGCCCTTGGCCGACGTTTTCTAATCTACAGAGCTTGGAGCCCCATGGAGAAGAAACTGTCATTTTCAACAGAATGATGTGATGAGCACAGGTGAACTTTTTTTTTTTTTTTTTTTTTGCGGTACGCGGGCCTCTCACTGTCGTGGCCTCTCCCGTTGCGGAGCACAGGCTCCAGATGCGCAGGCTCAGCGGCCATGGCTCACGGGCCCAGCCGCTCCGCGGCATGTGGGATCCTCCCAGACCTGGGCACGAACCCGTGTCCCCTGCATCGGCAGGCGGACTCTCAACCACTGTGCCACCAGGGAAGCCCACAAGTGAACGTTTTTAATGGGATAAGCAGGGCCTGGGCGTCTGGAGATGAGACTTTGTGCCAGAAAGGATTAACCTTGCCTGAGAGAGTTCTGACCTTTGCCCCCCACTCCTGGGGGGTCACCTGCAAGCCCTCAGAATGTCCTCCTTGATAAGAGTAACTTTGTTCACCTGGGGCCCTGGGCCACCCCAGATGGTCAATGCTGACAATGTGATTTATGGGGAGGCCTTGGGCCACACAGAATCCACCAGCTCTCTGGAGGGGCTGGAGATCAAGGTCAGCCATAGGCTGTCCGCCATGTGCATGTGGCTGGCCCCCAATAAAAACCCTGGACTCCAAGGCACAGGTGAGCTTCCCTGGTTGGCAATGCACTTGTCACATGCAGTTGCTGGGAGAAATCAGCACTGTCCCCACGACTCCACTAGGAGAGGACACCCAGAAGCCCCATGCCTGGTCTCTCCCAGACCTGTCCCATGTATCTGTTGCCTTTGTTGGTTTCAGTCTGTATCCTTTCACTGTAATAAATCGTCACCGTGAGTACAGCGGCTTTTCTGAATTCTGTGAGTCCTTCCAGTGAATCACTGAAGCTGAGGGTGGTCTTGGGGACCTCAAGCCAGCTGACACCGTGTTTTCTTGTGCTGGACAGCCTGGGTGGGGCACAACCTCTTTCTGGGCCTCAGTGTTCCCTCCAGAAACAAACGGGATTCTAATCCCAGCCCCCTCATTATCCCAGACAGGCAAAGGAAATGCTCTGAATATGTCGAGGGAAGAAGATAGCAGTTTTTCTCGGCAGAGGTCTGTCAGAACGCAGGGAAGTGGACTAGAGGGCCGTCCAATAACCCGAAACATCAAACAGACCACCACATCCACAGATGAACCGTCACTGACGCACAGAAATGTGGACATGCGTGGGTGCTTATACTGGTAGGGCCACAAAGCTGAGTAGACCCAGGTGGGCAGGATGGGGGCCCTGTATGGATGCACACAGCCACAAGCCTGCCATGCTCTCTGCCACGAGGATGAGACGGGTGAGCTACCACGAACCCTTATCTTCAAAGCGTGAATGAGCATCTCTTCTAGGACACGCACTGTGCTGGTCACTTTATAGTTGGCTGTCCAACGTGGCAGCTGCTGGCCCCATGTGGCTGTTTAAACTTCATTAAAATGAAATAAAAATGAAAATTCAATTCCTCAGTCGTGCTAGTCACATTCCATGTGTTCTACAGACAGACACGTGGCTCGTGGCTACCATACCGGAGGGTGCTGCTAGGGATCATTTCTGTCGCTGCAGGAAGTTCTGCTGGGTAGCTCTGCCTGACAGCACAGATCCCAGGACTCTATGGCTCCAAACTCACGTTCTTTTCGTGTTTTCCCTTTTATCCCCATCACAGCCCTTGGAGAAACACAGGGCAGGCAACGCCATCCATCACAGAGTGGGGAAGCGGGGCTCCCAGCAGGGAGTTCTAGCAGAAGCTCCAGCTAGGAGTCAGGACCCTCAGGGTCTGCGCTGGGCCCTTCCACCAACCCATGTATGCCCTTGGGAAGTCCTTTCCCCACTCCGGGCCTCAGTTTCCACACCTGCCTAAGGAAGGGGTCAGCTGAGTTGGTGGCTGTCACAGGGCACCCTCTTCCATCTATTTCATTATCAGTCATCCACAAAAGATTCAGATACAACAAAAGCTTCTGTTGTTTCAAATCTGAAAACCATGGGAGGTCTCACAGTCCCCTGTGTCGTCCTGCCCTTTTAGACTTCCCTGTGGTCCCCTGGACCTGAGTGTCCAGCACAGCCCCTGCCCCAACCCGGCCCCCGCCCAGCCCCACTCCTCTCTGACCTGCAACACGGGGCTCTCCTCAAAGTTGTAGGCACTGGGCCGGCCCTCCAGGGTGGAGAAGGCCACGTTGCCCCCGCTCAACGGGGAGATGTCGCTGAACTCGGAGGTGCAGAAGGCCATGCGCTCGTCCTCGCCGAGGCGCAGGTACTGGCCCTCGGGCTTGCCGTAGGTCGTCTGGCAGGAGGCGCTGTAGTACTGGTAGGGCTCCCAGGGACTGCCGGCCCGGGTGCGCTTGTAGATGGCGAAGCTCTCAGGGCGGCTGGTGTGGAACTTCAGCCGCACGTAGGTGATCTCGTAAGCTTTCCCTGCAGTGGGAAGACGTGGACCCATTTTACAGAAGGGAAGGGAGCGTCAGAATCCTGGTCCAGGGAGAGCAGAACGGCTGTGCTGCGTATACTATCTTGGATGGATCGTTAGAGGCTGCCTGGAGCACCGTGCTGGGTGTGCCATGATTAATTAGTGATGCCTGTCAAGGACACAGGAGAGGACAATGCTGGCATGCTTCCCAAGTACTTGCCATCCCTTAACTAGGCCCGTTTGTCTCCCTGCACAGAAATCTGCAGAGTAACACCCCTGACAGGCAGCCATCTCTTTCTGCTCAACTATCTCCAGCAATGGGATGTTGCCACATCCTGAAGAAGCCTGCTCTACCATTAGAAAGTCATTTCTTTTACTACACTCCAAAAAACCAAACCTTCCACCTGTGCCTTTTGGTCTCATTCCCTCCCAGTGATTTTAGACCCCTGGAGTCTGGAGACATGCCTGTTTCAAGCTCCCCCCCCGCAATCCTAACACAATCCCCCCTGAACTCCTCTCTTTCTCCTGCTTCCATTTAACTTCTGTTTGATCCAAAGTTCTTAAGAGAAGTCTGTATCTGTTGGCCCCATGGTCTCATCTCCCAATTTAACCCTCAGTCCACTGTAGTGCAGCTTCTCTGGGTCACTCGACAGAAACTGCTCTTGCAACCAAGAGCCCCTTGTGGTCACAGCCAGGGGACCACGCCTTGCCTTACTTCCTGGGCCATGGATCATCGCTGTTACTTGGAAGCCCCCTCCCCAGGCCTCTGTGCAGCCCACACTCCTGGCCCTGCCTCCTGGGTCTTGCTCCTGGGTTGCTCCTTCCAGCCCACCCTGGGTCCCCTCCTCGGCCCCCTCTGCTCAATCCCCCCCCTCCCAGTGGCCTCTCCATCGGCTTTAGTCCTGCTCCCCTCCCCCACCCTGCTGACGTCAAGGTGTGGGATCTTCAGGCCCCACCCTGCCCTCCTCTCTGCCCAGCTGCCACCTTTATGCCGCAGGAGCGCTCACAATGGCTCCAGATCCACCACAGTTACTCAGAGCTGGGAGGCTGGGATGGGAAGGGGCATGCGGCTGGGGAGCAGGGCGGGTGGGGAGGACAGCCGCCTACATCCTCACCTGCCCCGACAGGTGTCAGCAAGCAACGCCTAAGAGCAGAAAAACCGATGGACTAATGAACGAATGAATGACCAAGAGAGGGCGCCCTCCCATTCCCCAGAGCAGCACCGAACTTCTCTCCACCCTTTTCCCACATCTGCTTTCTTCCCTCTGGCTGTTCTGCCCTGGTCCCAGATACCCCAGGAGGCCTTTCCCGCTGCTGCCACCTCTGTCACTGTCCACAGTCTCCCTTACGCACTAAGGAGAAGTCACTTCAATCCTCTGTTTAAACATCTCGGCCCAAAGTGAGAGCTAAATCTATAAAACTCTTACAAGAAAATATAGGAGTAAATCTTCATGACCTGGGTTAGGCAAAGCCTTCTTAGATGTGACACCAAAAGCACAGCTGACAAAGGAAAAAAAACAGATGAATTGAACGTCATCAAAATCAAAAAATTTGTCCTTCTAAAGACACCACTGAGAAAAATGAAAAGCCAACCCACAGAATAGGAGAAAATATTTGCAAAGCATTAAATCTGTTAAGGGATTTATCTAGAATATTTAAAGAATTCTTACAACTCAAAAATAAAAAGACAGATAACCCGGGAACTCCCTGGAGGTCCAGTGGTTAAGACTCCACGCTTTCACTGCAGGGGGCACGGGTTCGATCCCTGGTCGGGGAACTAAGATCTCGCAAGCTGTGCAGCGCAGCCAAAAAAAAAAAAAAAAAAAACCACAGATAACCCAATTTAAAAATGGAAAACAGAAAAAAGGATCTACCAGGCATTTCTCCAAAAAAGATATATCAATGGTCAATGAGCACATGAGAAGATGCCCAACATCATTAGCCAGACCAAAGCCACAATGAGATACCACTTCACTCCCTTAAGATGGATAAAATAAAAGAGACAGACAAAAATAAGTGTTGGCAAGGAGGTGGAGAAATCGGAAGCCTCGTACACAGCTGGTGAAGATGTAAAACGGTGCAGTTGCTTTGGAAAGCAGTCTGGTGGTTTCTCAAAATGTTAAACACAGAGTTACCACATGACTCAGCAATCTCACTCCTAGGCGTGTACCCAAGCGAAATGAAAACATACGTCCTCACAAAAACCTGTACACCAATGTTCAGAGCAGCAGTACTCATAAAATGCAAAGAATGGAAACAACTCAAATGTTCATCAACAGATAAATGAATAAATAAAACGTGGTATATCATACAAAGGAATATTATTTGGCAAGAAAAAGGAATAAAGTACTGACACATGCTACAATGTGGATGAACCTTGAAAATATTGTGATAAATAAAAGAAGCTAATCCCAAAGACTATATAATGTATGATTTCACCTATATTAAATGTCCTGAATAGGCAAATCCAGAAAGACAGAAAGTAGATTCGTGGTTTTCAGGGCCTGGGGTGTTGGGTGAACGCTTGGCAGGGGGAGGTGACTGCTAATGGGCACAGGGTTTCTTTGGAGATGATAAAAATGTTCAAAAATGGATTGTGGTGATGGGTATACAATTCTATGAATAATACTAAAAAGCACTGAATTGTATGCTTGAATCGGGTGAATTGTACAGTAAATTATATCTCCATAAAGCTGTTACATATATTTTTAAAAATTGGTCCTCACATCCATTAGGATGGCTATTATTTTTTAAAAAAACAGATAACAGGGGCTTCCCTGGTGGTCCAGTGGTTAAGACTCCACGCTCCCAATGCAGGGGGCCCGGGTTCAATCCGTGGTCGAGGAACTAGATCCCACATGCATGCCGCGACTAAGATGCGGCACAGCCAAAATAAATAAATTAAATAAATAAATAAATATATTTTAAAAAATCAGATAACAATGACAAGCATTGGTGAGGGTGTGGAAAAGTTGGAACCCTTGTGCACCGCTAGTAGGAGTGTAAAATGGTGCATTTGCTTTGGAAAACAGTTTGGCGGTTCCACAAAAAATTAAAAATAGACTTACCATATGATCCAGCAATTCCACTACTGAGTATAGACCCCAGAGTACTGAAAGCAGGGTCTTGAAGAGATATTTGGACACACATGTTCATAGCAGCATTACACACAATAGCCAAGACGTAGAAGCAACCCATGTGTCCATCAACAGATGACGAATAAACAAAATGTGGTCCAGGGACTTCCCTGGCGGTGCAGTGGTTAGGAATCCGCCTGCCAATGCAGGGGACACGGGTTCAAGCCCTGGTCCAGGAAGATCCCACATGGCGTGGAGCAACTAAGCCCGCGAGCCACAACTACTGAGCCCTCGTGCCACAACTAAAGAAAGCCCACGCGCAGCAACGAAGACCCAACGCAGCCAAAAATAAATAAATTAATTAAAAAACAAAATGTGGTCCATGCACCCAGTGAAATAGTATTCAGCCTTAAAAAGGAAGGAAATTCTGACACATGCTACAACATGCATGAACCCTGAGGACATGATGTGAAGCAAATTAGGCCAGTCATCAAAAGACAAACACTATATGATTCCACCTATATGAAGCCCCTAGAGGAGTGGAATATATAGAGACAGAAAGTAGAATGGTGGGTGAGGGGAGAGAGTAACAGTATTTAATGGGGACAGAATTTCAGTTTAGGAAGATGAAAAAATTCTGTGGGTGGATGGTGGTGAATATACAACAATAATACAACAATGTGAATATACTTAATACCAGTGAACTGCACACTTAAAAATGGTTAAGGTAATAAATTTTATGTTATGTGTCTTTTACCACAATAAAAGAAAAAACTGCGGCAAAAGCATACATATTGGCCCCTTGGGAATGCAGTGTAGTGACACAGATGCAGGGCCATAAAAATATTCCTGGCCTTTGGTGAAAAAAAAAAAAAATCCCACTTCTGGGAATTCGAACAAGGCATGGAACCTAAATCAAGAAGTTCATCAAGGAATTTTTTTATAATAGGGAAAAAAGTGGAACCATAAGGATTCAATAAATTGTAGGGATAAACTCACAGGATGATTGAAACCACGGAAACAGCTGACAGTGAGTTTATACTACATGGGAAAGTGAAAACGTTGAATGAAAAACAAAAGACAAACGACCTTACGTTTAGAATCGTCAGATAATATTTAAAAATCCCTAAAGAACAAGCAGAAAAGAAAGACATCGAATGCATAAGCATGACTGTCCTCAGGGCAGAGGACTCAGTGACTTTTCTTCCCTTTTCAAGTGTTCTACATTTTCCCAAGTTTTTCTCATGAAGTTTGTTCTAATTTAAAAACTGGAGAAAACACAAATTAAAAAAAAATTTAAAAAGCAACCGCCTTGCCATGTTCTGTTTTAAGATGTTTTTCAAAGTTACATTGCAGCACAGTCTGGCACTGTCACTCCAAAAGCCCCTTCAAAGAAAGCATGTGTTGCCAACGGAGCCAGTGTATGGGGCGGCCGCTTCTGTTCTGAGCAGGCGTCAGACCTCGGAACCAGGTGAGGACTTGCCCCAGGTGCGCGTTCACGAAAGGATGCTGTGTGGAGGTCGCCGTGGGTCCACAGGCCCAGATTCCTCTGTAAACATCTAGCAGCCAGACACCTCTCAGGAGGGGAACTTGGAGCCACTTAAAAGGTAGCTGGCAGCTAGAAGCGTGATTGGAAAAAGGCAGCCACCGGGATTTCATGCAAATGAGCAACACCGCACACTAGGAAACATCCCGGCTTTTCCCTTTCCTTGCCAAGGCAGGTGCGAGAAGATGCAGGTACGTCACAGAGGTGCGGCAGGGACTTTCTGTTACAAGAGTTAACAGAAGGGCCAAGAGTTAATTAGAAGGGCTAAGAAAGCAACTTAATCCCTGCTTTGCGATGAAAAGGTTTCTGCCAAAGGCAACCCGAAGGCTGGGGAAGGAACTGGCCCTGAGATCTTCTGAACAGTGACAAGAATTAAATTTGCAGCCTCAACCCAGACCCTTGCAAGCTCCAGGGGCCAATGAAGCTTCAGGGTGATTGAGACAGGTGTGCTCCCATCAAAAAAGCTGGGCCAAAATGTCATCCCCACCTGTTAACTGCGGAGTGACACTGCTTGGGACCACATGGATCTCAACTCCCAGCCACCCAATATGCTGTTCCCTCTGCCTGAAACGCTGTTCCCTCCGCTCCTCACCTGGCTGGCTTCCGTGCATCCCTGCTCATTCCACTGGTTTAGCAGACTGATCAAATGCCCCAGCCTGAGTCCTGTGTGGAACACCTTTCTCCCGCCTTCCCTGATGGCTACTCAACCCTGGAGCTGTGGGTATGGGTGCCTCACTGGTGCTCCCCAGCTGCCCTGAGCCTCTTCACCCTGTTCTGTAAAGACCTGCTCATCCCTCCCACTAGTCTGTGCCCTCCTTGGGACGGGGCAGTGAATCCTCAGAGCTGAGCACAGTGCCAGGTACACAGTATGCGCTCCATAAATGCTTGCCAGATGAAGCATGATTTGTACCTTTAAGGAGGTTATAATCCAGTGAACAAGTTGAGACAGGCAGGCCTGACAACATGACTGAGGCTGTCACAGTGTTCTGCCAATCACGACCCTCCGAATGAGTCTGTTGAACAACAGCCAGCATTTAGTGAGCACCTACTATGTGCCAGGCACCTTGTTAAGTGCTCTATGCACACTCTATCTCAGAGACCCCCAAACAGTTCCATAACCGTGCACATCTTACTAACAAGGAACCCGAGGTTCAGGCAGGAGAAAGGGTCTCGCACAAGGTCACGCAGAAAACAGCTGAGTCTCTGCTCAACTACAGGCTTGTCTGCCCCCAGGTTGCCGAACCAGCCACCCCTCCATTCAATGCTCAGAGAGAAAGGACTGCCCAGGAAGGAGGTGCCAGTGCCCATGAAAACTGCAGAGGTCGCCCAAGCCAGCACCAGGAACACCAAGCCATGTCCTCTCCAGCCAGCTGGGATGTAAAGCCCAACAGGAATGACACCAGGGCGGCCATAAAAGCAGGCTGGCCCACATCCGGCACCGACCGAGCAGAACGAGCTCCGAAGGAGAGGCTTATTTTGGGAAAATGGAAACAAAACAAAGCCCTTTAATTGGAGCCATCTGGGGAGCAGTGGCCTGGGGATGGGGCTGGAGGGGACAGGGTGGGGAGCTGAGCGGAAATGCGTGGGCGAGGCTGCCCTGCCCACTGTGGGCATGAGAACCAGGTGGGGAGAGCCGCTCCCAGCCTGCAGGAGGCATCACAGCAGGGCTCCTCCGCCCTAGCATCTGGCCATCCACTGTTCTCGTCTTCCTCTCCCATCCTAGCTCTTGGCAATTTGGGGCTCGCTGAATCCCTGTGAAGAGCTGGGGAATCCCTGTGACCACAGTGCCAGACACCATGAGAGCCTGGCTGAATCAGAGCTAGGCCCACGACAGTTCCCTCAACTTTGGGCCAAGAGTCTAAACCCCAAATATGGATATCAAGATTGTCAAGCCTATTGTCTAACCTGGGGAGAGTGAACAGATTTCATCTGATTATTGCCTAGGGCTTTGTGTTAAGAAGGATTCTGAGGTCCAGTCTGAATGGAGCCATGACTGAAATGTACAAACTACAAGTCTGCAAAGAGAGGTGTCAGGGCATTTAAGACCATTGCAATCAATCAGGGAACAGATGAGGGGTTGAGTGGGAATGATGGAGAGGAAGGCAAAGACAAGGAACATTCCAGAGAATGATCTAGTGATCTGGCGAATGCTGAAGTCAAAGGATGAGGAGGGAAGAACTGCAGCGGATTCCTGAGTTCCTTGCTTTGGTGCATGGAGAGACGAGGGGGAAGGAAGAAGGATGCCTTTACTTTTTAATTTTAAATATATATATATAACATAAAATTTACCATCTTAATCATTTTTAAGCACATGGATCACTGGTATTAAGCGCACACACTGTTGTACAACCGTGGCCACCATCCATCTTCAGAACTTTTTCATCTTCCCAAACTGAAGCTCCATACCCATTAAGCACTCACTTCCCATTCTTTCCTCCCCCAGCCCCTGGCAAGCACCATTCTGCCTTCTGTCTCTATGAATGTGACTCGTTTAGGGACTCATATGAGTGGAATCATAGAGTGTTTGTCCTGTGTCTGGCTTATCTCACTGAGCATAATGTCTTCGAGGTTCATCCACGTAGCAGCACGTGTCAGAATCTCCTTCCTTTTGAAGGCTGAAAAATATTCCATTGTATGGCTGTGCCACACGTTGCTTATTCATTCATCAGTGGACACTTGGGTTGCTTCCACTCTTCAGTTATTGTGAATAATGCTGCTATGAATATGGTTTACATGGTGCACCTTTACTTTTGGACCCTAAGTTTGGGGCCCATGTGTGACATTCAACGGTCGGCTTTCAGGAGGATGCTTGAATGACCTGGTCAAGGGCTCAGGTGGGAGACTGGGCTGGAGGTGCAGGTGGAGCCCCAAATGTCGACCATGATCCCAACAGGCAAAGCCAGGGGCATGAGATGGGGAGAAGGCACAGCTGGTGGCAGGGCTGGCGGGGAGATGAGAGAGAGCAGGGGAAGGGAGGCAGGTGAAGCGGCTGGAGCCCTGGGGTGCCCAGGTGCGGGGCAGGGCCAGGAGGAAGGGCGGAGCCACAGCTTAAGAGTCTGGGATGGATCTGGAAGGCTGGGGAGTTATTCATTCATGCGTTCATCCACTCATTCCTTGTTTCCAGGGAGGAAATACAGTGTAGCCATGATGTGCTGGGGTTCACATCCCCGCTCCACTGCTTAGCAGCTCTGTTGCCTTGGGCAAAAGACCTAACCTCCCTCCAGTGAAATGGGCAAGTGTCTTGAACACAGTGACTCCATTTCCCCATTTGCAAAATGGGCATCACAATAAAAGGGCTTCATGAGTAAATGCCTGCAAAGCACTTACCACAGTCCCCGGCACACGCATGACTAAATGCTGTCATTCCATCCATCCACCCAACCAACAGCACCACTATGCCGGGGGCCCTGCACTGGGCGCTGGGGTGCAGCTGTGAAAACAGGCATTCCCTCTGTAGCCTGGAGCCAGTGATGGACACAAACAAACAAAAACCTCACGCCTACGATCTAGACTGTGACGGGGGAAGGGTGAGGGGCTGCAAAAGCATACAGGCAGGCTCTCTGCCCAATCCTGGGGGCTGAGGGTTTCCTGTAGGAGGTGACCTCAAAGCCTAGTGGTGCAGCTAGCGGCCTGTCCGCTGTTGCATCCCCAGGGCTTGGTACAGGGACTGGCACGCGGTAGGCACTAGGCTGTTCTGTTTATGAATGAGATACGGGTTATCCAGGAGAAGGTGGGAACAGGAAGTTTTGCCGGGCAGATGCAACAGCAAAGGCAAAGACCAGGAGGACAGAGGCAGTCTCAGCCCATCCTCAGCCCTGCTGAAGCGCAGCTGGTGCAGCCAGAGCGGGAGGGGAGGGAGGGGAGATCTGGAGGCCGCCTGCATCCTTCCTGGGCTTTGGGACTTCCCACTCCTGCAACGGCTGGGTCCATCCTGAGCCCAGATGGGGGCGAGGCCAGCCAGGGCCAGCTGGGCCCAGGGCCATGGGGGGCTGCTTCTGCGGTAGAGGCTAATCAGGGCCGCTGCCTTGACTCCTGACCTGACTGGGGCCCGGCATTCCAGCCAGAACCCCCAGGGAGAAGGAAGGAGGACTTGGCGCCCCGGCACTGGCCTCGTCCAATGCAAACATGGCCGCCCACTCGACAGGAAGACGCAGTAGAGTCAAAGCTCAGGAGACCCAGCCGGCGTCGGGCTCCACCGGGCCCGGCAGGTCCTTCTGACGTCCAGCTCCCACTGGGCCAGGCCCCGCTGTCCTCTTGTCCCCTCCACTCCGGTCATCCAGGCCGTGCAGGTCCAAGAACACAAAGAGCGGCCTCCTGGCTCTCCTTGGCCTGGGATGCCTTCCTCTCTTTTGTCAACTCCCACCACCCTTCACATCTCCAAGAGGCCCGCTCACCCCGGGTGTGTCCCCTGAGCATAAATCTTCATCCACATCGTTCCCGGGGCCCAGCTCGTCTTCTGGCGCCATGAAGATGGAGCAGATGCCGAAGGAATGCAGGGAGAACTGGCCCTGCACACGGGCAGCCCCCAGCCGGGATCTGAGGCTGGAGAAATCTTCCCCTCGCTCAGGGGCTCAGAACTCACCTGCTCAGGGACTTAATGGTCTTTCCAGTAGCTTCTCAGGAATGCAAGAAAGTGTACAAGCAAGAAGGGAGACTCCCCTGAGGCCAACCGAAAGCTGAGGCACAACCTGGACGTTTATCATCCCCAAACGCAGTGCACCGCGGGGAGGGTCCCAGGGTCTGCGGTCGGACCCTAGGCACTGATTTCCTCCTCAGAGCCTCAGTTTCCCTGTCTATAAAAGAACAAACGGGGACTTCCCTGGTGGTCCAGTGGTTAAGACTCCACGCTCCCAATGCAGGGGGCACGGATTCAATCCCTGGTCGTGGAACTAAGATTCCACATGCCGCACGGCGTGGTCAAAGAAAAAGAACAAACGGTGCTGGGATGGGGTGCTGACTTATTGGGGTCCCTAGCATGTGGTGAGGGCCTCCTGAATACTGTGTTACCCCTGATGACCATCCACCTCCCACACACCCACTACAAGGCTCCAGCCTGCTCACTTCCCATGGCCTCCGTGGAGGGCTGGGAGCCACCAGACCCCGCTGCTGCCTTTCATCCCAGACAGGAAGGCTCAGCTTAGCGACAGGACTCAGGGATTTGGAACAGATGTCTGCGAGCTCGCAGGGGGCTGGGAAAGCAGCGACCTCCATCCAGGGCTGACCGGCCGCCTGTCCCTCCCCCGGCCTCACCCCACTCCCTCCAGGAGACCGGGGCCAGAGCCGCTGCCCACTCCTCCCTCCAATGAGGTCAAGGAGAGAGGGGGCAGAGCCAGCAGAGGTGGCCTGAGGGCTAGGAGAGGCTCCCCCGCCCACCTTGACTGAGGACCCACCCGGCCCCCACCGGGAATACCCTGATGATCACCTCTTCCTCCCCTGATACTATGCGACCTGTGGCTCAGCGTGGAGAAAACCAAATTTGAACAGAACCAAACATGGGCCACGTCTGTCTGGGGCTGCTGTGGGTGCCCAGAACCCCTCCTGCATAAATGGGATCAGGGTCAGGATGTCTTTTGGGAGCAAGCTGGGAGAACATTTCTCAATCCCTTTGGAAGAGGCCACCCCAAGAAGAACCTCAGCCTGAGCCGCTCTCAGCAGAGTCCTGTTGGTCACACACAAGGACTGTCCCAGCTCCTGTAAGCGCTTGGCCTACCTGAGCTCACAGGACCTGCACACTGCCCGAGAGGTGGCAACTCTCACCCCATTTCACAGGGAGGAAACCGAGGCACAGGGAGGGGGTGGCGTCTGCCCAGTGAGTGGCTGTGCTGGGCTTGAGTGTAAAGCCCCTTCTGTGGCCTGAGGCAGACAAAAGAGAGACCTGAGCTGGGCCCGGGGCACAGGACGGAGGAGGTGGGGGCCTCCTTCCTTCATTCACTGTACAGACCCTTCCAGAGCCCCTCCCACATGCCTGGTGTTGCACAACACGATGGGAAGAACGATGGTGTGTGTCTGTGTGTGTGTGTGTGTGTGTGTGTGGCGTAGGGCCTGGCACACACCAAGTGTAAACGGGAACTGCCCCAAATCCAAACACGTAGACCCTCCCCCGCCCGCTCCTGCCTCGTCTGTGCCTGGCCTGAGCCCCTCATCTGACCCAGGTTCCACCCACACAAGCAACACATCAGCCAATCCCGCATCCTCTGTCATGGAACAAACTGTCTCCCACAGACCCCATCCTATCCCAGATTCCTTCCCCTGTGGCCTTGGGGTCCTGCCAGGCCAGTCTAGCCAGCTCCCCCAACCTCTCTCCCCCCACTGGTTTCCTGTCGCACGCCTGGGTAGAGAGACCCGTCCCATCCCATCCCTCCCATCCCATCGACAAGCCCCACCTGGAGAGCCCGACAGGTCAATGGGTGGTAACAAGGCCTCAGAGCAACCGAGCTTCTTGGGGAGGCAGTGGGTACCAGCCTGCTTTTCTGAGAAGGCTCGGTGTCCCCCCTACCACTTCAGTGCCATTCCCCAGCCCTCCCCAAGGCACTGTCACCCAGAGCTAGGAAAAGCCAACTCCACTGATGGGTGGAATTCACGTCAAGAAGTTTATGCTCTGATCTTGGATACACACGGATGTCAGTATCATTTAGCAGCTGTGTGTCTTTGGGCAAAAGACTTAACCTCTCTGAACCTCAATTTTCTCATCTGAAAAATGGGGATACATTCCCATAATTCCTTATCGAAACCGTTTGGCTCCGGATGTGGTTTAGCATTCAGAACTCTTCAGACTTTAGAGAGATGATGCAGTCCTTATGCCATGCATTGTGTTAACACCTCCAGCCGGGTCTGGGGCTAACAGCCATGTTCAAACATCTCAGGAACAGAATGTATGACTATTCACTCCAGGATCAACAAGGTCTGTAAGTAGCCTCAGGTCAGGTTTAGCAGCCGAAATGAGTTATAAAAGTACTTTGAGGGGCTTCCCCACTGGTCCAGCGGTTAAGACTCCATGCTCCCAGTGCGGGGGGCCTGGGTTCGATCCCTGGTCAGGGAACTAGATCCAGCATGCACGCCTCAACTAAGAGCCCTTGTGCCACAGCTAAGACTCAGCGCAGCCAAATAAATATAAAAAAAAATACTTTGAGTTTTCAGAGCTTTGGGAGATTTTGAACCCACAGATAATGGAGTGTGGACCAATGGAAACACTCCCTCCCTGAAAGGGCTACGGAGCCAGGGGTCGGGGGGGAGGTGGTTATTCCCATTCCCTGAAATGGGGGAGGTGCCATGAGTGAAGTGCTGGGTCCAGACTCGGGATTGTGATTCCCGGGGACCTAAGGGCTCTTGCACCATGGCGTGGGGTTGGGTGGAGAGGCTTGGGCACAGCAGAGAGGCCATGCCATCCGGTCCTGTTACCCAACAGCCAGGTGAAACTTGGCTCCTGCCCTGAGGGCAACCTTCTCGGTGATGAACACACTGGCTCTGTCCCCAAGATCACCCCCAGGGACGGCACACAGCCTCAGGGATTCACTGAACCCCAGAAGTCAATCAGATGCCCCAAGATTAGGAGCCCCTGCCCCAGAGAGCCGACTAGTTCACCCCCTGGTGGGTCACCTCCCTTCTTTGCCCACAACAGCTCTGGGTGTAGGATGGACAATCATTACAGGGCATGGTCCTCGCACCCAGATCCGCTGCTCTGTAAAGGGCTCCCAGGAGGCTTCCCACCCCTCCCAGCCCCAAGAGACACTCATCAGTCTATCCTTCCAGATAGTGGGGGGCACAGGTCCCTTTCCTGAGGCCCCCCATATCTGGATCCTACAGCTAACCCAGGGCGCGCAGCCTCGAGCCCCCGATGGTGGGCACAGGGGACGAGGTGATGGCGGTGCCCTGAGCCCGCGCTTACCCAGGTTGAGAGTGATGTTGACCGAGGTGGGGTACTGCACCCCAAAGGCCATGGACGGGCTCTGCCACCAGGTGCTGTCGTCCTGGCTGTGGAAGTCGGTGAGGTAGGAGGCGTTGTGGTGGCGCTCGGGGTCGGCGGCGTCGCAGCGCTGGCACTGCGCCCCCGCTCCCTGAGCGCCCACGTGCGGACAGAAGTCCTCGGGCGGGCGGCCGCACGTGTGGGAGGCCTCGGCTAGCCGGCCGAACGCCGCGTTCTCGAACACGGGCAGGCAGCGCTGCGGGCGCCCCGCGTCGTCGTAACACGCGCCCATGCCCGCGCCGGCCGCCCGCGGCGTCAGGAGCGCCAGACCCAGCAGGAGCGCGGCCACCGCCGCCATCGTCCAGGGCACCGACGCCCTTGCGGTCCGGCCGAGCACGCCCGGCTCCGCGCGCCCGCCTCGTCTCCCGCTCCGGTGCGCGCGGACCGCGCGCGGGGCCCCAGTACGCGCCTCCCCCGGCGGGCGGGACCCATGGCGGGAGGGAGGGACAGACGGCGGGCAGCGCCCCCCAACCTCCCGACCGCTCCGTCCCTGGGCGCTCACCCCCCCTGGTGGTCGTGCCCGGGAGTGCTCGGCTTGGGAGTCAGCCCCAGCTGCTTTGCCCTGGCTCTGCTGGGGGACCCTGGCTCTTTGACCCTCGGTGTCCTCGTCTGTAAAAAGGGATTGGTAATGATGCAGGTTCATTACCGTGCTTGTGAGGTTTCAATGGCTTTTCATGACATGGAAACTGCTCACTAGTGCCTTTCAAGTCCTGAAATAAAAGGGGGCATCAGGGTCTTTACCTGGTCTTTCCCGTTGCACGTCTCCTCCCAGCAATAAAGTCACCCTAGGGGTAGATCCTTAAGTTTCCACCGTTCCATTAACTCTGAAAAGTGCTTCTGCTGCTGGCTATTCTCTGCTCTCAAAGCAGAGATTCTAAGCTGACATTTGTGACCGAGGATACCTGGCCTCATCACAAACATCACCTCAGAGACAGACCTTCCCTCCCCCCACCCGCAGGACATAACCCCTTATATGCTCCATTCATTAAAATTAGTAAATCAAAGGAGGAAGCCAGATGCTCATATCAATAGATGCTAGAGAAAACACTTGATAAAACTTAGCAGCCCTTCCCAGAAAAACTCCAAGGAAAATAGTAATAAACTTCCTAAACACGCTCAGGACTATCTTTCAGCTGCAGCCTTTACAGCTAGGTCCTTCCCATCAGATGTCCTTGCTTGAGACTGGGAACGTAAAAGTGGGCAGAGGCCATCCTCTGCCCTTCTGTGATTTTTTTCTGGTGGCAAGTGAGGTCACAGAGGAGGAGGCTTTCTGCAGCGTGCTTCCCATTCTCCAGCTCTGTGGGGGTCGAGAGGGCTTTGTGTGGCGGTAGCAGCAGCCGTGAGCTCCTGACTCCTATTTCTGCCCCCTGGATTGCAGTTACAGAGTGAGCTCCCAGAGCCTCAGGTGGCGGCAGCTTCCCAGGTGGGTCAGTTCTGCAATGTCCTAGATGTCAGCACTTCCAGTGTCTCTCCATCCATCCCCTGAGCACTTACCTCTCTGCATTCAGTCCTTCCTGCTGCAAACACCTAAGCACTTGCCAAGTGCTTGGCGCCGAGCTCAGCATGGTGACGGTGGAGAGGGTGGGCAATAAATTGCTATCACTACAATGAAGACAAGATCCTGCTCTCTATGAGCCCTCGGTCTGACCGGAGAGGGAGACAGGGCACTAAGAAACAGCCTGATGACATTCCAAGGCTTGTTCTTGCCTGTTTTATAAGACTGGATTGTGGCCACGTGTTTTCCATTCGTTTGTTCCTCAGCAAACGTGTACTCTTGCCCACTGTGTACCCTGCACTGTGTTGGGGACACAGAGGTGAATTAGACACCCCCATCCCACCCCCTAGTGAGGGAGAGACACCACATCCATTGATGTCCATGAAGAGGCTGATAGGATGTAACGGAAGGTGGTGCATGGGGGGCTTGGGGTGTAGGGAGGGTGGGGTGGCTAGTTCTGCCTGCCGGTGGAGGGTGCTTCCTAGAAGAGGTGATAAATAGACCAAGTTGTAAAGGATGAGTAGGGGAAAGGGCATCTCAGGCAGGAGGCACAGCTTGTGCAAAGGCTCAGACGTCTGAATGGGGAGGGCAAACCTGTTGTGTGTTTGCAGCTCTGGGTGGGGACTTGGTCCTGGGGGTGAGGCTGGAGCAGGGTGCAGAGGCCAGATGACGTGGGGGTGCTGGGCGCCATGGTGATGAGCAGGGGCTTCGTCCTGTAGAGGATCTGCGGCTGCCGTGGGTTGTGAGTTCTTGGCGGGCAGGGACCTCGTGTGCATCACCCCCTGTCCCCAGGACCTGAGCTGAGCATAGTTCAGGGGATGTTTGGGGAACAAGCAGGAACCACATGGCTGGCAAAGGCTGATCCTACAGGGGCAGGGCCGGAGATGATGGCTCCTTTAAGAGGCTCCAGCCGGGTGCTCCCTGACCTTGCCCAGCTCCTGGCAATCGCTCTTGAGGGGACCACACCACACTAAGGGGCCAGGATGAGGGGCTAAGTTTAGTTTGGGCAATCAGGGGAGGCTTCTTGGAAGAGGTGACAGCACAGCGGAGACCTGAAAGATGGGATGAGAGGCAGGGTGGAGAGGGAGGGCTCACACTGATGGGAGCTGACAGGGACCCCTCAGCTGTCACCCTCAGAGAACATCTTCTCCCTGGAGTTAACAAGTTCAGACAGGTCCAGGGACATGGTTGGCCTTGGGACATGCCACCCCTCAGTACAGCAACTGTCTCAACCCTCCTCTGTCCCCAGCCCGAGCAGGGCCTGGGCCTGGGATTGAGTCAACCCTGGATAGCCCTTCAAATCCAAGGGGCCCAGATGGATAAATGATGCACCCCCTTGTGGGTGGTGCAGGGGCCAGAGGCTGGGCTCCAAAGGAGGTAACAATGGCTGTTGGGACTTCCCTGGTGGCGCAGTGGTTAAGAATCTGCCCGCCAATGCCGGGGACATGGCTTCGATCCCTGGTCCAGGAAGATCCCACATGCTGCAGAGCAACAAAGCCCGTGTGCCACAACTACTAAGCCTACACTCTAGACCCCGTGAGCCACAACTACTGAGCCCACGTGCCACAACTGCTGAAGCCCGCATGCCTAGAGCCCGTGCTGTGAAACAAGAGAAGCCACTGCAATGAGAAGCCCACACACTGCAACGAGGAGTAGCCCCCGCTCGCCGCAACTAGAGAAAGCCCGCGTGAAGCAACAAAGACCCAACGCTGCCAAAAATAAATAAATTTCTAAAAAAAAAAAAAAGGCTGTCCACTCATCATTCATTCACTCGCTGGACAGACATTTACTTAGTCCGCATGCCATGCCCTGGGCTGGGCACAGGGGACAGAGTGATGAATTGGTGAAACGGTCCCTGCACTTGGGGGTCCAAGAGGAAACTGGTGATTATAACACAGAGTGATCAGAGCGGAAGAGAGAGTAAAGAGAAGGTGCTTACCCCAGTCTGGAGAAGTCAGGGAAGGCTTCCTGGAAGAGGTGAGGTCTCAGCTGAGACCCAGAGAGGAGGAGATAGCCAGTAAAGAGGATGGGGGTGAGCATTTCAGGAGAGGAAACAGCATGTGAAAGGCTTGGAGACAAAACCGAAGAACTGAAGGAAGTCCAGGGTGGCTGGAGATGGGAGTTTGGGAAGAAGCAGGTTGGGGCTGGTGGGGTGGGCAAGGGCCAGCCCCACATGTCCTGATGAAGAGCAGGACTCCACGTGGGGACTGCCGGAGAGCAGCCTCCCTTCTCCAACCTCTCCCAGGGGTCCAGGCTCCCCGCTCCCCAGTGAGAGGCTCCTGCCCTAGATCCAGCCTCTGGCCCCTGCTAGGTCCCCTCCCACTTCCTCTGGACACTCAGGGTCCAGCACGGAAATCCTTGGGCCTGGCACTCCCTGGGGAAACCCCACGGCCGAGTCCACACAGACATGTCTCTGCTGTGCCTGACATTGCCCACACGCAGCCAAAGTCACCCACAACACAGGCCAGCCAGGAACACAAGGCCATGGAGCCCACCCTGTGGGTAGATCACAGAGCCCAGCTGCTCCTCAGTGGGTTTTCTTATTTGTCTGCACCGCTCCCCCAACTAGGGGCCCCTGGAGGGTAGGCAGGAGGGGTGTGACTCATCCCCTGGGTGGGTGCTTGCAGAATGCCTAGTGAATGAATGAAGGATGACGAATGTTAAATGGATGGTAAGTGAATGAGAAGTACATGAAGAATGAGAGCATCTGAATGAACTGATGGAGGGATGGAGGGATGGATGGAGGGATGGATGGAGGGATGGATGGAGGGATGGAGGGATGGAGGGATGGATGGATGGATGAATGGAGGGATGGATGGATGGATGGAGGGATGGAGGGATGGATGGATGGAGGGATGGATGGATGGAGGGATGGAGGGATGGAGGGATGGATGGATGGATGGAGGGATGGATGGATGGAGGGATGGAGGGATGGATGGATGGATGGATGGATGGATGGATGGAGGGATGGAGGGATGGATGGATGGAGGGATGGAGGGATGGATGGATGGAGGGATGGATGGAGGGATGGATGGATGGATGGAGGGATGGATGGAGGGATGGAGGGATGGATGGATGGATGGATGGAGGGATGGAGGGATGGATGGAGGGATGGATGGATGGATGGAGGGATGGAGGGATGGATGGATGGATGGATGGAGGGATGGAGGGATGGATGGATGGAGGGATGGAGGGATGGATGGATGGAGGGATGGATGGATGGATGGATGGATGGAGGGATGGAGGGATGGATGGTGAACGAGTGGATGTAAGTGTGATTGATGATGGTGGTGATGATGATGGTGATTATGATGGTGACGAATGAATGCACACATGTGGGAAGTGAGGGCTTCTGCTCCTTGGGTTCTCCCCACACAACCTCTGCCCCCAGTTCTGGGGCCCTTGCCCTCTCTGCAGTAGGCACATCCTGATAGCCCCCTCCCCATTTCTCCCACTGCACCTGCCACCCTCTCCTTTTGGCCACTCAGCTCCGGCCACACGGGCCTCCTTCCCAAACACACACAGCGCATTCCCACCTCAAGGCTTTTGCTCGTGCTGTGCCTTATGCCTGGAGCGCTGCTCCCGCAGATTTCTATGTCCCTCCCTGCCCCAGGGTCCCGATATGGAGAGTCCGGCCCAGACCTTCCTTGACCTTCCCCTGTGCTTCCTACTCCTGCACTGGGCAGTATTTTCCTTCCTAACCTGTGACACATACACACACTTGCTTGTTTGTCTGTGGTCTGTCTCTCCCATCAGACTGGGAGCTTCCTGAGGGCGGCAACTGTGCTGCCCCCCTTTCTCTGCCCAGCAGGGACACTTGTGGGATGAATCCATGGGGCACAAAGCAGCAGATGAGGGCACAGAGTCCCCAGTGGAGTGACGAGCTCCACGCAGACACTTGTCTGTGCCAGCAGTCCCCACCGCAGGGAAGCTACCCTTAAACAGTAATTTCACTTCCAAGCTCTTTCTGCTGAGGACAAGGAAATGGAAATTATAAGTCAACAGCAGAACCTAGCAAGGGAAGGAAAGGCGCAGATAAGCCACACCTGCACTCCAGCTGCCCCAGGGATTCTTAAACTTTGCCGTGAGCACCGCTGGAACCAGGATGGGACCCCCAGGCCTGAGTTGGACCCCTGTCTGTCCCCAGGGCCTGGCACGACCCTGCAGAGGCTCCCATTGCTCTCGGGTAAAGGCGGTCTCTGAGACCTCAGCTCCTAAGACTCCAGAACTCCCACATTGTCGGCCAGCACCTTCCGACCCTCAGGCTTTCCAGGTTCCCTCCAACCCCAGGACTTTGGCACCTGCCAGTCCCTCTGCCTGAAACGCTCCTCTGCTCTTCTCACCAGCCTGATTCTTGCTCCTCCTCTAGGGCTCAGACCTCGGGATAATGTCACTTCCTCAGGTTGCCCCGCTTCATGGCACTCTAGACCCATCATTTTCATGTCCCTATTTCCCGGTCCCAGAGGACAAGAATCCTGTGGCTTCCCGCTCTGTCCCTGACGTGCACCCGAGGCAGGGTGTACACTAGGAGGTCCATAAATGGTACAGAGTGAATGAATGAGTGCAGGAAAGCAGACTGGATCGAGGGAGGGAAGGAAGGAGAAAGAAATCTGGCAGCGAGGCCCAGGCTCCAGCTGGGCTCTTCTTTGGGGGTGAGGCTGCCCGTAAACGGGGGTGAGGGCCAAGGGCGGGGCAGGATCTCGCAAGCCCATGACCCATGACTGGGAAGTGATCTGCAAATGCACCTCACCCTTCACGCGGCTTTATTTTGAAAGCGTGAACCTGACAAATGTCAGGGAGAGGCTGGGGTTCTCAGCCTGGGGCCACAAGGAGCCATTTGCATTCCTGGTGTCAGCTTAATGGGGCTCTGCAGGGGCTGCGGGAAATTTGTGCCGCCTGCTGGGGCCGGTCCAAGGCCAAGGCAGGGGCAGGAGCATCTAGAAAATAAAACGGTAAGGCTGCCGAACCTGTGCCTCCCCCAGGAGGGTGGGGCACCTGGAGGACAGGCAGGTGGAGAGGGTGCCTCCCACGGGTGAGGGTAGCCGTGGGGACCGGGCGGTTAGGGGCCCCCCTTTGCTGCACCCTTAAATGCTGACCGCTCACCCTCCCCGCCTCGGACAGGGCCGGTCCCTGACCACCTGACACGCAAACCAACTGGCTCCTTCTCACGGGGATCCTACTAGGGCGCAGGTATTGGCCCCACGTCTCAGATGGGGAGACTGAGGCACAGGAAGCAAAGTAACTAGCCCAGCGTTACCTGGCTGGGAGAGGTCAGGTGGGGTTTGAACTCAGTTCTCTTGGATTCTCTAGCAGCCTCCATGCCTGCCCTCCCCCACCTTTCCTGATTTCCAGAACAAACCACATGTAGGGTGGCCCCCCAGCATGCTCTCCCCCCGAGAGCATCCTGGGTGCTCTGCCTGGGCCACGAAGCTCTTGCCCATGCGCTGTTCCTGCCACTGGATCACCTCCCCACCACACCCCCTTCCTTTCCAAAGCTGTGGTCGATTGTCCGTCCTGCTCTCCAGCACGGAAATTTATCTCTTCAATGGGGATCATCTTTGCAAATCGCCCTTCCCGCACGGCTGTGTCAGGGGTGTGCTGGAGCTGTCAGGCTTCCGTTTGGATGTGTGCGCACGCGCGTGTGCACGTGTGTGTGCATTCACATGTGTGTGCGTGCATGAGAGGTGTGTGTTTTGTGAGTGTGAGCTGTGTGTGTGTGAGATCGATGTGGGGTATGGGCGGGTGTGTGTGGTGTGTGTCTGTGTGTGGTATGTGCTTGTGTGGGTGTGACTGTGGTGTGTGTGCTGGGACCTGGGCTGGGGGTGGGCACAGACATGGTCTGAAGTCCGTGGAGCCCTGAGACACGTGGGGTCCCGCAGGCAGGCTCCGTGGGAGGTAGAGGAGGAAGAGTGGCGGGAACTGATGGGGGGTGAGGGACGCATCCCCTGGAGCCTGAAGTTAGCGGTGCTTGTCCTAGACCCTGTGGCCTGGCCCGGCTGGGGGCGTGCGGGGCTCCGAGTCTACTGCTGGGATGGAGAGACACAGGACGGGAGCACCTCGCGGAGTGGGGCTCGAGGCCAGAGGCTGGCCCCTGGAGGACAGTCCCCGAGGGGCACAGGGTGGGCACTGCAGGCTACTCAAATCATGGGGTACAGGAGTCCACATGAGATGGGGGGCCACAGAGAGGCTGTAGAGGGTAGCCTTGAAGCCAGCCTCAGGGCTCTCCAGCTGTGTCCTCAGCAAGGGGCAGGGAACCAGCCACTGAGCCCTTCTGTCACCCCCCAGAACAGGGCTGGCTGAGGGCAGGGCTGGGGTCTGCCCACTCCCGAGGCCCCTCAACCAGTCAGTGCCCGGGCAACGTTTGTGCGGAATGAACGCCCAGCCCTGTGCCGCGAGCGTGCGCAGGGCCTCCCTGCATCTTGGAAGCAGCCCCGGGATAAAGGCCGCTGCCCCCTCCTCAGATGAGCAGACAGGGGTCAGGCAGGGTGACTTACCCAGGCCCCCAGGGCTCAGAGGTGCCGCTTCTTGGTTTTCAAGATGTGGTTTGTTTCCCAAGCAGAAGCACGGCCTGGCCACTTGGCGTGGGGTCCCCACGGGAGAGCGGGCAGGGGGCACATGTCACAAGTCTTCAGTGTTCTCCACCCGCAGAAGAGCTGGCACATCTGGACCTCAGGGGTCCCTGTAAGCGAGTGGCACTGGTTTCGGTCCTGAGTAGGGACGCCTCGGCCCGGTGGCAGGCAGAAGGTGGGTAGGGCAGCCTGCCAGCAGAGACCCCTAAATAACAGGGAGTGACCAGCATGACTGCTCCCGTCCCAGCCGGGGGACAGGCTCAGGCTTCATAAAGCGTGATAGATGGGCCTAATATGGGACTGGAGACGGCAGGCTGGCAGCCCCGGCCCGGCCTGCCGGCTGCCATTTACCCATATATTTATTTATTTATGCATTCTCCTCCATGGCAAAAGCCCAAAGACAATAAAAGAAATTGAATTGCACATCAGATGGGACATCAGAGGGAGATACAGCCATAAATCACGTCGTATTTATTCCATAAATATCAACACCTCCCGAATAGCCAGTGCCCGTTATGAGGTTATAATCGGGAAGCTGGTCCCGCGATGCTCACCACCAGCCCCTCTCCCATTAGACAAACGGGCTAAGTCCCCAAAATAAATAAGCACTTCCTCAGGCCACCTGCCCTCTTTAAGGCAGGCGTCTGGTCACCCGGGCTGCCTTCACCCAGAGTAAGGGGCGGGGTCCTCGGGAAAGGGCAGGAGGTAGCTGGAATTACAAGGTGCCCAGGCCCCGATGCAGTGAGCCCATGGAGGGAAGTAAGTTTCTGCAGGCCCTTTGCTTCCACCTGCACACCTACCACCCTGGCACCTGGTTGGAGCCTGGATTCTTTCTCTTTCATCCTATGACAGTTTTTTTTCCCAAGATGTAATTCACATTCGGTGAAATGTACACATAAGTACATAGCTTGATGAATTTTTACATGGGTATGTAAAAACACCACCAGGATGGGCTTCCCTGGTGGCGCAGTGGTTGAGAGTCCGCCTGCCGATGCAGGGGACACGGGTTCGTGTCCCGGTCCGGGGAGATCCCACATGCCGCGGAGCAGCTGGGCCCGTGAGCCATGGCCACTGAGCCTGCGCGTCCGGAGCCTGTGCTCTGCAACGGGAGAGGCCACAGCAGTGAGAGGCCTGCATACCACAAAAAAAAACAAACAAAAAAAACCCACCACCAGGATCAAGACCAAGAATGTTTGTCACTGGGGAAAGCTCCCTCATGCTCCCTCCCTGTCATTAACACCTTTCCAAATGAAGCTGCACTTCTGTCACTGTAGGTCACTTTGCAGGTTCTAGAACTTCAGAAAAATGCAATCATATAATATGTACTCTTTTGTGTCTGTTTTCTAATTTGTTTGACATTAGTGTGTAGGAGATGCATCCATGTCACTGTATGTATCAGGGGTGCCTTCTTTTTCATTGCTGTGTAGTATTTCATTGTGTGGATACACAATTTTTTCATCCATTCTCCTGTGGATGGACATTTGAGCTGTTTCTAATTTGGGGCTATTGTGAATAAAGCTGCTTGTATGTGTCTTTTTGTGAATATAAGCACTCATTTCTCTAGGGTATATGGCTGTGAGTGGAATTGTTGTGTTGTAGGGTAGAAGTACATTTAACTTTACCAGAAACCGCCAAGTATGTCTTCAAAGCGGCCGTAACATTACATGCCCACAGCAACATATGAGAGTTCTGGTTGCTACAGGTGCATGTCAACACTTGGTTATGTCTGTCTTTAATTTTAGCCACTCTGGTGGCTATGTACTAGATCTCTTTGTGGTTTTAATTTGTATTTCCACCACCGACTGTTACCTAGATGACTGCACTGACCTCCCACCTGGGGTCCCTGGGCTGACTTCCTGTCCCCTGCAGTCCATCCCACACTCAGTAACCAGAGGGACCCTGTTGTCAGGTCAAGGCCCTCCTCTGCTCAGAACCCTCCCATGGCTCCCAGCTCACTGAAAGTAAAAGTTGAGGTCCTGATGGGTCCTGCTGTGCTCGGGCCTTCCCCCACCATTGTCATCTGTCCCCCCTTCCCTGGTGCCAGCTCTCCAAGGGCAGCACCTGTGTTTTGCTCGCTGTTGCATCCTCATAGCCTAGGTCAGTGCCTGGCACCGAGCAGAGTCTCAGTCAATGCTGGCTGAATAGTTGAAACGAGTCAGTGGCAGGTAACGTGGCAGTCCTGAATGAACATGAAACTCATAGCGTAGAAGTAAGCATTTTAAGGCACACAGTCCAGTGGCACGTACCGCATTCACACTGTCGGGCAACCACCATCCCTGTCTTGTTCCAAATGACAACAGTTTTAACGTGGCCTCCTCAACTCCTGATGTGACCTTAACAGCCTCCCCTCTTTATTTTTTTAAACAACTAAATGTCTTTGAGTTTCCAGCTCCCAGCCCTGAGTCTTGCTGTGTCCTGGAGCTCTCTCTTATGGTGTTTACAGATGGTCCAAACGCCCCACTTTGAAGGTTGGCTGACCGGGGGCTCCCATCCCCGTGCCCAGAACGTCCCCCTCCATGTGGCCTTCCCAGGGGCCTGATACAGAGACTGGGGGACAGGGAAGTGGCTGGTTGTCCCCCCGCCCTCTCCCGCCACCCACCAACACACACACTGTTGGCCACTCTGTCTGGGCCCACAGGTCCCCTAGAGGTGGGACAGTCCTGGGCAAACCTGGGCTCTGCCGTCCCACACCCCTGCCTGCCTCCCTCACACCCCCGGCCTCCCTCTTCGACCCGCAGGAATCTTTCCTTTCATTTGGCTGATAACTGGGGGAGGGGAGGACGACCCAATTTATTTGGCAACAAATAAAGAGTTGCCCTGGTTAAGAGCGGGGGAGAAAATTTAAAGGAGGAAAAATACCTTGGGTAATGCCATCGCCTGCGTCTTTATATTCTGAAGCGGATCGTTCTGGATGCAGGCAGAAGGCCTGATTTAATATCCTCATGGAAAATACTGCACCTGATCCAATTACCACGGGAATTTTGATACAGTCAGCAGTCAAGTTGAAAGATTCAGAGGCACTCACCGTGGGAATAAACACAGAGACTGAATTACCCGGATGCCTCTGGGGGGTGTTAAGCGGTTCGGGTCGCTGTGAGGGCACCTCTAGCCAGGCTGGGGGGCTCGACGGAGGCCAGTTTGCTGTAGCCGGCCCTGTGGCTATGCTTCTCTGTCCCTCGGGCTGCTCTCCACGCTGTACTCCAGGCCAGCAGAAGGCCCTCGGCTTGGGGTCCTGGTATGGCAGGCCAGGGGGTCCACACACGTGCCAGGGCCCAAGCAGGCCCTGGAGGTCCTCCTCGATGTCCAGTCCCTCCCCCACTCCACCCTTGCCAAACCCTGTCCAGGCTGCCAACTGAACCAACTTCAACGCACCCAGCTGGCTCAGTTTTCCAGCCACTAGGCTGGCCCAGGCTCCAGCTCCCTCACCTGGACGTCAAAGGCAGCCCCTCTCTGGTCTCCCTGTCTTGTCTTGCTGCCCTCCCATGATGGATGGTTTACAAACGTAAGTCCAACTGTGTCTCTTCCGTGCTCAGAGCCTTTCAGTCGCCTCCAGCTCTTCTCAGGAGAAAGTCCAAAGGCAGGAAGCACGTCCAGGGTGCTGCCCATCCTGGTCCCTTTACCCACTCCAGCCTGCCCCCCATCTCCCTCCCTTGCACCCACCCGGCCTCCCCTGTCCCCAGACCAGTCCAGGTCTCCCTGCTGCGTGCACTCTGAGCCCCTGTCCTCTGCCTGCAAAACATTGGCCATGACAATAACTATTACAAAACCATCTGAGGACTGTATGTGGAAATCCATCTCCCCCCACCGGATTTGGGTTACACAGAGGTTGGAAGGGCCAGAAGCTACTGAGTCTCTGTCCCATGCTGGCCATGCAGCCTTGAGCAAGGCTCTAGACCCTCTGAGCCTCAGTTGAATAGCTGCACAATGGGACAATAATGTCTACTTCCCAGAGGTGGGAGGGTGGAGGAGGAACTGGAGGAAAAGAGCGTGATGAAGACCCAAAGTCCCGCCACCAGACTCTTGGGAGCCTCGTCCCAGCTTTGCCACCCACAGCCCTGTGTCTCCGCCCCCTCATCTGTGAAATGGGTTGTTCTGGCCATCTCATGAGTTAATATCCCTGGCGTTAATAACACCATAGCCGTGTTAGCTTTTGTTACCTTGTTGGGTACCTTGAACACTTCCTAGTTACGACTGGAGCTCCGTCCCCCCGTTGAACAGGAGGGTCAACTAAAGGCCTCGGGGCAGCCCCACCATTAGAGACCAAGGCCAGGGTCAAAGGGCCAAGTGTTTCCCGCTGAAGCCAGACATTAGCTTGTTAACCATAAACCCATGAGTACAGCCAGGCCTGTCACCTCCAGAGCTCACCTTTGGGAAGGGACATGGCAGGTGGGGTACACGGGAGGGATAAGTTTTGAACAGGGGCAGGAATGTGGGCTTGTGATTGGTTTGCTCCCTGGGTGACTTTTGTGCGCAGGAAAGATGGCTGAGACAATGACTTTGGCTTTAAACATTCAGATTTGATTCATGAATGTGCCATATGAAAAAATGTTGTTCTGGGACTTCCCTGGCAGTTCAGTGGTTAGGACTTGGTTCTTTCACTGCCGAGGGCCTGGGTTCAATCCCTGGTTGGAGAACTAAGATCCCGTAAGCCACGTGGTGTGGCCAAAAAAAAAACAACCAAACACAAAAATGCTGTTCTTTCTTAAGTTCACCTTACATCTTACTATTCTATTTCTATATTTATAAATGTAACACAACTGAACAGTCTCTTTTAAGGGCCGTTTGATTACTCTTTGGTCCCATTTACAAAACTAGTTCATCAAACTCCTTTAAGCATTTGAAACTGCATAAATAAATTGAATATATCCAGTTTTCTTTTAACTACTTCGACGATCTGACTGAGAAGGCAGCCTCTCAGCAAAATTAAGTACATCCTTTGCACATCTAATACACGGAATTTGTAAATGTGGTAAACTCCAGCATTGGTTACAAACTTCCTAAGAGTATATACAACCTGAAATCCCAAGTCTTAATCAAGCACTCAATTTCATATTTTAAATTCGAATTGCAAGGTTGACTAGTGCTTTCTTTAATCGGCAAATCCTGGAACTTACAAATGCTTAAGCCACCCAACCTGCACACACTAAAGGCAAAGATATTAATGTTGTTTTGATTCTCTTAAAAGTGCCTTTTTTTTTTCTTCCCTGTGGCTGCACTGTGTGGCATGTGGGATCTTAGTTCCCTGACCAGGGATCGAACCAGTGTCCCCTGCAGTGGCAGCATGGAGTCTTAACCACTGGACGGCCAGGGAAGACACAAAGGTGCCTGTTCTTAATTCTAAAGCTTCTTGAGGCTGAAAGATGCTAACCCAGCCTGGAAAGATCAGGTTCCCGGGGCTCCCTGGCTGGTGGGGATGTGCCCCTGGGCCCTTCATTCTCCTCTTTGCTCAGCCCAGCCTGAAGCCCCCCATCCTGTCCTCCCCTTCCCCAGTAGATTGGATTCAGCTAATCAGTTTACTGATTCCTTCTGTCCTGAGCTCTTCATATCCCTCCTCTCAGTTAGGGCTGCTGCCATGGAGGACTCCTAATGACAGGTGATTGGATTCTGTGTGTCTCTCAGGGATTCTGTCACAGTTCTGAGGTCACCACAAGGACAGGAGGTGGGTAGAAAGCCTGGCCACCACCCAGGAAGAGGCCCAGAGTAGGAGGAAGGGGTGGTCATGAGGAGACTGGGGCTCTCCGAGGGCCGTGGACCCTCATGGAGACTCCAGGGTCCCCACCGTTAATGGCAGGCCCTGCATCCCCTGCTGCTGAAGCCATGGAAACTTGGGGCGGCTTGAAGAGTGCAGGCTCTGGGGAAGACCCTGGGCTTCGAATCACAGCAGCCTGGCAGGATTGCACTGCCTCACCCTCCCTCCTGAGTGCTGTGGGCAGTAGCTCACTCTCTGAGCCTCACCCGTTACACAAACCAACTGCAAACAGGGTCTAACGCTGGGCAGCGCTGCTGCAACACTGAACAGGGGCTGGTGGCCTGCAGGCTCTGCGTAAACACCTGTCCCCTTCCCTTCCAGAGGGTGGGGTGGGGACAGAAACAGACCTGGCATCCACAGTAGCCCCTTTCCTCGACTGGGCGCTTCCTAGGTGCCAGGTTCATGGGAGGGACTGTCCACACTGTGTCTTGTTTGATGTCTCAACAACCCCACGAAGGCTGTAACTGGTGTCTGGTCAGTCCTGGGGCTCAGCAAAGCTAAGTAGCTTGCCCAACGTCACACAGCTTAGAAACAGCGGAGCTGAGGTTCGCACTCAGGCAGGTCTGACCCCTCGGGCCCCTGGTCCTGGCCCATGTGCTGTCCTTCCCCAGGGCTCTGGACCTCCAAATTCGGGCCTGGGCCGAACGAGGCAGCAAGCAGCAGGGGAAGCAGCCACGACCGAGGTCCTTCCACAGTGGAGAGGATTTCGTTCCGTCAACTCGTCACCCCCTCCTCAATTATCTTGCCACCGGGAACCTGAGAGAATCAAATCTGCTTCAAAGGCGTCTCGCAGATGAAAGCTGCAGCTTGCAAGCCAGGCTGACAGCCCCGTGGCAGGGGTGCCCGCTGTCTCAGCCTCTCCTGGCGGGACCCGCTGGAGGGTGGGCACCACGGGTGTGGGTGGGGTCGCCCCTCCAGCCTCTCCTCCCTGCCCGCCAGTGGTGGGCAGGGAAGGTTGTCTTGGTAACTCGGGCTGAGTTGATGTTAGTCATCTTCTTGGGAGTTTTTTCCCTGTGATGAAAGGTGCAGCGAGGGGCGTGGGGCAGGGGGAGTGGTGGGGGGAGAGGCAGAAGGAGGCTGACGCCCTCCTTCCACGGGGCTGATGACTTAATAAGACTAAAGGCAGCTCTGATGGTGCAGGAAACACCAACTGAAGGTTTGAGATGTGGCCTGGGGGCCAGGGAAGCCAGGCCCAGGTGTGAGCAAAGTCCTCAGGTCCCAAATACCCACCAGGTGGGGACAGAGCCTTGGAGGGACCAGTGTGAGTCGTGGCTCCTGAGAAGTGGGCACGGCCGGCCAGTGGTTAGAGTTCAGCTCTGGTTGGCCGTGAGTCCCCTCTTTTCACAGGCTGGGCGGACTTTTCCTCATCAGAACTGGGGGAGTAGTGGCACCCCTCCCCGGGGTTGGGGGGTGGGGGTGGACTGAGAGAGCACAGTGAGGCCCTTAGTGGGGAGCCCCATCCAACGGCCGGCACTGCCCTCATCATGGATGTGGTGGGGTGCGGCCTCGCCCCAGCCTGACCTTTTCTTTTTTCTTTTTTTTTTTTTTTGCCATTCCACGCGACACACGGGATCTTCGTCTCCCAACCAGGGATTGAATCCACGCCCCCTGCATTGGAAGCGAGGAGTCTTAACCACTGGATCGCCAGGGAAGTCCCTCCTTTTCTTTTTCTGAAGCAGTTTGCAGAACTGCAAAATCATCTCCCTTGGACTTGGAAGAGAGGCTCACCATGGCCTGCTCTGGGGCAAGGGCACGTTCCTACCTTGATCCCTTATTCACTTATGTCCCTCTTTACAGACGTGGCCACAAGCCCCAGGAGACCATATGACTTGCCCTGGGCTCCCCAGCCAGTTGAGTC
Organism: Delphinapterus leucas; assembly: GCF_059928025.1. Classification (NCBI taxonomy): domain Eukaryota; kingdom Metazoa; phylum Chordata; class Mammalia; order Artiodactyla; family Monodontidae; genus Delphinapterus; species Delphinapterus leucas. The sequence continues at coordinate 119,694,404 of NC_143134.1, read as the reverse complement.
TTCTCTGGCCGAGGTGGGTGGCCCAGGGTGGGGATGAGATCCAGGTGGCCCCCACCGATGGCTCTTTTTTCTGACAGCCCATCGGCTCTGCCGTCTGTGTAGAGACCCTCAAGTCCCCCCGCAATGAGGATGGCTTCACAGTAAAATGCCCACACTCTCTAACCCAGAGCCCCACGTGGCCTAGACCACAGCTCCAGGAAATGACCGTGTCAGAGGCCAAACCCACTCTCGTAACTGACCACCCCCCAAGGCCCCAACGCACGGCCTGAGAGTCAGAGGGGCTGTTAAATCACAGAGCCAAGGATGAGAACTCCTCTGATGGGAAGGGGTGGGTGGGACGGGGCTCAGAGGGGCTACAGACGTTTTCTAAAGCTGCTTCTGCTCAACCACTGTGCAGGTGACCCGGGACACCCTCCACTGCCTGAGAGGCAGTGTCTCGTTCCTGAGTATCCATACTGACAGGACTGCTATGCATTCCACAGCAATCAGAAGAGATTTCATTTAGTGAGCACTTACTGTGTGCCAGGCCCTACACTAAGGCCCTTCGTGCTAACTGCATGCAGCAGGGAATGTTATGTCTGTCCATTTTACAGGTGAGGTAAGTGAGGCTCAGAGAGGCAAAGTCACCTGCTGTCTTAGGCGAGGTCTTCCAGGAGCAGAACTGAGTCAAGGATTTCAGGGCAAGTGATTTTATGAAGGAAGTGCTCCCAGGAGAAGCCAGAAGGAGTGGGGGAAGCAGGACGGGGAGGGAGAGAAGGCAGACAAGGGTGTGATTTCAGGTGAGGCCCGGACTCAACCTGATGCTGTGAGGAGCGCTGGAGCCGGGACTGTACCCTTGGCCTTTGTCTCATCAGAGGACCAGGCTGGGCTTCTGTACCCACCCACCGGCCAGTGGCTGTAGACAGTTATCAGCAAAGCCAGAGAAGCTGGCAGATGGGCAACAGTGCCAATAAAGGGGACTCTGGGGACCCGGCCGAACACCAAAGCCTCTACCTTACTTGCTGTAAGTCACACATCTGGAAAGTGGCAGAGCCAGGATTCAAACCCAGTCCAGCCAGGCGCTAAGCCCTGGGATCTCACCCACTGTCCTGCATGGGCTCTCCTGGGGCTGGCGTGTCCTCACTCAGAGGCCGGCGTCCCCTCTGTTCCCTGCTCTCTACTAGGAAGCCACGGGGCATATTGTAGGTGCCAAAGTGACACGCCTTCATTATCCCACGTACTGTATCATGTCTAATACACGTCTCACCATGGAAAATGTAGCTCAGGGCCTCATGTATCTTTTATGCAGTGGGACTCTCGGCGGGGGTACAGTGGGTGAGACTTGGATATACACCCCTATGGCCCTGCACACTCAGAGAACTCCCCACGCGCAGAGGGACAATTAGACGTTCCTGGATTAGGGCCCCTCTCCTTGCCTTGCAAAGCGAGCAAACAAACGAGTGCATTTAAAGAAAACGATTCTGTAAATGATGTGACAATCGGCCCATGGATATGGCCGGGTGGCTGAGGTTTGGATCAAGCCGCCCAGTGGAGGGAGGAGGAAACAGAGGGGCAGGGGTGGGGAGTCACTCCTGGAAGAGTCATTCCTGCCTATACGGGGCATCGGCTCCAGACAAGGCAGCTGCCATTCTCACAACGCCCTGGGAAGTGGGATCCAACACCCCGCTTCTGGGGGCTGTCACCTCTCGAAGTTAGACACAGACGTGTGGCAAAGGAAAGCTGACGGGGAGGTAGGGGGCCACTTCTGGACCAGAGCAGGTACATGTGGGTGTGGGACCCCCGGCTCTGCTCTCCCTCCAAATGGTGGAGCTTCCATTCGCCTGGTCCCCAGAGCTTTTAAGCCAAGGCAACTCTGGGCTTGTTACCAACCAGTCATGCTGATGGGACATTTCACAAATAAGCAAACAGGCTCAGCGGCCAGAGGAGACTTGCCCGACGTCATGCCCCTGGAAGTGGGGCGGCAGGACCCGGATCCAGTCCCTTCAGCACCCCCAGCCCAGCTCCCTTCTAGCCCTGGGACAATCTGGGCTTGTTTCAGTCCCTCAAAACCCCGCACACAGGCTGTTCCCACTGCCTGGAACACTTATCCCTGCGATCTTAGCTCACTCTCACACCTCCTTCAGGCCTCATCTCAGACGTCTAAGAGGCCTCTGCAGTAAAAAACCAGTAAACGTGAGGGTGGAGGAGCCCCAGAGCCCAGAGTCGGGGCCCAGGAACCGTGGGTGCACACATGTGAGCGTGTGTGTGCATGTGTGTGTGTGTGTGACCTCCATCTTCCCTAACACCCCTCCGCAGATGCTCTAGTCTCTGCCCAGGCCCTGTCCCCACTACATCAAGCCATGCTTCCTCCCAATCCACCACCCCTACTTGAACAGAAGCTCCATGTGGGTGGCGACGTTGCCTTTTTACTGTGTGTCCTTAGAGTCTTACCCAGTGCCTGGCACAAAGGAGGCATTTAAATAGTCACTGAATGAATGAATGAATGAATGAATGAATGCCTTGTACTGGTTGACACCTCGAGTGGCCATGAGCCAATGAAGATATATTTGAATTTCTCTGCCTGTCCCAGCTGGGACACAGACCCAGCTGCCCCTGTCCTGGGGTCCACACCCAGGCCAAGACCCGCCCCCCCGTCATGGATGAGCCATGCCCTTCATAGGGCAACACCCTCGTGAACTCGACCTTCCTGCCCACAGTCCTGGCAGCGCCTGGTGCCCCCTGTGCTCAGGGTCTGTGTTCTCTGAAGTTCATGTGCAGAATTCCTTGTGGCCCCAGGAGTCAGACCTCCAGCCTTGAGCATGTGCCTCACGCTGGTTCTGGGTAGTAAAGACCTTGGCCTTTGGAGCCAGAGAGACCTCCCTTCCAGTCCCTCTTACTAGCTGTATGACTTTGGACAAGTCACTGGATAACTCGGTGGAAGCCTCAGTCTTTTCCTCTGTAAAATGGGTATGAAATGGTACCACCTCCAAGGGCCATTATGAGGACTTGGGGAGCCAACTTCCAGTGTCTAAATTTGTTACTATTATGACCATGGCCACCCAGCCCTGCCCTTTGGACCTGCTCCCCCAGGCTGGTGCTGCTGACCACGAGAGATTAACAGGGTGTTAAAATGGACTGGCCCTCTGTGGAAACTGCCTCTCCCACCGAGGGGCCTTGATGGTGGCGTGTTTCACATCTGGAGGAAACCACTCACCTGTCTGCATTCTCAAGGAAGACGTACCCATCGAAGGTGTGATACCAGCATCGCTGGAGACTGCTCCCGCCCCGAGAGCCCGTGTGGCCTCACCTTGGGAGAAGGGCCACGTCCCACCAGGCTGGCAGCTAACAGGCAACGGCCTGAGGGATCGTTAGGTGAAGCTTCTCTCTTCTCTCTGAGCCCAGGCAGGGCTTGAGAGGGAAAGTCTTGGTCACGTTTCCAAGCCTGTGATCCTCTGGCCGTGATCAACTACAAGGAGCGGAAGTCCCTGGGGTCTGGGCAGGAGGGAGCGCGAAACGTGGGCTGGTCCAGAATTGGAATTTGTGACCCAAAGCAGAAGGAACGGCCAGGGTTCGTGGCCCGGTGGACATCGCTGTCCTGGCTCCTGCTGCCCCATGGGAGCTCCCCGTGGCCTCCCACTTGCCTGGGACCAAGGCAGGGGAGTCCCCATCATGGGGCCGTCGAGGGGCTGCCTCTGTGTCTCCCGCTCCCTGTCTCCTCCCGCAGGGGCAGAGCTGGGAAGGCAGGGCTTACAGGTGACAGCACGGCTCAGGGAAAGTCTGTGTGGTCCCCAAGGAAGCCCCAGAGAGGCAGGTCCTCCTACACTGAGCTCTGGAAGCATTTCCACCCCTTCCTCAATGGGTGCCCGCTTGGGGCCAGTGGAACCGGAGGAGGGGATACCACGGGGATGCACACAGACATGACTCTGGCCACAGCTGCAGGAAGCAGAGTGCGCAGTCCTTGGCCATGGGCTGTGATGGAAGTTCAGGAACCGGCACGGGCCGTCGGGGAAGACTGGACCCAAGGATCAACCAGAGCTACAGTCAGCTGCTGTTGACGGGCAGGGAAGAGTGGTCTAGGCAGAAGGGCAGCTTGTGCAAAGGCCCTGAGGAAATAAAGACACAGAGTATCTGTGTGTAGTGTGTGTGAAGGGAAGGCTGGGTGGCTGCTCCTGGCGGGGCGGGGGTTGGGGGAGGAGTGAGACACGGGGCTGGAGAGGTGGGCACAGCAGACCCACAGGCACGAGTCTGGGCTTTGTCCTGGAGGTGGGGCTGAGCCAGGAAGGGAGGGGATCGCCCCTCCTGTCCCACCGGGGAGGTGGCAGGGTCTGCACTGAAGGGTCCCAGCTGTGGCCACAGCTGTGTCCCCAGCCTCCAGGCCTGATGGAGGGACTGTCATTTAAACAACCTGGGGATATGCAGGAGGTAGAGGCTGGGGCTGGGGCCGATGGGAGGCTGCTGGGAGCAGGGGACCACCACCCCCAGCCCAAGGGTGGGCAACTACGCTCTGGAAGAAAGCCGGGCTGGGTTAGCAGCCGGGGACTTGCTGTTCTGGGGCCTCAGTGAACCCCGGTGCCCTCAGACCTAGGTCAATTCCTCTTCCCCACGGCACGCCGGGAGGGGATCAGTCCTGGGTGGCCTGGAGGGGAGCCCCCAGCCATGGTGCTGGGACCATTGCTTCTCCCTGCACACCACTCTCTTCTACAGCGACGCTTCCTGGAATGGCCCTGCCCTGCCACCGTCACTGTCACTGTCACAGGCGATGGCTGCCCACAGCCTGGGAGCCGCAGGGGCTGGCAGAGACCTCAAGAAGGCTGGTCTGACATCTGCACAAATGGGAAGTGGGAAGTGGACCCAGCACCCCTCCGGCTGGGCCCCCAGCGGGCTGTGCTACCCGAGGTCCCAGCCCACCCGCTGGAATTTCAAAGGCAAATGTTCTGAGAGATAATGAGGCTTAATAAGCCAGGCTGATCGATATTCCACCGAAGGAGAGGGACAGAAGGAGGGAGGGGGAGAGACTGACCCAGAGAGACACGAGAGACCTGGGGAAACACAGATTAACAGAGCCGAAAACAGAGAGAGATACTCATACACGGAGAGAAATGACACAGAGAGATACAGGCAGAAATCCACAGAGACAGAGGGATGGAGAGAGACAGACACAGATAAATACATAACACGGAGACACACAGAGATACAGTACAGAGAAAGGGAGAGACTGAGACCCCCACCACGACACATACACCCAGAAACAGAGACAGGGACACGGGGGGACACCCAGAGAATGGGGGACACCGGAGATCCGGGGCGCTGGGGGGAGTAGAGCTATGGGGTCTGAGCCTCCTCAGGAGAGCTTGGGTGAAGCTGCTGGAGTCCTGGGCCCACTGTCATGCTAGCTATGGGGTAGTGTCCTTGGTCCTCAGGTGAGGGGCGTGTGTGTGGGCATCCCCCTGCCCCAGTGCTCAGGACACAGAACGATGGACCACCTGACAGCAGTGCCTGAGGTCAGACAGATGGGAGGGGCTGTGACCTCCCACCCCAGGCCAGCTCACCACTCTCCTGCCTCAGTTTCTATATCTGCAAAATGGAGGGGGAGGCCCCAACTCTTGCCTCCAGGGTGGTCTCGAGGGTTAAATGAGGTGAAGACGATGAGAACCACTAGTCCAGCAGCAGCTATGCTTTCTGGAAGCTTCTGATGTGCCAGGTCCATCTGGGGACCTGAGGACCTTCAGAGTGAGCCACAGAGACCCCATTTCCAGATAAGAACACGGAGGCCAACAAAAGAAGTGATGCGACCGAGGCCACAGAACTACCTCCGCAGACATGAGATCGGGACACGGACCCTTCTTGCTCTTTCCATTTTTAAATCTGTTTCTACCACCCAAGTCCTAGGAGCAGGCGGACCAAGCAACCCAAGTCCTTTGCTAAGAATTGGGTGAATGGGGCTTCCCTGGTGGCACAGTGGTTGAGAGTCCGTCTGCCGATGCAGGGGACGCGGGTTCGTGCCCAGGTCCGGGAAGGTCCCACATGCCGCGGAGCGGCTGGGCCCTTGAGCCATGGCCGCTGGGCCTGCGCGTCCAGAGCCTGTGCTCCGCAACGGGAGAGGCCACAACAGTGAGAGGCCCGTGTACCGCAAAAAAAAAAAGAATGGGTGAACGAATAGCCAAGACATGGAAGCAACCTAAATGTTCATCGACAGAGGAATGGATAAAGAAGATGTTGTACGTGTGTACAATGGAATACTAGTCAGCCATTAAAAAGAACGAAATGATGCCATTGGCAGCAACATGGATGGACCTAGAGATTATCATACTACGTGAAGTAAGTCAGACAAAGACAAATATCATAGGATATCATTTATATGTGGAACCTAAAAAAAAAAGAAACGAACTTATTTACAAAACAGAAACAGACTCACAGACATAGAAAACAAACTTATGGTTACCAAAGGGGAAAGGGAGGGTGGGAGGAGGGATAAATTAGGAGTTTGGGATTAACATATACACACTACTATATATAAACTAGATAATCAACAGGGACCTACTGTACAGCACAGGGAACTCTACTCAGTACTCTGTAATAACCTATATGGGAAAAGAATCTGAAAAAGAATAGATGTATGTGTATGTATAACTGAATCACTTTGCTGTACACCTGAAACTAACACAGCATTGTACATTAACTATACTTCAGTAAAAAAAAAATAGGCAAATGTCCACCACCAGGGGCAGAGAGCCATTCACTCATTCATTCCCCCGTCCACTCACTCATTCATTCACTCACTCATTCATTCATTTCTTGAACATGTGTGAGTTGTCTGGCTGGTGTAGATTCCTGATAAACAATTTTGGAAACTAGGTATCTCCCGTCCCTTCCACTGTTCCTCAGAGGCTGTTCTGAGTGTTCTTGAGCACCCGTGGATTGCTGGACCTCAGGCCTCCTTCTCCAAGCTCAGAAACCGCGTGGAGCCTCTTCTGTGCAATGTTACCCCGGCTGGTGCACCCTGAAGGAGAGAGGGGAGGGGAGGCTGGAGCTGGGCATCCATCTTGGGAGGCCTGCCTGCCGCACCCCATCAGGTCAGGCCGGGGCAGCAACGTGCAGGCTGCCCTTCCAGCCACCACCGGGAGAGTCTGCTGGATGGCCACCCCGTGCCAGGCCCACACGCGGCCCTCTCTCAGCTTTGCCACCGCAGGAAGGAGAGCGCCTTCACGGCTTCATTTAAAAGCTGGGAGAGGGAGGTGTCCCATCTGAGGTCGCACAGCTTGTGGCAGCAGAACTGGGACCCCAGCCCGTGCTCTGGGCCACCTTCCCGTCCGTCAGGCCAGGGCCCTCGCCCAGCAACACTTCCTGCCCGTGCCCCCAGCCGTTGTGTCCTCGCTCAGGGCCTGCACAGGTGTGGCCACTTCAGGCTCATCTCTGGGGCTTGGTCTTGGAGTCCTGCCTCTGCATGGAGCAAAAGGTCTTCGCCACCCTGGTTTACGAATTGTCACCATAACCCAGCTAAGCAGTGAGCCGACTCTGCCCGCCCTTTCTCTGCAGACTGCCAGCTCGACCGCACAGCCTTCCTGTCTTAGCGGGCAGTGTCCATGCTGCTCGTCCCCAAGGGCTCAACAAAACAGAGGGTTAGAGGGAAACTGCTCCCCTCACTGGCTTATGCCCCCCACCCATGAGCTTCCTCTCCAAACGTACGCTTCCTGAAGGCCCTCCCTTAGGTGGCTGCCCCCCAACCCTGGCTCTACATCAGAGGCCCAGATTCCTGGGTCCCACACGGCACCGTCTGGTTCCACCAGCCCGGATATCTCCTGGTATTTGTTTACAGAGGTAAAATACACAAAACATAAAATTTACCGTTTTAACCTTTTTTTTTTTTTTTTTTGCGGTACTTGGGCCTCTCACTGCTGCGGCCTCTCCCGTTGCGGAGCACAGGCTCCGGACGTGCAGGCTCAGCGGCCATGGCTCACAGGCACAGCCGCTCCGCGGCATGTGGGATCTTCCCGGGCCGGGGCACAAACCCATGTCCCCTGCATCGGCAGGTGGACTCTCAACCACTGCGCCACCAGGGAAGCCCCGTTTTAACCATTTTAAAGTGTACAGTTCAATGGAATTCAATACTTCTACAGTGCTGTGCAACCATCTCCACTATCTGGTTCCAGAACTTTTCCATCACCCCAGTGGAAACCCAGAAAGCAGTCAGTCTCCATTCTCTCCTCCTCCAGCCCCTCTCCCCAGCCTCTAGCAGCCACTTATTCTACTTTGTGTCTCTGTGTATTTTCCTATTCTGGGTATTTCGTATAAATGGAATCATACAATATTCAGCCTTTGGTGTCTGGCTTCTCTTACTTGCCATAATGATTCTGAGGTTCATCCACATTGTAACATGTATCAGAACGTCATTCCTTTTTATGGCTCAATAATTCTCCATTGTATGGATGTACCATATTTTGTTCATCCGTTCATCCATTGATGGACATCTAGACTGCTTCCATCTTTTAGCTATTGTGAATAATACTGCTAAGAATGCGGGTGTACAAATACCTCTTTGAGACCCCGCTTTCAGTTCTTTCGGGAATATATTTTTCTTGGAATATACCCAGAAGTGGAATTGACGATCATACAGTAATTCTATTTTTAATTTTTTAAGGAGCCACCATTTTACATTTTTACCAGCAGTGCACAGGAGCCCAATTTCTCCACATCCCCACTAACACTTGTTATTTTCTGTTTTTCTTTGTTTGTTTGTTTTTTGCGGTACGCGGGCCTCTCACTGCTGTGGCCTCTCCCGTTGCGGAGCACAGGCTCCGGACGCGCAGGCTCAGCGGCCATGGCTCACGGGCCCAGCTGCTCCGCGGCGTGTGGGATCTTCCCGGACCGGGGCACGAACCCGCGTCCCCTGCATCGGCAGGCGGACTCTCAACCACTGCGCCACCAGGGAAGCCCCCTTGTTTTGTTTTAAATCATAGCCATCCTAATGGTTGTGAAGTGGTATCTCCAGTTTTGATTTTCATTTCTCTGATGGACGCCTCTCATTTCTTTTTCTTGCTGTGGCTAGAACTTCTAATACTACATTGAACAGATGTGGTTAAAGCAGACAACCTTGCCTTGTTGGTTCACTGTGGTTTTGCCCCCAGAAATTTTTCAGGACCTGGGTGGTTCTGATGGGCAGCCTGTGGTATAAACTCCTAGCATGCTTTGGTCAGTGTTTCCCCACCTTATCTCTGATTCTCATGACAGTTTTCTGAGGCCCTGTTTGTGTACCCACTTTACACTAAGAGAGAAAACAGATGGCCAGAGGTGAGGGTTCTCCACAGGATGGGTGGTGGGCAGCAAAGCCAGGAGGACCCAGGCAGGGTAACAGGTCTCAGGGGGCACCTGTTCTGATTGTTGAAACAAAGATGAACCGGTTGCTGAATATTTCAAAGGTCACCAGCCCTGGCCCATGTCTGCCTGATTCCAAAGTCCTTTGCTCCCCCGTCTCTAGGCACAATATGGTAGCCCAGGGGTTGGCAAACTACAGCCCAGAGTTAAATTCAACTCCAGCCTGTGAGCTAAGGGTGTTCATATTTTTAAAGGGTTGCCAAAAGAAATCAAAGATGTACACGCAAAGCCTAAAGCATTCACTGCCAGCCCTTTACAGGAAAAGTTTGCTGACCCCAGCTTTGTCCAGAGGAGAAACTCTTATGGAGGAGCCCCCCATCCTCGGGGCAGGGGTGGGTGCATGAGGTTTGGGGCACAATCCACACCCTTGGACGGTGTCTCCCAGCTGTGCCTTGTCCAAGGCCCAGGCGATGGCCGAGGGGCTGGGCCTGGGTCCCCAGTGCCAGATGTCAGCACTCAGCAGCTCAACCCTCCCTCATCCCAGGAGGTGAAAAATGTGACACCTTTAATGGGACATTAAAGTTTCATGGGGACGATGCATATTTAATGGCGCTTAACAAAGCATTCTTAAAGGCGGCCCAGACAGCCCCGCAGGGGCGGGTGCAGGCTGCAGGCGAGCCGCCCTGACCGAGGCAGCCCAAATGCTCCCTCATCTGTCTGCGGGGGACAACTTGGCATTCCAAGCTCCTGCTGGAGCCAAGTGCAGGCCCTTTCATGATTAATATTAATATTAATAATATTAATATTATGAGGATGTCTGAGGGGCTGCGTGGGCAGGGACGCAACTCAGGCTGCCTGGTCCCTTTCCAAGCAGCCCCCAGCCTGTGGGACAGATGCGGGAGGCCTGCCCCTCGTCCCCCCCACTTCTCCCTCCATCTTCTGACCCCCCACTAGTGTCAGGGGCCACTGCTGAGGGTGGGAGGTCAGCTGGAGGCATCCTTAGGAGAGGGGCACAGGGACGGCCCCCCGGGAGCTTTGCTTGTGATGGGTCCCAATCATTGACTCTGAGATCAGTGTCTGAGAATCAGAGGTCACAGATTCTCAGATTCACGGCATCTTGGAAGGGCTGCTACGGACTCTCCTGCATCTAAATGGCCCTAGCAGCTGTGAGTTCTGACAAAGTCACGTGAGCCACAGGACTCACTTTGCCGCTCTCCACCATCCACACGACTTTGTGGCTGCAGCCTACTCTCAGAGCCACCCAGATCCTGGGGGCTTCCCACAAGGAGGCCACCAGTCCTTACTGATGTCCCGCACCGGCCCTTGACGAAGGAAGCTCCCCTCAGCCAAGCAGCAGGCGACCTGCCCAGGATGGCCACCTAGGATTCTCAAGCTGGGAGTCCCTGAGACTTGGCCCCGGGATCTTGCACCCATGATCACCCCGCGTGCAGCGATGATACAGACCTGCACCTTCAGTCCAGCACCTGGACCTCTAACTGCCTCTAACTGTGGCCTCTAACTTGCCGCATGGAATGATTCAAGGGCTCCCCCAACCCACTGTGTCAGTAGGAAGCTTCAGATCTACCCACCAAGCCTGGTTCTCACCCGGGTTTCCTGTTGAAGTGACTAGCACCCCATCATTGAAATGCCTGGGCCACATGCCAGTCTTAGGGTCACTCATGACACCCGCCTCTCCTTCACCTGTTTCTGACACTGTCCTTCCTAAGTCCCTGCAGCTCTGTCCTCCGCACTCCGTCTCCTCTCCCCAGGCTGGCCCAGGTGGCCAGCACCTCTTCTGGCCCCTGTGCAGCCCCTGGTTGGCCCCCAGTCCGTCTCCCATCACCATCAGAGTGGACTTCCAGAAGTGCCATCTGATCACATCAAGCCCCTGTTTAAAACCATCAGTGAGTTCCCAGTTCTCTCCCCAGCAGGGCTTGCAGGGGACACAGAGTCTGGTCCCTTTGCCCTGCAGCCCCCATTACACACCCTTCCCCTCTCCTCCCCTCCCCCACAGCCCCCCACCCCAGCACAGGGCCCTGGCTCCCTCCTCTCCTCACCTGTAACACCTGTTAGCCTTCCCATCTCACCTGCTCCTTGTCACTTCCTCAGGGGACCCTTCTTGACCAGGTCAGACCCCCAAGCAAGTTCCCGCCCTGCTGGGGTCTCTCTCCCTCAGGACACATCACAGAGGGCACTTGATAGCTCTCGGGGGACACCGCCCCCCCACCAGCTGACCCTCCCAATGCCCACGGCATGCTGGCTCCACTGTAAGATTCCTGGCATCACCCAGGAAGCTGGCTTCAGGCCGAGATGTGAGATGGGCCACCCCCTTCCGTGCCAGTTATTCAATCTCTATTTATTAAGCACCTGCTTTGGGCCAGGCCTGGTCCCCTGGGTCCCGGAGCAGCACCGCGTAGCCTCAAGCGTCCCAAGGTCGGCCCTCAGAAGGGCCCCTTCCTCGGAGCAGACATGCCAACTCCCACCTCCTTCAGTCACCTCCACCCGCTGACATCTGGGGCCCCTGCTCAGGTGGTTATAGACACGAACAGAGCTGACGGCCAGGCTGGCAAGGAGCCCAGGCTCCCTTGGAATCTGAGGGGCTCACCCATCGTCCTAGAATCCGAGGGCTTTCCAATGTTCAGAAGTGTGGGTGTTACGTCTGCAGAGCATCCATCAAGGCCAGGGGTTAAAGGCATCTCACAATCTCAGGTTCTGTGGGGCGGCTTTGGGGTGTTGAAGGCAGGAGGGGCTGAGGGAGGAAATTGGGAGCCCAGGAGGGGCCCAGGGCCCTTCAGCACACCCTGCCCCCCAACCCAGAACAACTCTGCTCTTAGACTGCAGGGTTCCTTAAAAGGTCTCCTTTAAACAGAGCGTGGCAGCTGAAATCGAATCCAGAGACCTCATTTGAAGATAAGGAAAGTGTAGCTGGGCCTGGGGGAGGGGGCGCTGGGCTGGGAGCTCCTCCTGGCCTCAGCCACATCCCAGGCCAGCGGGGACCCAGCCGCAGGGATGGAGTTAGCAGGAGAAGGAGGGAGCAGGGGGGCTTGGCAACATCTGGAGTGGGTGTCAGTCTCTGGCTCTCACCCAGGAAGCAGCAGGTGTCCTGGCAGCCTCTCCAGCCCCCTCTGTGTTTCCACCCCCTCCCAGATACCCCACACCCACCCTCCAAGACGGCACAGAGCAATCAGCCGTCCTCACGTTTGGGAAGAATTACCAAATTCCTTTGCCATTTGTTATCTCTCTTAAAAATAGATATATTATCCCAAACATCCTGGGAGGCCCATGATTTCATGATTCTAAGATCCTCTGGTCCCCAGATTCAGTAGTTGGAAGATTCTAGGAGCTGGAGATTCCCATTCTGCCCTGTGGACGGCAGAGCCCATCCTGGCCTCAGGCCACCTGTTCTCTCTGCCCTGGCCTGAGCCCTCCCCACCAGTCATGTGAGCTGAGAGACAACTCCAGGGCAAGGTCGCACCTGCTGGCCTCCGGGGAGAGGAGGCCAAACGCCCTCACTCTGCTCCCCCGTCAGGGTCCAGAGGAAGCCTCTCCTCCGGGCCACCATGATTGAGGGAGCTGTGTGGGGCTGTCAGAGCCCATGACCACAGCTCTCTCCTCTCCTTCTCGGCCTTTGGGGGCCCCATCCTCCCATCACAGCCTGAGTGGGCAGTCCAGGCCCCGGCCCAGAGAGGGTAGAACAACCACACCCCACCCCGGTTCCCATACCCCTTCTCTTGGGGCCTGAGGTGAGAACTGACTTTTCCTTTCCTGGCAGACTCGGGGTGGACACCTGGGGGTCAGAACCACCTCTGAGCTCACTTTAATCGGGGCAGTTTAGACCCGAGTTGCTCAGGACTAGGTAGAACTCTCCACAGAACCTTCTGGAACTGGAGGCACACTCAAGTCCCATTTCACCTCCCATTCACCATCATTGTCCCTGGAACCAATCTCCCTCAGGGGCCTCTGGGGTGGGGTGACCAGGGTCTGGGGCAGGATCCTTGAGTTCCTGGCCAAATCGTATCCTGCAGAGTCTGTCTCACCCCCTTATCCAGGTGCCTTTGGGGCTGGAGCCCTGGGGTAGCCATGTCCATGGTTTACCCCATCCTGGTCCTCTGTGATCCCTCTTAGGTTTGATGTTGATAATTTATGGAAAAGGGGGCTGACTGGCGGGCGGGGGGCAGAGGGAGGCCAGCAGGAAATCTGGGCTAAAGATAGGCCCTTACTTCATAAGCAGGTCCCACTGGGCGGGCCTGAGCTGGGATGATAATCAAGGCATTAACACTGGGCCCCGTGAGCTGGGTAGAGAGCTCCAATGCTCAAGGGCCCACTCAGAATCAGCCCAGGCCCTGGGGGTGTACCTGATGGTCTATGGGGAGAGTAGGGTTGGGGTGAAAGGGGGGGAATGAGGACTTTTGTGTAAAAGTAACAGGGAGGTGTGGTGGCAATGGTGGTGATGGTGGTGGTGGTGATGATGGTGATAGTGGTGATGGTGGTGATGGTGGTGATGATGGTGATAGTGATGGTGATGCGATAGTGGTGGTGATGGTGGTGGTGATGGTGGTGGTGGTGATGATGGTGGTGGTGATGATGGTTGTTGTGGTGATGGTGGTGGTGATGATGGTGGTGGTGATGGTGGTGATGGTGATGGTGGTGATGGTGGTGGTGATGGTGGTGATGGTGATGGTGATGATGGTGGTGGTGATGGTGGTGGTGGTGATGATGGTGGTGGTGGTGATGGTGATGGTGGTGATGGTGGTGGTGGTGATGATGGTGGTGGTGATGGTGGTGATGGTGGTGATGGTGATGGTGGTGATGGTGGTGGTGGTGATGATGGTGGTGATGGTGATGGTGGTGGTGGTGATGGTGATGGTGGTGATGGTGATGGTGGTGGTGGTGGTGATGGTGATGGTGATGATGGTGATGGTGGTGGTGATGATGGTTGTTGTGGTGATGATGGTGGTGATGATGGTGGTGGTGGTGATGGTGATGGTGGTGATGGTGGTGGTGGTGATGATGGTGGTGGTGATGGTGGTGATGGTGGTGATGGTGATGGTGGTGATGGTGGTGATGGTGATGATGGTGGTGATGGTGATGGTGGTGGTGATGGTGGTGATGGTGATGGTGGTGATGGTGGTGGTGATGGTGGTGGTGGTGATGATGGTGGTGATGGTGGTGGTGATGGTGGTGGTGATGATGGTGGTGGTGATGGTGGTGATGGTGATGGTGGTGATGGTGGTGATGGTGGTGGTGGTGATGATGGTGATGGTGGTGGTGATGGTGGTGATGATGGTGGTGGTGATGGTGGTGATGGTGGTGGTGGTGATGATGGTTGTTGTGGTGATGATGGTGGTGATGATGGTGGTGGTGGTGATGGTGATGGTGGTGATGGTGGTGGTGATGGTGGTGGTGGTGATGATGGTGGTGATGGTGGTGGTGATGGTGGTGGTGATGATGGTGGTGGTGATGGTGGTGATGGTGATGGTGGTGATGGTGGTGATGGTGGTGGTGGTGATGATGGTGATGGTGGTGGTGATGGTGGTGATGATGGTGGTGATGATGGTGATGGTGGTGGTGATGGTGATGATGGTGATGATGGTGGTGGTGATGGTGGTGGTGGTGATGATGGTGGTGGTGGTGATGGTTGTGGTGGTGATGATGGTGATGATGGTGGTGGTGGTGATGATGGTGGTGATGATGGTGATGGTGGTGGTGATGGTGATGATGGTGATGATGGTGGTGGTGATGGTGGTGGTGGTGATGATGGTGGTGGTGGTGATGGTGATGGTGGTGATGGTGGTGGTGGTGATGATGGTGATGATGGTGGTGGTGGTGGTGGTGATGGTGATGGTGGTGATGGTGGTGGTGGTGATGATGGTGATGATGGTGGTGGTGGTGGTGGTGATGGTGATGGTGGTGATGGTGGTGGTGGTGGTGGTGGTGGTGATGGTGATGGTGATGATGGTGATGGTGGTGGTGATGATGGTTGTTGTGGTGATGATGGTGGTGATGATGGTGGTGGTGGTGGTGGTGATGGTGATGGTGGTGATGGTGGTGGTGATGGTCGTGGTGGTGATGATGGTGGTGATGGTGGTGGTGATGGTGGTGGTGATGATGGTGGTGGTGATGGTGGTGATGGTGATGGTGGTGATGGTGGTGGTGATGGTGGTGGTGGTGATGGTGATGGTGGTGATGATGGTGATGGTGATGGTGGTGATGGTGGTGATGATGGTGGTGGTGATGGTGGTGATGGTGATGGTGGTGATGGAGGTGGTGATGGTGGTGGTGGTGATGATGGTGGTGATGGTGATGGTGATGGTGATGATGGTGATGGTGATGTGGTGGTGATGGTGGTGATGGTGATGGTGGTGATGATGGTGATGGTGATGGTGGTGATGATGGTGATGATGGTGGTGATGGTGGTGGTGATGGTGATGGTGATGATGGTGGTGGTGGTGATGATGGTGGTGATGGTGATGGTGATGGTGGTGATGGTGGTGGTGATGGTGGTGATGGTGGTGGCGGTGATGATGGTGGTGGTGATGGTGGTGATGGTGGTGGTGATGGTGATGGTGATGGTGGTGATGGTGGTGATGATGGTGATGGTGATGGTGGTGATGGTGGTGATGATGGTGGTGGTGATGGTGGTGATGGTGATGGTGGTGATGGAGGTGGTGATGGTGGTGGTGGTGATGATGGTGGTGATGGTGATGGTGATGGTGATGATGGTGATGGTGATGGTGGTGGTGATGGTGGTGATGGTGATGGTGGTGATGATGGTGATGGTGATGGTGGTGATGATGGTGATGATGGTGGTGATGGTGGTGGTGATGGTGATGGTGATGATGGTGGTGGTGGTGATGATGGTGGTGATGGTGATGGTGATGGTGGTGATGGTGGTGGTGATGGTGGTGATGGTGGTGGCGGTGATGATGGTGGTGATGGTGATGGTGATGGTGGTGATGGTGGTGGTGATGGTGATGGTGGTGATGATGGTGATAGTGGTGATGATGGTGGTGCTGGTGATGATGGTGGTGGTGGTGATAGTGGTGGTGGTGGTAGTAATGATAGTAACAACAGCACCCAGAATTTACTGAGCCCTTGCTGTGTGCCAAGCCCTGTCCTAAGGAGTCGATGAGCCTTATCTCACTGCATCTTCATGGCCACCCAAGGAGGTGTGGCTTCTTGTGTTATCATCCTATTTACAGAAGAGAAAATTGAGGCTCAGACTGGCAAAGTCACCTCCTCAAGATCAAGGTCAGTTGGTAAGTGGTGAGGTAGGGACCGGAACCCGTGTCTGCCTGCCTACATAGCACTGCATTAACCTCTCATATTTGGCCCCCGCTGCAGGGACAAAGGTGGCCAGAAGGCGGCAGACCAGCTGGAGGAAACTGGCACACCCCTTGTCCCCTCCCCACCCCCCAGTCGCCCTTCCCTGGGCCACCTCAAATACCCGCCTGCCCCGATAGCATCTGAGTGTGTGACTCACTACCTCCTCCGCAGACTGACTTCACAGCCCTTGTCTTCTTTGACCTCCGCAGTGGTCCTAAGAGGTAAACCTGATTAGCAGATGGGGAAACTGGGGCCAGAGAGGGGATGTGACTGGACAGAGGTCACGGAGCACAGTTCAGGAGGCAATTGGTCTAGAATGCAAGGTGCCTGACTCTCAGTCCAGGTTCTACCCAGCACCTCCCTGGGGCTGTCAGCCTGGTCACGGGGACACCCAAATGGGGGCAGCACAAGGTCACTGCCTGGCTGTGCAACCATAGGTGGGTGTCTCAACCGCTCTGAGCCTGGGTCAGGACTCAGCACAGGCCCTGGAACGGGACAAAATGTTGGTCCATGGACTTGTAGGAGAGTGCCCACGCTGGGCACGAGTGGTGGAAGCCCAGAGCCTTTGGATCCATGCAGGAGGCCACCCTGCCACCCACCGCCCTGGATGGAATGTGCTCACCCTAGAGGAGATGACCCAGTACATCCCAGTGGGTTGGAGTCCAGTTAAGGACAAGCCAAAAGCCCCCTCCTACGGGTCTCAGAGGAGGAGCCTCGGAGGTGAAGAGCTTTCCCGAGCCTCACGTGAGTGGCTGAGCTGCGGGTCCCACGGGCTGCTCAGAGGAGGCGGTCCTCACACACACACAACACGCTGCACCAGGCTGGCAAGGCCTCTTGGCAGTGGGCACATCCACGCTGGGCTGCAGCCCTCTCCGCAGCACCCAAGCTGTTGATAATGGGGGAAATGGAAAAAAACAAAACCAGATGCTTCCTTGAACATTTTTGGCATTCGTAAGGCTAAGAGTTTCATCCCAAACGCAGCTAACATCCTCTCCCCTGCTGCCGCCTGCCTTCAGCTCTACGCTTCCCCCACCCTCCAGGTGGGCAGCAGAGGGCCAGGAGGGCCAGCTCCCCTCTCTGGATTCCCCCTCTCCCTGCCTCCCCCTGCCTCGTCCCCGCTCCCCCCACCCCGCCTTACAATGCTCCATCTCCTGTAGACTCAGCCCTCTGTCAGGATTCGGCCTCCCCCGGGAGCCACGTTCCTGGTTGCTAGATCTGGCCCTGCGCCTGGGCCTGCCCCTTCCTCCGCTCCTGGGAGGCCCCGGCCTTTGCCAGGCCCTGGGGGCCTCCTGCAGAGGAAATGAGGCCCCAGCTGTGCTCCGGAGAAAGGTGACTGACGAGCTCACCCAGCAGCACAGCAGGGGAAGGCCTGGGTCTCTGGGGGGTTTCAGCTGGTCGGCTTGTTGCTCAGGCGGCTTCGAGGGAAATTGTCCCACCTGCCAATTAGCAAAGGGGCAAAGACCTGGGCTCTGGGCCTTTCCTCGACACCCGCCCCGGGGTTAGTCAGGGAAGGAAGCCGGCGAGGGAGCTCTGCTGTGTGTGCTGAGGGCCTCTGTGGCCTCAGTTTCCCATCTGGACACTGGGGGGATGTTCAGGCTGGATGGCCTCTCACGGCCCTCTGACTCTGATGCTGTAGGATTCTAGAACAGCTGCCCCCTATAACCTCATCTCCATCACTAAGGGAAAATAAAAGGGGAAAAATCGCACCCACCCCATCTAATCCTTTCCCGGCTTACACCAAGCAGCTCAGCTCTCTTGCCGGCTCCTCTGGGGGATGATGGAAATGTGAATTTAAATAGAGTTATGCCGAAAGCACATTACCCAGCGCGGTGCCAGCAGGGAGAAGCCCTGCTGAGCCGCGGAGGCAGACCCCGGTCCGCCTGTTCACGACGAGGGCAGCACCTTCAGACGATTTACAATCAGGAGGCTTGATTAACCTTCCTCCCACCTGGCCCCCTTCCCAGGACTCGCCTTAATAGGTAGCTGCCTTCTTTGGGGGCGCTGGGGCTGGCTGCCAGGGACCCGCCGGGTGTAGTTAATCTCCTGCTGGCACCGTGATGCCATCCACAACGAATGGGGACTCCAAACCAGCTCTCCGGGTGGCTCAGTGCCCCCTCCCGACCAGGGGCGGCCGCCAGCCTGGGACGGGATTCGAATGGCTGTCAGGTCTGAGCTGAGGGCTCAGCCATGGGGCTCCGGGCAGAACAGAGCTGGTGTCAGGAGCTGGGGGCAGCTGGGAGGCCCCAGCTCCCGCCACACAGCCCTGAGCCACCCCTCCCCCTATGGCTCCCCCACTCCTTGCTCTTTCCCATCACCTGAGCACCCTGGAGGGAGGGGACAGTCTGCCTGATAACTGCCGGGCACAGAGCAGACACTCTGGGCAGGGCTGTCCTTCCCCTGCCCTGGGCCAGAGGGTTTGTAACCTGTAACTCAGCGGGGGCAGCTATGACAGGTGGGCAGGGCTGGCTGCGTGGGCTTGTGTTAGAGGTGCACTCCTTGGGGGGCCCAGCACCCCCCAGCTCAGGCCAAGGGGGCATGGCAGTCCCCAGGGGGAGAGCCAGGAGCTGGAGGCCCAGTGGAGTTATGCCTGAGCCAGGCTCTGGATTGACTACACAGGGGGGAGCAAGAGACCAGGTGAGCCCAGAGGGCAGGGACCCTCACGCCGTCAGAGCAAGGGGTCTCTGACCCCTGAGGGGCAGGGGTCAGCATGGGGAGGGGCCTTTACCTCCCACCGTCCCTCCTGACACTGTGGGGCTTGTTGTGGCTGAATGGTGCCTGCTTTGGGGTTAAGTTCCAGAAGCTGCCCTTACCCCCCAGAAGTGGTGGTCGTGGTAGTGGTGATGACAGCTACGTGTAGGCTCCCAGGATGAATCAGATGCTTCCAGAGGGTCCACCTGGCCCAGGGCAGGCCCCAGCCCTCGCTCAGAGCCCTGGTTACTGCTGGAGTCTTCGGGGTGGGCTCTCAGGGCCCCAGGAGCAGGGGGCTCCAGTGCTGTGCCTGCAGGTCCTACCCCCAGCCCCCTGAGCAGGCTCCTGGCCAGGGCCCTTCTCCCAGCCCCAGGAAGCAGCAGTGCGAGGGGGACCCAGCTCTGGTAGCTGTGTCCACGTGAGTGCTGGACTCAGCCTTGCATCTTAGACCTGACATGGAGAGAAGTCCCCTTCCCCTTGCTGAGCTGAGCTCAACCCCTCCCACCCGTCAGACACACTCTTGTGTCCAGAGTCTCAGTCTCTCCTGGGAATTGCTGCTGGTTCGAATGTTCTGGGGCTAATGGCTCTGGGGCCCCACCATCCCACCTGGTGCTTTTGAATGAATTAGAAGAAGACACCCATTTCAGCTCCCACCACCTTTCTCGGCCAGGCGCCCTTGTGCAGGGCACAGCCTGGACAAGTGTTCCAGGCGACTGCCTCATTTCTCCTCCTGAACCCCTAAAGCAGAAAGTCCTGTTGCATTAGTTGCATGCAGCTGGATCTCCCAGGTGCACCATTCTTTTAGGCTGTGAACAAATCCACTCTGGTTCCCAGTTTTGACTCAGCTGTTGGTGCCATTTGACATAGACTGGGTGCTGGGTGCTGGGTAATTGTAATAAGGCTGAGTGCTGGTAGTTACAATAAAACAACAGAGTCACCATGGACTGAGGGCCTGCAGGTGCCCAGCACCAGGCTCGGTGCTTGTCAGGCACATCTCCATGTGTTCTCAGCACCCTTGGGAGGCAGCTCTGGTGGTTTTAAAGAATTTCCATTCCTCTCTTAGGGCAAACCTAATTCCCCTGCCCTTGAATGTGGACTGTACCTAGGTGCTCACTTCTAATGAACAAAATGTGGAGGAAATGATGGAGTGTGACTTCTAACCATGGGTCATAAAAGACACTGTGGCTTCTTTTGCTCTCTCTGATCCCCTGCTCTGGGGAAAGCCAGGGGCCATACTGTGAGGATGCTCAAGTCATCCTCTAGAGAGGGCCATGTGGTGAGGAGCTGAGGCCTCCCGCCAAGCAGCCATGTGAGTGTTCCACCTTGGAAGTGGGTCCTCCAGCCCCAGTCAAGCCTTCAGATGATGCAGCCCTAGCCGGCATTTTCACTGCATCCTCCTGGGGGACGCTGAGCAAGAACCACCCAGCGAAGCTGCTCCTGAAGTCCTGACCCTCATGAACTGTGTGAGATAATAAACGTTTGTTGTTTCAAGCTGCTTAGTTTCGGGGTAATTTGTAATGCCACAGTCGATAACCAGTACAATAGGTATTTTTGTTCCCTGGTGGTTCAGACTTGAAAACTGAGCTCCAAGGTACCCTGGGGAGCAGATCTGGCTTAAGCAAAGGTGCCCTGGCTGGAGCACCCATCTCAGAAAGAAAAGCAGTTGTCAGGAAAGGTGCACAGTGGGGATGAAACCAGGGATAGCCGTAGGGCTTTGGTTGCAGACCGAGGGGTTTGGGTCTGCATGTCCCCTTGCCTCCTGTCTCCCCACCCAGTGGTGGGGAGCTGCCCCTGTGGGCTCCAGAGTGGGGGGGCTGCTTCACAAGGAGCTGCTGGGGAACCAGAAGTGGATCCAGGCAGGCCAGGGGTCTTGTTCATTCATTCACTCATTCATTCAATGATAACCAAGCCCCTACTGTGTGCCAGGAGCAGCCACAATCCCTCCATTAAGACCCTCCCCTCCTCTCCCATCCTTTCCGAGAGAAAGCTGCCTCATTGAGAGCCTCGGCCCTCCTCAGTGGGGACACAAGTCAGGACCTGGGATGTCGGGCTGGAGGTCAGGTGCAGACTTGGGCAGGTTGGAACCAGGTGGAGAGAGGCCAAGTCTTGACGCTTCCCAGTGATGCTTGGCTCAAGACAGTGTGGGAAAGAAGGTAAGAGATTCCAAAAGCAAGGTCAGAGCAGGGGAATTGGGATTGAAGAGTGTTAAAGACAGTCCCGTCCTTTGACCCTGTAATTCTCTTCCTGGAAATCCACCTTAAGGAAGTAATTAGCAAGGCCGACAGCAATGGGGGCCGGGCGGGGGGTTGGAGGGGGAGGTGAGGCTGTTAGCTGTGCATTGTTTACAACAACTAGAAAATAGAAGTAAATGTCCAAAAATAAGCGAGGCTTATAAACGCTGTGTCCCCAGCCCCAACTCTGGAGTCCGATGACCCGGATATAAATCTCCAGTCTACAATTGTGACCTCTCTGTGCCTCTACTTCCTCTTCTGTCAGTGGGGAGAATAACGGGACTTAGCTACGGGCCCCTGTAAGGGTTTGATGAGTTAGCACCTGGCGCAGGCTAAGCTCAGTTCCTGAAAGAGAGATCATCTTCCGTACATATTAGCTAATAGCATCATTACGCAGGCTTAACTCTAAAAGTGAGTTCTGGAATCTTTAAGAACACGGGACAATCCTCACGATCAGGTTATGCAATGGTATGTATGGTATGATCTCCATATGGTAAAACGTGATGCGTGCCGGAAATAACCTTCTCCACTTCAGCCTGAGGCCCTCCTCTGGGTTGAGGGTGAGACCTGGTCGCTGGGGCACAGACGCTGGGTCACTTCCATCAGCGCTTTGGCCACGGTCAGTGTCTGGCGCACAGTAGCAGTAGAGGTAACACAAGAATATGGTTACGCTAGAATTTGCTGGATCACTGTGAGAGGGGACAGAGGTACACGTAAAGCCTATACACACAGCACCTGGTTGCCTTATGTTGGTTTCCCCAGAAGCAGAGATGTAAATACAAGAGGTTTATTTGGAGGTGATCCCAAGAAGCGCTGCCAGTGGAGTAGGAGGGTGAGGCAGGGGAGGGAAGGCAGCCTGCACTGGGTGTGTCGTGTATCAGATTGTACCGTGGCACCTGGAGCACCGGTCCCCAGGGGGACTCTGGGAAATGGGGTAGACCATGCCCTTGCCAGAGAGTGAGGGAGCTGGGGTATTTGCCCTTCACTCTCCCCCAACTCCCCTCTGTCGTTCGCCAAGGGCTGCCCTTGGGAGAGAGGGTGCAGTTGCTGGTCTCTGTACATTCTGGAACCATGCGTGGTGAGTGCCCACGTGGGCAGAGATCCAGCAGTGCCCGCTGCACTGGTATCTGGTAAACATTGAATAAATGCTGCTGGTATTTTCCCATCTCAACTCCACGGGCCTGCCCACAAAAACACCACCAAAAAAAAAAAAAAACACAACCAAGATCCTCTCCCCATGTGTGTGTGTTTTTGTTTTGTTTTGTTTTGTTTTACTAATGCTCTTTTTTTAAAAATTTTATTTATTTTAAAAATTTTTACTATTTATTTGGTTGCCCTGGGTCTTAGTTGCGGCAGGCAGGCTCCGTAGTTGCCGCTCACCAGCTCCTTAGTTGCAGCATCTGGGCTCCTTAGTTGCGGCATGCATGTGGGATCTAGTTCCCTGAACAGGGATCAAACCCGGGCCCCCTGCATTGGGAGTGCGGAGTCTTATCCACTGCGCCACCAGAGAAGTGCCCCCACCGTGTGTGTTTTATATCAGTACATACAAATAGATTCCCAAGACGTTGCTGGTCCCGTGGCCCATAGTGTCCGGTAAATACTTAGAAAAGACTGGAAGGAAGAACCCCAAATGGAAGCCAGGATTGTCTCTGGGCACAACTAAAACAGGTGATTTTTACAACTGGAAAAACTGATGAAATCGAAGAAAGAGACACAGGACAGATTGTGGCAGGGGCGACCATGAGGAACCCAGGGTTGGGAAGACACTTAGGGGAGCATCTCTGGTTTAGATTCACAGTTAATTCCATGTTAGTGACACTAAATGGTGTTAGCTGAGCACTCACTGTGCACCAGGTCCTGCACTGAGCCCACAGGTGCATGGCTGCATTTCCTCTTCCCCCCTGCCCTGGGAAGGGGGAGCTGGCCCTGCCTCTGTTTGTGCATTAGTCAGCTCCGGCTGCAGCAATGCTATGTAATAACCACTCCCAACACTCGATGACTTACTGCAGCAGCATAAGCTTTTCTGGTTTGTGGCTCTGCTGGGTTCAGGCCTGTGCCTCATGTCTCTCAACCCCTTGGACCAGTGGCTTCCCAGGGCATGTGCTTTTGAAGGTCGTGAGACAAGTGCCGGAGGGTATCTCTCAAGGTCTGGGCTCAGAACATCACTGTGCTTCTGCGCGCATTCCAGGAACCAAAGCAAGTCACATGGCCAAGTCCAATGTCAATGGGGTGGGAGGTACAGGAGAGTTACCGGGCAAGGGGCATGGCTGTGTGATTCCCTAAGAGGGAGCAATAATTCCATCTACTCCAGAGCCCACCACCTGCTTGTGACCTCATCTCCTGGCTCAGAGTTGATGACTCCAGCCTGGACCTCTCCCTGGAACCCCAGGCTTGGTATTGATGCCCACTCCATGCCCTTCTGCGAGGTCTACCAGGCACCCCACACTTAACATGGCAGGGGCAGAACTCCTGATCAAAGAGCCCCAGCACGCCTCCCCTGGGCATCCCCTGTTTTGGTAAGTGGCACCACCATACATCCACCTGGGTCTCGGGCCCCAGACCTCAGCATCACCCTTGCTCTCTCCCTTTACATCATTTCCCACATCCACTCCATCGGCCAGGCCTACTGGCTCCATCTCTAAAACGTGTCCCACATCTGTCCACTTCTTTCCATATCCACTGCTAACTCCCCAGTCTGAGCTGCCTCCATCTCTTACTAAGAGGGCTGCAAGCAACCTCCGTGGTCCCTGCTCTCCCACCCAGAGCCTCCTGAAGCCCAGCTTCAACAGGGCAGCCAAAATGGACTCGCAAAAACACCCATCAGCTCACACCATGTCCCTGTTACAATCTTCTGATGGTTTCTCAATGCAACCAGTGTAAAATCCAAACTCATTCCCTGCCCTGCCATCATCCATCCCTCCTTCCCTCTCCAACCTCACCTCTGCCCCCTTGTCCACTGTGCTCCAACCACAAGGCCTTTGTCAGGTCTTAACATATGCAGATCTCGATCCTACCTCAGGGCCTTTGCACTTGCTGGCACGTCTGCCTGGAGAGCCCTCCCTCAGAGCCTCCCATGGCTCCTTCTTGTCCTTCAAGCACCACCTCCTCCCCAACCACCCTGTGTGACAGCACCCTGTTCTATTTTCCTAGAGCACATATCACCATTTGAAAGTATCTTATTTGTTCATTAGAATTAAGCTCCACATAGTAGGTGCTCAATAAATATTTGTTGAAAGAACTCTTTGATGGGTTGGACATGGGAAGTGAGGGAAGAGGTGAGAGAGCAAGCACTCTCCCTGGAGCTCAGCTGGTCTGGCGCAGGGTGCTGGGGGTGTGTGTGGGGCTTTCAGATGGGTCTCCAGAAGGGGGCATGGATCGCATGGGAACAACGGCTCTTGAGCCCTGGGCCCCGCCAGAGGGTGGTCCAATCCCTGCTGAGGCTTGGGACATTCTCACCCGCAGGAGCTCTCAGGGGCCGGTCTACCTGCTGGGCTCTCTCTATCTGGCCTCACCTGGCACTCCGGGTGAGACCTGGAGCATGAGATGGGGGGCACCTGGACCCTCCCACTCCAAGGCCTTAGGCTCCAGGAAGGCAGGGAGTCAGAACCCAGCAGAAAGCCAGGGCCACACCCTCAGTGAACAGGCAGACTGAGAACAAATCCACCTGCAGGTAAAGGAGCCAGAAGAATAACAAGGAAACAGTGTCTCCCGCAAATGTGTGGCCACAGGCTTGTTCTCATGGAGACTTAGGCTCTGAATTTATTCTGCCCCTCATGGCGCTAATGAGAGCAGCAAGTGCTACAAGCACGCTGGGAAGCCATTTGGCCATTGTTTCATGAGGGCACGGCCCTCGGCCTTTGATGCTGGTGGGTGCCGGGCGGTGTACCTGGAAAGTGGGGGAGTGGTGGAATGGGAAATAGAACGATGATCGACAGGCCCCTCCCCACGCTGACACATTTCTGAGGTTTGACCAGGATGCCAACTCTGGAGCACAGATGACAGCTGAGCTGCCCTCCCGGCCACGGCTGCAACACAGACTCTCTGGCAGGCGTGATAGGAAAGGACACCACCCGCACGAGCAGAGCGGCACATGGGGGAAGGCTGCCCGGCCACCCTGAGGCCCAGATGAATGGGGCAAGGCAGGTGGGGGTAGGCCTGTGGGACAGGTGCTCAGGAGATATCTGTGGAATGACTGAGTGAGTGAGCAAGGGGGCTTCCAGCAGACACACCAGAGCCACCATTACCCACGCGGTACCCACAGGTACACCGGGAGAAAACCAGGTGTGAGATACAGGGTGCCTGCAGCCCAGATACTGCTAGTGGGGTGTCAGACGGTATGGCCACATTGGAAAGCAATCTGGCTGTTTCACATACAGTTAAACTTACTCCCATCCCATCACCCAGCAATTCCAAGGAATGTGTACACGTGTGCACCAGCATGGGCGTACAAATGTTCACAGCCACACTGGGCTTGACAGCCCCAAATGGAAACGTCCCAAATGTCCATCACCAGGAAAGCGGTTAAGCCAATTATGCAGAACCATAAATAAAATACTATTGCCGTAAAAAGGAACAAACTACTGAAATACACAACGCGGATGAATCTCATCAGCCTAATGCTGAGCGAAGGACGTCAGACCCAAAAGAGCAACACACCATGTGCTTCCATTACATGAAATGTAAGAAAAGGCAGAATGAAGCGATGGCGACAGAAATCAGAGCGCTGGTTACCTCGGGCCATGGCGGGTGGGCAGTGCGTCGGGGGAGGGCCATGAGGGAACTTTCTAGGCTGATGGAGATGACAGGTGTGGTGGCCAAAATTCACCAAACTCTACCCTTGAGATCTGTGCATTTTATCATATATAAATTAGACTTTATTCTTTTAAGTTAAAAAAGGTAAATAGGCATGAGAGAAGAAGGGACTTTTCAATAATATGGTAGACTAGATGCCTACAACAAAAGAGCCTACAAAAGTTGGATATGATATCACAAATATTCTTTTAAATGTGTAGCTAAACTGAAAAAAAAAAAAGGAGATCAACAGTGGCTAGAAACCAAAAGGTGGCAGGGAACCTGCAGGGAGACGGGCAGAGAGTAGGAAAAATTCCAGCTTTGGGGGAAGGGAAGAGAACAAGGAAAAAGTCTCCTTTTTTTTTTTTTTTTTTTTTTTTTTAAATTGGAGTATAGTTGCTTTACAATGTGTGTAAAAGCTTCCACTTTAGGGACTTCCCTGGTGGTGCAGTGGTTAAGAATCCGCCTGCCAGTGTTGGGGACACAGGTTTGAGCCCTGGTCCGGGAAGATCCCACATGCCACAGAGCAACGAAACCCGTGCACCACAATTACTGAGCCTGTGCTCTAGAGCCTGGGAGCCACAACTAGTGAGCCCGCGTGCCTAGAGCCCATGCTCCGCAAGAGAAGCCACCACAATGAGAAGCCTGTGCTCCACGAGGAAGAGTAGCCCCCGCTCGCCGCAACTAGAGAAAGCCTGTGTGCAGCAACGAAGACCCAATACAGCCAAAAATAAATTTAAAATAAATAATTTTTTTTTTAAAGTTTCCACTTTAGACTAAAAACTACAGGTCTGTTCTCATGAAGATTTGGGGTTTGAATTCATTCTACATGCAGGGTGAGAACTTAAAGTAGCCCTGAGTTCAGAGCGTCCTCAGGTGCCCAGTGGAAACAAAGGCCATTCTTCTAGTGAAGGACAAATTCTCATCCCAGAACACACTGGATTCCCAAAAATAAAGCTCTAACAAAGAAGGAACACACAATCCACAATTACAAAACACACGGGGAAACAATCACCATGAGCGAGAGTTGGCAGACATAGTGACCGACAGGATTAGCACTGCGGGAACTCGAGATGGTGGATCCAGTATCTTACAGCACACAGAAAGCAGCAGAAAACAAGTCATGCCATTTTGGAAAGTCTGGCCGCTTGTAAGTTGGGATTTTTGTTTGGTTGGTTGATTTTTGTTGGCTGCAAGATTTTTGTTTTCCACGCCCAGTTCCTTTCATTCAACAACAAGCATTGGTAACCCAAGCTTTCGCTGCATAGGGAATTCGGCAGCTGTGGGTTCTGGAGAAGTGGGCTCTGGGGCCAAATTGCAGAGCTCAAATTCAAGCTGTGATGTTTATCAGATGCGTAACCTTGAGCAAGGTACTTGGCCTTCACGTACTTTAGTTGTTCCTTTATCTGTGAGATGGCGTAAGAAGTAAGAGCATCTGCCTCTTAGGTTCTTGTGAGGGTTTCAGTGAGAAAATCCAAGTCACCTGCATGGTGCTTGGCACAGTGGGCATTCAATAAAACGGCACCTATCCTGATTCCTCTAAAATGAAAACGGAAACGGCTCCAGGTCAGGTCACCTGCTGGTCGGATTTCCTGCTTGGCCCGAATTCTGGACCTCTGTAGCATCCCTCCCCTGCCCTCCCATAGCCGGACCTTTGGACCTTTCTTTCACCTCGCCTTGCGCTGACCTCGGCGGGGGCGGGGCCCACTCCCTCTATTTCCCCCAAAGCCTTGTGAACACAGGCTGTTGCGCAGAGCAGACTCTTACCAAAGACCCGGGGGTGGGGGGTGGGGGGGTGGGGGTGGGGGGTGGGGGGTGGGGGTGTGGGGGGGTGCGGGGGTGGGGTGGGGGGTGGGGGGGTGGGGGGGGTTGGTAACAGATGGGATCTCCTGCAGCACCGCATGGAAACCACAAACCTGCCTCTCGTATTCATAACCGCTCTGGGGTTCCCAGGCCAGCCTCCTCCCGAGGCCCCCATCCGACTGGGTGGGCTTCAACCTCTCCCTCTCTTGTTCCCTCTGCCTCCCTTCTCCCTCCCTCACGGCCCCTCCCCTTCCAGCTGCTTCTGCCAAAACCACATTTCTCCCTGGGTTTCTAGCCTCCCTCCTGGGTCCTGCCCTCCCCTCCCTGGCCAAGCCTGAGCCTCAGCTTTTCACACCCAAATATTCCATCAGGATGTTCTGCTGAATAAAAAGCCAGAACTGTGCCTCCAGCTTTTAAAATAACGGTGTTCCTGTCCTGCTCCATATTTCCAGGGCACTGATTATGTCTCAGAGACCCATGGGGAGGTCCCATCTCACCCATTCTGCCTGAGTTATCCCTCTCCCGGGTTCCAGACGCAGCCTTGAGGGCCCAGCCTTGGCATGCGTTTCTCTGGTTCCCTCCGAAGGGCACGCCGCAGAGATGCCACACACAGAATCCCAGTGGACTCGGGGTGCAGACCCACCGGCCCGTGCACAGCTCATCAACGCCAAGACCTCACACACTCACACACGCACGTTCTCTCCATACTAATTCTCGCCTTTGATCGCGGCCTCTAGTCTGTCATCGCCACTCAGTGTTGACAAAGCAAAATACAAAATAGAAAGAAAGAAACCCGCCCTGTCACTTGGAATGTCCCTACACCCACCGGGCTTGGCAGTCCCCACTCCCGCCCCCGCCTTTGTATTATGGGTTTATGTCAAGGTATGTTGGATGCTAAATTAAATGTCAGCTCACTGTACGTTTCTGGCTCCAGCCGCAGAAAATGAGGAGCTGGCCTTGGAGACCATCCAGTTGCTCCTCTCCCCGTGCCTAACCGTGAGGGGTGACAAGCCCATTGAATCACTGCACAGTAGCTTTCCATGCCACGGGAAGCCAAGATAAATTTATTTTTAATGATAAATGTGACTGTCAGAGTTAAGTTGAGACAGCTTTTCAGTGAGAGTTGAGTGCCCTCGGCAGCGTGGGGCAAAGGCTGGGTGGACGAAGGCCAGAGGTCCCAACAACCCTGCCAGCCGGTCCCTGGGGCCCCATGAGACAAAGGTATTCAACATTCAGCCCACTTTCACTGAGCTCCACGTTCACTGGTCTCAGGCCCAGCTCAGCCAACCAAAAGGATGGAGGCAGGGGACAAAGGGAGATACACTCCAGCAGTGCAGAGCCCTGGGTTCAGATTCTGGTCCCATCAGTTGCTGTGTGATCTTGGCCGAGTTACTTAACCTCTCTGAGCTTCAGTTGCCTCATCTATAAAATGGGAATATTAATGACACCCATAGGCGTTTGGTGAGGATTACATGAAATAAGATATATTGCTGGGGCTTCCCTGGTGGCACAGTGGTTGAGAGTCCGCCTGCAGATGCCGGGGACATGGGTTCGTGCCCCGGTCCGGGAGGATCCCACATGCCGCGGAGCGGCTGGGCCCGTGAGCCATGTCCGCTGAGCCTGCGCGTCCGGAGCCTGTGCTCCGCAATGGGAGAGGCCACAACAGTGAGAGGCCCGCATACCACAGAAAAAAAACAAAACAGAAAAAGAGATATATTGCTAATGAATGGTACACAGAACATGAAAAATGCTTCCTGAAAAGTAGCTATTATTTACATCATTTTACTAACAGCACTCTTACCCAAGTTATGTAACTTACCATTTGGAGTCAGTTTTGTCATCCATAAAATGAGGATACCAATAGCTCTCGTTTATGAGGGTGGCTGGGAGGATACAGCGTGCCTGGCACAGGGCTGAGTGTAGGGAAGATGGGCAACGGATCACAGCCGGTCAAACAGAATTAACCTGGATGCTGTCGCCCAGCGTCTCTGGACACTCTCTCATCTCCTTGATGAGAAGGCTCTCTTCCTTTCCACCTTCCTCATGTTGGCATGTCTCACTGCCCGCCCTGTACCCACTGCCTGCCTGCTAAGGGGGGGTGCCCTGCGTCAGGATCCCACAGCCATGCCCTCCTTTGGACTATGGTGGGCACCTGACCGAGGACAGCTGTCTTCGGCCGGCTAATGACCTATGATTGATATGTCCCGGCTCCAAAGGATGAGCAGGTCGAATCACAGCCCGTCTCTCTGGAATTTAAACTAAAAATCCCAGACGAGAGTTTTCTGTTGGTGGGGCCATCACACCTAGGTGGCCACGGGCAGGAAAGACAAGAACACGGGGAATCGGTGAGCCAGAGGGAGAAGGGTGAGTGGACGCGCAGGGAGTGGGCAGTTGGGGTGCCAGAGCAGCCTGGGGGGTCCTGGGTTCCGGCTCCCCTGAGGTCCTGGCTGGTTCCTGGAATGCCCTGTCTTGGGCTGGCTGGAAAGCCCTGATCCCACTCTATCCCGCTGAGCACACGTGGGCTGATCCCTGGGGCTCTGTGGACACCAACTTTGTCCAAAGGAAATCAGAGGGCGGGGCACTGTCCCCTCTGCGGGGTCAGCTGCACTTTTGCTCACTGAGATCTCCTTGGGCCGCTGAACAGGGGGGCCCCTCCCCTCCCCAAGACACCACCCCAAGCGTGTCAGGTGAGGGCAGTGTGTAAGGCGCTGAGCAAACGCCTGCAGGCTCCTGGCAGAGCTGTGCCAGGGCTGACTGTTCTTCTGGGGGGCTGAGCAGGGGCCTCACCACAGAGGGGGTGATGGGTGAAGACCACGCCGACACATGCACTCACCACAGCCCCGCGGGCAGGAAAGTGAGGAGTCTATGGCCGAGCATGTGAGACAGCCTGACAGCAAACAGTGCCAGGAGGAGCCGCTAGGTGGCCCCCGCTTAGCTGTCCTACCGCCCTTCTGCAGGCCTGGGAGGCGATGCTCCAGCCAGCGGCCTCCGGTTGGCACCTGCCCGTGCAGGCTACTGTCGCTCTCCATCCTCTGCCTTTGCTTTTTGGCTTCACAAAATGCCTTCCCCCCAACATCCAGTTGTCCCCACCTTCACAGCCTGGCTCACACCCCTCCTTCTCCAGGACGCCTTCCCTGCCCACCCAGAGCAGATACCCTGAAACTCTTTTGGTCCTTTGTATCCCTCCCAACACTTAGAATCTCAGTTCAGGGTCCCCCCAGGGTGGTCTTCTGTCTGTGCATAGACACGTCTGGAGTTTACATCCTCTCCCCAAACTGGAATCGATTTGCAGTCCCATCCTCATGCCTACAAACCTCACAGTTCCCCCATTTAGAAGGGGGAGATTGTGATTTCTTATTCAATGAGAAAATTGGGGCTTGGAGAAGACAGGAAATCTGCCCAATTCATAGTGGGAAAGTTGCTCAGGTGTTTCAATGCACTATCTCTCAGAACTTCACAAGAGCCCTTCTGAAGAACGTGCTGTTAACCTTTTAGCATCCATGGGGAAACTGAGGCTCAGAGGCACAGCTGCTTGCCCCAGGCCATCTGGCCAGGGCCCTGTGCTTTCCACTACACTCTTCTGCCCAAGCCTGATGGCCCAAGCCATCACCTGCCAATCCACAGGAAAGGCCTCTGGGGAGATATGCCATCCAGAAAGAGCCACGGGGCCAGGACTCCAACCCGGGTCCCCTGACTCCCAGCTAGTGCCGTGGGACCCACTCCGGGTCGCTGGGCTGCCTCCCTTGGGGCAGAGCGGGTGGGGCAGCAGGTGAGGCCGGCAGGCAGCCCTGGAAGGAAGAGGAGGCTGGGGACAAACAGCTGGCAGTTTGTGAACCCAGCTTCTCTGGGCGAGTGACAGTCTGCTTAGGTGGCAAGGGGCAGGGAGTGCCCCGGACCCCCACCCCCAGGTAGTCTGCTGCATCCGTGAGGGGCCGGGAGAGGGAAGAAGATGGGGCGACAGACTGGCAGCCGGCAGGAGAGAGACGAAGATGGTGCCAGGGAACAGCGTGGCGGGCCAAGGCGCCCTGGGAGCCGGGAAACAGCTTTGGGGAGAAGCGGGGGGCAGGGAATAGGGGGGTCTATTCTGAAGCTGAGGGAGCAGAAGATAAGGGGCCGCACAGAGGGACGGGGGTGGCAGTCGGTCAGGCGCCCGAGGCGGCCCGGGGAGGGGGCGGCCCGTCAGGAACGCGGCGTCGGGTCGTGTGGGCGCCTCCCGGTCAGAAGCCACAATGGCAGCTCGTTAACAGCGCAGATTAAGGACTTTGTCAATTACCTCTGAAGGCTGCACCGGGCGGATTAAATGCTTTTAAAAGTGCTGCCGATGGAAAGGGGCGACTAAGAAACCTCTCCCGGCACAAATCCCTCCTCTCCCGGGCAGAGGAGGAGGCGGGGGCTGAGGCAGCACGGGGCGCGCCCGGCAAACGCGGGCGATCGGCCGGGAGCGCGGCAGAGCGCGGAGCCGCTGGTACTCGAGACCGCGGCGCCGGCGGCTGCCGCGGCGGCGGAGACCCCCATTCAGCCCGCGGGCCGCCTGGGCTGGGAGGCGTCGGGCCGGCTCACCGTGCGCGAGCGCCGGGACACAGGTCTACCGACTGTGGCCGAAGCGCCCCCAGAGCCGGCTCGCGGGTCGGGGTCCGGAGGGGGCGGTCCCTGGTGGCTGGAGACTCCGGGACTGGGCGCACTGGCCCCGGGGTCCGGACTCAGACCTCGGAGACCGGCAGGGGGCGCACGCCGGCCGGCCCACACCCCAGGCCCAGCCCGGGTCTCAGGGTGAGCCCAGCGCCCTGAGGGGGCCAGGAGGAGCGCGGCGCCGCTCCTCAGACACGCCCGACGGCCCATCCCGGGCGCCCACGGGGCCCGCCCGGCGCCGCGCCCCCCGCGCACGGTGAGTTGGCGAGGGTCCGGCCCGGGAGGAAGTTTGCGAGGAGGCGGCCCCAGGGGCTCTCGGGCCTCTCCGGAGCCGGCGAGGGCCTGGCTGCCCGCGGCTGTTTACTGCCCTCCGGGCTGGGCCCGGGGGTCTGGGCCGGTCTGCCTCCTCTTTATTAGGCTTTGGGGAGGTGGAGTTTATCGCCGTCCGCAGTGTGTGCGTGTGTGTCAGAGGGAGACCGGGGGAGCAATAAAAGGCAAAGAGAGTACGAGACAAAAAAGACGCGGAGATTGAGAAGGAGGAAGGGAGGAGGGAGGAGGGAGGCGGGAAGAGGGAAGAGGGAGAGGAGCGCGCAGGGGGAGGCGCGGGAGGTGGGAGCGGGGACGGCGCGCAGCGCGAGCGGCGGGCAGGCGGCTGGCGGCCGGCGGCTCTCGCGCTTCCGCTCCCGCTGTCGCCCGCACACACACCGCGCATACACCGGCAGGCACACACACTCGCACACCCGCACACGCACGCCCGCTGGCCCGGGCCGCCCCGGCGCTGGGCACCGAGGCGGGAAGCCGGCGAGCAGAACGCGCCCCTCGTCCGAGCCCGCGCCCACGTCGGCGCCTTTGCGCTCCGCAGCGGCGCGCCTCGCCCGGCGTCCCCGCCAGTCCTGCCGGAAGATGGTCAACGACCGGTGGAAGACCGTGGGCGGCGCTTCCCAACTTGAGGACCGGCCGCGCGACAAGCCGCAGGTACGCGCGGCCCGGATCGTGGGGACATGGGGGCGGTGGGCGAGGCAGTGGCCTCTCTGGCCTGCGGGCTGGGCACCCGGGCTGGAGTTTGGGGCGTACCCCCGTGAGGCTCGACAGGCCCGGGTTGGGGCGGGCACCCTCCTCTCCTCCTCCTCCATAGGAGGCTTGAACTTGAGGTTCGGGCTGTGGATGGTGGCGGCACCCCTGCCGAAGCCCCTTTGCTCCACAACGGACTCAGGTGCACATCTGCGCAGAGGCAGTAGGGGACCTATGGAGTTTACAGTGTCACCGGTCCTTAAGTGTGAGTCTCCGTTTCCTCACCTCTACAATGGGCATCTGAACCACTAAGTATTCACCCTGAGCACCGCCTGTGCTAGGCGGCTGGCATGCGCCCCATCACCCCCATCTCCTCTGAATCCTCACACTTTAGCCAGCCTACCCCCGACCCCATACAGTAGAGAATCAATAAATATTTGCCTCATGTGAGAACCCTGGATATTGTGATTCTCCAGCTTTAAGACAAGGAAAGTAAGACTCAGCGAGGATTGCTTCTGCCCTAGGCTATGCAGCTCCAGGTCTGTTCATTCCACCCTTCCTGCTGCCTCTTCAGGGGCAGTGGAGGGTGCCCAGGGCTGTGGCCTGGAAGGGGGTGAGGGCAGAGCTCCAGGGCTGGCCAGAGAGAGGGCTGGAGATGGGAAGCTGAATGGAGGGGCAGCCCTGAGGCTGCCCCAGGCTGGGCTGCCAAGGGACTGGGGCAGGCAGGCGAGATGAGGAGTCCGCTCGGCAAGGAGAGGAAATAATGGAGCTGCCCGTTTTAAATTTCAAATTTCTCCCAGACAGATGTCATTGGGGAAGGAACAGTTCTTGTTTGCAGTGGCAGGAAGGGGGTGGCAGGGGCGGGCCTTGGCGGCCCCTCACTCCCAGGAGCGGCAGCCTGCGCATTCTGTCTGGAGTGACACTGCCGTGGCATGCCTCCACACTTTGCAAAGCCCTTTCCCGACCGTCTGCACAGTCTCACTTTCTGCAGCAGCCTGGGGGCTAGGCAGGGATGCACATGCCCACGTCACAGGGGGATGGTGGCTCAGAGAGGTCGAGGCACGCACCCAAGTCACACAGCATGTTAGCAGGAGAGCAAAGATTCAAAGCCAGGTCTGACCCCAAGCCTCTCCCAATGCCTTCCCAGGCTGGTCTATTCCTCTGTTAAATCAGGTGCACACCCAAGCCAGCCCCAGACAAAAAGTCCTCTCCTGCTGGGATCTGACTTTCTCCCAGCTTAGCAAGAGCAGTCTTACCTCTTCGACTTGTTCAAGCCATCTCCAGCCTGGCCCGCTCTCCCTTCCCGTTAGTTCCCTTACAGGTACTGGTTGCTTGTCATCTTGCCCTTTGCCAGCCTCTGGTCCCACACCAGACTGCCCATTTCCAAACCTTTGCTGTCTCATCTTCCCCCAAACACGCTCACACACACACACACACACACACACTTCACTCAGGAAAACCCTACATATACTTCAAAACCTACTCAGATGCCACCTCCTCCAGGAAGCCCTCCCTGATGCCTGGTGGCTCTGCCTTGAAGTCCCAGCAGCATTTAGCCTGTGCTGCTCAGCTGCCTTTATCTCTCCCTGCCATGTTCCCTAGCCTTGAGTCCCTATTCCATCAGGAGCTCCCTGTGGACATGCACTCCTTCTGGGCCCCCATCCTGGGGTCTCCCCCTGAGTCCAGTCTCCTGTCCTTCCATGCAGCTCAGGTTGGGAGCTGAGGGATATTTGCTGAATTGAACTGCATGAAGCCCTGCCAGGAGGAACTGTGGGAGAGGAGCCAGCAAGTGCTGATGTGTCTCAAGGGGAGGTGGCTTCTGGGGGATCTATTTGAAATGTGGCTTTAAGGCCTCCTGGGTAGGCCCCAGCCTCTCCGCTGCTTCCTGGAAAATATATTCCAGCTGACACCAGGCCAGAGCCCAGCTGTCTGTCCCTTGGCATTGGAGGCTGCTGAGCGCTTGTGGTCCTAGAGGCCTGGGCCAATATCAAGCACCACTTCCCCACTCCACTCCTTTGGTGATCCAGCATATAGACAGGCTGTCCTATGCCAGCTCCAGGCTTGCCTGAAGATTCAAATACGAGACAAGGCCTTTCCTGTGCCCACTGTTGGAAGAGAGAACCTCACCTGCCCTGGTTCCCTTGGGCCTGGCCTTCTCTCCTCCTTTGCTTCTCCAATAGTTTCATCTTGACTATTGACATGCTGTGTGACTCTGGGTGAGTTACTCCCCCTCTCTGAGTCTGGGCTTTACCATCTGCAAAATGGGAAGAGCAATCCCTGCTTCCTCCTCACTCCACAAGGGCTGTTAACGAGGGCCGAGTGAAATACTGGTGTGCTTTGCAAACTGTAAAGCTCTGTGCACCCTTGAGGAGGGTCGCTCTTAAAGTAGCCTGTCCCTTTTTACAGGCTGTCAGTGTCCCGATCTCCCCTTTGCCCACCAGGGAAAGCAACTTGACCACCCAGTTCCCTCCAGAAGGGCCTGGCTGAGGTTCTTTAACAGGGCACTTCCTCCAGAAAAGATGCCAATGCCACACT
The DNA here is from genome assembly GCF_059928025.1 of Delphinapterus leucas. Taxonomy (NCBI): domain Eukaryota; kingdom Metazoa; phylum Chordata; class Mammalia; order Artiodactyla; family Monodontidae; genus Delphinapterus; species Delphinapterus leucas. The sequence goes on along the minus strand of NC_143134.1, from coordinate 119,658,099 downwards.
CTTGAGTGCCAGCTGGGTTCATTTGCAGATCTCTCCTTTCTTAGTCAAACCACCCTGAGAGGTTGGCGGCAGGAACGATCAACCCATTTGACAGATGAGGAAACTGAGGCTAAGAGAGCCGCAGCCAGGACTTGAACCTGGGTCCTCCAGGGTGGCCGATGAGCCTTATTGGGAAGATGCAGGGAGAGACGCTGACTGCCCTTGGCTCAGCCCACTCAGGCACATTATGTAATTCCCAAGGAGAGGGCTCCAGTGCCCAGTGTGTGATCCCAGGGCATGCCCAGCACCCACTGCCACTGAAGGGCCTGCATCCAAGTGTTGCTGTTTCAGGGGCAGCCTTAGGCCGGCTCTGTCCCAGGCCTGTCTGGCCTCAGCTCCTCATTTGCTGGGTGACGTTGGACAAGGTGCCAACTTCGTTAGAACATCCCTTCTCCCCTTGCAGAATGAAGGGGCTCTCACAGCCTTAGGGCAGGAGATTACGGTGGAATATTTGCCAGGAGTTTGGAGTTGCTCAGATAAAAGGATATAGAAATAGACATGATTCTCCTAGTCTCGGAGTGTGGGGCAGGAAGTCACCCTGTAACCTTCTCCCCTGTTGCAGGGAAGGGAGGGCTTTTTTCTGAGCAGTCCCTGAGTCAAGCCACTCCACAGGGAGGTCGACCTCTGAACTATCCCAGGCCATGTCTCCTAATATTTTCAAAACTTTGAAAAACATTCCAGAAAGCAAAAAAAAATTCTCATTGGGAAGTTCTTCTTGATGTCTAACCTAAACCCTGCTGCATTTAATTCACTCAGTGACTATTTATAGAGTCCCTACTTCATCTAGGAGACGTAGCTGTGAACTTGTGCCTCGGGAGCTTAGAGTCTCATGGGAGGGACAAACTCACATCGTGGGATTATTACAAACCACGATGGGCACTATAAAGAAAACAATACACGCCTCTGTTGTCTTGTTGCTTGGGGTTTGGGTTGAGGTCACTGTGCCTGGGTTGAGAGAGAAGGAGGGTGAAGTAAGTGAAGAACAGGGACTACAAGTCAAGGACTCCTTCCTTCTCCTTCTATTTCCTGGGCCCCTCCTCTGGCCACGGGCTGCCCCACGGAGCTCACCCGCTAGCCCAGTGGTGTGGCTGTGATGGGGAGGCCAGGAGGCCAGGGGAGGCCAGGGGTGGGAGTGCAGAGACCATTTCCCCGGGGAGGTGATGCTTAAGCTGAACAGCATTTGCCAGATCTGTGCTTCAGGGACACCAAGGTGTGTTGGGGGAAATGACAGAAGCCAGGCAGGTGCAGAGAAGCACCAGGCGGAGGCTGGAGGAGGGCAGCTATAGCTGAGGCTGGTATGGGGGAGGCGGGGTGGGACCTGCTCCTGGGCCTCCGCAGCCCTGAAGGGGTCTGAGCACGAGTGTCCTGGGCCCTTTGCTATCAGGAGCGTCCCTGGCCGCCGGGTGGGGAATTGGTTGGCGGAGCCGGGAGGAGGCAGGGGGGCTCACGGGGAGATGGTTGTGGTGATGTAGAAGCAGATGACGGGGCTTGGACCAGGGCAGGGCTGGGGGCGTGGGGACAGAGGGGACCAGGGGATTAGAGGAGGTGGAGTGGACAGAGCCAGGTGCTGGCTGAGTGCGCGGGGTGAGGGAGGGGAGCACAGGGAGGTTTTGGAGGGGGCGGCTGGTGAGGCTGGTGCCATCCCCGGGTGGGAATCACAGGAGGGCTCAGGTTTGGGGTGGAGCGAGCCTGGTTTGGGGCTCCGTGGGCTGGAGGCCTGGAGCTGTGGGGGGCGGGGAGGGTGAGCAAGACCCTCACAAGAAATACCTGGAGACCCTCCCTCATCTGAAACGGACCCGAGTGCCATCTGTGGAGTGACAGAGCTTGGGGGGCTTGGAGCCTCTGGGAGGGGGCAGATGTGAGCAGCTCCCAGACCCTTCTCTTTGTCCCCTAGAACACCTCTGGCCACTCCCCCCAGGGCCTTCCCGGTGGCCTGAGGCTTCAGATGGCCCTCAGCATAGGTCACATTAAGAGGCAGGACAGGGCTTCCCTGGTGGTGCTGTGGTTAGGAATCCACCTGCCAAGGCAGGGGACACGGATTCGAGCCCTGGTCCGGGACGATCCCACATGCCACGGAGCAGCTAAGCCCATGTGCCACAACTACTGAGCACACGTGCCTAGAGCTCGTGCTCCGCAACAAGAGAAGCCACCGCAGTGAGAAGCCCGTGCACCGCAACGAAGAGTAGCCCCCACTCGCCGCAACTAGAGAAAGTCCGCATGCAGCAACAAAGACCCAAGACAGCCAAAATTAAATAAATAAAATAAATGAATTTATTTTAAAAAAAAAAAAAAGAGGCAGGACAGGGCACTCTTCCTCAGGGCTCATAGAACAAGCCAACGAGCCCTCTTCCCAAGTCTTTGGGACCCCAGAGTTTTGAGCAGAACATCCAGCTCCTCATTTTAAGGGGTCTCTGGGATCCCCCTTCTGCCAGGGTCAGGGGATAAGAGTCCAGCCCAGGTCAGGAGTCATTTGCCTGGCCGTGGGAGCAGATGTGGACTCCTGGGGAGAGGCGAGGAAGACTCCCCCAGGGGCTCTAGGCTGGGCAGGGGCTGGGCTGCCTGCCCCCTACATGATCCATGAGCCCATGTGCAGCTCTGAGTCCCTGCTGGGCCCAGAGCACACACCACGTCCCCCTTGGATTTCCCAATCCAAAGCCACACAGTGTGTTTCTGCCACGATGAACAGCCATGCTGCCAGTGGCTGGGGCGTGCCTAGGAGATGGGGGGGCTGGGAGCAGCCTTGCCTGGCCTCCCCCAGGGGGGAGACTTTCTTCTTCCCCCTTTGGTACAAGGAGTGTAGTCTCAGCCTACCCAGGGGACCACGACCCAGCTTCCTTAAAAAACAAAGAAGAAGAGGGGGTGCGGGCTGGGCGGAGCACGGTGGCCGTGAGCCTCTTCCTCCAGAGCTCTCCTGGCCTCCGCCAGACCCCATGGCCACCTCTGGAGGCTGGGAACTCAGAGGAGGCAGCTGGGACGGACGCCACCCCTCAACCGAGGCAGCCCTGGGGCTTCCTGCCCTCCACCTCTCCTGGCACGAGCCCATCTTGTCCTCCCCTTGGCTGGGACTTCGCCGGCAGCCTTGGACCGTGGGCCAGCACTGGGGGTCACACAGGGGACGAAGCCACATCTCTCCAGCCGGGAGCTCACACAGGTGTTTAGTACCAGCAGTGGGTCTCAGACCCTGGTTCCTCTGAGGCTCACCGCCTGGGATACCTTCCCGATCTCCAGGCACCTTGCCCCTGAGAGGCGGGGGCCCTGTGTGCATCCTCCCGCCTCCCGCAGATCCCAGGGGTGTGGGCACCCCGTCTTCCCCAGCCCAGGGCTGATGAGTAAGCGCCAGACCCCCGCACGCTCCGCTGGGCTGCTCACGCCTGAAGCCCCCCCTTATCATCTCGGGCAGATTTCTTTGCAAGGCACGTAAGCGGCAGCCTATAAAAGCGAACAGCACTTCATGTTTAAGGTGATCTCTGAAGACTGATTCTCCTCTGCTGAGTGGCCTGTTTCATCTCCAGGCTTATCGTCCCCCTGCCCCTCAGGGGACACCTTGTAGCCTTCTCCAGCCCCTCCCCTCCCTTGTGCCCTCTGTCTTCCCACCAGGGACCAAGGGCCTGGGTGGAAGTGGATGCCGAGAGGGCTGGGATCCTGGGACACAGGAGGGACGAGGCCGGCCACTCTGCCTCGCCAGCTGGGGACCTTAATGCTCTTCAGTGGAGGACATCGCTCAGAGCAGCTCGGGGCAAGGTGTCTCCCAGCGGACTCCGGGAGGGGCCTGACAGGGACTTACTTGCTGACACAGGGTTTGTCTCTCAAACCCCAGTCACACTTCTGGCAGAGGCGGGAATGGGGTCAGATGGCTCAGCAAAGAGTCTCGGCACAGATGGGCGATTCCAGAGTCACCCGGGCCTGGGTTCAAATGCTGGCTCTACCGCTTGCCTCCCATGTGACCTTGGGCAAGGGTCTTCTCTCTCTGAGCTTCAGTTTTCCCATCTGCAAAATGAATCCAACCACAGCGGGGGGTGTTGGAGGTTTCAGTGGCAGGAACACAGTACGCACTCAAGGATTAGCGGTGATAAGGCAGTGCCTGCCCGTGTGGAACATGTTGACCCGCAGTGACAGGGATGGGGCGGCCTGGAGGTGGCCTTCATTCTCTGCCACGCCATCCCAGGTGGGCACAGGGTTCAGCGTGGAGGTTATGGCCTCTGCCCTGCCAAGCACCGTAGGTCCCAGGGCCTTTGCCTCCTCCCCAAGCCAGCAGGGTCACGGAGAAATGACCTAGTCCATCTTCCTGTCCCTCCGTCAGTCCAACAACCAGCCGCTCTGTGCCTTTTGTGGGGTGGAGGGGCTCATGGTCTAGGGCAGGTTTCCTGGACCTGGGCATTGCGGGTCCCCAAGTCCCAGATTTCCTTGTATCCACAGCTTTCATCAAATCCCCAAGTCCCCAAGGGAATCCGTGCCCCCAAAGAGGGTAAGAATCATAGTCTACGGGACATGCGTTCCCTCAGGGCAGGGCTGGGTTGATTTTCCCTCATTGTCCCCCAGTCAGGGACTGGCTTGGAGCCTGGCTCATGGGGACCCCGAGGAATATTGAACGGGTGTTTGAGTGAATGAATGAAGTCAAAGGTGATGACTGTATTGGTAAATGCCACCGTGGGGGGAGGGAGGGCTGTGGGAACACCGAGGGAGAGCCCCACCCATACCGGGAGAAGGGCTGAGGAAACAGTCCTGGAAGAGGTGACATCCAGCTGAGCCCTGAAGGAAGAGATCAAGTTTAGGCCGGTGGAAGAGAGGAAGCAGATGTCTCGGGCTGGGGGAGCAGCCTGTGCAGAGCTGACTGACACCTTAGGGTCTGGCTGGAGTAAATCGCGTAGGTGTGGGGAGCCCAGGATGGATGTGCCCCCCCGGGCCTGGGCAGGGATGGAGAGGGGAAGGGTGGAGCGTTGAATCCCATCACTGCAGCGACAGGCTAAGGAATCCTCTCCCTCATGTTGCCAACAACACAGACCCCCTCCTTCATCCTCCTCTGGTGCCAAGTAGGAGATTCAGGAGTTACTTGTAGAATTTGAATTTATGGAAAAGAAGCCGTTTGCTCTACCATATTTTCTCATAGTAAAACGCGGGATGTAAGAGGCTATTTTATATATCACCAAGAAAGAAAGGAAAGTTGTCAATTACAATTGTAAGATTCCCCGCAAACGTCGGAGATGTTAAAATGCGAAGGGAAAAAAAATAAAACAGGGAAGGTACATCCTAGCATCAGTGACACAGAAATAGCACTTTGGGTGGAAAATAAAAAACCCAACACCTCCAGATGCTCTGTGCACATTGATCATGAGATAATAAAAGCCGCTAATATTTACTGCATAAACACAGCATGACAGGCACGGCTCCAAGTGCTTTAATATACTAACCCGTTTAAAGATGTGTCTTGGATTCAGAAAGTTGAAAATGTGGGGGAAATTCAGTGGTAGGAGATGCCTGGCCCTGGGGAGGAGGCAGGAGGCTGAGGGTCCAGTCTGAGCTCTGCTTCTAATCTGCTGTGTGACTGTGGGCAAGCCCCTGGCCCTCTCTGGGCCTCAGTCTCCCCATGTGTCCAATGCTCAGTGATCGCTTTGCAAGCTCCTTTTGGGCCATGCGTGATTCGGTCCAGCGAGTCTGGATTTGCTATACATCATGGTGCCTCCTTTAATTACAAGCTGCACTGGGTTCCAGCTTCCTTTGTACTTAGTCCCTACTGGGTCTGGGGGGTGGAGGGGGTGCTTTGTGAAGAGGTGGGGGGAGGAGGAGGAAGGAGAGGAAAGGGGGAGGGGAGATGCTCAGGTGGCCACCCTCTGCCTGGGGACTCGTGGCAGCCTTGTGCGCCTGCAGCGGTCTCAGGACTCGGGATGTGGGTGCTCTGGGTTGAAAGGGACCTTCAGTGACGGGCGCCCGTGACCCCAAGGCACTCATTCCGCTGAGACAGCGCAGTGATTTGTAGCATCGCTGCTGTCACTGTTACAGCTCTCTTCCTGAGTCTGCACAGCGGGTACCTGCATATGGGGTGGGCATGTCATTATTGCCCCCATTTTACAGATGAGGACAACAAGGCTCAGGGGGGTGAAGTCCCTCACCCAAGGTCACCCCGCAGGAAATGACAGCTTGGGGACCTGAGTCCAGCCCGTCTGGCTGCAGAGTGGGAGTCTCCACCTCCCGCCCTTACCAGACCCAGGAGGGCTCCACGTGGGGAGATGTGCCTACCCCAGGCAGGCCACGTGGGCCAGGACAGGGGCAGCGAGGGAAGGGTGCCTCTCTCTCCATTGCTCTCCCCGGCTCTGCCTCTGTTTCTCTTGTCATCCTCTCCATCTTTGTCTCCCTACAAACTTTCAGTCTCTCCATCTTGCTATCTTTGGTGTGTTCCTGTCTCTGTCTCCCCTCTGGGACTCTGTTTCTCATCTCGGTGTGACTCCCTTCCCCCGTCCCCAAGAAGGGGACCCTCTGAGCCTCGTCCAGGCCTCACAAAGGCCAGAGGCCCCATCCTAGGGCTGCCTGGGCCCTCCTCACCGGGCAGAGCTGGAGGCCCCGGTCTGCCCCTGATGCTGCCCCCTCTCTCTCCCGTCTGTTCCTCTGTCTCTGTGTCCATGTGCCTCGGGCTGGCCCACAGCGGCCGAGCTGCACGTACGCGCTGTGCACAGTGCTGCTATCCCTGGCCATGCTGCTGGCCGTGGCCATCACCGGCGCCGTGCTCTTCCTGAACCACGCCCATGCGCCGGGCACGGCGCCCCCGCCCCTCGTCAGCACCGGGCCAGGCGGTGCCAACAGCGCCCTGGTCACCGTGGACAGGGCCGACGCCTCGCGCCTCAACATCCTCATCGACCCGCGCTGCCCTGACCTCGCCGACGGCTTTGCCCGCCTGGAGGGCGCCCAGGCCTCTGTGCTGCAGGCACTGAGCCAGCGCCAGCCTGAGCCGTGGCTGGCGGGGCAACAGGAGCGGGAACTGCTGGACACCTTGGCTGACCAGCTCCCCCGGCTGCTGGCCCGGGCCTCGGAGCTGCAGGCGGAGTGCATGGGGCTGCGGAAGGGGCACAGCACGCTGGGCCAGGGACTCAGCGCCCTGCAGAGCGAGCAGGGCCGCTTCATCCAGGTAAGGGTGGGCTCTGCGCCTCGGGGTCTGGGCAGGGGTGGCGGGAGTCAGGGGCACGCCGGCCCCGCTGGGTGCCTGAGGCCCGCGGCATCACTCAGTCCCCAAGTGCCCCGGGGCCAGGGGCTGTGGCCATTCCCGTCCACGGACTAGCAAATGAGGCTCAGGCAGATGAGAGGGTCATCCAAGGCCACACAGCTGGTGCGGCCAGGATTCAAACCTTTACCTGAACGCCTACCTGGTGACCTGGGTATTTGTGTAGCATCCATGGCGTCCAACAGTCGAGTCAAATCCAGGGCTGGAGGGGCTTCCCAGGCGCTCCAGAGCAGGTGAGACACCGGCAAGGCAGGACGTGGCCTCCGTCAGGCTAATGGAGGTTCAAGGTCATGTGGCTCGTCAGTGGCAAGCCCTCGCCCCAGTTGTGCCACGTGGCCAGAGAGAGCTGCACCCCCTCCCCAGATCCCCCCGTTCGCTGCCATTTGATGCCCACAGCTTTCCAGGGAAGGAGGGACCAGTTGAGGAGCTCAACCAGACCCGCAGACTGTCCTCACCACCTCCACCCCACCCCTGCGCCCGCCCCCTCCACCCCACCCCCACGCCCGCCCCCTCCCAGAGCCGAGCCAGGTCCCAGCAAGCACCAGGTAGATCTGGGTGAAGGGTTTCCAGCACTGACCACGCCTTGTGCACCAGCAAGAACTTCCCCCTTCATAGGATCGGAGATTCAGGATCATCTCATTGGCCCTCTGCCATTTTCCAGAAGAGAAAACTGAGGCCCAGAGTGGGGCAGTGATTTGTCCAGAGTCAGGCCTGGCATCTGGCCTCTGGAGCGCCGCCCAGCCTCCAGCCCTGTACCCCATGCCCCCCGTGACTTAGGTCCTTCGGGACTGGGAGGCGAGCCCCACCACTGCCATTGGTCCCAGCCCCTTCCAGGCACCCGAGGTGACCAGGCATTCGGTCACCCAACAGCTCAAGAGCAGTGGGCCTTTTCCCTCCCTCTGAAGGCTGCAGCTGGAGAAATTACAGTCTTCCTCATCCTGTCTGGGTGACTGATGGGAAGGCGGCTTCCCCATCCTTGGGTGGGGTATTCAGCTGCCCTCCTGCTGCCCACCCCCCCCTCCATCTGCAACACCCTCGCCCTCACATCAGCAGGGCTCGGGGAGACCTCCAGACGTTTGGGGGGCTCTGGGTGCCCCACCCCACTCTCCACATGGCTCAGCCCCTGGTCAGCCAGACCCGCCCGCAAACGCTCACCCTTAGGGCAGGGGTGGAGGATTGGGGGGAGGGGCCCGGGGTCTCCCACCCGCCCACCCATGCGGAGGCCTAGAGCTGTTCCTGTGAGACTAACAGTTCTGGGACCCAGCAGTGCCTTGGCTTACCTGATATATTCACTTCTCACAAGAATGTTTAATTTGACTCATTTCCCACAGACTCCGGGTGATTTCAGAGACCATGTGTCTTGCACAGTTAGGTCACCATAGCTCCTAGTTCCCCTTCTACAAGCTGCCCAGACCCTTAGCTGATCAGCCCAGACCCAGGTTTTTCAAAGCAATGCCCGGAGTCTCCAGAGCTGCTTGTTAAAAGATACGTCCCTAGACCTCACCCCCAAACCCCGCCAGGGTCCCAACAGTTCAACAAGCACCCACCCGGGTGACACATGCGCACGGATGTCGGAGGGCCGCTGGCCCGGGAGCGGAAGAGCTGAGAAGTCCTGTCGTCCCGATTGGAGTCAGCACAGTGAAGCCTCCACCAAGTACCAGCTGTGGGACCTTGGGCACGTCAGGTGCCCTCCCTGGGCTGGGCCTCCTCACCTGTAACACAGGGATAGCACAGTCCATACCTGATAGGATGCGGGAGCTCGTGGCTGTACAGGGCTCGGCTGGCGTATGGCACGTGAGAGGGGCTGTTTGCATATCAGCAGCTCTTTTATTATGATGGTGGAAATTGTTTGTAAACTGAAGTTTCAGCCCATGGGGGACCGCCACTGAAAATCTTTTTTGGGGTCCACACTGGGTGTTAATAAGCGCTGTACAGCACAATAGCCCTAGGAGGTGGGGATCGTTACCCCATTCTACGGAGTGACAGACTGAGGCTCGGCGTGGCGAAGTGCTTTGTTTAAACTCAAACAACTGAGAAGTGCTGGAAGCAGCAACTCCGATTTCACTGCCTCTAAAAGCTGCCAATTCCTCTTAATGCATCTGTGCGGCTCAGCGAGCAGGGACTGACTTTCCCCATTAATTCCGGGCATGTTTATATGTACATTTTCAGCTTTAATCATTTGCTGGTTTAAACTGAGGTCTTCCTTGCCCGTTAGCAAGAGCCAGCCGTGCCTGAGTTTCTCGAGCATGTCTGCATTGTCACAGAAGGATGGGCAGTACTGATTCGACTTAACCAATGCGCCCGGTGATCTTTGCTGCCCACACCCTGCAGGGTAGGCCCCCTGCCCCCTGCTCCCTGGGGCGGCCTGCATCCCTCTTCAGGGCTCCCCCAACAGGGCCTGTCTACTGGACCCTGCAATAGAGCCCAGGGAGAAGCCCACCACCCTGCCCCGATGCTCCCACCGTCCCTCTCAGAGCCTCTCCCCAAGGCCTCAGCCCCACTGAATCATCGGCTCAGTCGAGGAGAAACTGACAGGGCAACTAAAAGCTTTGCAGGGTCTCTGCTTCCAGACGAGCCGAGAATCGTATTTTGTAAACTGCCAGCGCTGTAAATTCCTGCTTTCCTTCTTCCAACGAGCTATTATTATCTGACAAGTGACGGATTCAGTGTGTAAAACCCAGCATGCTTCCACGCTCGCTGGCTGCAGCCTGCCCGTGACCCTGTCTCCCCTCCTCCGGGTCCCATAGCTCTCCTTTCCCGCCAGGCAGCCCGGAGGACCGCTCCTTCTGGGCCTCAGTTTCCCCATTTGTAACAAGCGTATGATGCCTCAAGCCCTCCCTCCTGGCAACACTGTGGGGGGCGGGTGAAGGGGTGGACACCAGAGGGCCCTGGAAAGTCAGAGCCATGGGGCATGGGTGGGAGTGCAGTCCCCAGGGCCCCACCTGTCCAGTGCAGACCCATCGCCCCTGCCTTCACAGCCTCGCTGGGGGGTCAGAAGAGACGTTGGGTGAAGGTGTTTTGTAACCTGGAAGGTGCCTTGCAGTGAGGTGGGCACCCAGGTACTGAGTACTGAGTGCCTGCTGTGGGCCCCACGCTGTGCTAGGTACTCCCCACGTTGTCACCGGTCCCCACAGCACTAGGGTCAGGGAGGCCAGGTTAGCCCCGTTTTGAGGCTTGGTTAATCACTCACCCGCAGCTGTGTAACTGGCCAGTGGGCGAGTTGGCGTTTTGAGCAGCAGGGCCCCCTTTAGTCAGCTCACTTGGGCTGAATGCACTGAACTGGATGAATCACAGGGCCTGGGGGCAGCGGGGGCACAGGTGTCTGCTGAAGCCACTCTGTCTCCTCCCACCCGAGCCCCTGCCCTCTGGGCAGTGGGGCTGAGACAGCCTCGGATGGGGGCCAGAGTAGGGCAGGGGCTGCCATCCCACCAGGAGCCCACCTCCACCTTTGGGACGGCTGTGTGCCCACCAGAGCCCCTGCCACCCTGGCACTCCGCCCACCCCGGTGCTCCACCCTCCCAGAGCCCCACCCACCCGGAGCTCCACCCACCCCGGAGCTCCACCCACCCCTGTGCTCCGCAGCTTCTCTCCGAGAGCCAAGGCCACATGGCTCACCTAGTGAACTCCGTCAGTGACGTCCTGGACGCCTTGCAGAGGGACCGAGGGCTGGGCCGGCCCCACGTCAAGGCTGACCTTCAGAGGGCGCCTGCCAGGGGATCGCGACCCCGGGGCTGCGCCAACGGTGAGTGGGGTGGGGCTGCCTTCCTTGGGTGACCTGGGTACCCAGGTTCGTCCCCACCTGCCCCACTAACAAGGAAACACTGCTGCTGTTTGCTGAGGACTTCCTGCTGCTGGGCAGCACTGAGCGCCCTACCTACACCCTCCTGTTGACCCCTCTCCCAGCCTGATGAGGCGGAGCTCATTGTACCCATTTTCCAGATGAGGAAAGTGAGGCTCAGAGAGGGTGCTCACTCACCAGATTCACCCAGGGAGAGGCAGGACCACGGTCTGACCCCAAGCCCAGTGCTCTAGAGCCCACTTGACATTGCTGGATGGACAGACAAGTCAGAGAGACCCGGGGACGGCGCGGGGGGCCGTGGCGAGGGGACACGGGTGCCAGGCCCAGTGCCCTGACGGCCTTCCCTGTCTCAGGCTCTCGGCCACGCGACTGTCTGGACGTCCTCCTGAGTGGACAGCAGGAGGACGGCGTTTACTCTGTCTTCCCCACACACGACCCCGCTGGCTTCCAGGTCTACTGTGACATGCGCACTGACGGTGGTGGCTGGACGGTGAGTCTCCGGGGCTGTGTGGCCAGCTCGGCCAGGCCCCGCTTCCTTTGGGCCCTGCAGATGGTCAGGGCAGACCCTGGGGTGACCCAGGAGGCTGTGCACATGAACCTGGGGTGCTCTGAGAGGCTTCTCACCCAGCCTTCCACCCTTGGCCTGAGCAGAGACCCTGGTGGTCTCCTGGCAAGGAGCCATCGTGATTTCTTTGCACCTTCTGGTTCCTGCCTGGGAGGGAAGTGGGAGCAATGGAAAGGCAGGGGTGAGACAGCCGTAGGTGGCCCTGAGACCTCCCCTGTGCCAGGAGAAAGGGGTGGAGGTGGTGGGGCAGAGGCCCTGGCTTGAAGACCTAGGGGTCTCCAGATCTGCCAGCTGGGAAGCCCCTTCTAGAGCAGGGTCGGCCCACTGGTCTCCCACGGTCTCTGTCGCAATTGCTCAACTCTGCCTTCACGGGGGCGGGGAACGTAGCCACAAAGCAAAAATGCCTGGGGGCTGCATGGTGGCATGCAAGGGTGAGGGCGACATCATCGTTAACCATCCAAGCAGGAGGCGAGACGGGAGGCCTGAGCGAGGTGGGTGGGCAGGGGCGAGCAGAGGCTCTCGGGGGGGCGGAGCCTGCTGTTAGGAGCTGGTGGGAGAGCCGCTGAGAATCCCCCGAGGACCCCGAGACAGACACACCTCTAAACATCTCTTCGAGCTCCAGAGGAGAGAGTTTAAGTGTACTGGATTCACATTCTGGGCCTAAAAGCGCTTTTGTTTTCCTAACTCGGAACATCTGAGTTATGGCCTTTGTGTCTGGGAACCCCTCGGCAGGCAGAACAGCTCCAATGCACCAGTCAGAGCCCAGAAATCAGAGTTAAGGGTTAGGACAGGCTAAATGAAGCACCAAGACGCCGGCCTGGGCCATGCATCTTCCACTCCAGTGGACTTGAAGCCAGTCTCCTGGGAAGTCAGTCAGGATTGGGGCTGGGAGGTGGGTAATTCCTCGGGCCCGGGCTTCGGGGCCGATTACAGGGGAGTTGATGAGGCGCGCCGGCCTGCTCAGCCCTCCCTCTAGGACATCTGGATCAGCTGGCCTGGAAGAAAGGCCATTCTCAGCTGAGAAGTGCTTGCGAGGCCGATAGACGTTAATATCCATTTGGGATTCCGTCAAAAGCAATCTCGTCCCAGATACCTCTGGGCGTCTGTCAGGCTTACCTCCCTGCCACATGGAATCGCTCGGAAACCCAATTGCTTGGGAGGGAGCTGGCCGCCGCCTTGCTGGACCCCGACACCATCCACCCTCATTAGGCTCCGTGTCCAAGCTGCCGGGCCTCAAGTGCCAACACCGGTGGGCAGGACGCCTGGGACCGCACACGTCAACTGGAGCCTGCTTCCCAGAGAGCCGGCCGGGCCTGGGCGAGGATGTGGCTCGGCATCCCTGCCCCCTTAGGGACACTTTACAGTTTATATACCGTGGCCCTGCCTGGCACTGTGCCAGCCCTCCTCCAACTCCTGGAGGCCAGCCGGGCAGCCCATGCAAGTCCGTGGAACTGACTGTCACACGGTGTCACTTGTCAATTCATGGACTCAACCACAGGGCGCCAACCACAGGCCAGAAGATTCCGCAGCAAGCTGCCGGCCGGGCGGGGAGCCGGGCGAATCAGCTGACTTGTGTGAGGGCTGTGGAGCCCCTCACGCCACCTGGGGTTACCAGAGAGGCTTCTGCACTGGGAGTTTGGAGCTCTGGGAGGTGAGGCAAGGACAGTGTTCCAGGCAAAGGGAAAACGTGCGGGGTCAGCAGGGAGGCGGCAGGGCTTGTTCTGGGACCGCGGTGGCTCCGTTCTGCTGGTATGGCGCTCGCGGGGCCAGGGCCAGGTGGAGAGGCAGGCAGGGCCTGGGTCGAGTGGCTTCTGCAGGTGCAATAGGAATCGGGCTTTTACCTGGGGGGCAGAGTGGACTCCTGCTGCCCTCAGAATTTCCCCACGGAGGGAGTGACCCAGAAATGTGGGGCTGAGGGGTGGAGGGGGTGCGTGAGTTCCTCGGGCCCTGAACCCTTGCTGAGGGCGTGGGAGTCGCCACGTGGGAATGAGGTCGGGGACAGATGGACACACGCCTCAAGGTGGCCTTTCCGCTGATGTGGCCACTGGCCCTGGCTGAGCCCCAGCCCTGCTCTACACTCACCAACGACCCCAGTGACCCAGGCCACAGAGGGTCACGCTGATCAGCAAGGCCACTCCTGAACCTAAGACATACACCCAACCCCACCCCTGCCCCAGAAAAGAAGGGGGAAGGCAGGAAGGAAAGGCCGGCCCCTGCTGACCTGTGACCCTGGGCAAGGGGCCCAGCTTGGTCGCCAGGTCCTTTGGTACAAGGATTCCCGGGTCTACCCCTCATGCTCCCTTTTTGTACCTGTCACAGGTGCGGCTAAGCAATCACTGCCCAGGTGCTACCCGTCTATGTCCCAGCCAGGCTTGCGCTCCGCGGGGCAGCGACTTGTCATCTGGTGGCCACTGCAGCTCAGGGGTCCGCGCGGTTCTTGCACACCATCTGTGCTGCCTAAATACTTGCCGGACAGGTGACTGTTGGCGTCTTCTGGCAGTGTAACTTCACCTTTCGGATCCTCACTTTTCTCATCTGTTAAATGGGTTAATGTAGTGCTCTTCATGGTGGGAACAGTCAGAATCCTCCACAGGGTGCTCACCGGTAGGGAAGGAGCAGGGGAAGGGGGAAGGGACAGCAGGGGTCCACGGGAGCCTTGGGGATTCCCTGCCAACAGAGGAATCTGGCTCCACCCTGCAGGATCTTACAGTCAAGCAGTGTTTTGTTTTGTTTTGTTTTGTTGCGGTACGTGGGCCTCTCACTGTTGTGGCCTCTCCCGTTGCGGAGCACAGGCTCCGGACACGCAGGCTCAGCGGCCATGGCTCACGGGCCCAGCCGCTCCGCGGCACGTGGGATCCTCCCGGACCGGGGCACGAACCCGCATCCCCTGCATCGGCAGGTGGACTCTCAACCACTGCGCCACCAGGGAAGCCCTCAAGCAGTGTTTTTAAAGGGGAAGAAGATTCGTAAAATCAGAGGCCAAATTTCCTCATTTGGAAGGTGATGCATGGGACGAAGCAGCCATTTCCAATTCATCTCCCCGGCCCTGCGAGACTGGGAAGATCACATTCCCTCTTGGGGCATCCCCTTCCTCGTCCAGCCAGTGGGGTGGCCCTCGTATGTCACGTGGCCACCTTTCAGGGCCTAGGGAACAGGGTGACCATGCCCAGGGCCCCATGTGTGTTTTATGGTTGGAAGGAGGGTCCAGCCCGGCATCAGCAGACTGGGTCCCCTGCTGTCCTGCCCCGAGGCACAGCCTTGTCCCCACCAAGATCCGCCTCCGCTGTGCGGCAAACTGGGCCTGATTGCCAAGCCCTCATCTTTGCATAATCACCAGCCGGGGCCAGAGAAATCGGGTCCAGTTCAGCGTCTCCTACGGTGGGGACCTGTGATAGGATTGATTCTGCTCTGCGCCCCCATGCGGATCCACAGCAAAGCCAGCTTCCCCCAGCGCCATGAGCTGAGTGGCCCGAACCTGCGTCCTCTACCAGGCAATTTACTGCCTTGCGGGGTCGGCCGGCTCAGATAGGCCTCTAATTGGCTCCACTGTGAGAGAAACCCTCCCCTCCCACCGTGCCCATTCCTGCCCTACCTGAGCTCCCCAGGTGGGAGGAAAATCCTTCTCTCATCAAAGAAGCCGCCACCTGAGCAGAGCCCAGCCCAGCAGGGGGATCAGGCTCCGGACAGATGAAAAGCTCCCCAGCCCCAGCCAGCATGCCTCGGGATGCGCTGGGGGTGCCGGGTAGCAGGACTTGGGAGTCCACCAGGGGTGCTGTCTCCTCCCTGTGTCCCACAGGCTGTGGTGGCAGGAGGACCTGCCGTGACATCAGTGCCCCAGGCTGTTGTCGGGCTCCGAACTGCTCTGGGGAGTCCTCGGAGGCCTGCACACGCTAACAATGACCACGGCGACTGGTGACAGCACCCCTCTGGTCCTTGACCCATTAGGTCAGAGAAATCTGCCTCTGTCCAGAGCAATTTGGATTTCTCAAACTTTGAACGTAGACGGGGTGATGCACGTAGAGCTCGGCCCGGTGCCTCAGCATCTGATAAATGGCAGCTCTGAGCGGTGTTTGCCAGGAGCCGGCAGGCACCGACTGCCAAGCCTGGGAAACGTGGCAGGGAGCCAGGCCCAGGGGTACCATTTGCAGTCAGAAATAAGGAGTGGGCCCACTTCCTTCTGGGCTTGGCAGCTGGTTCTGAAGGGGAGGGAAGTTAGACCTACTGTGCTCCGTCCCCCCCACCCGCACCGAGCGTACACCTTTTTCTTCATTGCGTCTTTGCCGTGATCCTGCAGGGGTCACCAAGGCGTTGCTGGTGGGGCCTTTTTACAGAGAGGGAAACTAAGGCTCAGAAAGGTCCGTGACTTGTGCGAGGTCACACAGCCCAGGAGAGGCAGAGCCGGGATTTGAACTCAGCTCGGCCTCCGTCCAGAAAGTGTGCTCTTGCCGCAAGCCCAGGCAGCGGGGCTGGGGTGGGCGTGCTATCCAGAGGTGTCCAGAAAGGATTTGAGGGGTGACTATCTCCCGGGAGAGCGGGCAGAGTCTCCCCAGGGGCCGCCTTTGAAGGGCTGCGTGTGCTCGCCTGTCCAAGTTCTCTACGCTTTAGAGACAAGAACCCGCCTCTGCCACAGCCCCGCCACCCCTCCTCACGGGTCGCCTGCACGGGACGCCGCAGCTGCGCAGCCGACACGATTCTGCCTGTGACTGGTTTCTGTAGCAGCTTCATCAGAGGTGAGGGAAAATCTCAGATGCTGCTTCGTGGGCTCGCTTCTCAGGCGGCAGAGACACACCCTCCCTGTCTCGGAGCGTTTGGACCCACCCCGCCTCTCTCTCTTGCGCCTCAGCTCCTCTGACCACCTACCAAGACCCTGCTCGATCTGCAGTTCGGCTGAGCATCTCCTCCTCCAGGAGGCCCTCTAGGAACACCCTCCCACCACCCCAGCAGGCAGCTCATCCTCCTCTGAGCTCCCAACAAATGTAACAATTGTTACCCTTATGGGGTGCCCCGTATCAACCAGCACATTTATCCTTGTGGGTTGGAGCTGCTATAATTCCCGTTTTACAGATGAAGAAACGGAAGCACAAGGATCAAAAGGACAGGCCAGGTTGGGAGCTGCTCTGCCCTGAGACTGCTGGCTTGTGCATCCATCCATCTCTCCTGGGGCTGTGAACTTTCTGAGGGCCAGAGTCCCGCGTGAGTCCAGGCACACCATACGGGGTCTGGAGCAGCAAACCTGTCATTTTGCAGAAGAGAGAAGCCAAGACTTAGATGCTCACACTGCCTGTTGGCTGGAGTCTGGCTAGAACTTGAGTCTCCTGAGTGCCAGCCCAGGGCATTTTTTGGAGCAGATCTGGCTCAGCTATGATAAGGGCCACGGGGGATCATGGGTGTAGGGGAGCAATGTCCACCCGCTCAGCCGTGGGGTACCCCTCGGCTGCCCTCAGTCTTTGTGTACCGTCAGTCTCTCCTCTTCTGGTCTCAGTGGGCCCCCACCTTGAGGCACCCCCATTCTGCAGAGGTCACCCCACCTCTCCAAACCTTACTCTTCTCATCTGCCAAATGAGGGCACGAACCGCTCCCTCCCGGGCTGTGGCGGGGAGGGCTGTGACTGTCCTTGAAGGCACTGGGGTGACCACACAGCCGGGCCCCGACACTCGGGAAGACTCCCCACTCTGGGCCGCGTGGCAAACAAGAAGCAGGTCGGACAGGGCCCGTCTGAGGAAGGGGCCCCCGGCAGAGACCAGACCTGCAGAGCACGAGACAGGCCCCGGGAGCCCGTCTGACACACACGGGAGAGTCAGCCGCTCTGCTGCACCCCTGTCTCCTGCCGCCCCAGTGCAGCCGCTCCTTCCTTTGAAACCGCCCAGCACCATCTGCAGGACCGTGTGGGCCCAGCGCGCCCCTGGCAGAGCCTCACGAAGCGGCACTTGGAAGACGCCGGGCAGCAGGCTGCTGGCTTCTGAGAATCCGCACCAAGAAAACGCACCCCGTCTGTCTTCCCACTCGTGGCACCTGCCCAAGAGGCCGCGGAAGCGTTTCTACATCAATCACTTTGCAGCCGGAACCCTAGGGAGAAGGCCCCAGGAGCCAGACTGATGAATGTTTTAGCCCTAAAATTAACAGTTAGTTTCCCTACCTTTCCCCCACTTTTTGCCTAAGTGGGGACCCCTGTTCTGTGGGCAGCGTGGAGGAGGGGGATCAATCCTTTACTCGCTTCCCTCTTCTTATCTGGCTGATCCTTGCTTTGTGACTGAAGGCCTTCTCGTTGGTGACATCCTGCCATCTGGCGTCCCCTGAAGTCCAGCTGGTTTCCAGAAATCTGAAGCCACAGCTGCAGTTCAGCCTGAGCCTCTGAATCAGAGAAAACATGCTCCTGGGAGCCTTGCAGGACCCGTGGATGACCTGTGCCCTGTGCTCACTTGGAACACGCTTCTGCTGACCACGATGCACTGCGATCGGCTCGAGGGCAAGGCCAGGGTTTCGAGTCTGAGATCCCAGCCAGTGCCCAGCATGCTCAGTCACTCAGCGTTTGAACCAAGGAATCAGGGCAGCCCATGGCAAAGGCCGGCAACATCAAACTGCGGGTTGTACTCCGTGGGCAGGTGGAGAAATCAATTTAATGGGTTGTGATCAACATTATTTTTTTAATCAAATAGAGCGGAATAGAATAGAACAGGATAGAGAATACTGGCGCCTATTCATCTTAAAGGCACATATCCTTTGGGAAGCTTTTGCTTCAGATACAAACAGCTGTGAGTGTATGTGTCATGATGTGAGCTGCATTTCCCTGGACCACGGTCCAAAAGTCTAAAAGCCACGCGGCGTGGATGTGTCTTCAAGGGGTGGTTCATGCTTCGTTACCACTCAGGGTAAAGCGCCCGTGTTAGCAAACGATGCTGTGGCCTCTGAGCTGCTGCGGACTCGAGCCATCTCGGCGGGATGCCTGCCACTCACAGCTGACTGCAGATACCTTCCCAGGTGGAGGAGAAAGGCAGGGAGGCCCAGGTGGCCTTGAACGTGCGCTCATCCCCTCTGATCATACACCCAGACCGAGCCCCAGCAGGGGCCTTGCCTGTTACTGGCGCCCAGCCCCGCAGGGCAGAGGGAAAGAGGGGCCGAGGACGGTGGCTTAGAGGTCAGCTCTTGCCTTGAGAGGCCTGGCAAGGAGGCAAGGGGGCAGGCTTGGGAAGCCCTGGCCAGTGACAAATGAGAGCGTGGACGTGGCGGGTAGGACATCGGCCTCCGGTGTCCAGCCTGGCCTCAGGCTGAGGGGTGAGGTGTGGCTCAGACTGCCCACTCACGGCCACCTACCTTCTGGCCAGTTTCTGTCTCCTGTAACAAGGAGGGGGCCCAGGGGACACAGAACCAGCCTCCCAGGGTTGGGGTAAGGACGTGCGTGTTGCCGGGCAGGGAAGACTTACGCAGAGCATATGTTGTGGTCAGCTCCCAACCCCAGCCGGTCTTGGCCACTCTGCCCGTCCGTCCCCATTTCTGGGGTTCGGGTCCTGCCCGTGCCTGGAAGCGTGGTAACCCCACTTCTACTTCATAATAGCGGGAACAGGAACAATACCGATGGCAATACTACTACCAGCCACTCGGTAATTTATTCCTCGCTGAGGTCCCGGGAGGTGGGCTGATGAGAGCGTGGCCTGGGGCGCGGGGCGGCGGGAGGAGGAATGATTTTCCCAGACCACACCTTGGGAAATGCAGGGCCCAGGACCCGGCCCTTCCTCAGGGCCACCCTGGATTCCTTCTCAGATGCCGGCCCCGCTGGCCACACGCCACTCGTCAGACCAGTCCTACTTCCCGCCTGGATGGGGGTCCCCTGAGCCAGGCCTCTCCCCGTGCTCCTCTGCCCCGAGGGCCCTGACTCAGTCTCCCCACCCTGCTCCTGACATGGAGATGCTCAGTGGAACGTTTGAGCGAATGAACGAGGCTTGGGGACGTGCCCTGGGACAGGAGGCTCAGGAGGAGAAGGGCCCAAGTCAGGAAGGAGGGGCTGGGTGTGGCCTGGGGCAGGGGCCAGGGAGGGGGAGGAGGGGTGGCCCTGGCCGGCCTGCATCCCGAGGATGTGGGTCTCCTTGGCTGGTGTGGATTGAGCATCTACGGTGTGCCGGGCCCCTGAGCTTACTCTCGGTGGGTCACCGATGGGGGAGGTGCTGCCGGGGTCCCCATTTTACAGAGGTGGAGACTGAGGCTCAGAGAGGTGGGGCAACTGGCTGGCGCTGTAAGGGGCAGAGCCCGAGCTCTAGAGCCCAGGTTTGTAACCACTGCCCCCCCATGTCCCCTCCCCGGCCCCTCCAGCCCTCCTCTCCCCCGCCTCCTCCTGCAGAAACAGGCTCCGCTGTCCGATGCCTTCTCGGGGGACCATCTGAGCTTCTGCCAGGATCAGGCCTTTCAAGGGGCGCGTGCTCAGGGTCCCGATCTGCAGCCATCAATACCTCTCTCCGCCGGCTCTCAGATCTCCGAGCCTGATCAAATTTCCTTCCGCGCCCGTCCCTTCTGAGGGCTTTCACGTGTCAGGGCTGGGCCAGGTTGCAGGTAGCGAACAAGAAAAAAAGGTGTCACCTCCCTCCTGCCACCTGAGGTCAGAGCTGCCCAAGCGCTGTGACGGATGGGTCCCCACGGACAGATGCGGAGCTGCGGGCAGACGCAGCTCCGGGCGGCTGAAATCAGGCTGCTTAGGGATGAAACGGGCGGCTCGCTGGTGCTGCGGCCAGATCTCTAACACGTCCAGTGTGGGCGCGGATGGGGGTGCTGGGGGCGGATGCTACCTCCCTCTGCTAATGAGCAAGAGAAAGGCTTGTTAGAAAGAGTTTGGGGGCGGGGCGGGGGGCGAGCTGGGAACAGGATTGTCAGTGGATCTTGTACAGACTCAAGGCAGCTCTGGCCTGGACTAGCGTGGTACTTATTTCAAAGCAATTTAACCGATGGGATTCCCGACTCCCAAACCAAGAATGTTATTAAAATGAAGAACAGAGGCAGCCGGGCTGCTTGTCAGTACCCGAGTCACACCCCCGCTGGCTGTGGACCCCTGGTCCTCCCCTGAGAGGTGGCCGGGGCTCTGCTTTCCCAAGCCCCCATTCCTCCCCTGCCCAGGCTCTTTATAAGGGGGGATGTGCAGTGCGTGACTGCAGCAGGGGCGTATGGAGAGACAGAGCTCTGGTGGCCAGGCCTGTGTGTGTGTGTGTGTGTGTGTGTGTGTGTGTTATCGGGTTTTAAAAACTTGAGAATGGGGTTTTGTTCAGTTTTGTTTTGACCTGGGAAAAGACATAGGGACCCTTGCTCACCCCCTTATTATTTGACCAGTGAGGAAACTGAAGCCCCAGCAGGGATGGGACCCGTCCAGGGTCCCACAGTGGGGCGGCAGAGGTGGGCCTGGAAGCCAGGCTTCCTCCACTGCACCCCAGTCCACCCCGGTTCCTTCTTGAGGGGACGTTTCAGGGCCTGGGGGCATTCGGTCCGTCCCCCCTCGGGCCACCGCGAGACTCCCGAGTCCCTGCTCTGCTCTGGGGCCCGGTGGGAGCTGTTGAGGGAAATGGAGGCCCAGCCCCTGCTGTCCCCAAGCAGGCAGGTGAAGGGAGAGTGTGGAGCAGGGGGACGCACGTGGGGTCCTGGGAAAGCTGGAGCTAGCTCTCCATCCTCCTCCTTGCTTCACAGGTGTTTCAGCGCCGGGAGGACGGCTCCGTGAACTTCTTCAGAGGCTGGGAGGCGTACCGGGATGGCTTCGGCAAGCTCACGGGCGAGCACTGGCTAGGTGAGCCTCCTGATGCCCGGCCCGCGGGGTGGCCTGCCCTCTCCCTGTGTGCCACGCCCTGTCACGTCCGAGCCCCGTCCTCACATGGGTGCCGTGTCCAGTGTGAAGGAGCTCCACGAGCATGAAACCAAAGGCGGTGCGCTCACGGGGCGGGGCACGTCCCGCAGAGATGTGTGCTTTTCCTGCCGGGGACGCCCTGGGACTTGGTCGCTGTCCTGGATCAGGCAGCTGTGGCCAGTGCAAGGGCACTGTTCCAGGTGCTGGAGGACCAGGACGACCCCAGTGCTGCCCTGCGCTTGGGGGTCAGCACTGCCCGATGCTGTGCTCTGGACACCGCGGGCGCATCTCCCCAAAGAGAGGCCGGTCGGCGCTCCTGGTCACAGCTCCCACGGTCCCGGGGCCGGCACGTATTCCTTGCCTGGCACAAAGAAAGGGCTCAATGAGCTTATGTTAATATTATTATTATCACTATTATTTACTTACTATTTATCTTGAAATTCACTCAGTATTTTAAAATGTAAATACCTCACATAATTTCATTCTAAAGAATGACATCTGTCAACATCGCAGGTCGGAGGTCATGTATATATTTGGGAGGAAGCTGTGGCCTGAGGTCAGGTTTGGGGCTTTTTTGGTTTGTTTGAAATATCATTCACTATTTTAAAGGGCACAATTCAGTGGTTTTCATTATCAGTATTTCTTTTCTCCTTTGGCCGCGCTGCGCGGGGGATCTTAGTTCCGCAGCCAGGAGTGCCCCCTGCGTGGGAAGCACTGAGTCTTAACCACTGGTCGGCCAGAGAAGTCCCTCTGGTTTTTAGTATATTCACAGAATTGTACAACCGTCACCACGATCTAATTCCAGAACATTTTCTCCACCCCCAAAAGAAACCCTGTGCCCCTTTAGCAGTCATCTCCCATTTATATTTTTAACATAAAATAAACACATGTCATTGGAGCCACGTACCCACCCCGCCCCCCGCCCCACCCCCGAGCATCGTTTGAATGACCTTGAACACCTCACGGCATACCTGTCCCCCTTCAGCTTTCTTGGGCACGGATTTTGGGAATCTTCCCCAGCCAGGCAGGACAGGAGAGCAAGGTAGAGGCATGTGGCTGGCCGGGAGCACTAACCAGGGGGCGCTGGGTGCCAAGGTCTGGGCTCCAGGTGGGGGTCAGGAGGGTCCCAGGTAACCCAGGAGAAGGTGGGTCCCAGGGGCGGGATGCAGATGCGTGCCTACTCTCCTGTGCACAGAGGCACCTGCTTTGCACTGTCATTTGCTTAATGTCTATCTCCCTCCCACCTGGAGTCCATGAGAGGGTCAGGACCCTCTCTGCCCTGACCTCCACTGTGTCCCCAGTGCCCAGGCGAGCACCAGCCACAGGAAAGGCCAGACACCCCAAGATGGACCTCGTGACCTCAGCCCCTACGTACCGCACTCCTGCTGTGTGCTCAGCCCATTTTATATACATCAGCCCTGACACCGCACGCCCACACAGGGGGGATGGAACTGCTGTGTCCTCTCCTTTTAGGGATGAAGATACTGAGGCCCAGAGAGGTGGCAAGTAACCCAAGTCATAGGCTGGTGTGTGTGTGTGTGTGTGTGTGTGTGTGTGTGTGTGGGCGCGCACGCGCACGAGTCGGGGAAGCCTGAGCCGGATTCACGCGCTGGAGTCCATCCAAGCTCTGAACCATACCCTGAACTGAGTGAATGAAAGCAGGGCAGGATAGGGGTCAGGGGAGAGAAGATTCCAGGTGGCGAGTCCCTTCCCCATCCCCTACACCCAGGTGGATGTATAAAGATAGGGAGAAGTTGGCCAGGTGGGGACCCTGTTCCTGCAGCACCACCCACCCACTTGGAGCAGCACTAGTGCCTCTGCCACTCCCGGCATCTTAATTGAAATCTGTCGGCAGCCACCGGGTGTGGGAGAAGCATTTAAGCGGGGCCCTGATTAGCTCCTGACAGACAGGGAGCCCTGACGAGAATGTCAACTTGAGCCCAGCCCTCGACTGCCCTGCGCTCTTCCCAGCCTCTGCTTTTCCACACTCTCCTGTCACCTTCTCATCGTGTGTTTTGTCTTCTCCTATTGAGTTATGGGAGCTCTTTATATATTAAGGTTATTGATTCTTTGTCAGATACACATGATACATAGTTACTCCTGGTCATTTGTCTTTCAGCTTTTTTTTTTTTTTTTTGGTAACATTATTGCTTATTTCCTAGAAGTTTTCAATTTTTATGTAGTCAATTCTGCTAGTCGTTTCCTTCCTATCTTCTGAGTTTTAGGCCCTGCTTTCCCCTCCTAGTTTTATATCAATAAAAATTTTTTAAATAGCAGTATTTTTAAAGTGCTTTTTCAGTGTTAGGTGGTAGGTTCAGGTCTTTAATCCATCTGGGAGCTCATTGGGGCGATGATAGGCATCTCAGTATTCTTCCACCAGGGTCTTCCTCCCCACTGTCTGTGATCTGAACTCTGATAGATGATGGGGTTGGATCTTGGCTCACCCCCAGGGTTGTGAGCAGCCTGGCAGATCAACAAGGGCTGGAGAAACCCAGAGAGTAAAGACTGAGGGGGAGGTAGAGGCAGGGAGGGAGGTAGGTGGCCTTCAGGGGAAGAAGGGTAGAGGCAAGGGGGACCAAATCCCAGAGGAACCCGGCCCTCCCTCAGGGCACCCTCATGGGCACTGGGGCTGCGCATGGAGCCCTGATTCGCCCGGAGGAGTGGGGTGCTAATGATGGGCACCAGCGACCACTCAGTGGTGGGGAAAGGAATCTTCCAGCATCCCCACTGGGCTGCTCTCCCTCTTGCCCTATTCCTGGATCAGATTATTTGTCCTGGGCAAGAACTGAATGACATATTTTTAAAGTCTTGGAGTACGTCAATCAACTTGTTAACAGTAGTTAATTCTAAATAATTGTTTACAAAAGATGATGGGTTGGGAAGATACATTTTCACTTCATTTTTCAGGTACTGCTGGATTTTGTTCCTCTGTTTAAAGACCATGCGTTATTTTCATGATGATGATGTAAAGCAGTGTCCATTTTGAAAACATAAATAAATAGAGTTCCAAAATCGGGGGAAAAATACCTTAAAAACAAAAGTACTGAATGAGAGCACAGCGTCTGGGCAAGTCTGCCTGGGTTCAGGTCCCAGATCTGCCACTTACCAGCTGTGTGACCTGGGCCAGTTCCTTAACCTCTTGGTGCCTCATTTTCCTCACCTCTAAAACAGGGATAATAAGAGCACCTGCCGGGGCTTCCCTGGTGGCGCAGTGGTTGAGAGTCCGCCTGCCGATGCAGGGGACGCGGGTTCGTGCCCCGGTCCGGGAAGATCCCACGTGCCGCGGAGCGGCTGGGCCCGTGAGCCATGCCCGCGGAGCCTGCGCGTCCGGAGCCTGTGCTCCGCAACGGGAGAGGCCACAACAGTGAGAGACCCGCGTACCGCAAAAAAAAAAAGTAAAAAAATGTAATAGCACCTGCCTCATTGGATCCTGACAGAAGCAGCAAACACCTGGATAACATGTGCAATGGGCCAGGCGCTGTTCTAAGAGCTGTACAGGGACGCTTTGATGACACTGGAGTCGTTGTCATCCCGCTGGCTTCATGAGTGCACGTGCAGTGCTCAGGGCAGTGCCTGCACTTTGCCGTCCCGGTGGGGAGGTAGCTGCTGTCAGTGTTGCCTGTGGTCTGCCCTTGACAGCTTGGAAAGCCCTCTGGCCCTCCCTCCACGGGTGTGCAGCCTGGGGCCCAGAGAGGGACAGCAGCTGGCTGTGAGCCTCCCGCCCAGGGAGGAGCGAGAGAGGCAGGGAGACGAGGCCCTTATGCTCCCGAGGCTGGGTCCTCGGTGAGGAACGCGGCTGGCTGCTCTGAGGTTCTGGCGGGTCTGCTGTCTGTACGGCTGTTGCTCTTTTCATGGCCCCTTCTCCTTCGCCCTGGACCTGGACCCTGGACCAGAGGCTTTCCTCTGGGCTGGGTGGGGAGGGGGGTGCCGCACAGCCCTCACACCCTAGGGGCGTGCACACGCTGACCCGTGCAGGAAAGGAAAGCGGGGCGGCGGGGGGGGGAGTGGCTGATGAGATGTCACTCAGTGCTGATAACTTGTAAGGCATTTGATTAAATGCCCTCTTAATCAAGAGGTAATCAAACCGGCAGGGAAGCACCTTGAGTGTGAGGGAGTGTGCGGAGGGGGAGGGGGAGGGCCTGGTGTGAGACCCCCAAGGAGGGCGCAGGAGAACTGAGGAGGGGAGGGACGGGGTGGGGGAGGAAGGGGGACAGGGGTGGTGAGGGGCCATCCAGAGCCAGGCCCCAGAGACGGCAGAGGGCACGGTCTTCTGCCTCTCATCCACGAAGCCAGCGTTTATTGAGCACCTATTGTGCGCTGGACCCACCCTCAGATGCTAGGGTTCTACAGTGAGCGGGACAGTTGTGTTGCTCTCTCATGGAGCTTCCACACGGGGTGGGGGGGAGGCCCGACAAGGAGACAGGCGGCCAGGACCAGAATGATAAACACCGATGGGGGCACCTGGGTTGGCAGGGGTCCTTAACCTCCACAGGAGGTCAGGCAGCCTTCCTGAGGAAGTGAGGCCTGAAAATGAACAGAAGGTAGCCAGGTGAGGAGTAGGGCCAAGTGTCCCAGGCAGAGGGAACAGCATGTGCAAAGGCTCAGAGGCCAGGGAAGTGCATGTGAGTACCAGATCCCGTCTGGCTGGAGCCCAGAGTGTCAGAGAAGATAAAGGTGCCATCACCCCCAACCCAGAAGTTTCCAGACTCTTCCTGATTCCTGCAGTCTTTCTACCAGCCTTCAGCTTAAAACATTTGGAAAGCACAGCCTGACTTAAAGCGAGCACAGAGAACATGAAACATGAAAAACTGTCAGCCCTGTTTCCTGCCAAACACAGGCCTGCAGGAAGAAGCAAGTAGCCCAGGACTGACAGCATACACTTGGCGGTGGTTGTCTCTTTCTCTCAGCAGCCACGTGAGCTTAACTCTTGTCTCTCCTTGGTTCTCTCTGGGGAGGTCACTTCCTAGGCCCCCCCAACTTCTCCCACCGTTCTCTCCCCCGTTCCAGGGCTCAAGAGGATCCACGCCCTGACCACACAGGCAGCCTACGAGTTACACGTGGACCTGGAGGACTTTGACAATGGCACAGCCTACGCCCACTATGGGAGCTTTGGCGTGGGCTTGCTCTCCGTGGACCCCGAGGAAGATGGGTACCCGCTCACTGTGGCCGGCTACTCGGGCACTGCAGGTGGGGCTCCAGGCTACAGCGGGGATGGGGAAGGGCAAGGGTAGCCTAGCAGTCTCCCCAGCTGGGAGGACAAAGGCGGTCTTTCCCGGCCAGGATCAAGGCTTCTCACTGCCACCTCCCAGTCCCCACTGGTCCTCACACCAGCCACATGAAGCTTGCAGGGCCTCACCTGCAAAATCACCCATTTTGCAGATGAACAAAGTGAGCCCAGAGCCAGGAATCAGGACAGCTGGAGTCTGGGCTCTGCTGAGCCTCTAGACCCCCTCTGGGCTGTGTCTCTCCTCTCAGGCCAAGGCAAGAAAGCAAGGAAAGGGAGTGTGTGACAAAGCTAGGAGGAGGGAGAGGCTGCCTAGACGCAGGGACAGCCTTAGGGACCACCAAGGCGGCACCGTGTGTGCCTGTGAGCTGCGTGGACACCGAGCGTGGCGGCGGGGCAGGTGTGCACGCACGTGTGTGCACCAGTGTGCCTATGGGGGGGCGCGCATGTCTGCACGTGTGCACGCGCACATCCTGGACGCACGTCCAGGGGACTGCATTGTGTACGGGAAGCTGTGATGCATGCACGCCCCTGTGCCCCCGTGAGTACACACCTGTGTGTGCACCTGCGCAGGGGACTCCCTCCTGAAGCACAGCGGCATGAGGTTCACCACCAAGGACCGAGACAGTGACCACTCGGAGAACAACTGCGCGGCCTTCTACCGCGGCGCCTGGTGGTACCGCAACTGCCACACATCCAACCTTAACGGGCAGTACCTGCGCGGCGCGCACGCCTCCTACGCCGACGGCGTCGAGTGGTCCTCCTGGACCGGCTGGCAGTACTCACTCAAGTTCTCCGAGATGAAGATCCGGCCGGTCCGTGAGGACCGCTAGACGGGCGCGCTGTCCGTCCCCGCCCCCCGCCCGTCTCCGCCCCCGCCCGTCCCCTCGCCATCCCCACGCCCACCCCGAACTCCGCTCCTGCTCAGACGCCCGCCCGCCCGCCTGCCCGCACATGACTGACCCGCTCTCGCGATGGAGTGGGCCAGGTCAACCCCGACACTAAGCACCCCCTGAACAAGTGAGGCCACACAGCACCTTCGCACTGTCCCCACCCACAGTTTGCCCCGGCTGCTGCGGGCCGGGCAAGTTTGACCACCCCAAATTCTGCCTGCCCAGACTTTGGCTCCTGGGCTGTTTGCCTTCCCTGGGCCAGGAATCTGCCACGTGCTCCTGGCAGCCCTTCCACTTTGCCAGCCCAGACACCTGGAGTGATGGGCATACAGAGGAGGGGCAGATGGCACCCCTGGAGCCCTTTTAGCAGACAGAGGGAAGGGTCAGATCTTTCTGGGTCACGTTTGAGGCCAGCCTCCCTGGCCCTCCGGACCCCCCCCTCGTTCCTCTGGTGCCTGGAGGTCCGCCCTCTCTCCCAAGGACTGGGGAGTGGCTGGCGCTAAGGGCTGCCTGTGCCCATGGGCTGGATGGCCACATCCCGCCGTGCCCCTCGGCCAGGCTGGGGTGCAGCTGCCTTCGGGAACTCGCTCCCCAAGGTGACTGAGATCAGTTCCCTGGAGCCCTTCCCCACCCCCGAGCCAACCCGCTGTCTCTGCAGGCCTGGGACGTCCCCAGTCCCCTTGGCCGTTGTGCCCGCCAGCCTCCTGTCTTCCCGGGGCAGCTGGAGCCCCGCCCCACCCCGTTCCCCTGCCTGTGGAAGGCAGGGGCGGGGCCTGCACCGCTGGGCTGCGCTGGGCTGTGGCTGGGCTTGTACCACCCCCGCCTCTGATTTCCAGGCAGGGACTCTGGGACCCTAGGACCTCCTAGGAGCAGGCCTGGAGGGTGAAGCCTGGACCCAGATGGGTTTGGTGGCTGTTACCGGGTCAGCCCGGACACTGCTGTCTCAGTGGGGAGGTCGCCCCCTGCTGTTGACTGGGGGTGTTGCCACCTGGAGTCGGGGGCAGGGAGGGCCTCACCGGGCAAGTGGGGGAGCCTGAGGTGCCCGCCAGGCACTCAGAGACATTTCTCACTGAATCCTCTCAAAGCCCGATGTACTGTTACTGCTCCCCCAACAAGAAGCACAGGTTCCCAAGGCCAGCGGCCAGGACGAGCAGCGCTGCTTTTCCACGTTCCTGCCTGAGGGGACCCGAGGGGGCCAGGAGGTCAGCCTGGAGAGCCGCCCAGAGGGTGGGCAGCCCAGCGACCCCTCCTCAGGCAGGGGGGAAGCCCTCCTCGGGCTTCCGATACAGGACACCTGAACGCAGCCAAGTGGGTGAGTGCGGGGTTCAGCTCTCCCTTCCCCTCCCACCAAGCTTTGTGCTTCAATAATAATTCAGAGTCGGCCAGGGGAAGCAGGAAAGGCCCCGAGCGCCACTGGCTGGCCACGTGACCTGGCCGGTCCCCTCTAGCCCCACCTGGCTGTCGGCGTTTGGCAAGGTTTGCGGGAGGAGACCCCATCCCTGCCCTCCTGGCCCTCAGCTGACATCAGAGACGGCCAAGGAACAGGTGATGACAGCTCAGTGTCACCAGGGCGGTGACGGGAGCACACAGGCGCGGGCGGGTAGGGGCAGTGTGGCAGGGGTGTGTGTAAGAAGACCCCAGAGACCCCCTGCTGGCTCCTTTCCCATCCTCTAGAAGCCAAGAGAAGCAGCCCACCTGGGCCGCTGGGCCCCCGGCCACGAAGCAGAGGCTGGATGGGCCCTGCGTCCTCATCCCGGGAGCCCCCTTTCCCCCTCCCTCCCGCTCCAGGCTGGGGCGAGCCGCTGCTGCCAGCCTCACAGTGCCAGCCACTGTTTAGAACGTGCCAAGCACTTTCTGATCTGTCATCAAACACACTCCTGGTGAGCGTGATGTTCATGGATTCACAGATGCGCGTGTACATCAGGAAGTTCAGGGGCGTTCGTGCCAGGGCTTGGCCGAGGAACAGACGTGCCACCGCTTGGGCCTGGCGGGGGCTGGGTGAGGGTCTTTCAGGAGCGTCTGGCCGACCTGCAGACACTGGTTCCTTCCCACCGGAGAGCACCAGCCCCGGTCCCAGCCCAGGCCTGGCACCACTGGGGACACGGCCGGACCAGATGCTGGCTTAATGGGCACAAAGCCCGTCACGGTGAGGACAGATAAGGCCAGCGCACCCCCTTTCCTAAAGGGCATCCCTTCACAGGCTGGTGCTGAGCACAAACAGTACCTGGGCCAGGAGGCTGAGGTGAGCGAGGCAGGCCTGAGCCCTGGCCTGGAGGAGCTCACAGTGTGATTTCGGCGCAAATGGCTATCACTGGAGATGGGAGTGACCACAGAAGGAAGGGGGCCCTGGGAAAGCCGGGGGGAGCGGCAGCTCGGCCGAGACCGAGGGATGACAGATGGGTGCAAAGGTCACCCATGGTCACTGCACCCGAACCCTGACCCACGATGCCTGAGTTGATGGCTTGATGGTGGGGTACCTGTGGCCCAGTTGTACCACGTGACCTGGCTGACACCCCACCTCCCCTTTCCTTCCTTCTCCCATGAGGAGAGAGCCAAGCAGGGGAGGGGTGCTCTCTACACTGGGATCCTCAGGCAGTGCATTTATGCCCCCAAAGCTTCCGAAAGTTCCTTTCCACAAGCACAGGTAGGTTCTGTGGGATCAGCCAATGGCCACATTCCTTGTCCTGCAAACTTTGGGTACATCTCTGGGGCGCCACCCAGCTGGCCACCCCTGCTCCCCGAGTGCAGAGGAGGGACGCACGCTGGGTTTCCACCCTGATGGCCTCAGCACAGTCAGCAGGAGATGAGGACAGAGCTGTGGGCAGGTCTCAAATTGCATGTTCCCCCTGCAGCCACATGTAAATAGGTTGTATAATGTTTGCCTTGGGGCAGAAGCGATATCCATATCCCAGGGCCCACCTCTTCCTGGGTCCCCCACAGCCACCCACCCTCATCCACGCAGGCCTCTGGCCTGGCAGGTGGGAGCCCCGCCACCCAGGATTCGGAGGATTCGTGGGGTTCATCAACAGGACTGCCAGCTGCCTCTGCTACAGCAAAAGGGGAGGGCGGGGGTGGGGACGGGAGCAGGGCTCAGACCGGCGGGGTTTAAGGAGCCACACGCCCACCGGAGGACACATTAGAGGATGTACAGACAAGGACATAAGGCTTTGGTCCGAGTGCTGGGGCCTCCCCAGGGCCTGTCTCTTCATCTGCTAGCAGGGAGAGGACCGTCCCCAAACCCTGAGTGGCCACGCAGCTGGCAGGACTCGGCAAACCCGGAGGGCTGAAGTTGGACCTCGGCGCGACTGGGGGGCAGGGAGTGGGGAACCGGGCTCTGACCTGCTGTGCCCTCAGGCTGCCTGACTCCACACAAGACCTGCGGTGGGAAGAGGGGCGGGGCTAGGAGGGAGCTAGAGGCCAGCGCAGCTTGCGATGGACAGATGTTAGTGCGGCCTGTGTGCACTTGTCGTGTGTGTGGTCCTGTCTCCAATAAAGTCTCGTGGTGACCGACTCGGGCCTCTGCCCCCCACCCTGCTCAGCGCCCCACAGGGTGGATCAGACACCCCAGCGTTCCAAGACGCCTCCTGCACCATTTCCCCAGCGCCGTTATTTCTGCATGGGAAAGTGTTCCCCAGACAGCTTAGTGCCCCCAGGAGCTGCCCGAGACCCTTGGGCAGAGCCGGCTCCACACCTGGCCAGCAGCCCCGGGGTATGGCGTGGGTGGAGGGGAGGCCGCTTCCCATCACAGTCCCCGGGGTCACAGTTGGTCCCTGTGGGTCTCTCTTGTGGCCGGGGCTGCAGTCCTGAGGAGTCGAGACTCTTTATTAAGAAAAACAGTCCCTGATGGCTGTTTATTCATAAAACCAATTTGCAGCTTAAGGACAAAGCAATCTCCTGAGTTTATGTGATGAAATCCAATATTTATCGAGTGCCTGTGTGCAGGGCCAGGGGAAGTGAATGTGCCCCACGTCCTGCCTCGGGCCGACCTGCGAGGGCACCCGTGGCTGGAGCGTCCGCACTGCCCGCCTGTGCAGACAGAGGTCTCTGCCGTGCGGCCCGAGGTCTCCCAGACCATCCTCAGCATAACTACTCCCCTCCAGAAAGTATTCTCACCAACAGGCGTGCCCTCCTGCCCACTGATGGCTCGTATCAGGCCCCCAGGGACGCCTGGGGGTGACACCCCTGAGCCAGGCCATGGGAAGTCACTGAGGTGATTGTGGCCACCCAGCTCCCCAGGGGCCACCCCCCACCCCCACCCCCAGGTGGGTCCCTCTCCTGCCGCCACCAAGCCAAGCTGCTCTGGCCCGGTTCACGGAATCTTTCCCAGATCCAGTGAAGTGCGCTTGCACACCACCTTTTGGGCCAGGAGTTCTGGAGATCACCTGGCAGCCCCTGGAGTTGGGAAGCTTGGCACCAAATCTGGCATCAGACTTGGCTCCAGGTGCCCCTACTTGAGGGCTGGGGCCGAGGAGTCATACTCGCCCCCAGTCTTGCCCCCCGGGCAACCCATGCCCAACACTTGAGACCTTCTATGGCCACTTGCCAGAGCCCCAGGCCCCCGTCCTGAAGGGAGCCAGGCCAGTGGTGGTTTTCACAGCAGAATTTTCTTGGGGCCCAATGTGTCAACGGCCAAGTGGAGCTTTCCTCCTGGGGGGGTGTGTGGCCCCCGGGGCTCGACCTCACCTCTGCCCTCCCCATTCTCCACAGCTGTCCCTGAGGAATTCCGCAGAGCATAGCTTGGGAACCAAAACCTCTCATTTTACACCCGAGGGAACTGAGGCACAGAGAGGGTAAGCGTCTGGACCAAGGCCTCACAGCGAGTTGGTGACCCACTGCAGGCTGCACTCCATCGTTAACCAGCACCCGGTGTCTCAACAAACCAGCACTAACCAGGGAGATAAAATGACACTGCCCCTCCCATCTCACGTGCACACATGCACACACGTGTGCACACGTGCATGCACGCGCACGCCAGCCCCTCAGAGGCAGCCCTGGCTCTGCACCTGCTCCGGTTGGCCCATGGGTGCACCCTCTGCCCTCACCTGCTCTCAAAGTCCTCACCCTTGCCAAGGGAGGCCAGAGTGCACGCCACCCCATCCCGAGGGGTCCAAAGGCAGCCCACGCTCTCTGCCTGTTTCTGACCTCATTCCTGCCGCAGACGGGGCCGGAGAGGGGAGCGCAGGACAGGGCTCTGACTTGGGAGCCTCGGTCTCCCCACCCTCTCACCATGAGGGGGTAAAGACTCCGGACCCTCCCTTAGGGCACTGGGGGCGAGGAAGGGTCTTCGAGGCCGTCTATTCCCCTGGGGGGTGATTTTCCGCCCCCTCAGTCCCTCCACCGCCTCAACCCCACAGGCAAAGGTGACAGGCCAGCTAAATGGGGGCCCTGGAGATGGAATGCTCTGTGCTCAGTCCCCGGCCTGGCCCGCACAGCTCCCCCCCAGACAGCTGCAGGGCGGCCGCAGCCTCACCGAGCACCCGATCACTCTCAGTGGAGGGAAGATCTAGGCCCGGCGAGAAGCAGAGGCTGGGGCAGCGCTGGGCCTTCTCGGCGTCTGCTGCTGGTCTCTCAGCAGCGGTGGGACAGGAGGAGGGGACGGGCAGGGGAGGGACGCTCCTGGGTCTGTGGGCGGCTGGACCAGTCAGCAGGGCACCCATGGGCAGCGCTTCCCCGTCCTGGGCGCCGGCCCTGCACCTTGGCTGGTGGCTGGAGAACACTCTGTAGAGCGCTCTGCCCAGCCAGGACCCGCACCCTGGCTTAGCCGCACAGCCCCCCTGTGCCCGGAGCAGACTCCAGGGACGCTCTGCGATCACACAGGTGCAGGGGGAGGGATGCAGCAGACTTTGCTGTGAACAGTCGGGGGGTGGGCGCCCTGAGGTGTCCCCCCCTCCGGCCGTGGCCACGCCTGGACCAGCGTGGATCCTCCAGGGACTCGGCGCCCACAGCACAGCCCCCTCCAGCCCCAAAGCCCACTGTGGGGGGTGCGGTGCAGGTGACAACTCGTGACGCGCCCCGTCCTGGCCCGTAAGCTCACCTGGGGAGATGACAAACGCTGGTGTCCTCCGTGACCAGGACCTTCACCCAGCCCTTGACAAACCCCACTGGGTTAACAGCCTCATCTCCGCGACTCACATCAGAGAGGCAGGTGAGTTTTGAAGACACTCGCTGGTCCGTCTGTCCTTTCCCAAACGGGCCGCAGGCACCGAGCCAGGCCCTGGGGCTATGGTGATGGGAAGACTGAGCTTCCCTTCTAAGGAGCAAACCTACCACGGTTCGGGGGCCATGGGCTTGAGAGAGGGGCTCGCCAAACCCCCTCTGCGCCCTCTCCCACTGCCCAGCTCAGACTCTTGGCACCGGATGCCCCTCATAAGGCTCCAGAGCAGGTGAGCTATGGCACCGAACACAACCTCACACCGAACCAGAGTGAAAGGCCAGGGCTGGCTTCACAGGCATCTGGCCTCCTGAGCCCAC
This sequence comes from Delphinapterus leucas, assembly GCF_059928025.1. Classification (NCBI taxonomy): domain Eukaryota; kingdom Metazoa; phylum Chordata; class Mammalia; order Artiodactyla; family Monodontidae; genus Delphinapterus; species Delphinapterus leucas. Next base: position 119,624,084 of record NC_143134.1, on the reverse strand, counting down.
GGCAGCGGTGGTGCTGGCTGGGCGGCGGGTGTGTGAGCAGCGAGCGCAAGGCGGATCCCACAAAGGCAGACCCCTGTTAGGATTCTGCAGGGTGGGCTCGGATGCCTCTTCCAAGGGTACTCAAGGGCCACGCCTGTGACTCATAGTTAAGGATGCTGCCTGCACTCCTCCGAACAAGGCGGGCCTCTGGGCAAAGGGCAGCCCCGTCTGGCCCTCTCATCAGACCACATCCTGTTTGTGTTGGGTCTTCTATCAATGTGGTCCTCCACACTGCGCCCTCCTTCACCACCAGGTCTCCAATGGAATCCCAGGGTCAGGAATGTGCAACAGTCAGAGCGCGCCACACAAGTGCACCCAGGGGGCCTATATAAAGCAGGCAGAACCCGGGAGCCACACCTCCTGGACAGGGAACCCAGAGCAGCTCTGCCCAGCCCGGCCCAGGGTCCAGCGGCCCTCCTGGGAGCAGGCCTACAGCATGGTGAGTACAGCCGCTCCATCCCCAGCAGGAGCCCCACTCAGGCCCTCCTCCAGGTCAGGAGCTGGGCATGGGCAGTAGGAACCACGGGGACCCACCGGGCTGGGAAGGCCCAGAGAAGCGGAGACAAGCACCTCATCTTGCAGCCCAGGGCAGCACAGAGATTGGCCACAGGTGCCCTCCAGGGCTTGGCCCCTGGTCTTGCATCTGTGCTGGGGCCCAATTTTCGGTGTTAAGTGTCCCAAGCTTCCACTAGGTTCTTGAAGAGGTCCATGGTCCCCCCAACGGGGAGAAGTGTCACTTCCTTCTGTGCATCAAGATGCCCCCCTTCTTGAGACCCAGAGGCCATTCCCAGGTGGATTCATCCACCAGATGGAATCCCACCCAGTCCAAAAGCTGTCTGCATTGCTTTCTATGGGGAGGAAACACCTTGTGAAAAGCCCCTGCTCCATCCAGGCTCCGATGGAGAGGCTTCCCTGAAGCAGGTGAGAGGTTGCTCCAGCCTCAGGGGATGAGGGAAGCTTAGGAGGACTGGGTTTGGGAAGAGGAGGGCTGCTTTGATGAATTTTTTTTTTTTTTTTTAAGCTTTCTGGCTGAGTATACTTCAAAATGTCTTCAAGGGAGCCATTTCTGGAAAGAGCTCCGGGGGGTCTGCGCTATCTTCTCCAGAACCCACTCTCTTTATTCTAGCCTCGGTTCTACGCCTCAGAGGACCAGCCAGCATAGACTCACCGTGGTCGTTACCAAAAAGGCTTCCTTTGCAAGGGAACGAGCAATTATTGCCAAGGGAGGGGCATTTTGGGAAACTCTATTTCTGTTTCAAATCCCCCATGGACCGCCATCCTTGGGGTAGAGCGGCAGTTCCTGCATCAGGCCCAATTAGACCTGGGCTAGCATCCCAGCTCTGTCACTTACAAGACTGTGACAAGTTTGGGCAAGTCACCTGTTTTAAGACCGCTCCCTCCTCTGTAAATGGGGATAAGGGATGCCCTCCTCTAGGAGGGACGGTATCAGGTACGGACGGAAAGCACTGCCCACAGGCCTGGCACGCCAACAAGCCCCCTGGCCGTTAGGATCAGGAACCCCAGAGCCCCCACTTTCTAGCTGTGTGGCCTGGGCACAATCTCTTAGCCTTTCCGACAGTGCTCTTGCCTGAAAAAAATGGGAATAACCGTGCTTAAAACAAGGTTTATCGTGAAGATAAAGTGCAACCGTGCACGTAGAGGTTTCGCTCACAGCCTGGCACACAGGTGGTGCTCAGCAGGGACTGGCGGCCACTCCTCTACAGGGGGACGTCTGAGTTAGGCCTGCTTTCAGGAGTAACTCGTTTCCACGTCAGGGAGACATTAGCAGAGCGTCCCGGCTAAACAGCTTAACCAGACCCATTCATTATCAAGTTGAAAACTACGAGGGATTGATGCTATTAATTTTCTAGCCCACGGCTCTGAGATGATATGGCCCAAGAATCAGTAATTATAATACAGGAAGAATGAGCCCAAATTTGCTCGGCTCTCCCGGGGCTGTCTGTAAGCCATCCCAGCAGCAGTGGCGTTACAAGTGTTCAGTTGCCAAGGCCGTCAAAGATTGCAGGAGAGGCAGAACCAGCCTAATTGGTGCGCTAGGCTCCTGAGCCTGCTAAGACAACAAAGGCCTGGTCCCCCGACAGGGTGACACTTCCTCTCGCTGCCTGCGAGCTGGGCTCAGCCGAGCCACCAGCTTACGCCGTTGATGGCTGCCTGGGCCCTGGGAAGTGTGCCGTGGCCCAGGAGTGCAGCATGTAACCCTCCTCTCTCTCCCCTGGCCCAGATGACGAGCCCTTACTCGCTGCCCTACCTCCTCTTCTTGCCGCCGGGTGCCTGTTTTCCTGTGCTGGACACAGAAGAGCCTGCGGACGCCGTGGGTAGCATCGGAGGCGAAATATGCTGGGCCGACCTGGCAGGGGGACGCCACTTCCCCTGGGGCTCCCCTGGGTGGCCGAGAGCGCCACACCCACACGCCCTGCTCGCCATGGCCAAGGAGCCACCGACGTTGGGCAGAGCGTGTGCCGGCTTCGCGTTGAGGCTCGGGAGGGAGCAGGACGATGGTAGTGGGGCCACCGGCTTCCTTCTGGGTGACGGCGAGGAAGCTGGTGGCCTGTTAGGGACCCTGGCAGAGGAGCTCAACGGCTACAGTAGGGAGAAAGGCGGCTTCAGCTTCCGCTTCGGCCAGGGACGGAGGGGCCATAGCACCCCGGAAAGGGCTCCTCCGCGACCCGCCCCCCGCCCTCCCCCCCGCCGTTTCCATTCCCATCTTCTCCTCGAGCCTCAAAGACCAAGACGCTGAGAAGGTGTAGGTATTAGTATAATGAATTATCACAGGAATTATACTAGCAGTGGGTTTGGTTAGGTGGGTGCTTACTTTTGATTTCCAACTTTGCTGAAGCAAAATTCTGGATGGTGTCAAAAAGGAGGTGACCAAAACCAAGTCCCAGTCAAGAAGAGAACACTGCTGCTGGTGTAGCTCCCCGGCGGGCTGTTGTGTTTCGGCCCCGTCCGCTGCGGGGATGGCTCTGAGCAGTCCCCTGGCCGGGGTGGCATGGAGCTGAGGATGCCCGAGGATGCCGTTGGGCCGTGAACATGAATAGGCAGAGCTGGCCGTGCTGGCCCCGAGTTGAAGGTTGGTGGACTGAGCGATTACAGTGGGATAATCAAAGTTTTGACCACCTCCATGGGGACGTCAGTGGTTGACATCCAAAGTGCAACTGTGAGCGAGCACGTTCCGCTGGGCACAGAGTATGGTTCTGAAAGTTAACAATGGAAAAGAGAAATCTTGTTCTCCATTCCATTAACACAACACCCCCCTGGCAAGAAAACCTCATCCCGCTGGTGTTGAGATGCCATTCGGAACCACCTGCCCATCCCCTTCTGACAACTCTCCTTCTCGGTGGTGCAGCATTTGCCAAGCCAAGAGTCCCGTGGGAGATGAACGAGGAAGGAATACATTTTTGCTGTAGCAAGGTTGCATTTCCAATGTTCAGACTATGAATGTGTTGTATCTTTTGAAATAAAAGTGGTAACAACTGCAAAACTGTAATGGAAAGCCCGCCTGACTCTTGGCTACAGGTCCTCTGTGCCCCAGGAACTTCGCTTTCCTGAGCTGCAAGTGCCTTAACTTTGGGGAGATGGAAATCGTGTTGCATGTACCCACACACTGCTCCCAGCATCCCCTTAATTGGCAGTTGGTAAAATACCCATGGCCAAAAGTATAGGGAAACACACACAAAGTGCATTTCCCCCTCCCACTAGATTGCTCTCTCCCTGGTTTTCTCTAAGCAGGGAGCATTCTGAAAACAACTTCTCTACCCTGAGGGAAGCCGGCGCTGGGCCTGGAGTGGCAGCAGCCCGGTGGGGGGGTGGGGGTGGGCAGAGCACCTCTTTCAAGCGCTGCTTCGGTGTGTCCTGCATCCCATCCCGAGTCAGATCCAGCAGCCTGATGCTGTTCACTCCTAGGCTGGCTTCAACTGCTGAGATGAGAACCTGTATTGATGTTCCCATGGCAACATCTCCCCTCCTCCTTTAGAGCTATTGCTTGCCCCTGGTTCACAACTGAGTAATTTTCCATTGGGCTGTCACAATTAATTGGTAGATTTTTATTAGCCTTTTAGAACCACACCAGGCAGGGCCCAGCTTGGCACCTTGGAGCATTTCACAGTGTTTTCCATTCTATTAGAGACTTTTTTCCCCAGTAGCAGCTCTCAGTCCTCGACAGCCAGAAAGCCACTTCATTAAGGGGTGACGGATCTGAGCCACACAAGAGGCGGGCTGACTGGGGAGCAGAAATGGGCTGGAGAGATGGGACGGGAACACAGGAATCAGAACGTCACCTTATGCTGAGGCGAGCCATCTTCTCCTGGGGCTCCTCCCTGCTCCCCCCGATGCCTTGATATACGGGCCCTGGGGCTCAGGGCCGCTGTGACAGGGGCCAGACGGTGACACTGAGTCTGGGAGGCACATCATACTCTGTCCTCTGCCACTGTCGAGGAAGGGATGATCCAGGATGCCTCCTGCCAACATGACAGACAGGGGTGGGTCTTTGTCTGTTGGTGAAAGAGGCAAACACTCAGCCCTCCAGCCACGGAAGGCAAATCTCAAGAAAACGAGCCCCAGTGTGTCCATAAAGGACAGCCCTGGTGCTGAGACTGTGCACTACAGGGTGGCCGGATGAAGGAAGTACGGTCCCAGTTCAGGCTCTGAGCCAAGCATGTGCTCATTTCCACTCTGTTAAGGGCGGTGAGGGGGCAGCAACCTGGATTACCCCATCCCTTAGCTCATTTACACACACAAAGAAGCCAGAGAACGTGCTCACGAAAGACCAGGTGAAACAGAACAGACCAGAGGCCAAGGGCAGAGGGACGCCCTGTGGCAAGGTCCCCTGGCTGACGTTCTCTCGTCAACTTCTACTCTTAGGACAAAAGGAGCCGTCCCTGTGGTCACTAATTGTGAGAACTCGGAGGTCACCAAGGTGGAGACACTCCTGCATGTGTTTACAGCCACTCTGGGTATACACGGGCTGGTTTTTAATTTAGTAGGATTAGATTAGCCTTGATGGAGAAATCTGAGATAAAGCGGGGAGGGGGAGAGCCTTCAAAGCAGAGGATATCCTGTCATTAGTCTTTCATCATTGAACAGAAATCAACAACAAAGCTGTTCTTTCCAGTTGCTTGTATATTTGAGCTCAATAACCCTGGAAGGCAGAGCAATCAAACTGCTGAGGGCATTGATCTGTTAGATCCACTCCCACAACATTTGGCTAAATTTCCTCTTTACCACCTCCCCCCCCCCGGCCCTCTCCACCCTACTGGCTCTGTCAAGGTTTGGGGGCCTCTCGTGCCACCCCACACCCTCGCTCTCTTCTCGGTGGGGAAGTTTACTCCCCAGATTAGTGAAGGTGAGGCTCTTCGGAAAACACTTCTTTTGGAAGCGGGGAGATGAAGCTCCCCGGGGCCGCCAGGTCCGCTCCACCTGGCGTGGCAGCGCTCTCTCCTCCAGCCCAGGCACCCGAGAGCTCTTTGCATTCGCCCATTTTATACATTCAAGACATAAAAAAGGCTTCATCTTGGTGTGTAGATCTCAAGGTATTTAGCTATTAAAACGGACGGCGAATATTTGTCTATGTTTTCTTGTATGTTTGAAATGTTAATAAAAACGTCTAAGAAAAAAAGAGATTCGCGTGGCCGGCAGGCCATCAGGGCACTGCTGTAGTAAACAAGAGGCCACCTCGTCCTAACTTGGTGCTGGTGCCCAAGATGCTGCACGACACACTCCACTGGAGACCCCAACCCAGGCAAGGGGCTTTCACCCTCCAGGCAGGGAGCTGGGGCCCCGCCCAAGATGGTGGGCGACCAGGAAGGAGGGCAGGCATGGGCAGGGGATACTGTGGTTGGGCAGTCTTATCCCACCTGATGTCTTCTGTACCGAGATGACACTTAGAAATCGATCCCCCAGAGCAGTCAGTTGGGGAACCCTGTCTATAAAATATCCCCGACACCCAAAAAGCTGGGCTAGCTGTAATTCTGAATTCTTCTCTTCCATGATGAAGGGAGGAGCCTGGCCCTGGAGCCCAGGTCTCTGCTAGTCATGCTGGGGCCATCTGGACCATCGACAAATTCATCTGGCACAGCAGATGTTAAGCTGGCACGTGCTGTGTGACCTCGGGCAAGTTGCTTCACATCTCTGAAGCCAGCTTTCTCACCCATTAAATGAAGACAGTGACAGAACCTCCCTCATTTAAACAAAAAAAAAAGGTGTGGGTGTTCCACGTAGTAATGCAGAGCGCGTCTATAATATCTAAAAGCACTCACGTGTGAGCTGTAATTCTAAGAAAACTTTCATCGCAATATCACACACATCCGGAACGTGCCCCAATTCTAAGTGTAGTCTGATGAGTGTTCACCCAGTGACACACCCATTAGCCAGCACCACCCAGACTAAGCAAGAGGACATCACCTGCCCCCAGAGCTCCCTTGTGCCCCGACCAGGCACGAGCCTCCTTCCCGCACCCCGGTCACCCGCCCCCTGACTTCTACACCAGACTACATGCCCGTTGAAGTACATGGGAGCCGACGCATTAGCATGTCGCCTGGCGGCTGCCCGGCATGACACACCACGGAGTGGGGCGAGTTTGTCCCACCCCACTGCTCCCCGACATTCCACGGGGTGAACACCCCGCACGTACCTATCCTCCCTGCTCTTCATGACCTTGTTTCCCGTTTGGGGTTCTTCAGTGTTTGGGGTTCTTTTTTGTTATGTATATATATATTTTAACATCTTTATTGGAGTATAATCGCTTTACAATGGTGTGTTAGTTTCTGCTTTTTAACAAAGTGCATCAGCTGTACGTATACATATATCCCCGTATCTCCTCCCTCTTGAGCCTCCCTCCCACCCTCCCTATCCCACCCCTCCAGGTGGTCACAGAGCACCGAGCTGATCTCCCTGTGCTATGCGGCTGCTTCCCACTGGCTATTTCACGTTCGGTAGTCAGAAAGAGCAAGTGTTTTGTTAGCACTCTGGCGCTCGAGGCTTGTATTTTGCGGTAGCACCAACAGAGGGGGGGCTGGGCCCTCGGGTACTCACTCCTCGGTTCTGCACCTTGAGGGCGGGACTCAGAATCCTCTGAACACCGTCGTGTGCGCACACGGGTACGTCTTCCTGGGGCTAAATCCGCAGTCCTCATTTGGTCCTCAAGGGTTTCTCTGACCTAAAAGCAGGTTAAGGACCACTGTCCTAGAATGGCTAGACCCAAGGAAGTTTCTTGGGCTCGGGTGACAGTCATGGAAGATTCTCCCTTTGGAGAAGAGTCTTCTAAGACCCTTATTTCACACCGGAACAGCCGCCGAGGTGGCTAGCGTGTACACGAGGCTGCGTCCCGGCCTCACCACGTGTGAGCTATGGCTGGACAAGTAAACTCCAGTCATAGAGCGTGGGGAAAACGGGACAACGCACCCTGCCTAAGAGGCTGCTGTGAGGCTTCCGTGAAGGGTCCACGTCAGTGTGGCTGTCAACATAATCGCTCTACGCCCTCTTTCAGATTGCGAGCTGTCACTCAAGGGAAGAGCGCGTTGCCTGTGGAAAAGCCCTGGACTCGGGAGGTCTGGTGTCAAGTGATGGTTCAGCCACTAACAGACTCTGCGGCCTGGGCCTGGGTCCTGCCTCTGTGAGACGAGGGGAGAAACGGGTCCCGGGGGCCGTCTGCAGCTCCGGCTCGAGCGCGCCGCCCGACGTGCAGCACAGCCGAGGTGCAGCCGCCGAGGTCTCCGGGGAAGAGGCTTCACGGAACCGTGTTCTTCAACGTGCTTTGGGGGACAGGCTCTGTATCCTCTGACAAGGCTGTTGGCGTAATAAGCACCATTATCAGAGGGTGCTACTCACTCCCCCCGACTTCCACTTTCCAAGCTGCCAGCTGGCGTTAAATGGAGACCAAGACGAGGACTCGTCAGCACCCTCCTCGACAGTCCCCTTGGGAGAGGTCACAGCCCGGCCCGGGCCAGCACCCCCTTTCCTTCCTCATCCACACAAAGAAATCAGATGCCCGGTGCGTGGAACACAAGCGAGGGGTGCTCTGGGGACCGATGACAGTGGCTGAAAGTGAGCTCAAATGTAAAGAGAAAGAATGCACTTGGGGAGCGATTAACCCTTTCAGGCCAGAGAGAAATCCGGGACGCGACCTCCTTCCCCCATTTCAGTGACACCGTGACGGCCTGACAGGTGGCACAGCCCACTCTCAGTGCCGCCGCCAAGAGCCAGGCTGCTGGCAGGTAGGTGTCAAGGGCACAGGAAGGGCCTGAGATGAGGACAGGCTTGTGAAACGGCCGATGTGGGATCGTTCTATTCTGTAAGACCCAACACGGAGACCCCGGCCCCTTCGGGAAAGCCTGACTCCTTCCCTGCCCACACGCACGCCACGGCTCTGAACAACAGGGAGGAACTGCAGACCAAAGCAACCTGCCCACGTGCTAGTGTTGTAAACATTTATTTAAAAAATACTACGGAGGAGAGACGTGGATTCAAAAAACAGAGTCACATACAGAAACAAAATGTATTGGACTGAAAAAAAAAAAAAAAAAAAGACACCATAGGCATTCCGGAAGGGAGGACGGTGGAAAACTATTTACACATCATTTATAAAAGAGCAAGTCTATAAAAAGAGTGTAATACCAAAGTATAAATGCAAAATATAGTGGCACATCATGTGAACAGGAAGAGACCAGTACCTCACAGAGACAGGCAGTGGAGGGAACCTGGGTGGGCTTTGTTTTGCTTTGTCTGCAAGGCCACTGGCGGTGCTCTGGCACCTCCCTCGGTCTGTGTAGCACAGCAGTCTGGGGGGCAAAGAGGTGACGTGCTGTGAAAACAGCGTAAAACGACTCAGAGGACACCACCTCTACCAGAGAAATAAAATACAAATTTAGGTGATGAGCGTAAAAATCGGGCCTGTGCAGGTCACGGGCCCTAGGAGGCCTGGGGAGCGGAAGGTGGTTTCCTCCTGGTTTCTCCAGGGGGCGCTCCTGAGCGCGGCGAGGCCCAGACAGGGGCCCGTCGGCCTGCTCTTCAGCAGCGGCTCTAGGTCAAGGTCAAGGACACTGGGCTCCTGCCCTACGAGCCTGGTCCCGGACAGCCTGGGGGAGATTACGCTGCTCTCTGAGACCCTTTCTGGGGGTTCATTTGTTTGTGATTTTCTTCATCCCTGATGAGCCCAACCGAAACATTAGGTTAAGTGTTGCTCGTGGTAATTAAATAAGACATGTGCCCGTCAGGGTGCAGCCAACGCTGGCTGGGCTTCGGTGCTCCAGTCCCTTTCCTCCTCTGCGTGCACTGGCGCCCAATGGCAGCTCCTTCCGTATCGGAGGCAGCTGTGCCGAGGGCCGAGTTCTGAAAGGCTTCAAGAACTCCAGAAAGCTGAAGACTGGCTTGTCACCGGGGAAAGAGCCCTGCAAGCGTCTGCTTTGCCTTAGAGGAGGACGACAGAGCGGAAAGAGGCCAATCGGAAAGCGAGACCAAGCGCCTCTTCAGGGCACCTGGAAATTCGGAGGAAGGTAACCCTGCGCTCACCGCAGACCGGCCCAGCCCTGGGCTATCTCGGCAGCGGCTGCTCACCCACCGCCACCCCTCCCGCCTCTGGAGGCCCCGTACGCTGACCAGCGACCCTGCTACCCTTAAGACTCAAGCTTTCTATCCAGGATTAGCAGTGCATGTCCCAAGAGAGCCGGGAACTGGGCTCTAAGGACACGGAGAGAGTGGGTGACAAGGAGCCTCTCCCACATCACGGGCCTCCTCGGCTTCCCCACCTGTCCCGGGACCCGGAGGCTGGTTGGTTTTAGCACCCTGTTTTACCCCCCAAATCAAGAGCTGTCCTTCACGTGAGGAAATGGTGAGGGCACCAGCCCGCGGCAGCAGTGGAGGGGAGGGTGGCCAGCTGGTAGCACTTCCCAAGATGCAGTTCTGGAAACGTGTCTTCGGCACAGGAGGCACGAGGAAGGTGAGTGCACAACCTCTCTGCGCAGGGTGAGTGGAGGCGACCGTTCCCAAGGCCTTGGTGACACAGCTCCCACGCAGGGTACTCGTTCTTGGGGTGAAATGGAGGCGAAGGCATAGCCAGGGGAGGTCCTCCAGAAAGACAGATGAAAAGGAAGTGCTCATCCGCCTTCCCACCTGCCCCCAAGAGCTCAGTTTTGAAGCACGATGTGGGAAAGAGGCTGGCGTGCAGTCCACAGGGCAGGAACCCCACAGATAGAACTCGGACAGGTGCCCAGGGAGCCCGGGCTGAGGAGAAGGCAAGCGCAGGAGAGCAGCGGGGCCATGACGTAGGTAGTAGGGCTGCACTCCACGGCGGCCTCGGCCCTGCCCAGCGCAGAGCTCCTGGGCCAAGGCCCCAGCTCGCCGGTCCCGTCTCAGCCACCGTCACGGGCACGGGGGAGCCCTCACGCGCTGCAGGCTCCCGACGCCCGGCTTCTGCTACCTCTGCACGATGTCACTGATCTCTTTCACGGAGCTGAGGAGTTTGCTGAAGTCCTGCGTGGCCGCCGGGCCGCTCCCTGCCGTCGCCGGGCAGATCTGAAGCTCCCGAAGACTGTTCTCCAGTTTGTTGATGGCCTCGCGGAAGGCGAATTTGTTCCTCATTTGCTGGATGGAGTCCACATAGCTCACGCAGAACGTGTAGAGGTTTTTGCCGGCTTCCAGCACGGCGCTGTGGCTGGCCATCTGCTCAGAGTTCTTGGAGATGGCCAGGCACAGGGCCTCGGTGCCGTCCAGGACCATGCCCTTGGTGATGGCACCACTGGCAATCCGCTCCGGAGGCTGGCGGGTTTTCCGAAGAGACACGCGGGTCGATATGAGAGGGATGAAGGCGGTGGAGGATGGCTGGTCCCCTGCCAGGGCAGACGATGCTGACGGCAGCGCGGAGGGAGCAGGGGCTGGGCTGGTCGGGGTCCCCGCTGGCTTGGCGGACGACTGGGGCTTTGGCATGGACGGGAGCGCGGGCTTTTTGACGCCCTCTCCCAGCTGGCTGGGTTTGGCAGCGTCACTGTTCACGGCATCCACAACCAGAGCCATGGGTTTTGCTTTCCCACTGGCACCCATCTCCCCGGCTGCTTCCTGGCTCGGGCTCTGGGAGGCCTTCCCGGCTTTCCCCACGGAGGCTGGAGGAGGGGGCGGCGGGGCGGGTTTGAGCTTGGACAATTTCCCCTTGTCTCTCCCTGGGGACTCGGAGGAGGGCTTGTGCCTCCTCACTCTGGACTCCTCGGCAGGGGCCTTGCTGGTCCCTCCAGAAGCACCTAGCCCTGCCCTGCCGGTGGGGGGCGCCGGCTCAGCAGGCGTCCCCAAGGCACTGGACTTCCCAGCCTCGTCCTTGTGGGGAAGGCTGGAGGAAGGCGCGACCACAACCTGCCTACGGAGGAGTTTTGGGGTCAGGCTGGGAGGGCTGGAGCCCGGGCTGGACTCGGCCGTGTCTTTGAAGACCTCGTCGGCTGCTTCCTCGGTCTTCTTCACCAGCCTGGGTGGGGGAGTGCCTGTGCCTCTGGTCACCTGGTCAGACCTGTTCTCACTTGCCCGCTTCCGAGGCAGAGCTGGCTTCTCACTCTTGTGCCCTCCAAATGTGGACGAGTCAAACTGTCTTCCCGTGGACTGCAGATCCCGAGGCAGCGTGACCGACCGCCACTCGGTGTCCTTGGCGCCGTGGGGCACGCAGGAGGCGGAACAGGACCGCAGGAAGCGCTTGCTGGAGCTGCCGCCACTCTCCTCCTCGCTGGCTGCCAAGCGGCTGCTGGTCAGCGTGCTGGACTTTTTCCACAGGTGGGGTGACCGGAAGCCTGTACCCCCCGACTCCCGGAAGGCTCCATTGGGGACGCCAGCCCCGCTGCTGGGCTTTAGGGACTTGGCTGGCTCGGCTGCGTCCGCGGGCGCGAGCGCCAGCGCCCCGTTGCTGATGTCTCGGCCTTCTTCCTCCGGGGCCCCCTTGCGCTCCGGCTGGCCGTCCATCTCCCGGAAGGAGCTGCTGCGTTTGGGAGGCGTTGGGGCTGTTTTCTTCTTCTTCTTGATCAAGGCACTGAACAAGTTGGTCTTCTTGTCTTTGGGGAGGAGGCGCTCGTCTTCATTTAGGCCGCCATCCTGAGGACCTCGTTCTTTTCGAGGGAGCAATGGAGACACGGCAGGCTCGTGGTCCAGAGGATCTGAAACACATGGGGAAGAGTTTAATGACTCCAGGCCAAAGGCGACTGAGTGAGTGGGGAACCTGCCTGGATCAGCCGGCCTGTTCCTACAGAGCAGCCACGGGTCCGGGCACTGGGCTCTGACAGGCCTGCGTACGGTCCCACTGCCAGCCACCTGGGCGAGTTAGTTCTCTCTGCTCATCCCCGGCTTTCTCATCTATAACACGGAGGACATTAAACCTACCCACAGCGCTGCTGTGAGGATGTAATGCGATAACGAACGTGGAGCAATCACAGCTCTTGGCACGAAATTTCTCAGTAACTGTTGTCACTGTTGTTGGTATTATTATTAGGAAAAGCTTAGGTCTCTCTCCTTGAAGACAGCACAGCAAAAAGCGGGGACACCCCCAGTCCCCTCATCTCTTTGCTGGTTTCCTTTAAAGTAGCAGAGTCCCCTCAACACCACTATCTGGAGAGTAAAAAGCACGACCAGGACAAGCCCAGGGTCAGAACCTGTGCCTCTCGGACCAGTCAGCCGCTTGAGGCTCCCACGAGGACGGTCAGGAGGGAAGGGGCCACATACCACACGGTGCAACGACAATGGGCCATTATGCTTGGGAAACAAGATGGGTGACCTTTTAAAATTTTTAAATGGGCATTCTTTAAATATGAATAATAGCTCCTAAGAAATCTTTCTGCTGTTGCCAAGCTCCCCGCGAGTGAATGACAGAACTCTCCCTCCGAGGGCGGCTGCGAGCACGGTTGCCGTCAGTGCCCTGTAACTCAAAGCTGAGGTAGCGGGGGCCTTTGTGAGAACACCAGGCGGCGCACAGGGCTTCCGAATCAGGGGAAGCCAAGGACCTCCCCAAACCTTCATCCAGCGGAAGAAGGTGAAGAAAGTGAAATGCTAATGAATTATGCACAGCTCTATTTCAGGGCTGAACAGCTAATTGACACTCCTGGCTCACCATGAGATTACGTATCAAAATACCCGTCAGATGAATACTGATGGGCATAAATGAACACAATTGCTTATCAGTGGGCTTTTATAAGCCGCAAGTTTTCATAGCAGCCTCTCCTCCCCACACCGTTCCACGACCTGAAATCAGGGCCACTAACAGAAGGACGCGGGGTCCAGATTCCGGATAGTCTACATGCCATCAAAGCGGGGTGCGCTAGGTGAGCTAGACGGTCCGAGGGCGCGCCAAGAACGCACTCGAATTTAGGTTCATTTCTTATGTAAACCTTTCAAGTGTATACTTTTGCTATATTTTATAGTATACATGTCTGTGCAGTAGTACATACACATACCTATGTATAAGACCTGCACGCTCAACTTTTTTTTTTACATCTTTATTGGGGTAGAATCGCTTTACAACGGTGTGTTAGTTTCTGCTCTATAACAAAGTGAATCAGTTATGCATATACATATGTCCCCATCTCTCTTCCCTCTTGTGTCTCCCTCCCTCCCATCCTCAGCTTTTTAAAATTAACATGGGTACATGATGAAAAAAATTGGGAATCATGGGGTCCACAGATTCCGGCTTTGTCCTGCCCCTTCCCATTCACCCAGCGTGTGGCCCATCAGAGCATCACCCAGATGCTGGGCCTGCCTCAGACACCTCCATTCAGTTGGTCTGCTGTAGAACCGAGGCTTCTGTATCTTTTCTTTTTCTTTTTTTTTTGTTGGGGGAACTGCTAAATCAGAACAGTCTCGCTTAGAGTCAAGCCCGGCACATAGGAAGCACTGGATCAGTGTTTGCTAATGTTACCCCCGATAGCACCTTGAGAGCCCCTTTTCACCACTCCCACCGCCCTCGCTAGTCTAGGGAAGAGCACCAGAAACGGTCTCTTCTCAGAGACCACGAGGGGACACCAGCTCTCCAGCTCTCCACAGGTGTCTCCTGGCTCCGTCGGTGCCAGGGAGTTTTTCGTATCAGCGCTTTCACAACGAGCTGCTCTTCGTTTGGTTCAATATTTTATTATTGCTGTATCTGCCGCAAGAGCAAGCACAAATGCTGTGAATGATACACGAAAAGGTGGGTTTGTTCTTAGTAGGTTTCATAAGCACCACTGCCTAAGCCAATGGCTCCTAAATGACGGGGCAGGGGCTTGCTGTAGGAAAAGGAGAACCTTCCTCTTCTCGAAGCTGGACCACTAACACGGGGTTTGCCTGTCTTTCTGTGCAGTCTCCACTCACTGCTTCCCATCTGCCTGCACTGGCCCTGAGGGTCGACTCCCCCAGACCTCAGGCGGGTGCGGGTGGTGAGGACGTACCAGTCTCTCCTGGGCCCTTGGAGTGGGGCGTCTCGGGCACGTCGGGGGCGTCTTTGTGTTCGGCAGCTCTCCTGGAGGTTCTCGTCTTGGTGGGCAGCTCTGGGGCCTGCAGCAGAGTACCTGCAACCCCTCGCATGCCTTTCTTCCCCAATTCCTTTTCCACTTCTAAGAACCACCAAAAAAATCAACAACAAAACCAGCAGTCATCAGTAACGACGTCATTTTGGTATGTTGGTTTTCTTTTTCTTTTTAAGACAAGAGTAGTCATCTATACACAGTTACAGAAAAGAGATACACATCCTGAGGAAATAGTACTTGAGTAGTTTTCAGAACCCTGGCTGCAAGAGACAGAGGGCCACCCCCCGCCCAGCTTTCCGGTCTCAGGTAAGCTGCTGGCCCACGCACTCTAGCAGGAAGTGTGGACTGAAGGACTGGGCTGGGTCCCACACGGCCGTCCCTCCCATCCCAACCTCTCTCCCCACTGCAGGCACCCTAAGGACCAGCACTTTACCATCTGATATGCTGGATTCCTGGAACATTGTTTCAAAGGCTTGGTGGATTTCAGCGAAGGAGGGCCGGTCAGAGGGATTCCACTGCCAACCTGGACAGATGAGAACCAAGTCAGACTACCCGTGAGGCCTTGCTCACAAGCAGGGGATGAGAAATTCTCAAGGAAAAGTCTGGAAGTTAAAGCAGCATTCCAATCCTGCTAACCATCTTTTGCTATGACAAGTTCAAGTGACATATGCCATTGTGCCCTGTTGCAGGCATTAAGAATTTGGGAAGACTTTAGATACTGGCAGGAATATGGATTATAAAATGCCAGGGATACACTGACAGCAACAACTACATTTACAAACATATTCTTCCCAACCTGCCCCCAGCAAATGCAGAAAATTACTCAACCAAGCAGCCTGCCTCCTATCTCACCCTCACTTCATGGTTATCGAAGTCCGAATCCCTCACCAGTAAAGACGTGCTAATTAAAACAAGATGAAAATGAGGATTAAGGACTGACTGATAAGCCCCAGTGTAGGTGAGGACGTAGGGTCCCTCTCACATGTTTCTGGTGAGAATATAAATTCATATAAACTTTTTGGGAAAACAATTTGAGAAAATCTATCAAAACTTAAAATGCACACGGCTCTCTGAACCAACAGTTCAACTTCCGTAAGTACTAGCGTAACGCACAGAGGCATGTACGTATGAGGGTGCCGGTTCCTGTCTTGTGCATAATGGCAGAAGACAAACAAATGTCCGTCCAAAGAGGACTGGATGAATGAATAAATCATGTAATAGATGCCAGGCAGCTACGTAAGGAAAGACACGAGGCGAGAAAGTGGGAGAGAGAGCGAGAGAAAGAAAGAGCACAAGCTCTGAATTACGGACACGGAAAGACACGCCTGTTACACTGCTAAGTGCAAAAAAAAAAAAGTTGAGGGAATAAATTTTTATACATATATATAAAAAAACGAGTGGATAAAAGTCACCTGGAATATTTGCCTACTATACCAGAAATTTGTATTTATTAATAAGAAACCCAGGTTTGGTATCTATCAATCTCATTTTTGCATTAAAAACAAAAAACACTCACACATAAAATACTATGGGTAAATAAAGGCATACTGAAAAAGTGAAAAAAAAAACAGGTAGCAAACTGTTACATTAGTTGCTTCTGAAGAAGGGGAATGAAGAGAGGAAATGGAATACTTCGATTTTTTTTACTTTACATATATCCTCCTGCCCTGGGTATATGTAAAGTGCCCACAGAGACTTCTAGAACTGGCGGGGGAAGGCTCACATGCTCGCATGAGTTCGTAGACCTTCTCTGGGCAGCCTTCCGGGCGCTCCATGCGGTAGTCTTTCTCTAGGAGTTCATACACCTGGGACAAGTCAATTCCTGGGTAAGGTGACATGCCGTAGGTAGCAATTTCCCAAAGCAACACTCCAAACGCTAAAGAAAAAAGAAACAGCAGGATCGTTCGAGATGTGTAAGATTTAACTACACTGCACTTAAAACTGGTGAACTGTGCAGCAGACGTCAGAAGTTACACCCTCAGAAGCAGCTCAGACGCTGACATTCTACCCGGCTCTTAATTACCAACAGCCCCGGACAGAACAGGACAGAATGAGGTTTTCCGTTTACTCACGCCCACCGACTAAAACAGAAGGAGAGAAGAGGCCTGGGTTGCTCAGCCCCTCCAGGGTCTTTTAGGGAGCCTAGCCATCTTGTTGGGAGATGTGGTGGAAGGAACGTAGGACTGGAATTGAGGAGGCCATTACTACTCATGGCTCTGTGAGCAACTGGTCATGTGCCTAAGACAGGCCACCTCTCCTTTCTGGGTACATGAGATTATCTCTAAAGGCCCTTCCAACTCCAAAAATTTCATTAAAATCTTACAGAACGTTGAAATTCCAGGTCCCATTTAGGAACCAGAACTCCTTGGAGAAACAGGTGATTCAGGTCTGGGGCAGAGAATGAACCTGGAATATTTTATCATTCCAGATAGCAGAGATGCTATAGAAGACTATAGGGTTTTGTCAAAAGGACCAGGAACAATTTGAAGTCCCCATTGGCCAAAGATGAGACAATCTGAACGTCAATTTAAAAAACAACTGCAGTGGATTAATCAATAATATACTTAAATATATTTAAATCCAAGAGCTTATAATAATATCACAAAAGAAAAACAACAAAAACCTGGTCACCGTTGGAGGGTATTAAGAAACCAATTTGTTATCGTGGAAACCGGTAAATAATGGCAAGGAAGCAAACATTTATCCTATCTTTCCTGTATGAACTGTACCTTTACTATAGCCAAACAGTAGGGGAGAAGAAGTTTCTTCTTATAGAAGTATTGAGCTAATAAATGCATAAGGAATGAGAATTATCATTTGGCAACCCCTAATAAATCAGCGGATCTAGACCAAGAGAGAAAACTAAGAATTATGGGCCTACTGTTGAAAATGTACACCCCTTCCTATGAAGTACTCTTACTAAAAGAAAAACAAGTCAAACTCGAACGTGATCAAGCTGCCTCGATCCCAATACCCGTTATCTAGGGAGAGTGAAGACTGAAGAACATGACAGATCTCACCACAGGGGTACAGTGAGCAGAATCCAGAGTGTGGGAGACTTTAAAGGACAAATGACGGGATTTCTTCAACAAATAACTAGCAAGGGACGCAGAGGGATAAAGAAGGAATTTACACTGTAGAGGAGACCTAAGGGCCACTGTCAACTAATAGCACTGTGAGATTCCTATTTCCATCCCAATTTAAACACACTGCTTAAAAAAAAAAAAAAAAAAGGGCTTCCCTGGTGGCGCCAGCGGTTGAGAATCTGCCTGCCAATGCAGGGGACACGGGTTCGAGCCCTGGTCTGGGGAGATCCCACATGTCACGGAGCAACTAGGCCCGTGAGCCACAACTACTGAGCCTATGCGTCTGGAGCCTGTGCTCCCAACAAGAGAGGCCGCGACAGTGAGAGGCCCGCGCACCGCGATGAAGAGTGGCCCCCGCTCACCGCAGCAGCTAGAGAAAGCCCTCGCACAGAAACGAAGACCCAACACAGCCAAAAATAAATAAATAAATTTAAAAAAAAAAAGAAGAAAAGCATGACTTTCATGATTTCATTGGAAATTTGAACACTGACTAGATATTTGATAATATTCAGAAATGAATCTCAACTTGTGGTTATACAAATAAAAAAGTCATCTTTAAGAGACTTATATGAAATATTCATGGACAAGATATTATGCTGTCTGGGATCTGCTTTGAAATAACAAGGGTCGGGGGGGGTGGGCAGATGTACAGGATGAGAGGCACCATGAGGCGATGACAGCAAAGCTGGGTGATGGGTGCCTGGGGCACGTTAGGTAACTCTGTCTTCTTTAGTGTATGCTTACAATTGGCATAATAAAAAGTTCTTTTCAAAAAAGTAAAAATAAAATACTGTCACATGAGGCTTCAGAGGGTAATATTCTACTTGAATCCCAAACCAAACTATACAGCATTCTCTCCACAGAGGAAGACTCTGGGTGCCTGCAGGGTGGGCCGGCTGCCCCTGCAAACCTAGGCAGCAAACTAAGAGTGAAGACATAAAGATGGTGAGTGGGGGAAAAAAAGTTAATCTGAATTATTTTGGAAGAAAAAAGCTCGCTTTTACTTCATTTTGGACAGCAAACAGGGGAGAAAAGATTTTAAAATGAAAAAGAAGGAAGAGAACTAAGTAGTGAAAAAGAAATGAAAGAGCAAGAAAGAGGAAGTGAAAAAGCAAGGAGAGAAAAGAAAAACAGGGAAACAGCCCCACCCTGCGTGGGCGAGGGCGAAACCGGAGCAGCAGCCCTTACCCCAGACATCCGACTTGATGGAGAACTTGTTGTAGGCCAGGCTTTCGGGTGCCGTCCACTTGATCGGGAACTTGGCCCCGGCGTGGGCTGTGTAAGTGTCCCCTGTCATTAACCTGCTCAGGCCGAAATCAGCCACCTTCACCAAGTGGTTTTCCCCTACCAGGCAGTTTCGGGCAGCAAGATCTCTGGGAAAGGAAAAAGTTAATCTGTGAGAGTTTCCGGCTAGCTTTCCAGCTTCACAAGTCCACCACCGTTGTCTATAAAGGTGCAATACCGACAATGGGAAAATGGAGTCCGGGCCCCCTGGGGAGCAGCGCCCGTCCCTCAGCACCCACCGCGCTCCCACGTGCAGAGGGTGGCACAGGGAGCAGCCTCCCTGGCCCCATGACCTGGAGCAAGTTAATCACCCTCGGGTTCACTTATGCCAGCCATAAAATGAAGGTGATAATGACGGTGCTTACTTCTTAGGGTGGTTGTGGGTGGTAGTGAGTTAATAGGTAAAGCACTTCGACTGATGCCTGGAGAACAGTGTCATCTAAGTCTGTTCAGTTATTATTGCTCTGTGCCAGGCACGGGGCACAAACGCATAGGCCAGGCCTCAATCTCGAGAAACTTAAATCAGACTGAGCCTCGCTTGTCCTATTCAGACTTGATAGGACAAAATTTTAAAAAAGCCCACGACATCCTTTACCCAAATGTATTTCCCACTGTCCTATTTCTTCCTGATGCTTATCCAAATGTGTCCTATAAATTCTCCCCTGTGCAATCAGCTTCCTCTCGCCTCCTGATTCTCCCTGGGAAGTAGGGGTCTAATCTTTGGTTCACGGACATTAACCATGAAATCGCAAGGCAAACTGGAATGAGGGATGAGAAGACGCACCAGCTTAAGGCGATGGCTGCGTAAGATAGCCGGCTCATCAGCGATCAGAGGGGAAGGAAATACAGGAGAGTTGTGCCTAACAGGATTTTGGTAAAGCACTTTAAGTTTGCTTGAACGAAGAGAGAACGAACCTAGCCGTGCAAGGCAAACCAGGAGTCAAGAAATCTCAGTCTGCAGCCTCAGAGGGTTCACTTTCTTGAGTGACGGGAGCATCTGAAGGAGGCTCTCGTGGAGCAGAGAAAATCCGTCTTACGAGGAACCGCCAGCATTTCACACATGCTACCCTTGCTCCTCACTATGAAGTCTCAGGTACAGGTTTCATACTTGAGTTAATTGGGTAGGAAAGGTCACCACGGTGGCGGGGAGAGCGTCTTGTGTAAAAGACTCCGGCAAAGCCCATCAGGCCCCGTCCTGCAGAGGCCGTCACTTTGCTAGGAAGCCATTTCCACCAGTAAAGAATGCAAAGACCAAGATAATTGTGGCACACTTGAAGGTCAAAACACTCCAGGCTTTAAAGCAGCAAAGACGCTTAATTCAGAACTACGTATACACAATTCTGACAGTAGTGGAAACATCCCTGAACCAGATGACAGCAAGTTAAGCAGACAATGAAATGATAATAATGAAGAGAAGGAAAAACACGCAGCACAGAAACAAAACCCGCACACGGCTGTTACTGAGCGCTTGTGTAAAAGCAATGCCAACGGCTCCCGGGAAGAGGTCATAACTGATGAACCCCGGCCCTGGAGGAGCAGAGAGCGCTCTACTCCAGAGGGAGCCGTGATGATTAGAAGGGGCGCCTTTTATAAACTTCATTCAATATTCCTCTTAGCCCAAAATGGTTCCGAAGTGAAATATTCAATACTTTTCAGGCTGCGGATGAAGCGCTCCGGCGGTCCAGGGGCCAGGCCGGGCTGAATTTAGTCCCGGATGCACGCCCGAAGCCGGCGGCGTCAGGAACCTGGCGTCTGCCTTTGCTCCAAGGTCCGATGAGCTGCCAGCACTGAAGAGAGAGGCTGAGCCAGAAGACCTCGCGGGTTGGGCTTTGTGTCGAAGGATGCCCGCGCCCCACGCGCGCCCCACAGGCCCGCGGCGGGGGCAGCTTGGCCGGGCTCCTACCTGTGGATGAAGTTCTTCTTCTCCAGGTACTCCATGGCCGATGAGATCTGAGTGGCCATGTAGAGCAGCACCACGGCGTTCACCTCTTGCCGGTTACACTCCCTCAGGTAATCCAGCAGGTTCCCATAGGTCATGAACTCAGTGATTATATAGAATGGGGGCTCCCGGGTGCAGACCCCTGCCAACAAGACAAGGCTTCAGTGTGCTGCCCTGCTCCCGACTGAACACATATCACAGAAGACGAGCCCTGAAGAACTAGGCTTCCGAAACGGATTCGGACTCTGCCCCTGCGTCCTGGGCCCAAGTTCTAAGATGGTTCCATGCACTGGTGGGTTGAGATTATGTTCCTGTGGGAGGGACGTGGCCCCACTCTTTCCTTCCTCTCAAGCCAATGAACTTCAACAGGAAGAGGCTGCCACTGAGTTCATAAGCAAAGGCCGGGCCACATCAGACAAACTCAATCACTGTTAGTTTAACACCCACCGCCCACCCCACCGCCCACCCACCCCCCACCCCGCAATCGGGTATGTCTACGTACAGAATCACTTCCGTGAAGGAACTCTTGAAATTCTTAGGTTTCAGATGCCAATTTGCATTTGACTGCTTTGGGTATCAATTTAAAGTAATAACGTTCTCCCTCGCTCGCGTGGGCACACGGACAGACACACACACGCCCCCCTCCCACACAGGCCTCCTTTTACCAAGGGCTGGATGCTGGTGGGGGACAGATGTACAAATCAGAAACCTCAATGCAGTGAGCCACCCATCTCTTCTCTAATAGCACCTGTGTCACCCCAGAGGGTTTAATTAAGAGGCCCTCTCTCCAGAGCTCCATGCACTCACCGAGTAACTGTACTAAATTGGGGTGCTTGATCTCTTTCATTACTGCGGCCTCTTTCAAGAACTCTTCCACCTCCATGGTATCCTCCTGCAGGAAAAAAAGAAGTGATGACATTATCTCAGCAAGGAAAGTGCTGAAGTGGGGAAGTACGACCTGAATGGTTAATACAGACAGGAGCTTCCACGAACGATCATCCCGGTCCACCAGTCTCAACCACGACATCGCTCTGGACAGGTTCCAAGGCGGCCCGATCATCACCCCCAACGGCACGAAGAATTTTCCACTTTGGTGCTGAGCTTTGGAACTCTCACCCTGAGCACCACGTCAAGGCTGGCTGTATATGCTGGTGACTTGCCCTGGTGGCTCTGTGCAGACTATACTTGTTTC
This sequence comes from Delphinapterus leucas, assembly GCF_059928025.1. Taxonomy (NCBI): domain Eukaryota; kingdom Metazoa; phylum Chordata; class Mammalia; order Artiodactyla; family Monodontidae; genus Delphinapterus; species Delphinapterus leucas. The sequence continues at coordinate 119,602,070 of NC_143134.1, read as the reverse complement.
CATCACCCGTGGAGTTTGTGCGGAGCAAGGGAGATGTGTACAGGCAAATACCACAAACTTGGTGCCACTTCCCTAAGGAACAGCTGGCTTCCAAGGCCTCCCAAAATGCTTAATATATAAAAAAAGAAAAATCACTTGAAGAATCCGAAATGTACTTGATTTAAGAGAAGAGACCTTGGGGCTTCCCTGGTGGCGCAGTGGTTGAGAGTCCGCCTGCCGATGCAGGGGATGCGGGTTCGTGTCCCGGTCCGGGAAGATCCCACATGCCGTGGAGTGGGTGAGCCCGTGAGCCATGGCCGCTGAGCCTGCGCGTCCAGAGCCTGTGCTCCGCAGCGGGAGAGGCCACAACAGTGAGAGGCCCGCGTACCGCAAAAAAAAAAAAAAAGAGAAGAGACCTTGATGACAAAAAGATGTATAGCACTACTGAAGAACGATGCCTCAAGACACGGCAGAAAGAGAGGATGTTGAACTTCTTAAGAATGCGGTCTCATGGGGCTCTCAATGAAGCAATCAGCACTACCTGTCAGGTCAATTACTCACAGATCCTAAAGTAGTCTTCACTAGCAGCTCCCCTAACAACGGCTTCACAGGTACCATCAGTACACACCACGTTTTAGGCAAGTTCACAGTATTTAAATGCCAAGGGGAGACAAAGATATCCGCAAATGCCCAGAGCAAAGGCGATAATGTTTCTGCATTTCCTCACGTATCAGTCTGGAGTGCTGTTGTCGGCTCTGTTTTCAGGAGCCTGGCTGTGGGTTTACGTCCGGTAAACCTCTTTTTGACTTAAGGAACCCGCTGTCCTCTCAACTGACCATCAAAGCAAGAAGCAGGTGGGTGATACATGACACAGTCTGTTGCTATGAAAACCAGCAAGGGAAGCAGAACCCCACCCTCCACGTTTCAACATGGAGTCTGAGTGTGTCTGAAGAGCAGGCCTGCATGGGAGATAGGGAGAGAGCTACTTGGAAACTAGATTCCCCAAGAGAAGCTTTATCAGCTGTACTTTAAATGTGGAGCTTTATTTACACTGTACCTGCCGCTTCGGGAAACAAAGCGCTAAAGTGTCCTACTCACTGTGGCTAGTCGGCTCCTACCCTGGCACGTGGGGAAGACTTCCAGAGGACGGGTCACCCGTTACTTAGTGCTGTCTTGCTTTGGTCAAGCATGTTTACAAGCGAAGCATGACCAGTGAGGAGATGTGTCAGCCCGCTATCACTTAGCTTAGGGCTCGACGGGACTGAAACTCAGACACGGTTTATTGCTCTTTAAAAATGGTGAGCTGCTCCTAATGTCAACTGAACATCTTGGGTAGTCTCTGTGTCAAGCTGCGCAGGTGGGAAAAGAACACATCGCTGCTGCCACCTCACTGGCCGTTTACTTCTTCGGAGACCTGCCTGCCCCTGAACATGCTCAGCAGCCCACACCGTTTCTGGCGTTCAGTGCTCTGACCCACCAGGGTGACACGCCGCTACTGTCAACGGCTGGAGAGCCAAGTGCCTGCCGGAACTAGGGGATTCAATGCTGCTCACGGAAGGACCAGGGCCTTTAAGAACCTTGCTCAGCCAACAATATGTTCAAAGAGTAGCTCTCAGATGAAGCTTTCCAGATTTGAGGCACCACACAATGAGCCTCGCACAGTGAACTCATTTCCGATATAACACTGCTCTTATAGCTACTGACTCTTCTCTACAAGAACCATGTTCTAGGTCTTGAGAGGCATGGACATGCAAAAGGAACACTGTGGCTCTCAAAGGCATCCCTCTTCTGCCTTTCTCTCTTCATTCACACACACACACACACACACACACACACGAACCGCACGCACATGATGTGTGGACAGTATAAATAATTCCCTGTTTTTTCTTTCAGGACAATCGGTGTGAACTTGTCTCCCCCTGCTGGAATCAGACCTGGTTCAATTTATAATTTAAACTACTAACAGCATCCTACATTTCTAGCTGTGTTAAACTGGAAATATCCCTGATGCTGTTCTCCCTGTTATATTCCTTTACTTTTATTATTAAAATTTCCATCATTTTGAAGAGGATTCTTCCACTTACATAGTGAAATAGAAGTAATTCCGAATGATTCGGGCAAAGGCAACGCTCTGAACAAAAGCTGTGAATTTCAGTCTGGTCTGTCAAGGGGGGAGTTGGGTCAACTGCCCTCTCTTCATGAGGACTGACTGGCCTGGCCAGATGTGGACCAATGCTTTGGCTGGCACAGAGGTTAAGAGGATGTTGTGAGTTATACCGACCAAGCTCTGCTGCTGCGAAACCATGGTAAGTTGCCTACATAACAGATAACAGATTACCTGCGAACTTGTTTTCTCATCTACCAAATGGAGAGAACAGCGGTACCTGCCTCGCGCACAAAGAGTGCCGAGCGCAGTGCCCGCAACACGGTCAGCACCCACCCAATGGGACTCACTTTTATCGTTATTAACACAGTTGATCTCTACTCCTGAGAAGCAGACTAAACATACTGCTCGTGTGGAAGACAGGCTGGTTCTTTAATTAACTCTGGCTTTTTGGTCTTTCTCAAAGACACGTTCTTCCAGACTCAACATCTCACAGGTGTTTTCTCACCAGCTTCGCCCTTTTTGCTCACTGGCCTCATCCCCAAGAGTAGGAATTCTACAGCATAAAAAAGAACACTATTTTTAAACACAGCTCAGCGCCCCGCTGCCGTGGCACAGCTTTTAGAGCTCTCCATGCCTCCTCTCAGCAGGGACCCCCTGGCCGCAGTGCTGGGCTCGTGTCTAAGATAGATCAGTTTCCACGTTTCCGGTTCTTACCCGATGCCAGGGGAGCAAGGTTACAAGCACAGCGAAGTGCCACCCTGCACCTATCAGCTCGACCAGGGTCCACACACTGGAGAGATGGGGCAGTTTCCGAGCTAGACCGAGGAAGGTGGATGGTTCACAAACCAGGTGGGGGACTTGAAGCTCAAGTGAAAAGTCCACAGGAAACAATCTCACAGAGGAGCCCCCATGACTCTGGTTCCCCAGTACTGCGGCCGTATCCAGCTCCACGGCCAGAAGGGAAGCCGCTGCCCGAGCGACTGAGACATGGCAGTAGCCTGTCTCCCTAGCGCACAGCCCCCGTCCTGCCGTGAAGTGAGAGCCACCGCGTGCGACGGCCCAGTGTTCATGCTGTCCTGGAGCCCTTATTTCCTGCGGGGGAAGATAACAAACATAAAACCCAAACCAAAACATACTGTGTTGGTGAGGGTAGGGAAAACAGGCACTTCCTCCACACCAGTGGTGGAGTGCAAACTGGTTCAAGCTCTTTGATCCAGCAGTTCTACTCTGAGCTGACCTAACAGGACACTCTCCCACGTGTGCAAACAAGGAGAATCCCTGTGCACTGCCTGTAACAGCAGAGTAGTGGAAAGAAGACAAACGTCTACTGAAGGCTGGTGACATATTAAAATATATCCATACAAAAACAAGGCCACCTTACACGTACCGTCAAGGAATAACTGCCAAGACACATTAAGTAAACGACAGAGGGCACAGAGCAGCCGTGTCTATAGCACTGCCACATGGTTAAGCAAGATACGTGCATGTGGACTGTTTCTGGAAAGACACCAAAATCAAGGGTAGTTGAAACTATCTGTATATATTACCTATTGGAAAAATAGGTAAAGAATGGAGTACAGTGCTAAGTTTTAACTTTTTTCAACAGTGTTAACTTCTGTTATTTTAGTAAATTTGTCAGCTAGCTTATGAGTCAATTTTAATAACACAATTAGATTAACAGTAGACCTTTCCAAATTCTATTACGTGCACAACTGTTTCAAGAAAGAAAACTGACTTACAGACTTACTGTACAGCTCACCTGAAGCTTGGGGCTTCTTGTGCTTGGCCGCTCTCTTAGGCCTTTAACAAGGAGAGCGCACGCCTACAACCTGCTGAGCAGTGCCAAAATTCAAACTAGCCGGTCCCGTCAGGGCGCCTTTGTTGTAATTCCAGTTTCCCATCCATAGGGGCCAACCTAGTGCTCCCTTTTCTTCTCTTCGGGTCTTCCTTTTGCCCTGAAGGTATAGGGCCCAGTGGTGGATAAAAGTAGGGCCTCGCTCCCCCTGCTGGTTAAGGAGAGTCTGGTCCTGACCGCTGAGGGCCCGCAATACCAACCAAGGACAAGGAGGTCCGGCACAAAGAGGGGCTCAGTGAGAACCGGCTGAACAAACAAAAGCTTGGGCTAGAGCTGCAAGGATTTCCCAAGTAGTCTTCAAGAGAGAGGCAGATCGTAGCTACAGCCTGTGAGGGAAGTGAACGGGGGTGGGGGGGGAGTGATTTTTAAAATGCGTAACTGTGGCTTATGCATATTTTTCATGGTACGTGAGAAATCAGAACCAGAGGAACAATTTAAAAAAAGACCTGGGCTTTGGAGCGGGATGCCTGGGTTCAAATCCTGGCTCTGTCACTGCTGCCATGGAACTAACGCTAGGTCGGTTACTGAACCTCTCTCTGCTTCAGTTTTCTCAGCCTTAAATGGTGGTAACATCAGTAGCCTTCTCTTAAGGTGGCTGGAAGGATTAAATGAGATGCTCTATGTAAAGCCTAAAGCACTCAGACTCAGGCACGCAGTAAGAATCAATAAATATTAGCCATCACTGCTCTTTGGAACCCACTCAAACTCTCAATGTCTGTAGTGGAGATGAACGCCCCAAAGGTTGATACTAATCTTATTTGCCAAGTGGGAAACACACTGTACAGATGTTTTTTGTGCAGGGTGGGGTGGAAGGAGGGATAATTTATTTAGCAGTTGCTCAGTACCTTATTTTGGGTTAATATACCTCTAGAAAATGACACAGTCCCTTGGGACTTCCCTGGTGGCACACTGGTTAAGAATCCACCTGCCAATGCAGGGGACACGGGTTCGAGCCCTGGTCCGGGAAGATCCCACATGCTGCGGAGCAACTAAGCCCGTGCGCCACAACTACTGAGCCTGCGCTCTAGAGTCCGCGAGTCACAACTAGTGAGCCCGTGTGCCTAGAGCCCGTGCTCCACGGCAAGAGAAGCCACCGCAATGAGAAGCCCGCGCACCGCAACGAAGAGTAGCCCTCGCTTGCTGCAACTAGAGAAAGCCTGCACGCAGCAATGAAGACCCAACACAGCCAAAAATAAATAAATTAAAAAAAAAAAAAATAGAACCACGTTCACAAGTTAAAAAAAAAAAAGAAAGAAAATGACACATTCCCTTTTCCCTAATTAGCTACCACTTGGAGTGACTATTCACAGAAATCGATGCTACTATATTCTGTAATTTTTTTAATGAACTATGGGATCACAAGTTAATAAGGCTCTTAGGAAAAATAATTAAACGTATAATAAAAAGCTTAATAACACATCATTAGAGAAGTATGTTCTAGAAGGCACCCACTTCCCGATACTTCTGATGTACTGGTGTAAAAAAAAACCACCGCCGAGCTCCGGGGGTCCCTTCTCTAGAATCACCTTCTTCAGTTGTTTGCAAAGTCACGGCCCAGCATCAGCTGCCCGGCTCCGGACGCGCAGGCTCAGCGGCCATGGCTCACGGGCCCAGCCGCTCCGCAGCACGGGGGATCCTCCCGGACCGGGGCACGAACCCGCGTCCCCTGCATCGGCAGGCGGACTCCCAACCACTGCGCCACCAGGGAAGCCCTCTACCTCTTTTTAAAGTTTTCCAACAAGCCTTTCCTGGACTGCTATCTACTGTATTTTGTGCTTTTACTCTTGTTTTGTTTCTGCAAACCCTGGCAAACATGTGGGTAGCACCTGCGCCTTTAACAGTTCTGCAAGCTGGTCAAGGCCCAGTCTCCCTGGGCCTGGTCTTCGGCCGTGTGCCGCCCTGGGACACTGGAGCGCATGCCTCCCCGTGCCCTGGCCTGGGCTCTGGGAAGTGGGGCAATGGCTGTTCAGCTCATTCGAGGGCTCGCCAACATAGGTGTCCCCGAGTACAGCGAATCCGACCACCTTATTCCCGTGCGTCAAACCCTTTAACACGCCCCACTGCCTCCGGGACAGCGTCCCAGCTCCTCAGCCGGGTTCAAGGCCTCTGTGACTCGGCGAGCCCTCTCTGCCCTCTACTTTCCTCTCCTGGCCCCATTCCCTTGGCCAACTCCTGCTCGCCCTGCTCACAACTCCCGTTCTGCTTTCTCCCTGCTGAGCAGAGCTCACCCGTCCTTCCTCTCGTCCCCATGTGGTGCCACAGCTCTGAGCTCGTGCCTCTAACACAGCCCTTGTCACACCACACCGCAATTATTGTCATACTTGCCTATTTCTCCTACTAACTAGACTACTACCAACCAGATGATTCTAACCACCTAGACTAGCCTGAGGTGAAGAACTCTGTCCAATTTGTTTCCAAAATCCCAGTGTTAAGCTCAGGGTCTGGCAAATAAAAGTGAGGAGCTTGATAAATGCTTATTAAGTTGAAGAAAATCCTATCTGGAAAATATCCAGGGGTCCTCGAAATACCCATGCCACCACCATTCCCCACCCCCCTCCCCAAGCGTCCAAGCTAAGGGGACACAGTCAACATGAAGGGCAAGAAGCCACCTTTGGTTTCTGGGACTAAAGAATGCAATCTTTTCTCTAAAGTGTCACTTCCTATCAACCAGAGATCACAATTTCCATTTTATGGTGCCTCTGAGTGAGGGCAGCAGGGAAATGACCAAGTCCCGAAAAGGCGGGCTTTCTGGCTGCGTGCACCTGACCGACCTTCAAGAAGCACGCACACACTCAGGTTCATTTTTCCCAGTGGTGGGTGTTTCAGTTCTGCTTCTTTGTTAACAGCTGCAAAACGGGGCTCCCTCTCTCAATTTCTGTGCACAGGTCAACATAATGGGAGTTCATTTAAAGCAAGCGAAAGCCACACAGGGCAACACTAGGGGACACTCTCACCACAGCTAACAACACGGCTCACAGTTTGAAGGAGGCGAGGCCTGCAAATTGAACTTCCTTCCCTTGGCTCGCCAACAACCGCTAGAGACTACAAACGCCAGGCGTCAGTTGAGAGTGGAAGTCGCAGTGAACGACAGCGGGCAGGCAGTATCCGAGGCCCTGCGAAGCTCCCATGTCTCCTTGGTGCCTTCCTAGAGGAGGCAGCCCACACCTGTGCTTCCAGAAGTTTGGACATACGATGTGGGGAATGGGAACGTGCTAGAAACACCCAATGCACTTGCCTCTCAAATCCACCAACAAAAATCCACGGAAGAGTCAAACGCATTTTGGTTACATCTCCTACAACTCAGAGAACCGCCCCCCGCCGGCCTTCTCTTAACTCAGTAAGAAGCGATCCAAATGCCAAACAAAACAGCACAGAACCCCACGGCTTTAAAACACCCTTGCCACAGAATGAAAAACTCCTCCAAATGACTAACCTTTTTACACCAAAAAACCCACAGCACTTCTCAGCTCTCGGCATATGCGGAAACACACTGAGAATAAGAGGATGAGTCAACCCATACACAGAAACACAGCCAGCTCGAGCTGCAGAGTGAGGCCCCGGGCTGCGTGCACAGGCAGGCGTCGCTGCGCCCCAGCAGGCAACAGGCCTCCCTGAACTAAGGTGGTGCGCCGCCTTGAGGCGCTGTGAGCAGCGAGGCTCTCACTGGACGGACAGCTGGGCGGTCCCGGGCTTACCTTCAGGGTCTTCACGGCCACCGTCAGGCTGTACTTCTTCCACACGCCTTCGTACACCTCCCCGTACTGGCCTCCGCCCAGCTTGTGTTTCATGGTGATGTCCGTGCGCTCCATCTCCCACTTGTCGTAGTTCGGGGACACGCCGTAGACGGTGGGCTTGTTGCGCTTGGGGGCCGGATAGTGGAGAGTGGTGATGAGCCCGTCGGCCACCGTTGAGTGGTGATGAACCAGCTCGGCCAAAGTGTTGAAGCGGCTCTCCGAGGAGACGTAGAGCTGAGGGGACAGGGACGACCTTCAGCCACAGAGCGACACACACGCCAACAACTCCGGAGGCCAGCTTCGCTGAGCCTTAATTTAATGCACAGCAGAACCTCAGATAAACGACTCTCCACACAGGGCCGAGTGTTCAGAAAACCACTTATGTTGTGTTCCTCCATGACCTCCTCCACCGGCCTAATATTCACGTGTCTGGTTCTCTGTAACCATTCTGAGCCCAGCGTAAATGTCCATGACGTAGCCCCTGACCAGCCAATGTACAGTCATCACCCAGCACCAGTTAGTCATCATATCACCTGTCTTACTTCTCTGCGTTGCACTTACCACTAGCTGGCAACTCCTTGTTTATCTGCCTGATTACTGTCTGTCTCCAGCTACTAGAATGTCAGCTTCATGAGAACAGAGCCCTAAGCTGTCTGCTTTTATCCTGTATCCCCAATGTCCAGAACAAGAAATGAGCACATAACAGGTACTCAGTAAATGCTGTTGATTAAATTAATAAAGAGTAGAACTTAATAAGCATTTGCTGACTGGAAAAGAAAGTAATTTTTAATTATTATTACCTAAAACCTATAATTATATCATTATCTAGAACTAAACAGTGATCAGAGATGAAAATCACTATAAAACATAAATCTCCTTCTCATTCCTGCTCCCTCGATTTGGGCTGAGTACGAAGCATCAGAGGGCAAGACTTGCAAATCCCAGCAGTATGCCCACGTGAGATGCCCCGCCAGCGCTCTCCCAGAACAGGGTGGGGACCGAGAGAGCCGCACAGAGGCCGTACAGCCTCGTCCGGCACAGGGAAGTCAGGAGAAGGGATATGAGACACAAGTGCACGTGAGTCTCTAACTGAGACCTACAGCGGGTGAGAGCCCGTGCAGGGAGCCCCTCCCTGGGTCATTCGCGTCTGGGCGCTGCGAAGGGGAGGAAAGCAAAGGTGCAGGCCGGCAGAGAGCAACAATGTGGATGGTGACGGCTATCTTTCTTCTCCTCTCCTTTTTGTTTGGTTCGGTGATGTAGTGAGGGGATACTTCCTTACCAAAACCAATTCACATTAAAATTCACATAGAACATCTGGACTCCACGCACACAACTGAATCTGTTGGCTCACTAAGGGCAGCCCATGATCGCTGAAGGTGAAAAGGATACTAAGAATCACGACTAGGTGTTCACTTAAGACGTGCCCAAACTGCAAAGACACGGGAAGGAGGAAACGGATTTGGGACAGTGGTGATGCCTGAGGCCAGAGGGACAAAAAGGGACAGGATCAGTCAGCTGTAGCTGTAATATCTTTTACTACTTAAAAAAAAGAAACAGGAAGAAAAAGCCTGAAACACATATGGCGGGGCCAAGGCCTGGGCTGTTGGCGATGGCAGGCTCCATTACCTTCTGCATGTTTGCAATGTGAGATAATAAAAATACTTCAGAAGAAGGAAATAACAACAAATATACAATCTGAACCGTCTGTAATTCTCAAGAGGGTAAACAGGAGTCTTTAACAGGAGATTTTATTTTTCCTTTTTTGCTTGGGGAGATGACAGACAAATTTTTAAAAATCATGCAAGTCAATGGCAAACTCTGGCTTAGAGATTTATAATTTACAATCTTTCTGTAGCAATCCTACTAAAATAAAATTCTGAGCAACCCAAGAACTGTCCAGAAAGGTTCTGCAGCCCTGGGGACCTCGTCCCTCTGGAAGACGGTGCCTCTGAACAACGGCAGGACCTTTCAGGGTGAGGAGGCAGCCCGCGAGGAGGCCCTACTTTTAGACCTCGGGGCACCGAGGAGAGACCTCTAAGTGAACCACTCTAGGGAGAGGCCATGAGCCTCACTCAGGCCCCTGAACGTGCCAGGGGCTGGGTCGGGGTGGGGGGCAGAGGCGGGCACCGCTGAGCCTGCCCTTAGCTTAAGGCCCGCACGTGGACAACACGGCACTCTCCTCGGTGTTAGTCACCAAGGCACGTGCAATTCACAAAGATGATGGAGTGGGGGATGCAGGGAGAGTTCCAAATCCTCGCCCCTCTCTGGAGAAGTCAGCTGTCCAACTGCTTCACTACAGGCTGCAAATGCTCCAAGCCCTCTTCTCTCTGGCTACTCAGCTGGTGGGCACTTTTCCTACTAAGGAGGGACGAGAGGAGAGAAAACCCACTCCAAGAAGGCACCCACTGGAGCCACAGCACCCCTCCGCCTTGGAAATCACTGGCACAGTACACGCAAAAGAGCCTGTTTCACTTGCTGGGCTCCAGGGGCAGGTCGCCTGGGAGCAAGGCTCATTACCTATTTCTCCCTGTCAGCCTGAAAGGAGCACTCCCCAGCCCCAAGATTAAGTTCACTCAACCGCCCAGAATGCTAATGGCTCCCCGAAGCCCTAGTTTATGCAGAATTTGTTCTTGGTCTCAGCTGATTCCCTCTCAGGCTCCTTTATTAGAGGTTTCAGAGTTATGGGAGGTTTCACTGAATGGGCAAACTTCATCTTTTTCAATAATTAAATTTACAGACCCCCAAACTTAGTTCATTTTTCAACATAAAATACCAACATACCAACACATTAAATATTGAAACTCCCTTAAATGTACGGCGCAGCCATCTTCTAACAGTCAAGTCTGGTGGCTTCCTTCTGATTAGTGCTAGTTTGGGGCAGCATTTTGCTAGCGAACTGGGTAATCTTCATCAGGAATTCATGGCATGTTCACAGAAGAAAGTGAAATTAGTGTTATGAATGGCACGTCATTATGCTATGCACCCAGTTACATAAACACTCTGGGTGCTCAGCCAGGGTGTGCCTCTTCCTAATCACGCAGGGACCCGAAAGATAGGACTTGTCAAAGAAACTCACCAGAAACAGCTTTCCCCCTGACAGCCAGACTCACAGGCTTATCGGACGTGTGCAACCTTTGGCTGCCTCAGACCCTGGAGTCCCACCTGGGACGTAGTATGTACAGGCTGCAAGGCCAGGAAGTGACCCCCACCCCCCACCCAACCTCCAAGCTACTCAAATACCAGCAGGAAGGCAGTGTTTAATAATGAAGCAGTACTTAATAATAATGCTCCCGGTCTCCTCAACAAGGGAAGATCAGCTACGGTTTAGCAGGCTTTTCACCAGATGCCTGCACCTGCTGACCAGTGTCCTGCCACCTCTACTAAAGCTGATGCCCGAATTCCACTCCTGTCAACTCAAACCTGTCACTTTAGGAGACCATGAAAATCAACGTCAACTCTTGGAGAAAAGGAAGGACAGGAAAGACTCTATCAAGGGCTATAATCGTGGGGCTTGGTGGCAGCATCCCACCCAGGTACATAAGATGCAGGCACAAATAACCACAACAAGTGAAGAACGACTGGGGGTGGGTGGTGGAGGAGGAAAATCAGTCTTTAATTCCACTACATTGGCAGAGGATTCCAAACTTTAAGAAAGCAGTAAGAATGAAAACCAAATCCCAGGGTATCTGAGGGCTGCTAAGACTCTCGGGACGCCTAGGAAACAGCAATGGCTCAGTTTGGTATGGTGCTTTCAAGAGTCTAGCCTGAAACTCCCAGAGTCCTAGGCTCTGGGCCCTGAGCCGGTGGCCCCAGGCTGACTGACCAACTGACAATGGCTGCTGAAAGCTCAGGAACATGGGAGGGAGGTCAAGCAGAGCCAAGAGGGTGGAGGCAGAAAGAAATCCTTTGGGGCCTTAGAGAAGAATCTTCTAAATTCAGTTGTTTTCTAAAGATTAGCTAATTTGAAAATAAGAATTAAAACTTATTCAACCCCAGCCTATTCCTCCCACCAAACTTTAAATTTTCCCTTTCGAAATCCAAAAAGGATTGCATCAAAGCTCTGCTATGTGAGCAGCTTTTTTTCAACGCCAGGCCACACTGTCCCATGCGTCGTTGTAATACCCCCCCTTCCCGATTCTGACACTGTTCCACTCATTCCAGGAATATAATCCCACCCAACAGAGCCCCCTCGAGTGTGGCCTGATGACCCCGTGGGTTGAGAAGTCTCCAGGTGCTCGGACAGCTGAAGGGAGAGTCTTTGCCGGGGAGGGAAGGAGGAGGGCAAGATGCCCAGGTCACTCTGATGAGTAGCGGATACAGCCTGATCAAATGGGTTCCTTGTGCCCTACCTGGAATGAAGGGAACCACCTGGCACACATGAGATTTTAGACAGAGGGCTCAGCTTCCTCGTCAGATGACTCTCAAATTCTGCAGATCATGTATCCACGTAGGCTTTGCTCTCCCCCTTTTAACCATATTTTAGACCAACCCCCAGCTAATGAGTTGTCAGACTAGATCATGCCTGCCTGCATCCGTTCCAAGGACGCTGATTAAACAGCTCCAGGGAAAAGGAACCATTATCCTGTTCAGGACAAACCTCAACTGATTACCGTGGTGCAGCGGGGCTCGCCCTGGATAAACGGCACAGATGGGAAGCAAGCTGTCAGCTCCAAGAAATCACCTCCCTCATGGGCGGCGCACTCTGGTGTTCTAATTCACTAAAAAGGCACCCTTGTGGTCTGAAGCCAAGGTTTCAAAGGGCCCAGCGCCCTGGAATACATCCCCCAGAACGGAGGACCTAGTTCCACATCGGGGACGAGAACAGTGACGTGAAAAGCACATTGATGATGCCGACCTCTGGTCACACATCGAAGGCAGACTATGCTGTCCGTCCTACAGACTACAGTGCTGGTATAAAGACATGTGCAATGACGAAAAGGATCAGATACTGGCAATAAGGACTCTAGCCAGGAGACTTTGAGACATGTGGAAAAAACAACAGATAAGAACACTGAAGAAAGAAACGTATTGTGCATTTGTATGGTACAAATGAATGTGCGAGGAGAGCCATGAAAATGCTAGCAAGATTAAGAAATGGGAACTAGGGACTTCCCAGTCCCCAGGAGTTCCCACTACTTCCCAGTAGTTAGGACTCTGCGCTTCCACTGCAGGGGGCGTGGGTTCGATCCCTGGTCATTGGGGGGTGGGGGGGGCTAGGATCCTGCATGCCCCCCCCGCATGGCACGGCCCCAAAAAAAAAAAAAAAAAAAAAAAAGGAACTAAACTAGCCCTACCAGATATTAAAACATATTATAAAGCCATAACAATTAAAAGTGTGATTCTGGCATATGAACAGACAGACCAATGGAAGAGAGCAGACCTAAATACATATGCAAATTTGGTATACCTCAAATACACAGGAAAGGATGAGTTTAGTAAATGGCATAGGAAGCACAGGTATATTAAACATAATGAGATACCATCTTTACCAGTCAGTGACAGGGATGTTTTTACAAGTCTGAGAATATACTGCTGATGAGGGGAAGGGGAAACACGCACTCTCACAGCATTGCTGGTGAGAAAACACATCTGTACAATTTCTAAAGAAAGTAATTTGGCAATATCTACACAAGCTTTAAATACACATAAACTCCAATCAGTTCTAGCAACTTACCTTGCATATGCTTGGACTGGACACAAAGAAGTATGTGCAGTGTATTTTCAAAATGCCAGTCGTGACCCACTAGTGGGTCTATGAAATAAACTCAGTGCATCGTGACCAGGAGTTTCAAAAAAAATGAAACAGAACAGAATGGTATATAAAGTATCAGAATGCATTACGTACAGTAAGAGTAAGTAGGGTTTCATGAACCTTCTGTTCCTAGTGTGTGTACTGGATGGTGATGTAAAACTTTTTTTTTTTTACAGTGGGCTATTTTTTTTTAAAGGTTTGAAATCCACTTTACAACAGCATTATTTATAACAGCAAAAGATTGGAAACAGCCTAAAAGTCGGCCAGCAGGGGACTGTTTGAATAAATGATGGTCCATCCATGCTAGGCAGTCATTAATAAGAATGAGGCAGCTCTGAATGTGCTGCCATAAAACAATCTCCAAAATATATTATCAGGTGGGAAAAGCAAGATGCAGAACAGTGTAGATTATGCATCATTTGTGTTTTTTTTAAAAATATAAACATATATATACTGGGGAACTCTGCAAGAAACTGGTCCCAGTGGTTGCCTCTGGGCAGGGGAACTGAATTAGGAGACAGAATTATGTTTCACGGCAATTCATTTTTTTTTTTTTAAACCATGTGCATGCATTACATATTATTAAAAAAATACATACACCATCTGGGCCCATCCCGACAATCCACCTACCTACACCCTCAACGACAGCATGGTGCAGTGGAGCAGACAGTGGAATCTGAGCCTAGTTCCCATCAATTACTCACTATGTGATCTTCAGCAAGAAATTTTATCCCTCTAAGCCTTCATTTCTTTAATGCAAAAATGCAGCTGAAAGCAGTATCTGCCCTGAGGACTAACGTGAGGTTTAAAAGAAATGAAGACTGAAAAATGCCCCAGCAAACAGTAGGAACTCAGTAAATGTTAATTTCTCCCTTCCCTTCACGGACTCTTAATGACTGTTTATATGATGACCACAAAACCATATATATCAACTCCTTTACAAAACTACAGTTCGGGTTTGGAAATATACGGGTATGACGTGATCCCATTTTTGTTTAAAAACTGTGTGTATATATGTATTATACACACACACACACACACACACACACACACACAAATGTGATTTTATCTATAGAAAGAAAGCCACGTACCAGACTTGTTTGGGGGAGGTGCTATTAAGGTGGTCTTTCACTTTAAAAATAACCATCTATTGTGTGAATTTTCCTCACTTAGGATAAATTACTTTCATAATAAGAGATTTTTTTTAAAAAGGAAGAGTCTTAGTGTAAGAAATACGTCCAAAGCCCAGCAGACGATCCACTTATCTTATGAACCTGCTGATAACCAAACTCCAGCAGGACAATTAGAGAACCACATCAGCCTGTGGACTTGTAACGTCACACGATCGGTCCTCAACGGAGGGTCTTTAACAAGGCCAGTGGGATGATGCCTGCTGTTTCAAACATCTTCTTGGTTGAGCTTTGTTGCAAAACCTTATCAACCTAGCGGCAGGACCTCTTGTCCCCACCCTGGCCCGTCGGCTCCCCTGCCTGGGGCCCCCTACCTTGCCATCAGAAGCAGTGTTGATCCTGTAGTGGTACACCCTCCCTTCGTATCTCAGTGAGATGGACCTCTGCCCAGGACTGCTCTCGCTCTCCCGAACCAAGAAGCTGCCATTGATCCCACTGCTCAGCAAGTACTCAGCGGCGTTGCGGGACACGGGCCCATGGTACCAGGAATGTTTCTCCAGACTGTTGACTGGCGTGATGTAGTTGCTTGGGACCCACCCTTGGCCATTTTTAGTTTGGGCTTCACACCATTCCCCATTGTGATTGTAGCCTAAGACCCGGAGCTTTTCACCTTAGAAGAAAAGAACCAAATCAGACATATCAGTTTTAGAAGCTAATTCGTTCATTCTCATATACTCTTCTATGATTACTAAAGATCTCCAAATTCCTAAATACCTATTGCATTTTAACAAGTCCACATAAATATATGTATTTACAAGCGTATGAGTATGAAGCTTCCTGTTTATACTGAATATGCAGATAAATATATAGCCTCAGTTTTTATAAATCTATTACTCAAGTGCTTTGTTTCTAATATAAGGAAGCTTTTAGTGGAAAGATACTTTTTCTTAAAAAAAAAAAAAAAAAAAAGTGTTTTCAGTGTTTGGTCCAGATGTCTTTTTCAATATAAAATAGGGAAAGCTCTGTTTTTGCCAAGAACTATGCAGGAACTCTTCTCCTTAAGGAAAAGTGACGCTTGTAAGGATGCTGTTAGTTTTTCGGGTCTCTCTGCATTCCAAACTAAAGCTGCTCTTTCCGCCAGCAAAGGGGCAGCCAGTCCGGCTCCGGCTTCCCCGGATTTCTGTCTCTTGCAACCATCACCAGCTGCCCACAGATATTTTACCTTTAGTTATGCTTAAAGTGTTATCCCCACTGGCCACAAAATCATACAGTGCAACGAAAAGGTTGGGGTCATTTTCGCTGGGACCAGCGAGAAGGTTTTCCTTAGAGTTCCAACGAGCTGCTTCGCTCAGACCCTGGGGCTCGAAGTCAGATGCTACTGGCCTCTGAAGGGCTTCTGGAAGAGAAAGAGAGAAACAGAAGAAAGAAACAGGGAAGAAAGTTTTATTCTCAGGAGCAAAAAAGTCTGTGTATCCAACATTATATATATTCTTAATTTATTCCATTTCTTAACATCTGCACGTATTATTAGCTATTAATCAGAAAGGTGATTAAAAAAATGGACTCTTCCTTTCCCAAATCTTGTGAAAAACCCTAAATATTTGCATTCCAGAGTGGTAACTACCGTTCCCAAATGGTTTAAACTTTTTAAGTTCACTAATTCAAAAAATTCAACTAGAAACAGAGACAGTCCATCCTCACACGTCTTTGCCGTTGCTTATGTTATAACATGGAGCAAAAGTTTCTTGCTTTAAAACATTTTTAAATGTAGGAAAGTTAATAAACGTACATAATTTAAAAGTCAAATAGTGCCGAAGAGCTTATAATGAAGGACAAACAGTTTCCATCCCACTCCCCTCTACACCCAGAGGCAACAGCTGTTTTCTTGGTGACCACCTCCATCTCTCTGAACAGAAGCTGTATCATTATAATCGCTGTTCCCTCTCCCCCCCATCCCTCCTGCACCAGCCTCTACTGGTCACCTTTGCATTTTCCGTAACAGACTTACACTTTTATTTCTTTTTCTTCCTGCTAGAGGCCATCTCTCTCAACTATTTACCTCACAAGATAAGGATATTAACATCCTACCCCCTTCCTTCCAGCTTTCCCCCCTCTACACTCAAAGTATGGCCTTCTTTACATTTCCTTCCACTTTGTGTAAAAGAAATTCTGTTCTTCTATTCTTTAATAAAGTCTTTCATTTTTGTCTATAGGTAGATTCTAAAAGTTGAAAACCAATCAACATCTTTTACGTTAGGAATGTGTGACTATTACTCACTGCAGGGTTAAATACAGTTCAATATTTTTTCCTGAAGGTTTTTCTTGTCGTTCTTTTTTTTTTTGAACTATGTTCAAACTCTCCATGGGTCCTTTCACGCCAGCAAATCTACTCCAAGTAGATCTTAACAGTTATAGAATATTATGGCTAAGAGATCAAACTTTTAAAAAGGGGGAAAGGGGAAAATTCTAATTTGAGAAGAATGGAAAGACCTACCATCTGTTTACACCAAACATAAATGGCAACAGAACAAAATTGTTTTAAATTTCCCTTTTTATGGATTTAGAGGACCCCCAAACATCTTTTCTTGGGCAGTAACACCCAGCTCAGGGATGGGCGTGATTCTGCAGCACTCCCTTCAAAAAAGACACTGGAGGTACCTGATACATCTGAGAGACTAGCCTAACTTCCAGGAACACAACTGGGGAACTTTCAGAAACAAGCATTCTTTAAACTATCTCTTTGGAATAAACCAATAGAACATAAATAAGAAGGCCTCTCAATTCTAGCTTTTGTACTACTGACTATAGTGAACCTTCAGGAATTGTTTTTCTAAAAGAGAAAATCCCCAATTACGTCACTACTGTGCTTGGTAATTTCGTTTTATGAATCTTGAGGGCAAAGATAATTTCAAGGAAGAGCGCCTTGTAACACTACCATTTCCTAGAATGTGCAAAAGGCTTAGTGATGCGTTAGGCCCTGTTCTCTGAGTACTTACTTACAGCAGCTCTAAAAGTGTATCTAGTGCCATCGTGATCACAGACTGACCGATTAACCAAAAAAACCTGGTCAAAGCAGGGAATTTTTGAAAATTAAAATCTGTGATCCCCTAACCCCACCTGAATGTACACTGATTTGCTAGTCTTGACAACAGGGCCAAGGACTGTCCTTTTGAGTGTGGGTATGTGTTTACAGTTGGATGTTGTCTTACCATCCTACCTATAATGCATCATCTCACTTCAGCTTCCTACAGGTGGAAGAAGAAGCTGGAGCCATTCGATATGTCATCCCAGTACAATCCCTTCCAATGTTTATAGGTGTGTCACTCACACCTAGTCCTGTAGCAATTTTTAAAAAGTTACCTGCATTTACAGAGGCTATCTAAAACATTCACTTAAATTTTCATAGAGACAAATCTCTGTTCACATTTGGATTTCACTGGTTTCATATTAACCAAGTAATTAAAGCAACAAGTGTATCTGAAATAAAGAGGTGTAGAAAGAAACACAAGTGGCTCTGGGTGTGGCTGTGACTCAGGTGGTGGGAGCAATGTGTGGTAGTGGAGCGGCTGCCCTACCCCATGGGCACCAGAGAGGCATGTGTTATGAAGGAAGCCGAGCCGCTGGTCGCTTCAGCAAGTCAGTTCGGTGAAAGCAAGTCAAAAGAGCTTCTACTGTCGTTACGTCGATATTAAGTAAAATTATTAGGCAAAGGATTCTTTTTTTTTTTTTCTTTACTCATTTATTTTTTTTAACATCTTTACTGGAGTATAATTGCTTTACAATGGTGTGTTAGTTTCTGCTTTATAACAAAGTGGATCAGTTATACATATGTTCCCATATCTCTTCCCTCTTGCGTCTCCCTCCCTCCCACCCTCCCTATCCCACCCCTCCAGGTGGTCACAGAGCACCGAGCTGATCTCCCTGTGCTATGCGGCTGCTTCCCACTAGCTATCTATTTTACGTTTGGTAGTGTATATATGTCCAAGGCAAAGGATTCTTAACATAAAAGAACTCTTGCATATCAAAAGGAAAAGATAAAACCCTCCTCTATGGAAAAATAGACCAAAACTAGGAATAAGCAGCACACGGGAAATTTAAATTACCGTTAAACACAGAAAGCACGTCTACCCTCCTAATAATCAAAGAGGGTAGACATGCTTTCATGTCTTTCATGAATTTCAAAGCAAATTCTCCATGAAATTGGGCAGGGACATTTTCTTGAGGCTAACAGGGTAAAACTTCAATGAAATGGGCACTCTCATACAATGCTAATAGTTGGTATAGATATTGCTGTAACATTTTAGGAGAAAAACTGGAAATGTAAACCGAACTGAGTCTTTAAAGAATTCCATCACCTTTGACATACTGCTAGGAATTTATCCCAGGAGACCCACACAATGATTTGTATATACTGATTTTTAAGTAACAGCACAGAAAAGGAAAGGTACACAATATTTAGCAACACGAGATAAGTTAGTTCGTGGTCCATCGATAAAATAGAATACATTCGTAAAGCCATTCAAAATATTTTTGGAAAAAATATCTAATAACTTGGAAATATACTATAACAATCCCCCATTTCATAAAAATTGAAAAAAAGTCCAGAAGGAACTATATCAAAATGTGAACAGTAGTTAATGCATGGTAGTATGTTAACAGTACCATTAACAGTAATTTAACTTGGGGTGGTGGGATTACGAACATTTTAAGTTTTCTTTATTCTTTTCTGTATTTTGGCATATTTCTCACAATGAACGTGGATTGTTTTTATAATCAGAAAACAATTACAAAAATTAAAAAACCTGTCATATATAGAAGCCAGCGGACACTTATATAATTGATCGTCTAACATGAAAAAGTACACAGGGTGGGGAGGGAATCTCCTCAAGCTGTCCTGAAAAAGTATGTGTGCATTCCCCTCCAGTGTCCCAACTTCGTGGCCATGAGCACACGACTTGCGCGGACCAGGCCTACACAGGAAATTAAAGCAAAGTCATGAATACAGAAATGCTTTTCTTCTCAAATGCCATTTGACCTCTTCTATCAAACATTCTGCAGCATCTGGATTTTATCAAAGTTACATAATCAGGGGAAGTAGCCTGGAAAACACCTGGAATAGGCAGAACACAGATACTGGCTCAGGGTTGACTGTCGACTTAAAAGTATGGGTTAAAGAGGGACTGTCCCTAACGTGGAGACAGATGCTGAGAATTTCATGTGAAGGGATGAGGCCTTTGTCAGGAAGGAAAGGGCCTCCCACAGCTTTTTGATTCAACAGGACGTCAGGAAATCCAAGGCAGCCTTTCAATTTTCCTCTCCAATTCTTGCTCCATTCCACAAATTAATGGCCAAAGCCCAAAGGGAAGTATTGCTCATGCTTGCCTCTGGATCGAGACACTTAAGTGTAGCCACAGTCGAACACCAAAACCTTCCAGTGAATTCCCAATCCAGGCTGATGTCAAAATTGACTCACAATGTATAAATGCCAAGTTCCTTGCTTCATTTCACAGTGAACTATGCTTGTCAACCTTAAAAATGATCACAGTTTACAAGGCCAAAGTTGCAGAATGTACTTAAATCTTCCTTGCTTAATACATGAACTTCCTGCCAGTCCCAGGTTAGGCCCCCTAAAGGATTCATTAAAAAAGGATGCCCCAAACAGCTCCCCTCTTCTGTTCTGCCAGTGGAAAAAGGAATCTTAGCATCTATTATTCTTAAAAATCTTAAAAAGTTTAGTTAACGTTTTCTGCAGCATCCTGAGTTACATTTTTAAAATATTTTTTATATCTTCAAAAATGTCTCCCATCTCATTGAAAATCCTTTTGTTATTTCACCACATCTTTAATGAAAAGGTTCCTACTCACCAACAAAACTCAGGAAAAGTCATATACCAAGAATGGTGCTATCTAAAAAAATGCCTCCAAAGCTCTAAAAAGCTATGGCTCCAACTATGAGAATAGCAAACTGAAAATTCTGTAAGAACAATGCCGTAGAATGCACTGGATCTGTGCGTGATTAACTTATTTGGACAGTATTCTAAGAAAATAGCTTGGGTCTTTAAAGTACAATTTAAAGAGCATTCTATACAAAGATAATCCTTTCTTAAAGTTGTGAGTCACTGATCAAAAATGTTTACAAAAGATTCTCCCATATGGCATATCTGTCTAGACTTTCAGGGGCTGCTGCTGGAGCTGCCACTGGCAAAAAGCAGGAGGAAGTAATGTGCTACTGCAGTCCCGAGGGGAGGGGAGGGGAGGGGAGGGGAGGGGAGGGGAGACTTCACCTCCAGGAAAAACATCCCTGGGAAGCTTCCCACCTTCCTGTTGGCGCTCGTGCCCAAGGTCACGGTTCCTTCTAGAGTGAGAGCAGCCAGCTCTGTGACAGTCATTACTATCCACACTGGGGCTCTCACTGGGGTTCAGGGTGGGGGAGGGGCGCGAGCGTGGGGCGAGTCGCGGGTGATAAACATTCCCTTCACTTTTGCTCACATTCAGTCATTGAAACCCTGGTTGCTTTAGTCTTATTTCCTTTGTGGGCCCTTCATTATTATGCTCTAGCTCAAGGAACCTCTGTAATTTAAAAATCTATAAAACAGGTCCTTCAGAAAAGAAGGCAGCCTTCGCGTTTTACTTCATACTCGGTTCCAGCTGAGGAGATCACGCTCAGACTATTTAACAGTCTAATACAACTTTTTATGATATGAGCTTAGAGGAAAAGTATTGTTTCCCACAATCTGAACTCGATGAAAGCCATTTTATCTACATTCTACATGGTCCTTTGTTTTGTATTTTACACCCTCACCCGGAGCAGTTAAAATTATTTAAAAAAAAAAACAAGTTTAGCTGAATATAGCCTTGGCATTAAGTTCTCACTCTGAACAAAATGTTCCCAGCGCCCCAAAACACTGTGTCAGCTGCTGGGGAGCAGGGGTAGGGCAACGTGGTAACGATGCAAGGAATCATCACACAGCCTCTGCTCCTTGTGGGAGAAACACAGTTCATGAAAACTGACACACCCTCAAAGCAAAAGTCTAATAGAAGATGGGCGCTGTCCTGCAGATTAATTGATAAGGACACAGACACTGAGGGCCAGGAGTTGTGAGGGGGGCGAGCTCAGTAGGAAGGAGGTGGACCCTGAACCAGACCGTGCCTGGCAAGAGAAGCAGGGTTAACACCGGGACCCAAGGCTATAGCCTGACACATCAAGGCTACTAAGGGAGGGGTCTTCAGTTGGGCTGTGTTGTGGACCCTCTGGTGATGTCCAGGGACTCCTTCTCAGAATACAGTTTGTAAATGCATCAAATACCTATGCAGCACTGCAAAGGAAAACAACTCTATTGAAACAGTCCTCAAAATATTTTTAAAGAAGTAATTTGTGATACGGTGCTTCTTTATTAATGCATTAAATATATGCTCCTTTATTAACACCTTAAATAACAAGCTCTAGTAGTAGCTACTGTCAGTTCAAAGTAGTAATGAGTGTAAGTAATAATTACAATTGTTACATGATATGAAAATATCTGATTTCTACTGGTGGCAACGTCACAAGTACTGCTAATATTACTGTGGTTTGTTACCTACATTCAAAAAGAATAATATACTAATTTTCAGTTATGTTTAGTGAAATAAAGTTTTAATATTTTTCCATCCAAGGACATGGAGGCTCCGAATTCCACACGAGACCCCGAGGGCCTTGCAGGTTCACAACTGCTACACTACAGATTTGGTTCACTAGAACCCCAGCAACCTGACAGGGAGAGGGGCCTAGAAAGGGGGCTGCAATAAATTAGCGCAAAGCCCGCATTACTCAGTTTTCTTTTTAGATAAATGCAGTTGTATTACTTCCCACTTAGGGGCATTGTAGGTAATAAATTAAATGGGTTTCTTAGAGAAATCTCCTTTAAAAAATAAAAAGTTAAAAAATAAAGTTATTTAAATTAGCCCAAGGTCTAACTGTGTCTGGGAATCTTTTTACATTATAATGTTCCTAGCCAATTTTAGAAAACAGAATTCTCCATCCTAACCTCTGTCCCCATCGGCAGTCCAGATACACAGTGCTCCCTTCTGAAGGTACACAGTCCCTGCCCCCCTCCCGCCACCAGAAAGCAAAAAAATAAAAGGAATTTTGTGTCACCTTCTAAGAATCTACTGTCAAAGAAGTCTACAGTTACTGCAAATGAAGTATAAAGACCACTATAAAATAACACCCTACCGTCTTCAATCCATTCTCAACCCCATCATTCACACACCTTCCCCTCCCTCTCATCCCAGTAAGTGCACACCCACAGCCTGGCCACTTTCCCTCCTAAACCTCTGATCAGTCCCGTACTTTCCATGCCCCACCACACCCTTGACTGGTTTCCCCCTTCGACGCCCCCCCTTCATTCCACCTCCACACTGCCACCAGAGCAGTCGTTCTAAAATGCAGATCTGACCAAGTCATTCTTCTGTTAAAACCCACTGAGATGGCTGCTGGCCAAGAGGCAGAACAGAAACCTTGGGAGGCAGCTCTGCCTGTCAACGCTCAGTCACATTTCTCAATACTCGTGCTGTCACCTGTGGCAACAGAAGGAACAGTGCTATGATGTGCCAGTTTGCCCATAATGCAGGCGACACTGCTCCTAGCGAGTAAAAGGGGCCCTCAGAAAACGGCTGGGCTTGTTACTGCCACCACCTCTACAGGAGAAGTCGGCGCTCCAGAAGCAGCACCTTCCCCCCCCCCCCACGACACCCACTCTTCACCCAGCCTCCCCAAATGCCTTGCAGTTTCCCTGTTGCTGCCTCAGCTGTGTGCACCTGGACAAGGGCCAGTCACTGCCCCTGGAATGCCTTCCCAGCCCACTCCGTATCCTGCGCCCTCACGCCCTCTAGGAAACCTCTGACGGGTCCTTCTGCCTCCCTACCGCCTCTCCTCCCGTTGACTACTTCCCCTTCACCTCATCGGGGGGAGCACTTGGTGTCTGATAGGGACACAGTAAGGAATCTGTTCCCATGTCCCTTGCAGTACGGTAAGCCTGGGCTCCAGGGTGGACAAGCCTTGTTCAAATCTCAGTCCACCATGTCTTTAAGATATTAATTTCTGAGCCTCAGTTTCTCAACTGCACGATGGTTTCAACCTAGCTGGGCCGTCAGGAGAGGTCAACGCATACTGCATGCAGAGAATTTTTGCACGAATGCGGGAGCGGTACCTGGCACCAGGGCACTGCACTACAGGATAATTATTCCTTCTCGTATTATTGTTACCACAATAATGTGAATTCCTTTGGGGCAGAGACCAGGCATTCTTATCAGAGTCTTCAGCACCTGCCTAATGCAATGCAGGACATACAGCACCACCGCTCAGTGTTTCTTAAAATGAACTCAGGTGTAAGAACACCCTGTACTTGTTTCTCTTTAGCAAGAAGGTAAAAATATTAAGTCATGATTGAAGAGTGCACCTTAATTATCTGTTAACCTGAATTAAGAAAAGCAGAAATGACAGACAGTAAAGATGAAAAGCAAATGCAACCTGACCAGGAAAACTTTTATAAAGATCTAGGAAATACAGTAACTTTTTAATGGAATGTAAACCACGGCCAAGATCCTAAAACAAGGTGTAACAGGAAAGTACATTTCTCTGTGCTTTCAAAAGAAATAGGATTTGTTACAGTCTCCTAACAGGCAGACACCCGGTGAGATCCCGATGCCTCCACACACTTCTTGTCTGTGGGCGAAGAAAGGTTCCATGGATCCCTGTAACTGGCCCAGATGCAAACTGTCCACAGTGAGCCTGCTAACCATAAAAGCATTTTTATTCTGTCACAGGCCATTTGCAACAGACTGAAAGCCCTCCCCTCTGCCTGCCAGGCCTGGAATGGTTTGCAAGCACTCATTTCACAATGCCTGTTCTCTTTTGAAGCATCATCAAGGCTACTGGGCCAGTTTAGACCCGACTTAAGTGAAGGGGCTTCCCCATGGCAGGCAAGTTCCCCAGAAGGTCTCATTAGCCATTATTATTCCTGTTGCTAACTGGAGTAAGTGAACATGACCCCCAAACAGGCATTTTGGCTCCAAAAAGCAATGGCTAATTCTACTCATGGCCCGCCTTTAAATTAAATTTTAAGGTATTCAATGTACAGTGCTATCAGGCAAATTTGAGGCCTGGTGAGACTGATAAGGATTAGGTCTCCAAAGAGAATTTAAGAGTAATAAGGCTAAAGTTTATGTCACTGAACGTGAGTGAAAAACAGCTAGTACCGAGTGCACCTGAGAGGGCAGGAAGTGGAAGCAGAGGTGAAGTGACTCACCTGCTCTCCCTCCAGCTACCCATCCACAAGCCACCTGTCTGTCAGTCTGTCAGTCTCACTCAGTCTCCAGCACTGCTCTCTCATGATCTGGCTCTTTTTCCTTCTCATCTCTGGATCTCTTCCCTGCCAACCCCCATCCCCACTCTGCCCCTGTCCCAGCCCCCACCCTTTCCTTCCCTCTTATCTTGACTTCTTGTCTTTGTCTCCCAGTCTGTCTGTATCTCTCCCCTCTGTCTGTCTTCTCTATCACCACCACCCAACACACAGTATAACAAAGTATCGAAGGTGTGGATTAAGAAAGAAGGATTTGAGGGCTTCCCTGGTGGCGCAGTGGTTAAGAATCCGCCTGCCAATGCAGGGGGCACGGGTTCGAGCCCTGGTCCGGGAAGATCCCACATGCTGTGGAGCAACTAAGCCCGTGCGCCACAACTACTGAGCCTGCGCTCTAGAGCCCGCAAGCCACAACTACTGAGCCCGCGTGCCACAACTACTGAAGCCCACGCGCCTAGAGCCCGTGTTCCACAACAAGAGAAGCCACCGCAATGAGAAGCCCACACACCGCAACGAAGAGTAGCCCCCGCTCGCCGCAACTAGAGAAAGCCTGCGCACAGCAAGGAGGACCCACCGCAGCCATAAATGAATGAATGAATGAAAAAGAAAGAAGGATTTGAAAACCGATTTCAGAGAATAACAACTGTCATTATCCGAGGACGAAGTTAGTCTCGCAAAAGTCAGTAACTAGCAAGCTATTCTTCCAAATGGTTTAGGCAAGAAAACAAGACTGACCATAAGTGATAAATGTTAAAGATGGGCGATGAGTACAAGGAAGTTCATTATGCTGTCTGCTTTTGTTACAGGTTTAAAAGTTTTCCACTAAAAAAAAGTAAAAAACAAAACAAGGGTTTCCCTGGTGGCACAGTGGTTGAGAGTCCGCCTGCCGATGCAGGGGACGCGGGTTTGTGGCCCGGTCCGGGAAGATCCCATGTGCCGCGGAGCAGCTGGGCCCGTGAGCCATGGCCGCTGAGCCTGCGCGTCCGGAGCCTGTGCTCCGCAACGGGAGAGGCCACAAGAGTGAGAGGTCCGCATACTGCAAAAACAAAACAAAACAAAACAAAACACAACTAACCTAAGAATTTATTTTATAAGTCATTCTTCTGGGTGTTTAATTATGATTCACCATTACAGAGGAAAAGTTAAATCCTTCCAATGTCTCATCTGATCTTCAGTTCTTGTTATACATACTTTTGGTTTTCCTTTTTTCCAGTTTTATTGAGAGATAATTGACGTACAACATTGTATGAGTTTAAGGTGTACCACATAATGATTTGATATATGTATATATTGTGAAATGACTACCACAAGAAATTTAGTTAACATCCATCACCATACATAGTTACCAATTACTTTCCTTGTGATGAGAACTTTTAAGTTTAAGATCTACTCTCTTAGCCATTTTCAAATAAACAGTACAGTATTGTTAACTACAGTCATCATGTTATACAATGTTATGGATTTTAAAAACCGACCCATCAATAATTTTTCCTGTTTCTGTTTCAGACCAGTGATTGCACCGGCAAAATTACTATTTGATTTTGCAATAAAGGTAATAAGTAGTATGAAATTTTCAGTTTTCATATGTTTGGAGCTGTGGAAATACTGCCTCTAGAGAGAAGAAATAAGATGCCAACCGTGAACCAATGGGATTTTTCTTCCACAATTAAAATATTCACCATGGGAATAAGAAAGGGTCAGAGGACTTCCCTGGTGGCGCAGTGGTTAAGAATCCTCCTGCCTATGCAGGGGACACAGGTTCGAGCCCTGGTCCGGGAAGATCCCACATGCCGCGGAGCAACTAAGCCCATGCGCCACAACTACTGAGCCTGCGCTCTAGAGCCCACGAGCCACAGCTACTGAAGCCCGTGCGCCTAGAGCCCGTGCTCCACAACAAGAGAAGCCTGCGCACCGCAACAAAGAGTAGTCCCCGCTCACCGCAACTAGAGAAAGCCCACATGCTGCAATGAAGACCCAACGCAGCCAAAAAATAAATAAATTTATTTTTTTAAAAAAAAGGGTCAGAGGAAGGTTAGATACTCTTCCTTAAAACCAAGGACAGGGAGTATTAATTATATGCATCAAAGCAAACTTGGAAACAAATTGTTTTCTTAACAACGAGAAAAACTATGGGTGGGTTTAGCTCTATTCTACCATCACACTTCAGCCATTAGAGAAACTGGCAATGCCAACATTTTAGACTGTGAAATATTTACTTAAAATGACAACAGGTAACATTTGCAAACATCTTGCTCTGTGCTAAACAATTTAAATGAAATCTCTCGTGTGAATCTCCCAACTCAAGAAGGCAGGGACTGCTCTGAGCCTTATTTTAAAAATGAGAACACCAGGCTCAGAGAGCAATGTGCCCATGGTCACCAGCATCTGGGTCCCGGCCGGCACCTGAGCCCAGGCGGGCTGGCTCCAGAGCTGCGCGCTTCACGTGAGAATGGGACCTTGGCAATACCCTGGCCATAACACTGCCTTGATTTAAGGACATCTCAAAAGAACCTCACATCAGTATAAATACATACGTTTAGCACTGTATTGGTCTCAACACTTTCCCTTGAATCATCTCCTAGATCCTCAAAACAATCCTTGAAGGTGGGCTGGACAGAATGTTTGTTCTCTCGGTCTTTAGAAGTAAGAAAACAGAAAAGCTGAGAGATGAAAACTGGGATCGCCTGACTCCAAATTCAAAAGTATTTCCAACCAAAGTGAACTGGGGCCCTTCTTCCTCCTCTTCTCTAGAAACCTCATAGCGTTGGTATGAGAATGAAGTGAGGATGTCTATGAAGTGCTTGGTGCCAAAGAACTGTCACATCATAAATGCTCAACAATTTCAACGTAACCCCAAATGAAAAGGACTGACTGGCTTTCTATTTGGTTGCAGAAAGAGCTTCAGATTTTCTTTGTTACTAAACAAGGGAAGTATCTGATGACCTCAGAAGAGGGTATTTAGAAAGAGAGCATAAGCTTCTCTGAGGCATAAGTTCTAAAAGTGTATCTGTGAGGCTGGCACCACATAAAGCATTCACCAGAAAGTTAACTGCTGAAAAGAAGCGTTTAAAAGTGGGCCCTTAAAATAAATTTCGAAAGTTCAGGAAGAGTTCACTTCACAGACATTAGTTTTTGATTCCACAGTACAGAACTAGCATGCCCATGTACAACATTCATGCACCATATACGCAAACACAAATACATGAATAAATAAAAGTAAACTGGAAAAAAAAAGAATTCAATTGGCTAATGTTCATGTTTTCTTTCACACCTCTAGGAGAGGGAAGAAATAATCAGAAAATTCAGTGCTTGAAGTAAACCTAAGATTGTAAAGCAAAATGTGGTCATGGTGAATAGTTACTGCTATAAACATATACTTTCACAAAGCTGGAGCACAAAATTTAAATGCTATAAATGCTTATATATGCATAAAATGTTTCTAGAAGGACACACAAGAAACTCAAGTGAGGCTTCTGGGTAGGGAAACTGGATAAAGGATAGAATTTTCTTTTCACTCTCCTATTTAGAATTTTTTATGATGTACAGCTATTTTAACATACATCTACGGCTAAAGGTAATCATTTTTATCAGTATTAGGCTTCTAGAAGAGAAAAAAAGAATATCCTTGTTTCAGGCTTTAGAGTGTTTCTGAAGATACCGTTTTAACATCCACAGAGAGTTCCAAAGGATATAAACAGTCACAGCTGGTAAAGCATATACTGGCTAAAACTGGGCTCTTTGGAGCCAGACAGCAAGGGTTCAAATCCCAGCACCACCACGTGCTAGCTCTGTGACCTTAGACATGTTTCCTAACTTTCAGATGCCTCAGCTTCCTCATCTATAAAATGGAAGTAACCAAAGGGCCGTCATGAGAAATAAGCAAATTAAATCATACAGAATGCTGAAACAGTGCTTGGAACACAGTAAGCATTTAATAATTGTTGCTTTGACAGCTAGGCCCAAGTAGCAACAGATGCGTGATCAAGTTGCACTTATGGCTGAACTTTCTCTGATAGAATGGAAAACTTGACCATATTCAATTTTCTCCGTGACTCGGGATGCCTGGGTCCCTAGTGCATGTCAATTAAACACTGACTGATTGATTGAGGATGTCAGTAAAAACAAAAAGCCTGGATTACTTATCCAGATGTTGGCAAGTGTTTTTCCCAAGCGACTAATAGCACATCCAGTCTTTAAGAAACGATCACTGAGGTTTGTTAAATTCTCTCAACTACAAAACAGTAATTCCATTTACTTTCTCCGATTAACCATAACAATGAAAGAAGGAAAACTCAGTCACAAAAAAGAATTCCTAGAGTGATACCTTCCTAGATGAAGCCTTAATGCAAGGCAGTCTGCTGTAATCAGAATTTTTTTTTTTTTTGAGACTTGACAGTCAACATTATTTCAAGACATGCTGGAATAAGACGCATTGGATTTTGTCTCCCCTCCCCCAAAACAATAATTAGACCAGCCAGGTAAGAACTGAATCTCCTGTTTACTCCCAGGAAAACAAAACAATGTCACAGCATTGCTGTGACCTAACCTTTCTTCCATCACTGCAGTTACAAAAGCCCATTCATCTACTCTGCCGTAAGTATCCATCTGCAAAATGGAGATGGTAATGCCTAACACTAACTCGTTACAGATGTAAATGAGAATGTGTCCAGAATTTTGAGCAACTTGGAAAGTAAGCAACATATTAACTGAAGATGATTCTGGCTGCTCAGATGCCAACTTTTAGGGACAAATAAACCATCTTCCCCTCTAAATGCTAGATTTTGTGAGCCCACTCCATCTGGATGCATCTTCTCCAAGGGACTAACCTTGGGCTAACAACATACACATCTCACGGCAAGAGGGGCACCTGTATCACTGGAGTTTATGGTTTGAGCTGCACATGTACGTGACTTCAGGCAGGCCCTCAAGTCAAAAAGTTGGAAAGAAAAGAAAACTAGGTTAGACGATTAACAAGGTCTCCGTTTACTTCGCCTTCATTTTAAAAAGAAAAACATTACAACTTCATGGCACTACGGCAGCAAAAATTCTACTTGTTCTAAAATGAGCTTTACATTTCTATTCCTATTTCAAGTCCTGAATGAAAATGACAAACAAATGCAAGCAGGATTACATCTCTGAAGTACAATTAGCCTTTCTGCTGAAAGCAAGCAGTCTGGGATGACCAGTCCCCAAATCAGATAAATTTCAGATTCACCCTGAAGCTACAAAATGAGGTCCACTCATCATACTCAATTGGAGCTTTTTTTTTTTTTTCAGTTGTCACCTTACTAAGACAGAAAACAAAGACAAATAAACAGAAAAGAAAAAAATGGGATTAGAGAAGAAAAGGAGAGTAGAATGGAAAGAGAGCGAAAGTGAACCGCTCCGGGCTCTGAGGCCTTACCGAAGGAACTTAACAGGAGGTTATCCTCCTCCCTCCCAAGTACCCTGGACTCATTCAAAATGCCTTCTTAAAATGCGGGGTAACTTTTCTTTTCGCCCCGCAAAAGTGAGAGAATTCCTAAGACCTCTTCGTGGTCCGTAGATAAGGCGCGGGGGGGGGAGTAGGAAGATCACTTGAAATTCTGTATCCATAAATGGTAGAGCCGTGTGCTCTTTGTACACGAGACTTAATGAAAATCATATGTTTCACAAACACGGGTTGACCTTTTTGACACATAATTCCTAATTAACGGTGTAAATTCCACAACGTGGGCTCACAAGGTCGTTCAGGCCTGTAGAGTTTGCTTTCCCCAACTTTCGGGCAGAGCCCCGCAGCCCAGGGCCCGCGACTTCGCCCTCCCGACATGGGCTCTGCCGCGGTGAGCGCGCGGGGGCCGGAGCCCCGCACCCTCTCGGCTCGCGGCAGCGCCCAGGGGCGGGCGAGGGAAAGAAAGAGAAAGAGGGAAAAAGAGAAAGGGCGAGAAAGGGAGAGGGAGGGAGAGGGAGGGAGAGGAAGAGGAGGGAACGCGCGCGGGCGGGCGAGGCCTAGGAAGGCCCGGCGGCGGACACGCGGCCGCCTAGACCCAGTCCCGGCGCCGGCCCCGCGCTTACCTTCCAGGTAACAGCTGGAGGAGGACGAGAGCCCCTTCTTGGATTTGCAGCCCACCAACTTCAAGCAAATTTCCAACATTTTCGCGTGCCGGCGGCGTCGAGGCCGGCGCCCTGGGCTGGCTCCGCGGCGCGGCTCAAGCCCGGCTCTCCCGGCTGGCCCCGCCTGCCCTCCCGGGCCCCCGCGGCCCCGCCATGCCGCCTCCCCGCCGCCCCGCGCGCCCGCCCGTGGCCGCGGCCGCGTCTCGGTCTCCGCTCCGGACGCGCCTGTTAACAAAGGGCCAGGAGTCCGGCCCGCGAGGCCCGCCCCCGCCGCCTTAACCCTCTCCGCGCCGCGCCGCGCCCGGACCCAGAGCTTCCCGGCGTTCTCAAGGCCTAGGCCGGCCCTGGACCGTTACCGCGGTCCGAAACCGAGGTCCCGCCAATTTCTAGGTTAAGGAAAGAGAGGGTGGTTATTTTAAGCGCGGCATTCACGGGTTCTCAACGTTGGGAAGTGCGGTCCTAACACCCCAAGAAAGACACCGACAACTACGGCAGTTGGGGAGGGCAGGCCTGCATCTCTGTGGCAGGAGGTGCCCCCAACCTGCACCACTTAAGGCCAAGTGAGTTCCACTGGGCGCGGTGCCCTGGCGAACCCAATGTCCCTAGACTGTTGGTGAATAATGCAAATTCCTCTGGAATTATCAATTCTGGTCTCATTTACACTCAGTGAGCTTACTGTGATTCAGGCTAACTCAATGGGTGTCTGAGGAATGAATAATCAGAGAGCTGCAACCCACATTACAACTACACAAGTTTGCAACACATTTGTCAAATCACACATCCAGACTAGGAGACAAAAGAGATGGGCAAGTTCAAATTCAAACATAACTTCTGATAATTTGTAAAGGGAGCTTAGTCTCCACGATGAGATCTCATCAGGGTCATGGCCTGTGTCCCTTCTTTAAGAAGCCTCATTTTCTTCAACAGAGAAGTCTTCCCTTGTTTGGTGTGTGCCACGGGGGGCCATTGTTTAAAATCCATTTCATTGCTGTACTTGGCTCAAATCTTTTTATAACTAATGATAAGACAATATCATAAAATATAACAACATAATAAATAACAGTAATCACAATAATGTGTTCCTTGGCACAAAACTGGAAATCCAGATCAGTGGGAAACCGTATGGAATCCAATCATATCAAATAATTTAATAAAAATCAGATAGGGACTTCCTTGGTGGCGCAGTGGTTAAGAATCCACCTGCCGGGATTCCCTGGTGGCGCAGTGGTTGAGAGTCCGCCTGCCAATGCAGGGGACATAGGTTCAAGCCCCGGTCCAGGAAGATCCCACATGCCACAGAGCAACTAAGCCTGTGCACCACAACTACTGAAGCCTGTGCGCCTAGAGCCCATGCTCTGCAACAAGAGAAGCCACCGCAAAGAGAAGCCCGTGCACCTCAAGGAAGAGGAGCCCCCACTCACCGCAACTAGAGAAAGCCCGCTGGCAGCAACGAAGACCCAATGCAGCCAAAAATAAATAAATAAATAAAATCAGATAAATTTCAGTAACTATAGGGAAGTGAAGTTATCTAAATAGTGTTAGATAACTAAATTGCAATAGGGAGAAAAATTAAGTTAGTACACATCTTAGAGCACATGAATACTAAGAGCTGACATGTACTGAGATCTTACTATGAGTCAGACTCTTGCGAGAAGCACCCTCTGTTCATTACCACATTGCATTTGCACAACTATCCTGTGAGGAAAACAGAATTATTATCTGATTCTTCAGGTAAAAATCTGAAGTTTAGAGAAGTCAAGCACCTCGCCCAAAGTCCTATGGCTGGAAACAGGCGGAGCTGGACTCAACCCAGGTCTACCTAGCTCCAAGGATCAGGCTCCTAACCAGTGGATTACGCAGCCCCTTCCCACCAAGAATAAATTCCAAGTAAATTAAAGCTTTGGATATCTATATCTTTGGTTAAATAACTAAGGTTGTCATATGTTTCAGAAGCAGCCTTGGTCAAGAGACCCCAGCTACGGTGATCAGCTCTAGAGGCAAAGCTGGACTCGTTTGTGGTCTAGCCTAACCTGCAGTGACAAAAACCTGGGTATCTTCAGTACACCAGGAATGGCTAAGTAACAAGATCTTCACTCAGGTCTGCCAAAACTAGTACAGGACAGTTCAAGATTGGACTGGATGTGACTAGTGTATATCACAGGGTTTCTCAGCCAGGGTGTCATTAACTTTTTAGAGATGTCCTGTCAGATTCTGTTTCATGTACAAAATGTGTTTCTACTGCAAGTAAGGGACCTATGGTTTGTGTTGTAGTACCAGGTCAGGCCTCATAGGTACCTAAGAAGACACAGCAGTTCCCATCGCCTGGAGACACAAGGCTACAGGGCCACCAGGTGACAAGTGACTGTGGATGCTATCTAGATTCTGGGAGACACTATCATTCTGCTAGAGAGCCTGTTTGTAATGATAGCCAATTTGTTTAGTGTTACTTGAAACTTTCAACCTCCAGTGTAATGCCAAAAATAAAATCCCAAAGGGTGCCACCAGTACAAATAAGCTGAAAACTACTGTGTTGGTGCCATTTTAGAAAGTTAAAGGTCTTTGGACCAGACTATAATAAAGTCTGTCATTATATAGCATTTAAGATTTAATGGGCTATATTCAAATAGGCACCTTAATGCAAAGGATTATATGTTAATGGACATTTTTGCAATTCTAACCATATCCTTGAATTCTATCAATTAATACAGGCCCAGGTATTTGTTTGCATGTGCTATACTTTATATGAGGGTGTAAGTTTATTTTAAAAAGCTAATGACTGTTACTAATATTCTGCTCTTGAGTCTAAAATGACCATATCCCTTTGGGGACTTCCCTGGTGGTCCAATGGGTAAGACTCCGCGCTGCCAGTGCAAGGGGGCCCAGGTTTGATCCCTGGTCGGGGAACTAGATCCCGCATGCATGCCGCAACTAAGAAGTCCGCATGCTGCAACTAAGAGAAGCCCTCATGCCACAACTAAGACGTCCACATGCTGCAACTAAAGAGACGCCGCATGCCGCAGTGAAGGTCAGGCGCAGCCTAAATAAATAAATAAATAAATAATCAAATCAAATCAAATGACTTTATCCCTTTAAAAACTCTTAAAATGAGTAATGCTTATAAACTGTGTCCAAATCTTTTAAAACTTAGTTATAAAACCATTCATGAACAGGTCTGGCAAAACACTCTGAATTAGCAGCAACGAATATTGAAAACATCGTCAAGCTGCACAGCACCAAATTAAACCAGTACTGTTCTTTCCAGATCTGGCTTTTGATGCTCTTTGAAGCTTATTCACAAGATACAAAAACCATTCTGTTACAAGCAAATAAGAGAGCTTCAATCTCCTTACTAGAATGAAGAAAGGCCTGAGAAGGATTCCCTCTAAGCAACCTTAAACCTAGAAGCCATTAACTTAAAGAAGAAAAAAAAAAGGAAAACAAACAAAGAAATTAAAAAGACTGTGAACTAACGTGTTTGCTACATTACATTCAGTTTGGGAAAGGAATTATACTTTTAATATGTGCCTAATATGTGCCAGGCACAAGCCTCCCAAAAACCCTACGAATTTTGTGTAGTTTAACTTCATTTCACAGGTAAGGAAACAGGGGGGTAAGCAGCGATTGGGACAGGTAAGTATTCTGTCCAGGTTCACACACCTAGAAGTAGTAAGGTCTAAAGCCCTTGAACTTTCCAAAATGGACATAATTTGCAATTTACGTGAACGGTGGATAACTGTAGCAAAGCCAGAGGATGAAATAAAAATCATTAACTATTGAAAAATGTGTCTTAAAACAATTCAGGGAATTAGAACGATTGATATTTAAGAATATTTTAAAATATATTAAGAATATTAAGAAAGAATAAAGGTCCTTAATTACATTAAAGTATGGGATCTGAGCTGTGTGTTTCTAAAAGTACAGTCCATGGACAACCTATTTTGAATCGCCTGGGGTACTTACTTAAAATGCAGACTCTTGATCTCCGTTCTAGACCTACACAATCAGAATATACGGAGCGGGCTGTATCTTAACATGTTCCCCAGATGATCTGTGTGCATATATTAGACATTTTAAAAATTATATTTATTATTTTCCTTCTTTCTTCTTTTTGGCTGCATTGGGTCTTAGTTGTTGCACGTGGGCTCTCTTGCTACGGCGCACAAGCTCAGTAGTTGTGGTGCGCGGGCTCAGTTGCCCCACGGCATGTGGGATCTTAGTTCCCCGATCAGGGATCGAACCCACGTCCCCTTCATTGGAAGGTGGATTCTTTAGCACTGGACCACAGGGAAGTCCTCACACTTAAGTTTAAAAACCACTGTTTTGGACGTGGGAAGAGCTGCTTCTTATTTTCCCTGGGAATAGGACAAACAGGGACGGATATTTCTAAAATTTATTCACTTGAAAGCAATTTGTGAGTTAAAGAAATTGTATAACTCTAAACAAGTTACCAAAAGAGAACTCTTCTCTGCAAATTTTGGATACAGATTGAATTTTTTTAAAGTTTGGAGTTCAGT
This sequence comes from Delphinapterus leucas, assembly GCF_059928025.1. NCBI lineage: Eukaryota > Metazoa > Chordata > Mammalia > Artiodactyla > Monodontidae > Delphinapterus > Delphinapterus leucas. Next base: position 119,566,570 of record NC_143134.1, on the reverse strand, counting down.
CCTATTTTTTTAAAAGCAGGGTGGACGGGTGGACAAGGGCCCACCACAGAAGTTGGTCAAGGGAAGAAAGCAGGACACAGATGCAGGATGCGGAATCTCCACCTGGGAGCAGCAGGATGGGGGTGGGAGTTTAAGGCAGACAGATGAATCTGACATGGTGCCTGGTTTGGGGCCCCCAGGACCAGATGGTCCCAGATCTGACTGATCCCTTCACTGTTTCCAGCCCAGTTAATAACTTTAGGAGGAAAGAGCAAAGATCTTGAGGTATGTGTATGCTATTTCACATGCCAACAAAGCCCACATCCTCTGATTCTGCAGACACTGTCCAGTGAGAGACTGCCAGGCTCCCTAGTGATGTGGGCTCAACCCACTGGAGAATGCAACTTAGAATATCACATCAATCATACCCACTTTCGCCCCGGTAAAGGGCATACAAGCAACCCTTTAAGTATCATACATTTTCAGTGAGATAACACTGTTTATTGGTCAAGTGTCAGAAAGGTCCAGGGACTCTGGTATGGGGAAACCAGGTGAGAGGGGGAGGCAACACAGTGGAGACTGAATGAGGTATGACATCTCGCAAACTTATTCTCAGTCTCAAACTTGCCACTCACTGTGATAGCTTGGGCAAGTGACTCAATTTTCTAGTCTGTAAAATTGGGGGATGGACTTAAGAGTAGCTCTCTCACTGGGTTATGAAGATTGGAAATAATGTATGGAAAGTGCCCAATGCAGAGAAGGTGGTCAATAACTATTGTTATTTCCAAAAGAGGCCTCTTAACTATATCAGGTGATGGTCTGTTTACCTGCCTAAGTCTTACTCCCATAAGTCAAGAACTAAAATTAACAAATGTGATATGTGCAGCTGATCCCAGAAAGCACAGTCTGAGGGAGTGAAAGCAGTCTGGAGGTTTTCCAAGGGACGAGGAAATCAACTTATTTTATTAAGGGAAAGAAACACTAGCTGTGGGGTAGGAGTAGCAACCAAGGTTCAATGTCACACAGAGTCCTATGTTTAATCCTAAAGCCAAAGTTTTACAACCACAGCTTTGTGGCAAAACACAAACTCCACACCCCACGTCTTTAGTGGGGGCCTATTTCAGGCCCAGAACTTGATGTGCAGGCCACACATAGGACTGTCTTTCATATAACACTGCTTGTTTTGTTAGGCCCTTTGGTGTTTACAGAGCTACAATTCTTTTTTTTTTTTTTTTTTTTTTTGCGGTACGCGGGCCTCTCACTGTTGTGGCCTCTCCCGTTGCGGAGCACAGGCTCCGGACGCGCAGGCTCAGCGGCCATGGCTCACGGGCCCAGCCGCTCCGCGGCATGTGGGATCTTCCTGGACTGGGGCACGAACCTGTGTCTCCTGCATCGGCACGTGGACTCTCAACCACTGCGCCACCAGGGAAGCCCCAGAGCTACAATTCTTAATGGGGGGGGCCAAATCTAAACTGCTTTAGAGTAATTACATCCACGTTCTAGAAAATCTCATTTTAGTCAGATTTTACTATATTTTTTATAATCAACAAGTCAAACATAATGATTAAACAATTCTTCTCCTGGAAGAGACTAATATTGTTGGTATGCCCTAAATATTTTTTATTAATTTTTCTTAATCATAGTAATATATCAATACGTACACGGTTAAGAATCAAATAGTACTAAAAGTCTTATAATAAAATCAGTAGTCCCCTGACTCCATCCCCTTGTCTGTTTCCCCACAGGCAGCCTTCTTCAGATTTTTAATATCCTCATATTGTTGTTTCTGATTCATCAGCTTTCCACATTATATATTAACTTATTATAGTAGTATTATACTATCACCATCTCCAACCTCCCATAACAATAAAATCACAATTTTTGGTTAAATCATTGGTCAGTGTTGATATTATTATGATGATATAAATATTGTTCATTGCTCCACCAATAATACGCTATGAATGTCTCCTTTATTATATAACTTTGTTTAACCTGGGGATATTAATTGCCTTGATTTTTTCATTTGATTCGTCTTCTCTATGCCTATTACTGTTTTTTCCCCAAACATTTCAAATATCTGCCAAACACCTAGTAGAATTTTTTCCAAATACTAAGACACTTAAAACATCCTCAGTTCTGTGTACTGACTTACATCCTTATCTTGCTGGAATTCATCATCCAGTAGCTTCCTGGCGGGGTGAGGGGAGGTGCATGTCTAAAAAATGCCTTTCCATTCCACTCAGTTTGGCTGGGTATAGAATTCTAGGTTGAAAATCATTTTCCCCACTTAATTTTGAAGGCATTTCTCCACTATCTTCTAGTTTTCAGTATTGTTGTTTAGAAATGCAATTCCACTCTGACTCCTGATCCTTTATATATCACCTGCTTTTCTCTTTGGAAGCTTTTAGGATCTTCTAATATTCTTGGTGTTCTGAAATCTTACAATGATATGGCTTGGACTCAATATATATATATATATTCTGTGTACTCAGGGAGCCAATGCAATTCAAAGATTTGTCATTTAACTCCAGAAAATACTTCACTAAGCTCTGGAATTTTTCTGATACTTATTGTCTCCTAAATTCTCCTCCATTTTCTCTCTTTCTGGAATTCCTACCAGATGTATACTGAAGCCCTGGGATTGAGCTTCTAATCTTCTTATGTGTTCTCCTTTGTTGTCTAAGTCTTTGTCTTGTGTTTCGCTTTCTGAGATGGACTATTTGCCAAGTCTTGTGTTGAATTTTAAATTTTATATCATGTTTTCAGTATTAAAGAGCTCATTTTATTCTGATTGTTACTTTTTAATAACACACTGTTGTTTGACGTTTGCTGTATTTTTCTCTGAGGAGAGCAGTGAATAGTTCTTCTGAACTCTTCTTCTGTTTCCTGCATTGTCTTTATTTCCACCATGTTCCCTTTCTCTGTGAATTTGTTTTACCCTCTATCTATCATGTAGAGACTTTTTATTTGGCTGTCCATTCATTATACATGAAAGAGGAACTGAAAAAATATGCATGGAAGTGGCACAACATGTGGACTTCAGTGAAAGAAGGTGGTGAGCCTACTTTTCCATCAAGAGAACCCCCAAATGGGCTTTTCTCTGGGACCATTCAATTTTATTTTTTTGTTTTTTTTCTCTAGAAAAGAATCTTTCCATCTCTTCTCTGTTAGGGCTCTGGCTACCAGGTATTGGAAGAGGCCTGAGAATCTCATTATTCAGCATGCAGACTTAAAAAAAAAAAAATCTGCTCTTGCCCACCCCACTGTTTTCAGTCCAATGGCTTACCTGCACCCCAGCTGGGGGTAATATCCCTGAGTCTGGAGCCTTTATAGGGCAATTTCTCCATAATACTTCTCTCTCATGTAGGTGGGAAACAGAAGTGGTCATTTGGCTGTACAGGGATGGGGAAGGGTGTGAAGAATCTAAAAAGTCCTTTACAGACTTCCAACTGATCCCCTTGATTTCAGTTAAGGCCTCACGACCCCCTGCTTTCTGTGGTACTAATGCCTCTAATTTCTGACTTTTTCTCTCAGGTTCTTACAAGTAAACTGGCTTACTTCTAATCAATGTCTCTCTTAGAAGAGGTTAGGCTTCAGCTTCTTCGATTCTGCTAAGTCTATTACCACGCTTTTGACTGCCTCTCATTTTCCAAAAATGTGTTCACCTTTCTTATCTACTTTCCCCTTTGGGTTCGTTTTGTCCTTATGCATTTTCACTTTTCAAAAAATCTTTTTATTATCATTCCAGTGGGGCTTGGGGGAGGTAACAGAAATAAAAACAGGTCTGCAAACTTTAATCATTTTAAATTAGAATCTAGTTTTGGGACTTCCCTGGTGGCACAGTGGTTAAGAATCCGCCTGCCAATGCAGGGGACACGGGTTCAATCCCTGGTCTGGGAAGATCCCACATGCCACGGAGCAACAAAGCCCGTGTGCCACAACTAATGAGCCTGCGCACTAGAGTCCGCAAGCCACAACTACTGAGCCTGCGTGCTACAACTACTAAAGCCCTCGTGCCTAGAGCCTGTGCTCCGCAACAAGAAAAGCCACCACAGTGAGAAGCCCATGCACCGCAACGAAAAGTAGCTCCCGCTCGCCGCAACTAGAGAAAGCCCACGCGCAGCAAGGAAGAGCCAACACAGCCAAAAATAAATAAATTAATTAATTAATTATTAAAAAAAAAAAAAAAAAAAGAATCTAGTTCGACCATTTTACAGATGAGACAACTGAGGCACAAACAGGCTAAGAAAACTTGTACAAGGTCTCATAGCAAGTTAGTGGCAGAGCCAGGAAAAGAGCCCAGATCTCCAAACCACCTTGCTAGATTTTTTCGATTATGTGACACCCACTAGGCACCCATAATTAAGAGCTGACAGACTAGTTTTAGGATACCAGGCTGAAAAAGTATTTAAAATTTGTTGCAGACTACAGGTCTCAAATCTTAATATTGTTGGTGGTGAAGAAACAACCAAACCCTGAATTCTTAAATCCAGTCACATAACTTAAAGTTAAATTATAAACAGTTATGTTATTAAACAAAAATAGTTTGAGATATTCTTATTAAAATCTAAGTGCTTGAATTCAGCTTAAAGGGGTTTTGCATGATTTCATGAATTGTCTTTTCCCTTTTACTTTGGTTACCTTTTGAAATAAATGCCACAGAATTTTATTTTAAATCGTGGAAAGTCTTGTTTGTTTGTTTTTAATCTGAATAATGAATAAAGATTAAGATATCTACAAAACAGACAAGTCAAAAGTAGCAATGTTGCAAAAATCTAAAGGCGATAAACTATCATCATTATAATAAGGTAAATTTAATCTGCCTTAAGTAGAATTGGTTGATAAAAGAAAAGCCCAAGCACTGGTTATTTACAAACAATACTTTTATTTTCAAACACTGGTACTGCTTTTGGCTTTTATAGTTTTGTTAAGTCTGAACTGGAAAACCAATGGTTAATTTTTTTCCTCTCTTTCTCTAAGACTAAAAGAATCTGCCAAAGCAGCAGACCAGGCCTAGGAGATCACGTTACTTTGGGGGTGGGGGAAGGAAGGCAGCTGGAGGGGAGTGTAGAGAGAAGGGCCAGAAGGGAAAGAAAACAAGTTGTCTGAACCTCCCCACAGTGTAAGACCCAGCAGGGATTAGGAGGTACGTGAAGGAGCCCATGTTTATCCAAGTTATCTCTGGGGCAGCTGAAGTGGGCTGTAAAAGTATGGGCTCCTTTGATATTAAAATCTTCCCAGCAATAGAGCTGCACCCGGGAAAGCAGATTTCTTGGTAATGTTACCAAGGCCTGAAAACCTAGAAATGAAACACTCAGAGAGCGTTAATGTTTGTTTCTTCAAAACATTCAGTACCAATTTGTTTTGTTGTCAGGGTTTTAAACATACAAAGGACAAATGGATCCAGAAGATTGCTTCCCTACACGTGTTAGAAATTACTGTTGTCCTGAGACAAGTAATGACATCTCTAAATGAAACAGTGCTCTTTTCCTTCCTAAAGAGACAGATCTGGCATATTGATCCAGAACTACATACTAACCAGACAAGAACAGCTACGGTTAACATTGGAGAAACTGCTCATTAAATGGCACTGTCAGGAGGAAAGAGCCACTTGAAAAGAAAACTGCAAAACAAAGTCAACCTGGCAGAAGCTGTCCTCTTGTTTGCTACCCTTCCTACGAGCTGGTATATAAAATCTGTATTCAGTAAAGCAACTCCAGAACTGTATTTAATCACTAAGGTATCTTCACATTCCCTAAGCAATAGTAATTCATATTTATGGCTACTTCACCATTAAGAACATTCTAGTGCAATTCTAAAACAAAAGTAAAATGAACTGCTCCAAAAGGTTTAGGCCAATAACCTCATATCAACTAGACTTTCTTTGATGAAAAAGTAATGGGAATCCCACACAGACTAGTTACAGGAACTGCCAAGCCCAACAATGTCCCCTAACATCTGTTCTCCTCTCTCACCATCAACCCTTAAGTTTTAGATGGACATATGGCCCCAGAATAAAGACTACATTTCCTAGTCCCTCTTGTGCCTAGTCATTACCATGTAACTAAGTTTTAACCAATGATATGGCGAGCAGCACCGATACATGCAACTTCTGGGTCAGGTTCTTAAAAGGAATGAGAATGCTCTCCCTCTCTTTTCTACTTCCCACTGCCTGCAAGGGGACAGGCTTGCGCTTGCTGGAGTGGCCATTTGGATCCTGAGGTAGAATCCACACCTTAAAAGTAACAACATAGCAGGTGTCTGGTTCTGTGGAGTTCCCATACACATGCAGGACTGCTAATGTCAGCCTGTTAACAGAAGCAAGAAATAAACATCTAGCTGTTTTAAACCGCTGGTATTCTGCATCTGTATAACAGCCATTTAGTCTTTACGGTAATACTAAAAGACCAGTTTTAACTCCCGTAAATCTAAGAATTTCCCAAATCAATTGTTTCTTTTCTTTATCTATTAAAAACTGTTAATTGAAGAGCAAGCGTTTGAAATTATCCTATAACCTTTAGAAAATGAGAAAGTGTCTTAAATAATCGCTGTGAAACACATAGTCCAGTATCCAGCTCATAACAAAGACTCAAAAATCACACATTAATTATTATTGCTACCTTAACTGTCCCTTCCCCTTTCCAGCGTCTCTGGTACTGGTGTGAGGAAGATTAAAAAATTCTGTGTTCTATCACATATCTGATAAAGAATTTGTATCCAGAATACAGAGAACTCAACACACAATAGTAAGACAGTAAGCAAACCAATTAAAAAATGGATAAAAGATTTAAATTGATGTGTCACCAAAGAAGAAATATGAATGGCTGATAAGCACATGAAAAGACGCTCAGCATCACTAGTCATTCCAGAAATGGAAACTAAAACCACAACGAGGTACTTCTTCACAGCCACTCAAATAGTTATGATCAAAACGACAGACAAAACCAAGTGTTGGTGAGGATGTGGAGAAACTAAAACACTCATACGCTGCTGGGGGGAACATAACATGGTGCAGCCCTACTATAGAAAACACTGTGGTAGTTTCTTAAAAAGTTAAACATAAACTTACTGTAAGACCCAACAACTCTACTCCTAGGAATCTACCCTAGAGGAATGAAAACATGTCCACACAAAGACTTGTACATGAATGTCCACAGAAGCATTATTCATAACAGCCGAAATTGGACACAATCCAAACATCCATCAGTTGATGAATTAATAAACAAAACGTATATCCAAAGAATGGAATAATATTCAATAATAAAAAGGAATGGAGTACTGATATGTGCTACGATACAGGTAAACCTCAAAAACACACTGTGATATGAAAGAAGCCAGTCACAACGACTACATATTGTATAATTCCATTTATAGGAAATGTGCAGAAAAGGCAAATCTATAGAGACAGAAGGCAGATTTAGCGGCTGCCTGGGCATGGGGGTGGCACTGACTGCAAAGGGGCACAAGGGATCTTTTTGGGATGATGGAAATGTTCTAAAACTGGACTGTGGTAATGGCTGCACACTATATAAATTTACCAGAAATCACTGAATTGTACACTAAAATGGTAAATTTTATGGCATGTAAATCTTACCTCAAAAAATGTTAATAAAAAAAGGGAGAAAGCAATGTGTTCTAAGAGTTTGACCCCATTTCCTGATTGGATGTCATAGAAAGGATGAGACAGAGGATTAGAAATGCAATACGTTTGGCTGCTCAGTTCCATGCTGTGAACCTAAAAAGACCATACTCTATGTGTTGCAGGTACGTGGCATCTTATTTAGACATGCTTCTAATAAGAGCCACGTTCCCGGAGAGGAAACACGCACCAGTTCCACCCAGCCCTGACACCTCTACTGACTCCCAGCATACTCCTGGCTAAGGAGTGTATGTGAGGGGGAGGACTGTGTATACAACTAAGATAATCAAGACCTGGGTGGGAGTGGGAGATGTAGCTCAGGTTGATTAAAATAGAGACATCTGAGAACGCCGGCAGCCTGGCACATCAAAGGCTGAAAGGCACAGAAACACATCTCCCACTCATAGGAAGCACCTGGATACTCTCACAAGTAACTGCCGCTCTCCAGTCTGCAGCCTTCACAGAGGCCTGAAGGGCTGCAACTTTAAGAGTTCCCAAATATACACCCTGGCACCACCCATCTTCTGGACAAACAGTCCAAACTGGTAAACTTCTCACAGAAACCAAGAATCAGAGTAAATTAGTTGAGATCAAAACGTTAAGAAGAATATTTAAGATCTATTGTAGGAAAATTTCTAGGTAGTAAAATTTCTAGGTGGTAAATATTATGTTTCCAAAGTACTAGGGGAAGGAGAAGCAACCAATGAAATACTGGAATTAACAATAAATATTTCATGAGTCTTAGGGTTCTGATAAACAAATGAATTTCAAAGGTTAATCAGTCAATAATTCTCAATACTGCCCAGCGTTTTCCCTTACTTTTTCTGTCCGATCTCCAAAACAACTCAAGGGAAGTAGGGAGTTGTATTCCCAACAAAGCCACAGTGACTGAAGCCCAGCATGAAAGAATCCCAAAGGAAGAGGGACTCAAGAAGCCAGGCATGCTCTGAAGCTGAGATTCCACCAATAACCCAAATGTGCCTGGTATGACAGACCCACCCTACGCGTCCCTGGCAAAACAGAGGTCACACCAAAGTAGAATAAGAAACAGCTCCTGCTTTAAAGAGAACTGGGTCTTTATCTTCACTTCTTGGTCCTCATCTGACTGGTATAGCTCTCATAAAACTCTTGACTTGTCATCACTTGTCAATCAAAGATGTGACTTGTCATCAGAGATTTGAGAATGGGCCATTCATTCAACAAACATTATAGAGCCAGTGGTGATGAAGATGATAAAAAGGAAGAAGACACACTTCTGGGCCTCCAAGGATGCTTGGTCTTGAGAGAGAGGTGGGAAGGAGAGAGGAGCAGACCCTGAAACAAGGAATCATAAGGGTGAGAAAAATTCCATAATAAGTGTATGCATAATAGCTATAGGAGCCCAGGGAATGCCCTGGCAGTCCAGTGGTTAGGACTCCGCACTTTCACTGCCGAGGGAACAGGTTCAATCCCTGGTCGGGGAAGTAAGATCCCGCAAACTGTGCTGTGCGGCCAAATAAATAAGTAAATAAATAAATAATAATAAAAAGGAGCCCAGAAGAAGTGGATAATTCTGCCTACAGATGTTAGGAGAGGCTTCCTAGTGGAGAAATCAGTAGTATAGAAAGATTGGAAGATTCTTCCTTTTACCATTCTCCTTTCAGAATTTAGAAATCAGTTAAAAGCATACAAGTCGCCCACTCATATGTGCTGAATTGATTCTCCCCAAAGGTGCAAAGACAATTCAATGAAGAAAGGATAGTTTTTTGAACAAATGGTCCTGGAATATCGTGCATCCATATACAAAATGATGACACTTGGTCAGTATGCACCACATATAAAATTTAATGCAAAATGGATTATAGATCTAAATGTTAAAAAAAACTTCTAGAAGAATATCTTTGTGATCTTGTGTTAGGCAAAATTTCTTAGGTACAATACCAAGTATGAACCTTAAGAGAAATAACTCATATATTGGACTTCCATCAAAATTGAAAATTTATGCCATTCTTTTTTTTTTTGGCCGTGCCATGAGGCTTGCAGGATCTTAGTTCCCCCCAACCAGGGATTGAACCTGGGCCCATGGCAGTGAAAGCGTGGAGTCCTACCCGCTGGACCGCCAGGGAATTCCCAAAATTCATGCTCTTCTAAAGACACTGTTAAGAGAACGAAAAGAACAAGTCAAAGACTGGGAGAAAATATCAAGTGCTGGTAAAAATGTGGAGCAACTGGCATGAACGCAAACTGGTAGGAACTGCTGGTGGGAATGAAAAATAGTACATTCACTTTGCAAAACAGCTGGGCAGTTTCTCATAAGTTAAGCATACGCTTAACATATGGCCTAGCAATTCCATTCCTAATTATTTAATCAAGAGAAATGAAAATTAATGTCTACACAAAAGCCTATATGTGAATTTACAGTGGCTTTCTTCATAATCATCAAAAACTGGAAACAACTCAGATGTCCTTCAACAGCTGAATGGCTAAACACGCTGGGGTATCTTCATACAACAGAACGCTACTCAGCAATAAAACGGAATGAACCACGTTGACTGCGTGCAACAACACGGATGAATCTTAAATGCATCCTGACTCAAAAGGTTATACACTTTATAATTCTATTTATGATATTCTGTAACAGACAAAATCCTAAGGACAGAAAACTGAAAAGTGGTCGCAGGGGCTGGGAGGATGCACTGGCGACCAAAGGAATTAGGGCTGGCGGGGGAGGGGCTGGGAGTGACGGGACAGTTCTACATTTCAAGGGTGGTGGTAGTTACATGACTGCAAGCACTGTCAAAACTCATACTCGGAAAGGGACAAATTTTACCATATGTAAATTATACCTCAGTAAACACACTGTTTTCCTTCTTCCAATGTCCCATTCCTCAGGGGAGCCCACTCACCGCCAGAGCCCCTGCTTGGCGCCTCCCTGTGAATGAGCCCCTCTGGGGCTGTGAGGGGCACTCCACTGCTGGACTTGATTTGGCTGGTGAGAGCGACATTAGTGGTCCTAGGGTGAGTACCGTCTGTACAATTCGGTTTCCTTCCCTTTGCTCCTTCTGCTCTACAAGACCCCAAGTGGAATATACATCAGAAGCACAAACAGCACCGATAAGTAGCTTTATCCATTGTCATGCCAGGTGGTAGAAATCCATGCTAAAGGGTTGTCTTTTCTCTAATGCAAACCTCCCTGTACCTGGATAGGAAAGCACTGGTGACCGTGGAAGAGAGGCAGCTGTGGGTGGTAGACAGAAGCCCTGCAAGAGAGCAGGGCCCTGGGTTCCAGTGGGAGGCTCGGGGAGGCACTTCCCCCACTCTGAGCCTCATTCACCTGCAAAATGGAGGCTGAGCTAAATGCCTGTTACCATCTGTCTAGGCTCTCAGTCTGTGAGCTGATTCAAGGTCTAAGGTAAATTTTTCTTTCTCCTTGTCAAGGGCTTTTAAAAAATGGCATTTTCGGGCTTCCCTGGTGGCGCAGTGGTTGAGAGTCCGCCTGCCGATGCAGGGGACGCGGGTTCGTGCCCCGGTCCGGGAAGATCCCACATGCCGTGGAGCGGCTGGGCCCGTGAGCCATGGCCGCTGAGCCTGCGCGTCCGGAGCCTGTGCTCCGCAACGGGAGAGGCCACAACAGTGAGAGGCCCACGTACCGCAAAAAAAAAATAAAATAAAAATGACATTTTCCTGACTAGAAAGAGTAAGTTTGCTAACTTACAAATGCCAGCACTTGTACCAAAAAACTGGCTTCCCTTATCTAGACTGTGCCCACAACCAACCAATCCTCACAAATGGATTTAGGAGCCTTTGGGCCACAGGAGGATGAGGGGCAGGTCTCCAGCAAACCACATCAAGAACATGGACAGTCAGCCCTGGCTGGCTGCAACTGATTCCTGTCTCAACATTTCCAGAGCAAGTGAGCCAGAAAGCTTTATGAAAAACAGTGTCCAGAGCCCTGGGTGTTCAACTTCCTGCCAGTGAGTTGTACAAAGACAAGGGGCGGGGGCTTATCAGGTTTGTACATGGTCTCCTAAGGACTGAAAGCAGCGTTTAATTAATTCTGCAGCTTTCCACTACTTAAGGTGACAAAATTGCCATTACCTCTGTCCTATAGCTGCTATAGCTCTTGACTCTGCCTAGGATTTGCATACCTGATTCCTGGCTCTCAAAAAGCCCCGTAAGTGAAATTTGGCAATATTCAATATCTCTCAGAACCTCACATTTATTTACCCTTTGACCCAGCAATTCTATTTCTGGGAATTTACAGACTTGCCTACACATACACATACAAGTGAATATGAATACACATATATTCACTGTAGATTGTTTAAATAGCAAGGATCTATCATTAAGTTAAATAAACTTTGGTCTTAGCCTTCAAAATGGGGTACACCGATGCTGGATGGGGGTTCATGTAAGCTTTCCAAGAAGTATGCAAGTACTTATTTAAAAAGGAATCAACTTTCAAAGCCTCAATCTCATACATCAACCTTTCTAGAACTGATCTGCCTAAGAACTCCTCTGACAGGTCTCCTTTCCTCATGTTGCTTTCGTAATTACCCCTCTCCTTCCCCACAAAGGAGAGGAACACCTCTTATAAATCCATGGGTTTAAAAATTCCTGGTTCTCAAACTATGGGACAACCTGAGAATATATCACTTTAGACAGGAAGGTGGTTTTCTTTTTCTTTCTTTTTTTTTTGAGAACAAAGCAAAGAGAGCACCATTAAGAGAGAAATATTCTGCAAATGTTTACAGAGTACATACTAAGAGCTAGGTGCTGTGCTACGCTCTAGGGTTACAACAGGTAGAATATGGGGAAAAAATCCCTGCCCCTCGATAGTTCACTTTCCATTGGGGGTAGGGGAGACAGACAACAAAATAAATTAAAGAATACATAAGAGAGTAAAAACCACTAGGGAGAAAAAGCAGGTAAGAGGGATGGGGTTGCTGAGGTTGAAGAGTGGGGACTGAGATTATAATTTTAAATAAAGTGGTCAGAAACACCATCACTGAAGATGACAATTGAGCAAAGACCCAAAGGAGGTAGCGTGAACTATGGGGGAGGCACTTTCCTAGCATAGGGAACAGCAATTGCAAAGTCAATGGGGCAGGGAGGATGACTGGGGGAGGTCCAAGGAAGAGCAAAGAGGTCAATGTGAATGGAACAGAGTAGGTAAGAGGGAGAGTAAAAGGACATTAGTCAGAAGTTGCAGGGAGGTGGGGAGATCTTGTCTGCCTGAGGTGATTGCCAGGGCTTTGGCTTTTACTCTGAAGGAGCTGGGAAGGCACTGGAGGTTTGGGGATGAGGAGAGACTGGGATTTGATTAGATTTAAAAGGATTACTCTGGCCGCACAGGGAGAAGAGACTAAGAGGGAACATCTGCACAGCAATGCTTACCTGGAAGAATGAGCTGGGAAGTGTTTGTTCCCTCTTTTTCTCATTTCTGGAAAGGCTGTATAGAATTTGTAATGTTTCTTTCTTAAATGTTTGGTAGTATTCACCAGTAAAACCATCAGGCCCTGGCATTTTCTTTGTGGGAAGGTTTTTAACTACACTACAGACTCAGTTTCTTTAATAGATTTGGGCCTATTGTGGTTGTTTCTTCTTGAGTGAGTTTCGGCAGTTTGTGTGTTTCAAAGAACTTGTCTGTTTTTTCTAGGTTGCTATTTGGTTTACTTATTAAAATTTTTGTCTTCTCTTTTTTTCCTGATTGGTCTGGCCAGAGGTTTATCAATTTTATTGCTCTTTTCAGAGAACTGGCTTTTGGTTTCATAGATTTCTTCATGGTTTTTCTGTTTTCCATTTCACTGATTTCCACATTGACCTTTTTTTCTGCTTAATTTGGGTTTCACTAGCTTTCATTTTTCTAGTTTCTTAAGATGGGATCCCAAGGTCAGTTATTTGAAGCTTTTTTTCTTTTCTAATACAGGGTTTTAGTGTTAAATAAATTTCCCTTTAGCCCTATCCCCAAAATTTTATGTTGCATTTTCACCTTCATTCAGTTCCAAGTACTTACTAATTTCACTTTTGATTTTTTTTTCTTTGACTCATGGCTTATTTAAAAGTGTGTTATTTCGTTTCCAAATAATTGAAAGCTCTTCCAGATATCTTTCTGTTACTGATTCCTTATTTAATTCCCCTGTGGTCAGAGATCATACTTTCTATGACTTGAATCAGCTTACATTCATTGAGACTTTTTTAATGGCCCAGAAAATGATTTATCTTGGTAACAGTTTCATGTGCACTTGTAAAGAATGTGTATTCTACTGTTTGGGGTGGAGGGGTAGAGTGTTCTATAAATGTTAATTAAGCCAAGACAGTTGATTATATTGTTCAAATCTCCCATATCCTTATTGATTTTCTGTCTATGTGTTCTATCAATTGAGCGAGAGGTGTTAAAATCTCCAAATATAATTGTGGATTTCTCCTTGCAGTTCTATCAGTTTCTGATTCATGTATTTTGAATCTCTAATACATATATAAACACTTAGGATTATATGTTCTTATTGGATTGACCTCTTTACCATTACGAAATGACTCTCTTTATCCTTGGTAATATGCTCTGTTTTGAAATCTACTTTGTCTGATATAGACATTCAATTTAATCTTTTGATTAATGTTGACCTGGTACAACTTTTTCCACCCTTTTGCTTTTAATCTATTTGTATCTTTATATTAAAAGTGGGCTCATTGTAGGTAACATAAATGGGTCTTACTTTTTTATCCAATCTGACAGTCTCTGTTTTTTATTGGGACATTTAGACTTTTATATTTAATATAATATCAATATGGAATTTAATCTACCATTTTGCTATTTTATATATATCCAATCTGTTCTTTTTTTAAAAAATAAGTTTCAGATGTACTGCTATGTAATCTGTTCTTTGTTCATTTTTCCAAGTTTTTCTGTCTGCCCTTTTTTGTATTAATTAAATACCTTCATTATTACAATTTATCTCTGTTGGCTTATTAGCTATAACTCTGCTGCTTTAGAGTTTATCATATACATCGTTAACTTATCACAATCTACTTGCAAATGATATATTACTTCACATATAGTATAAGAACCTTACAACAGTATAATTCCATTTTCCCACTCACATTTGTGCTACTGCTGTCATAAACTTTACTTCTACATAAGCTGTAAACGCCAGTCTGTTATTTCTGCTTTTGTTTAAAAGACATATCTTTTAAAGAGATTTAAATAATGAGAAAAGGGCTTCCCTGGTGGTGCAGTGGTTAAGAATCCGCCTGCCAATGCAGGGGACACGGGTTCGAACCCTGGGCTGGGAAGATCCCACATGCTGCAGAGCAACTAAGCCCATGCACCACAACTACTGAGCCTGCGCTCTAGAGCCCGTGAGCCACAACTACTGAAACCGTGTGCCCCAACTACTGAAGCCCGCATGCCTAGAGCCCGTGCTCCACAACAAGAGAAGCCACCGCAATGAGAAGCCCACGCACTGCAACGAAGAGCAGCCCCTGCTCTCCGCAACCAGAGAAAGCCCGCGCGCAGCAACGAAGACCCAACACAGCCCAAAATAAATAAATAAATAAACATTTTTAAAAAATAAATAAATAATGAGAAAAAAATGATATATTTACAAGGTAGTTACCCTTCTCCAGTGTATCCCTTTCTTTTTGTAGCTCTGGTTTCCACCAGGTATCATTTTTCTTCTGCTTCAAGGACATTCTTTTACATTTTTTTTAGTGCAAGCCTGATGGTAATGAATGCTTTCAGTTTCTGATGTCTGAAGAAGACTTTATATTGCCTTTGTTTGTGAAAGATATTTTCACCAAGAAAATAATTCTAGGTTGACGATGTTTTTCTTTTGTTAGTTTAAAGATGTCGCTCCACTGTTGCCTGGCTTACACTGTTTTCACAGAGGAATCTGCTGTCATCCTAACCTTCATTTTCTCTGGCTGCTTTTAACATTCTTCTCTATCACTAGTTTTATGCAGTTTGAGTATAATGTGCCTTGATACCAGTTTTCTTCATGTTTCTTGTGCTTGGAGCTCCTTGAGATTCTTGGATTTATGGGTTTATTACTTTCATTACATTTGGAGGGTTTTTTTTCAGTCATTTTTTTCTTCTGTTATTTCTTCTATCCCTCACACTTCCTTCCTCCTTCAGACACTCCAATTACACATATAATTGGCCCCGCACTTCACTGATGCTTTGTTCATTAATTTTTTTCAGATTTTTTTCTTTCTGTGTTTCATTTTGGACAGTTTACATTGTTTTCAAAATCACTAATCTTTATTTCTACATTGTTTATTCTGACATCGATTTCATTCAATGTATTCATCTCAGCAATTGTAGTTTTCATCTCTAGAAGTTTATCTTCCATGTCTCTAATTAACACAATCTTTCCTCTAGATTCTTAAACATATGGAATACAATTATAATAATTATTTTAATGTCCATATTTACTAATTCTACCATCTGTGTCATTTCTGGTCAGTTACTGGAATATTTCCTACTTCCTTACATACCTAGTAATTTTTGACTGGATGCAGACATTGTGTATTTTACCATGTTGGGTCCTAGACATTTTTGCATTGCTAAAAATATTCTTTAGCTTTGTTGTGAGATACAGTCTGGAAACAATTTGATCCTTTTGGGTTTTGCTCTTAAACGTTGTTAGGCAAGACCAGAGTAGCATTAATTCTTCCATTAATTGGGGCAAGACCCTTGTGATAGTTAATTGAATTTAATTTTATTTTATTTTTGCTGTACGCGGGCCTCTCACTGTTGTGGCCTCTCCCGTTGTGGAGCACAGGCTCCAGGGCTCCAGACGCGCAGGCTCAGCGGCCATGGCTCACGGGCCCAGCCGCTCCGCGGCATGTGGGATCTTCCCAGACCGGGGCACAAGCCCGTGTCCCCTGCATCGGCAGGCGAACTTTCAACCACCGCGCTACCAGGGAAGCCCATGATGGTTAATTTTATGTGTCAGCTTAACTGGGTCACAGAGTATCCAGATATTTGGTTAAACATTATTCTGGTTGTTTCCATGAGGGTGTTTTTGGATGAGATTGCCCTCCTTAATGTGGGTGGATTTCATCCAGTCAGTTGAAGACCTGACTAGAAAAAAAAAAAAACGCTGATCCTCTCCCAAGTAAGACAGAATTCCTCCTGCCTGACCACCTTTGAACTGGTATTCTAGCTTCTGTGTAAGAATGGGATTTAAAAGTATATGAATTCATTTTTGCTTGTATTTGCACAAAGAAACAATGGAAAGACATCTAAGAAACTGATTATAGTGTTTATTCATGGGAGAAATGAGAATGCAATAACCAAGTAGATAGGCACAAGGGTCAGAGTAAGACTTCTCAATCTACACTTTTTTTTTTTTTTTTTTTTTTTTTTTGCGGTACGCGGGCCTCTCACTGTTGTGGCCTCTCCCGTTGCAGAGCACAGGCTCCGGACACGCAGGCTCAGCAGCCATGGCTCATGGGCCCAGCCGCTCCGTGGCATGTGGGATCTTCCCGGACCGGGGCACGAACCCGCGTCCCCTGCATCGGCAGGCGGACTCTCAACCACTGCGCCACCAGGGAAGCCCTCAATCTACATTTTTATATATTAATTTTTAAACTAGTGAATGCATTATTTTATTTAAAAAAAAGTCATCACAGAAAATAGGGCTGGCCTGGCTTACCAACATAAGAACAGGAATCCTAATATCTTGCAGCATGCTGGAATCCAGTAGGGGGTTCTCTGGAATTTAAGTCTTATTGGTGTTAACTATTTCACAGTAATTAAATCACCTTGGATCAATTCCAAGGCAGATTTATCCTACCATTAAGGCAACAACTTAAGCAATATTTTGCTCAAAAGAAGAGCTAGACTGTGAGCTCCCTAGGCAGCTGAAACTATGTCTTATGTCTGATCCATCTTTGTATATACCTACAGCCAAGTCCTGTATACAGTCGCTCATTATTGATTGCTTGGGTTGGCTGAATTAAGAACCTAATTCCACCGTTAAGCAAATGGTGTTAAAGTGAATTTCCACAAGCCCTGTTTTCTAAGGGTAGTGATAGACATCAATTGTTGGGGGGTTCATTGGAACTCCACTTGGTGACTCCCTGGCCTTTGACCAGATTCTGGAGATATGAGGTTTGCATAAGCACCAGTCTCTCTCTTTTTTTTTTTAATTGAGGTATAGTGATTTATAATATTATGTTAGTTTCAGGTGTATAACACAGTGTTTCAAAATTTTTTTATAGCTTATACTCCATTTAAAGCTATTATAAAATATTGGCTATATTCCCTGTGCTGTAAAATATATCCTTGTAGCTTATTTATTTTATACATGGTAGTTTGTACCTCTTAATCCCCTCTGCCTTCCCTCTCCCCACTGATAACCACTGGTTTGTTCTTTATATCTGTAAGTCTGTTTCAATTGTTATATTAATTTGTTTTATTTCTTAGATTCCACATATAAGTGACAACATACAGTATCTATCTTCCTCAGTCTGACATTTCACTAAGCATAATACCCTCCAGGTCCATCCATGTCACTGCAAATGGCAAAATTTCATTCTTTCTTATGGCTGAATAGTATTCCATTATACACATATACACACACATACACCCCACATCTTCTTTATCCATTCGTCTGTTGATGGACACTTAGGTTGCTTCCATATCCTGGCTATTGTAAATAATGCTGTTTTGAACATTGGGGTGTGTGTATCTTTTCAAGTCAGTGTTTTTGTTTTCTTTGGATATATATCCAGGAGTGGAATTGCTGGATCATATGGTAATTCTTTTTCAGTTTTTTGAGGAACCTCCATATTGTTTTCCATAGGGGCTGCACCAATTTACATTCCCACCAGCAGTGTACAAGAGTTCCCTTTTCTCTACATCCTTGCCAACAGTTGTTATTTGTGGTCTTTTTTGATGACGGCCATTCTGACAGGTGTGAGGTGAGATCTCACTGTGGTTCTGATTTGCTTTTCTCTGATGATTTGTGATGTTGAGCATCTTTTCGTGTGTCTGTTGGTCATCTCTGTGTCTTCTGTGGAAAAATGTCTGTTCAGGTCTTCTGCCCATTTTAATTGGGTTGTTTATGTTTTTGATAATGAGTTGTATGAGCTATTTATATATTTGGGTGATAACCCCTTATCAGTCATATCATTTGCAGATATTTTTTCCCATTCTGTAGGCTGTCCTTTCATATTGTCGATGGTTTCCTTTGCTGTGCAAAAGCTTTTAAGTTTAATCAGGCCCCATTTATTTATGTTTGCTTTTGCTTCCTTTGCCTTAGGACAGATAAAAAATATATTGTTACAATTTCTGTCAGTGTTCTATGCTTTCTTCTAGGAGTTTTATGGTTTCTGGTCTTACTTTTAATCTGAGTTTTTGTATATGGTGTAAGAAAATGTTCTAACTTTATTCCTTCATATGTAGCTGTCCAGTTTTCCCAGCACCACTTATTGAAGAGACTGTCTTTTTCCCCATTATATATTTTTGCCTCCTTTGACATAGATCAGTTGACCATTTAAGTGCATGGGTTTATTTCTGGGCTCTCTATTCTGTTCTACTGATCTATATGTCTGTTTTTGTGTCACTACCATACTGTTTTGATTATTGTAGCTTTGTAGTATAGTCTGAAGTCAGGGAGTGTGATACCTCTAGCTCTATTCTTCTTTCTCAAGATTGCATAAGCACCATTCCTACTGACACCATTCTCGTGAGGTCTTCTTTTCCTGGCCCTTTGGGCCAAATACCTGCTCTCTTCATATTTGAACGCATACGTATCTCTCTCTAACTGGTGTAATTTTACCAATCTGAAATTGCAGTTGCCATTTTGAAAATTTTGTTATGAATAAGATTTTTCATTTAAGAGACACATTAAACACAGAGCAAAAAGGGAAGAAACCTCATGAGGAGAGTCTCTGTCTTGCCCATCTAAAAGACAGATCACCT
The DNA here is from genome assembly GCF_059928025.1 of Delphinapterus leucas. NCBI lineage: Eukaryota > Metazoa > Chordata > Mammalia > Artiodactyla > Monodontidae > Delphinapterus > Delphinapterus leucas. The sequence continues at coordinate 119,547,041 of NC_143134.1, read as the reverse complement.
TTTTAAATTGGGAGACCTCCTCTTTTCTCCCATACTTACTAAGTGCCAGCTTTTAAAGGACATGACTTAATAGGATGCCAAGAACCTGAATTACTATTTAAATGAGCTGTACTGACTTTAGCTCTGGTAGTTTTTTTTTTGGCCATGGCTCACGGGCCTAGGCGCTCCGCAGCATGTGGGATGTGGGATCTTCCCGGACCAGGGCACGAACCTGCATCCCCTGCATTGGCAGGCGGACTCTCAACCACTGTGCCACCAGGGAAGCCCTAGCTCTGGTAGTTTTGAGTAGGTCTGTCAAAATGGGTTTTGCCTTGACTAAGTCTTCTCCTCTCCTTACACAGAGAAGATAATCAGCCACTCGTATCTATCTGCAGTCAGCTTGCTCTCACTTCTTTCTTCCTTCCTTTCCCATATTTTCTCTTTTCTTGGGAAAGTCTGGAGATTAACTAATTATAAATAGTTTTTCTGTCCTTATGTGCAGACTCAAGAAATATCTAGTACAGATTAACAGTCCAAAATTTCCATAAGAAAGAGAGAAAAATTAAACTATTTTTGCTTCTACTTTTCCCTTGCTGAAATTATAACCCAAAAGTTTAAATGTGGGTTTGGGTAATAGTTTTGTTTCCTATACCTAGGCTTAGTATATCCAAGAGTCTTAAAAATCTTTTTGGATATATGACCATAGGAGGTTTGTTTATATTAAAATATTTATGTAATATTCCTGATAATTAGATGATTCTTTGGACTATATACAAGAGTGAGATAAAATTAGCTTAAAAATAACTATGCCTCCTGATTTTATCATGATATAAAAATAATGCAATAATTAAATCAATGTAAGATTTGGGGTTAATTTCTCATGGTTTAAACCTTCTAAATTAACTTTATTAGTTCTATGGATCCAGTAAGTTATCACTGTTTCCACAAATTGTTTAAAATTATAAAAAATAAAATTGACTTTAGTTGAAAGAACTTATATAATAAAATATCTTTTTTAAATGACAATCTCATGAATTCTTATAATGCTTTAAATCATAAAGATTTGATGTGTTGGTCTAAGTTTTAATTTCCAGATGTTTCGTCCACTTAAAGATCTCTTAAACAAATGATAAATTGAGTTAATTAATAATCTTTGGATATATGGATAATTTCTAACTAAAGGAAAAGATCCAAACATTGGGCACCACATATAGTTTTAAATTACCCTTTTTCCTTATTTTTATATAAAAATTACCTATAGATTGATTAACTGGATATGTAAATTTCTCTAAATTGATATATCCATGCTTATTTTGCCACTTTAAAATTTGTTAAAGTGACATAAAATGTATGCTCATAGAAAAATTTGCTAGACAGTTATTGGTTTCCAGTCTTCTAGTTTTCTCATGTCTAGAAACTTTAAAGTTGGCTAATATAAATGGTTACAGAGAAATAGGAATAGGTACATAAGATAAATGTGGTTTGTCTCTTTTTTTCATTAAGAAAATTATTAGTTTATTAAGACAGTAAACCAATATAATCTATGCATTGTTTTATTTAATGTGATATAATCAGTTAAATTTTACAACTAGTTAAGAGGTTTAATTTTATCATCTATGGGACTTCCCTGGTGGCGCAGTGGTTGGGAATCCGCCTGCCAATGCAGGGGACATGGGTTTGAGCCCTGGTCCAGGAAGATCCCACATGCCGCAGAGCAACTAAGCTTGTGCGCCACAACTACTAAGCCTGTGCTCTAGAGCCCGGGAGCCACAACTACTGTGCCCACATGCCACAAATACTGAAGCCCACGCACTTAGAGCCTGTGCTCCGCAACAAGAGAAGCCACCGCAATAAGAAGACCGCACACTGCAATGAAGAGTAGCCCCCGCTTGTCTCAACTAGAGAAAGCCTGTGTGCAGCAACAGACCCAAGGCAGACAAACATAAATAAATAAATAATAAAATTAAAAAAAAATTTTGTCATCTATTCATAAACACATACCTAAGAAGGTATATTAATTAATTCCAAGTTTTATAAATGATAAAAGATACCAGAAGACAAATTTGATGATAAACTATTAATGGTAAAGGTAAAGGGTCTGAGGAAAATAAACTGTTTGTCTAGATTTATAATGCCTACAGATAGTAAATTTGAAGAAAATATTGAATTGTGTTTAAAAATACTGGAAATCTTGGCTCAATGTTAATAAATTTATTTATTCATTAAGAAAAGGACTTATAAATCTTTATTGCAAAATTTTAAATGAATGATAGACAAAAAGTAAAATCAGAATTTGGGTTTTCTTTCTGTAAAGTGACCAAGTTATTCCATTGCCAGATAAAAGATTCCTTTCCTTTTTATCAACAAAATATTATGTTAACTATCTGAATTTTCTGTCATTACTCAAGAATCATTTTGAAAAAAAGTTCCCCCCTTTTTTTTTTTAAGTTCCTATAATCAACAATTTCTTGTCTTTGGATACTATGACATGTCATATACAGAGGGGGTTGGAACACGCATAGAGAAACTCACAGCATTTCTGACTTGGTGAATCAGAAAAGTGAAGCCAGGAAACTACGAATGCTGAAGAGTGCAGAGTAATCTTAGAAGGGACAGAGGCGGGTGATCTCCAAACTCTGTACACTCATCTCTCACTGACCCTTGAACTACTCATACTCATATGTGGGACAGACTCAAAACAGCTCAGCTAAAGACAAAAGATCTAAAGATAGAAACAACAACAAAAAACTCCGAGTGTTTGGAGAAAACCCTAAGCAACACACAAAAAAGCTACTAGAACTAATAAGTGAATTTAGCATATTGCAGGATACAAGTTCAGTATACAAAAGTCGTTCTTACTTCTATACATTAGCAATAAAAAGTTAGAGGCTTCCACAGTATGGCCGGCGACATTAGCAAGAGCTCGCTCTACTCTCTCTAACGCGGAAACAGCGGACTACAAGGGACTGAGCTGTATCTGCCTCTATTTCCAACAGACTCACGTTCAACTTTCGCTCACACACACACACACATACACACACAAAGCCGGGAAAATTTTATTAACCCTTAAAAAAAGTTAATATAAAATTATAGCAAAAATGGAACCTGAACTTTAGTTAACACAGCTGGAACAATTTGCAGCTGCGGCAGCAGCGGCGGGAGAAGAGATTTAATTTAGTTGATTTTCTGTGGTTGTTGTTGGTTGTTCGCTAGTCTCACGGTGATGGAAGTTGCACATTTTTTCGAAGGGACCGAGAAGCTGCTGGAGGTTTGGTTCTCCGGGAAGCAACCCGGCGCAAACCAAGGATCTGGGGATCTTCGCACCACCCCAAGATCCGAGTGGGACATACTTTTGAAGGATGTGCAGTGTTCAATCATAAGTGTGACAAAAACTGACAAGCAGGAAGCTTATGTACTCAGTGAGAGTAGCATGTTTGTCTCCAAGAGACGTTTCATTTTGAAGACATGTGGTACTACCCTCTTGCTGAAAGCACTGGTTCCCCTGTTGAAACTTGCTAGGGATTACAGTGGGTTTGACTCAAAGCTTCTTTTATTCTTGTAAGAACTTCATGAAGTCTTCTCACCAAGGGTACCCACACCGGAATTTCCAGGAAGAAATAGAGTTTCTTAACGCAGTTTTCCCAAATGGAGCAGCATATTGTATGGGAGGCATGAATTCTGATTGTTGGTACTTGTATACTTTGGATTTCCCAGAGAGTCGGGTAATCAATCAGCCGGATCAAACCCTGGAAATTCTGATGAGTGAGCTTGACCCAGCAGTTATGGACCAGTTCTGCATGAAAGATGGTGTTACTGCAAAGGATGTCACTCGTGAGAGTGGAATTCGTGACCTGATACCAGGTTCTGTCATTGATCCCACACTGTTCAATCCTTGTGGGTATTCAATGAATGGAATGAAATCGGACGGAACTTACTGGACTATTCACATCACTCCAGAACCACAATTTTCTTATGTTAGCTTGGAAACAAACTTAAGTCAGACCTCCTATGATGACCCGATCAGGAAAGTCGTGGAAGCCTTCAAGCCAGGAAAATTTGTGACCACCCCGTTTGTAAATCAGAGTTCTAAATGTTGCACAGTGCTTTCTTCACCCCAGAAGATTGAAGGTTTTAAACGTCTTGATTGCCAGAGCGCTATGTTCAATGATTACAATTTTGCTTTTTTTTTTTTTTTAACCAGTTTTGCTAAGAAGCAGCAACAACAGCAGAGTTGATTAAGAAAAATGAAGAAAAAACGCAAAAAGAGAACACACATAGAAGAAGGTGGTGGCTGCTTTTTAGATACTGATACCAAGGGCCATGCTTTCCATAACCACCACCTTGTAGTTGCAGAAAGCCCTAGATGTAATGGTCGTGTAATCATTTTGAATTATAGGCATTATTATATCAAGGAGTTAGATATCTTGCATGAATGCTCTCTTCTGTGTTTAGGTATCCTATGACACTCTTGCCGTGAAATTGAAGTGCATGTAGAAAAAACCTTTTACTATATGAAACTTTACTACACTTGTGAAAACAATTCAATTTGGTTTCTGTACAGTGTAATATTTCTCTAGGTACCATCCAAAATTCCCCACAGACAAGGCTTTCATCCTCATTAGGCGTTGGCCTCAGCCTAGACATCTGGGACTATTCTATTAAATTGCTACCAGGATTTTGCATCCAGTTACCTCCACTTACTAGAACATACTGTCTACTAATGTTATTGAAACCAATTTCTACTTCATACAGATGTTTTTGCAGCACCAATCAAAGTTCTTTTTCCACGAGTCGAGCCCTCTAAGAAAACGACTGCAGTTATCCATTTTGTGTATTACGGGCTTCCCTGGTGGGGCAGTGGTTGAGAGTCCGCCTGCCGATGCAGGGGACACGGGTTCATGCCCCGGTCCGGGAAGATCCCACATGCCGCGGAGCGGCTGGGCCCGTGAGCCATGGCCGCTGAGCCTGCGCGTCCGGAGCCTGTGCAACGCAACGGGAGAGGCCACAACAGTGAGAGGCCCGCGTACCGAAAAAAACAAAAAAACAAACATTTTGTGTATTACTATCTCACTGCTTCCTATACTTGTGTGACTTTAATTGATTCATTCCTCACCATGGTGTCTCCCTCCCAATCACACCCCGGCCATAAAACAATACACTGTTACACTGTGTGTTTACACTAACCTTATACCCCAGAGGGGGAACGGGGTGGGGGGGATGGACTCTGGGCTTAATTTTCTTTTAAGGTCAAGGGAGTTTGGCATTTTTCGTTACTATGAGCTCTTTTGGAATAAGCTGGTGTTGATTAGCAAAGAAGGTGTAGATTGATACTAGGGAATATTGGCAGAACTGTATGGAAACCGTATGCCATTCTGTGCCCCCCGTTAAATGAGATTAGCCTCTCATGAGTACCATGGCTTTATTAACTTGCTAAGTAGTAGTATAAAAGAATTATCACTAAATTTGTTAGCAAGGAGATTTAAGATAAAGGTTGTATTGGATTCAACAAATCAAGTCAGCTCAGATGATGCACCTTAACTTTTACTTTCGCAGCCTTTTCCACTAATTTCTATTAATGGTAATGCCATAAACTTTGGTTCAAAGCAGAATCGATGTCTTTGCCATCTTGTGACTTAAAAAGTTCTGTGACTTTGTGGTGCATGTGATAGTGTTCTGACGGCTCCTCTTACTGGTATTTCTTTCACCGTGGAGCAACGTCAAGCGATGAATGAGAACTGTTCAGATTACTCAGACATACGACACAGTGAAGCAGAATGCTATCCATAAAACATAACATACAAAATTCCAAAATGGTCAATGGGAAATGACTAGATATACAGGCTTAAAAGAGCTGGCATCTTTTAGCTGTATTTGCTAATATGGACATCTAAGCAGCTGAGAAAAGAGCAAAGTTGACTCAATTTTGTATTTCTTCTTGTCCTCAAACAGTTTTTGATTTTTTCTGGATTGATGCAGTGATGTTTTTGTTCCTTCCATATTTATAAATGAAACACTTTTTTTTAGTGTTTCTAAACATAAATTCTACTTGGTTTGAAATCAAGTGGTTGGAACACTTTTGACTTTTAAACATGTTGTTGATTCAGAGCTTCACTGAAGAAGCTTTCGATCAATGGATCAGTCCGATTCTGTAATTAGCGCACAGTACCTAATGTTTTGGTGCTATTATGAGGACCAATGCTCAAAGTGGATTTTGTTCTTGAACAGTGTCCCAGTAGATTTGATGAACATTTATTGGCTCGAGGTCTGATTCCCCCCACCCCAACAGATTTAAGATTTCTATTTAATGTTGAAAAACTGCACAAATTTGTATGGAACAAAGCCTAGAAAAATGAAAACTAGATTGAATAGTAATCTAAATTAATCCTAGTGTGTATGATAGAGGAGGGAAAATTTTGGTGCCATAATTTCTCTCTTCGTGGTGTTGGACTTAAATCAGTTGAAATGTATTTCTGTACCACAATTTAAGCTTCAATAAAGGTTTGCTTAATTCATTGTCTAGCAGAAAAAAAAAGTTAGAAAGATTAAGTAACAATTCTATTTACAATATCGTTTAACAATACTATTTATATACTTAATGAAAGATGTGCAAGCCCTGTACACTGAAAATTATTAAGACATTGGAAAGGGAAATTATAAAATACCTAAATACACTGAGAGACATACTCATGGGTTGTAGAATATTGATTCCTCATGAAGCCAATATTAAGACGGCAATCCCCTCCAAATGGATAATAGACAATGCAATCTCAATCAAAATCTTAACTGGCTTTTTTGAAGAAATTGACAAGGTAATTCTAAACTTTATAAGGACAGGCAAAGACCTAGAATAGCTGAACAATTTTGAAAAAGAACAATAAAATCTGATGACACCTTAATTCAAGATACGTTATACAGCTACAGTAACCAGGATAGTATGACATTGGTAGAAGAACAGACGCATAACAACAGAATCAGAATAGAGTCCATCTGTAGGTCCACATTTACACTTGTCCTATGACCCAGAAATTCCATTCCTAGGTATTTCTCCGGCAAAAATAAAAGCGTATGTCCACACAACGACAAGTACAGGACTGTTCATAGCAGCAGTATTCATAAGAGCCCCAGCAACGGAAGCAATTCATATGTTATCCACTGATAAATGGATAAACAAACTTAGCAAGGAAAAGAAAAGAGACAGTATACACAACAACATGAATGAATACCAAAAAATCATGCTATGTGGAAGAAATCAAATACAGAAGTCTATGGTTTTTGTATTATTCCACTTACATGAACTTCTTGAAAAGGCAAAATTACAGAGACAGAAGGCAGATGGGTAGTTGCCTGGAATCAGTGGTTGGAGAAGGGAATTAACTGGAAAGGGGCACAGAAAAAATTGTAATAACGAGGGAACTGTTTTATAATCTCAGTTGTGACAGAGGTTCCATGATTACGCACCAAAATTCATCAAAACGTACACTCAAAATGGGCGGACTTTATTACATGTAAAGAATACCTTAATTCTTTTTTAATTACTTAAAAAGAATCTCCCGACCCAGGCCCTAATATTCTATGCGTGTCCTCCCCTGACTAGGGCTCTGTCAAGGTGCTGTGAACAGCGTTTACTTCACTAAGATTTCCTTCCCTGACAGGCTTCCCTGAAGGTCTGTGAGGAGTTGATGTTAACAAAGTTCAACTATATTTCACTTATAAAAACCATTACGTTACAGATTTTATCATCACGATATCAATAACGGCTGACACATAACTTTTCACTTACTTTATCAAGCACACTCTATATGCAATATCCCACTGAACTCCCATCAAACCCTTTAGGGAGGTGGCATCATGATCGACTTTCTTACTGAGGCCATAAGAGTCAAGTTATTTGTCCAGGGTCACAGCTAATACATGACAGAATCTAGATCAGGACTCAGACTGGAGTATGTGTACCCCTTGGAAGTAAATGAAGATTTTCCAGGGGCTGTTAGACACGGATCACTTTTAAGAGAATAAACTCCCAGACCTCAGCCTTCCTGTGTACTCTTCGTACAAACCAATCTGCCTGAGCCAATGCACCTGCAACCCTCCCAGTAATTCTTTCCCATGGCCCTTTCACTATCACCCGTCATGCACTTTACAAAGGCAAAGCTCACCCTCACCACGGAGCACTGCTTACCAGTACGAACACCTCTGGGAGGACAAACACAGCTCCAAACACTGGCGTTAGTGAAGCCTCCTTTCCTCATGGCACCTTAAACCCCCAGTTTTATGACTCTCCTGGCTTCATTCACATTACTGTTAAGGGTGAAGCATGGGGCTGGAAGAGGGGCCTTGGAGGTTGCTCTGAACTCATGTACATCACAGAATGGGCTGGTATGTGTAAAGACAATTTTTGTTTAACCACCTCGCTTCTTCAATCCCCCTGCTATTCTTAAAGAATTCATTGTTATTATATGAAGAGGCAGAGAACAAAGTCAAGAAAGGGTTGGTAGGAAATACTGAAGGCACAGGTTTCTCATTTCATCCAGGTAACAAACCGTGGCAAAGTACTGTACAATTTTCAAGAAATAGAAAAAGCACGCTGGGAAATACCAATCAATCTCATGGCATGTCTCCTCTGTATTTCCACTCTTCTCAAGTAGTGTGAAAGAGCTTGGTGGTTATTCTTTTCTTTTCTTTTTCTTTTTTTTTTTTAGAGATTCTTATTTTTACTTGAAAAGTAAAAATAAAAACAACAACAACAACAAAAAACAACTAAGGTACACATTGGGAATTGAACTACTACAGTTTTTCTTTCTAGAGATGTGACATCCATGTTTTCTGGTCAGTAATGTTCTACCAAATATTGTACTAAACCAGTGTACTTAAATCCAAGCAGACAGATGACCAGTAAAGCTGTTTGCTATTGGTGATCATTCTTGATTTGCCAAAAGATTCTTAGATGTTGTAAATCCACATTTATTTTTTACTTGGGCACAAGTCTCCTGCTCCTTGTTACTTATCTATCTTTTCTGATTATTGGAATAATACACTTAGCAATTTGAGATTAATTTAACAGGAATATGTTACAGGTTCCATTGCGAGCAATAACTTAGTAACAGTCGTTAATATACGTTTTGTAAGTTCCACACTTAATAATGGGCCCAGTGTCTTCTCTGCCTTTCACTAATAACATCTACAAAGTAAATTAAATTGTACTCTGAGAAGCAGAACATCCACTTTAACATATGGTGTAGGATACAGTGTTTTCAAATGCAACCTTCTTAAACATGCAAGAAGCCAGGAGAAAAAGGTCTGATGAATATTCAACAAACAACTGGGGTTACTCCTAAGGGGGGTGATCAAGAGAAAGAGACATTTACTTATTTTAAAATAATGAGTAAATACTACCTTTGTAATAAAAACAATTACAACCAAAAAGTATTCATCAGAATAAGAATTAAAAGGTAATCACTTGTTTACTGGAAGCTTCTGGAAGCTGTATCAATTCTGACCTGCTGAAGAGATGAACACCAAAGGGCGGGAAAAGGAGAGAAAAAAAGAGGGAAAAAATGAAAAGGTACCGGGTCTAATCTCTTGATGTAGTGTTTGAGCTTTGAGAACAGGTCCATGGGTCCTGGCAACAGAGATTTGCACCTGGAATCACAAACGCACTAGTCCTGGGAGCGGGAAGAACATCCTGTGTTCTTTTATTACCAAAATATTCCTATATGGAAAATGCCTGGAATAACTGTCAAACACAAATAAGAATGGTCTTGGCAGCAAGATTTAAATGTTAACCATCACGTTGTTGAATGCTTTGTATGCAGTGACCACCCAATACTTACGGAGTATATAAAGCACTCAGAACAGGGTCTGACATAGTTAAGAGTAATGTAAGTTTGCTATCGTTATCATTATACTGCATTCTAGTAGTATAGAAATGTGAAAAGCATTTCACTGATTCTTTCATTCACTCAATAAGTTTCTGCTAAACATCTACTATGTGCCAGGTAATAGAATATGTACTGAGATTTAATAAAAGCACAAGATAGGCATGTTCCTGTGCTAAGCGAGCTTACAGTCCAGGAGGGGAGGGGCAGTGAACAAAGTGTCACATTAATTAAAGTATAATTATAAATCAAAATAAGTTCTCCAAAGACAAGAATAAATCCTATGAGAGAATACAACAAAATGAAAGTTTATATAAAAAATTCTTAATGACTTGCATATGTTTTATAAATTCCTGTTTTTAAAAGATTCTCTCATTAAAATTCTTTTGATAAAGTAAAAGTCAGAGTAGAGACTACCAGTATCTTATTTTTTATTTCTATTCAGTTTTTTTAAAATTTAATTTTAATATTGTGGTATCATACCTAAACTAGAAATTTATATCCCACTTGAAAGTATACTGATTGCTTAATCAGCCCAGCCATGGCTTTTTGTTAAGGATTTTTCATGTTTACAAAGTGAAAACCACTTATTCTCTAATTTATCTATTTAGTCAGTCAGTCGTGATTTCTAGACATCAGAGTCCCTTAAAGAGAAATATACCTAAACAACAAAAAAATGTGGCCAGTTATGCAAAATAAAGGTACCAAATTAAATCTTTAAGCTATGAATACGATAATCAATATATCATATCTGGACACAACTCTATTCAGAAGTGCAATAACTAAGCAAAATTTTTGTATCTGTCAGGCTCATGCGCTTATGATATCGTTGGGAAAACATTTTTAAAAATAAGAGCAAAGGAACAGCTACAAGGAACAGACTATTCCGAAACCACTTCCAGGAACAGCGTTTGTTTAAACAAAATGTATTAAGTGAAACCAGCTGCATTAAGGGTCGATGCCATCTGAAGCAGAATTCTAAAACCACCCACTTCATAATATCTGGATAATTATTCCTTCCTGTTGCTATAAATGAAATACTCAGTGGCCAACGAGCTACATAAGACAGCATGGCAAGGAGCAGTTCACCAGTGAACAAAAGGCCCAATTGTAGTACAAGTGGATGCTCACAAGAAACCCTTGGGTCTTCTAGCTAGTCCAACTAGCTTTATGCTTCCTTATCACGCATTGGACAAAGTGCTAAGGAAATGTGGAGAGAGTCGCTCTTTTGAGGGTACCAGGAGAGAGGTGCCTACAGTCAGGAATAATCGTATTCTGCTAGTGGGTCAACGGATGCTGCTTTCACACAAACTGATGATTTAAAAAAAAACCAAAAACACAACACCCCAGGAATTAAAAATATACTTTAGGGAATCCTAAAATGCATACTTTTTTTCCAATCTGAAAACTAAAACAGAGCTGAAGAAAAATGGAGCCTGAATCATAACCAAGGTTTCATTATTTAAAATCATTTTCCTTAACTTATAACAAAAGCATACGAAACGGCTTGCCCCTTTGAAGACTTCCTGGTGGCAACATATCAGGGGAGCCCTTCGGGAAGTCATGTGACCCAGTCAAGAAGATCATCCATTTTGAAGGTGTTTCCCAGTGTATCATCAGTACTGGCGGTAGGACTGTAATCAAAACAATGCAGTTGAGAAACGCAGCCATTAATCATTTTATTTTGGAAACCAATTAGGGGATGATGAAGGAAGAAAAAACAGTGATTCATTTGTTTTGATGAAATCTGGCCTTCAAAAGATAGAATGGGCCAGGAAACACACATATTTTTATGTTCTAAGGTATCTTAAACTTGGCCTTTGAAAAAAGATTCTTCCCAAGCTCAGTAAATGAACAAAATAAATCAGCTAGTTGATGAACTTGACTATGATATATCCTGCTAACTTTATGGATGTAAGCTTGCAGGTAAAAAAATATATATGACCTAGGGGCAGTCACAAACTTTGCTGTTTGAAGCACCAAACTCAACAAGATAGCGATGGACCATGATCCAAGGTCACCTGCAGGATGATGGTGGCTCATGTTTGAAACTGCATCATGAGCTGTGTTTACCTGACTCTTTAAAAAGCAGGCAAAGCTCAGTACTAAAACTCAAGTCAAAATGTGCAGTTCACAACACAGCTGGTATGGACCAGATCTGTTTCTTAGAAGAAACAGTCTGAAACTTCTAAAATGCACGGAGAGGATAATATCAACAATGTTCTGAAAGGTTTAAGAACATTTCAATGACAGGAAATCCTCATTATTATGACTACCACCAGTTAAAGATGCAAGCACAACTACGTAGACAGTACAGTATTATTTGAAATATCTCTTAAAATATCCTATTTCTTTTTAAAATATCCTTTTTTAAGTTTTATTGAAGTATAGTTACTTTTCTCTTAAAATATCCTATTCAAAATTTTCCACACATCTTAACCCATCTTATACCCTCCCCCATTCAATACTTCCACTCTTTGTGCTTCCCAGGACCCCACATCAGAAATCTTATTTGACATGGTTACTGGTTTGTTATAGAGAAGGGGTACAAGTGGAGGGCTGGGAGGATGAAGAAATTCTTGAAGGACCAGTCGGTGCAGGAGGTAGCTGATGGAAACTGGAAAGGAAAAAGAAGAAAATCATGAGACAAGCAGTGACATGAAAGGGGTCACCTCACTGGAGAGGCTTTCGGTTACTTGTGGCCTCAGGCTACCACGTGGCCTCTTGAAGGGCAGAATGTAAAGTTCTCAGTTTGACCAACCAACTCAGTGTCAGGAGAAAGGAAAAATGACACATTAGCAATGGGAAGCTCAGAGCGAATTCCCAGAGGCTGTCAAGACTCAACCTAAGTGATGGTGTGTCCTCGCACAAATGTAGGGCTTACCTCAGAAGTGAACCCCAAGGCAACCTAGGTCTACTTCCTAGATGAAAATGCTATTCTATTTTCAACTTCATTTCTTACTTTCATTCTGTCTGGATGGAAGAAAGATGATTTGGGGGTTTAAGTCCTGGCTCGGTTCTAAACCAACTGGGATATTTAGGCAAGTTAATCCACATCTCTGGGTCTATTTAACTTCTTAAATTCTAAACCTTCTTTCTTAGAGTCATTTCCCTTCTTGAAATATATCCTTGAGAATGTCCTTTCGTGACGAGTTCTCAGTGGTAAATTCTTTTTGTTTTTATTTATCTGAAAATGTCTTTATTTCATTCTCATTCTTGAAAGACTGTTTTATGGCTATACAATTCTAGGTTAATAGCTATTTTTCTCTGCCTACTTTGAAAATATTATTCTACCGTTTCAGGGCTTCTACTCTTGCTGTAGAAAAGCCAGCCGTCACTCTAATCCTTTGTAGGTGATCTGTCTTTTCTCTCTAGCTATTTTAAGAGTCTTTTCCGTCTTTGATATTCTATAGGTTCACTATGTATTTAGACATGGGTTTCTTTCCTTCTTTTCCTTTCCTTTTTGACTGTGTTGGACTTTGATGGGCTTCCTGAACCTGAGAACTTTTATCTCTCTACCACACTTAGAACTTAGGACAAGAGAGGACCCCGTCCTCAATTCCACAATTTAACAGACTGCAGCTCTCCCCACAAGGCAAGGGGTCTGAAGGCTCAGGGGATGTGCCCGCCAAGAGCCTAACTACCATATTCTAGGTATCCAGGACCCTGGAATTCCCTACCTAATCAGCTCCAAGCCCACATTCAGGGCTTACATGGATCTCTTCCCAGGTCTACTCTGAAGGTGGAACGCACCAGCAGTGTGGGCAGATTAAACGTGCCAGAGGTGTCCTCTAGTGGCATGTTTGTGAGAAATGTGAACAGAGATTATATAGGCAGGCTGAAACATCTATACGTGTGTGCTTGAGGCCCCTCACAGTGCACAAAAAAGCTGGGGGAAGAAAGAGAAGAGGGTCAGGCCATAGGTCAGGGTCTGGCTCAGTCTGTGCTGCTACATGCCAGTGCAAAACTCTGTGAAGTTCAAACACTCTAAATTTCTAGGTTACTATGGTATATTCACCAAGGCAGGAGTATAGAACATATTTTATTTAGTAATTTGTTACACTTGTAACTTTTAAATATTTAGACATATAGTTTGTGGGCCTCCATTTATACTGATGCCCTAACTTCCACAAATGACAAGGGATGGCCTGCTGTTTATCAATTAGAAAAATTCTCACCAGTTATCTCTTTCAATATTTCCTCTTTGCCATTCCCCCTAGCATCCTCTTATGTTCTTGGAACTCCAATTAAACATAAGTTGGATCTTCTCACTATATACCCTGTCTCTTAACCAATCATATTTTCTATCTCTTTAAACTGCAAGCTGTGTTACTTCTTCAGATTTATCTTCCAATTCATTAATTCTCTCTTCAGCTATATCTATTCTGATATTCAACCCCTCCTTGAATTTTTTATTTCAAAGATTACACTTTTCACTTCTTGACATTATATTTGGTTTTTAAAATAAATTTGCCTGGTTGTTCTTGATGATATCTTTTTCTTTACTCATATTTTCAATTCCTTCTTTTGTTTCCAAAAAGAACTAAGTGATTTTATTTTATATTCAATATCCAGTATTTCCAATATCTGAAATCTTGAGATGTCAGAGTTTACTATGATTTCTATTGACTCTTGCTCATGATATCCTGTCTCTGTGTGTCTGTGTGTCTGCCTGTCTCTTTTGGTGTGTTCATTTTAGTTGGAATGATCCATGGGAATTCTTTGAGTCCAGAGAAGACTTCAATTTGCTTCTGTCATGTGCCCACGGACACTAAAAACCTAGGTCCACTTTAAATCAAGATTTCCAACTTGCAATTATGGGGGAGCAGTGTCACACAAATAGTATAAAATCAATTTCCAAACCCATGTGAGAGCTAGTCAGTAGCCACAAGTTCTCATGTGGCTTTTTTTTTTTTTACTTTGTCCTCCACCCAAAGCCAAAAGTGAAATGGAAAATTTTCTTTGCTGCTTGATACTGTGTAAAGTACTCCTCTCCTAGTCCACCTTTTCTCTGAGAGTGTAACCTCTCTGAAGTCTTGGCTTTACAAGAAATCGTCTTGGATCAGCAAGCCCTTTCTCTACCCTAAGAGAGCCCAAGCTTGTCACAGGCATACTACTCTCCTCCCCCACCCCACCAGAGTTCTGGGTCATTTGAATCTGTATACCCAGGGTATCATCAATTTCTGGGGTTAAAGTTTTGTGAGGAGCAGATTATTTACATGGTCAGGGAATGTCTTCCCCACAGATTGCTTTTTAGTTGCAAGAGGAAAACTAGCAACGGATTATCCAATGGAGGAACCAAACCACACCCTTGACTAGACAATCAAAATTAATGTCACTAATGACAGGCAGGAGGACACTGTGTGTACCTGGATGATACCATGAGAAAGAAATAACATCACTCCTGTAGTATTCTAACCAAGAATGTGTAACCTGAATCTAATAGTAAGGAAACATCAGACCAAAACTGAAAAACATTCTATAAAATAACTGGCCTTTACTCTTTAAAAATATCAATGTTATGCAAGACAGAAATACTAAGGAACTGTTCCAGATTACAGGAGATTAAAGAACATGACAATGCAATCCATGATCCTGGGCTGGATCCTACACTTGGGGGTGGGGGTGGGGGGATGCTATAAAAGGCATTACTGTGAGAAAACTGGAATATGGACGGTAGATTAAACAAAATTATTGTTATCAGGGTTAAATTTCTTAAAATTGGTAATTATATGGTAGTTAAATAAGAGAATATCCTTGTTCTAAAGAAATACATTTGAAGCATAAGGGACAAAATGTTACAACCTAATCTCAACTGACTCAGAAAAATGAATTTTCTATCCACATACACATACAGAAAGAGAGAGAGGAGCGTGGAGAATGATAAAGCAAATGTAATGTGGCAAAATGCTAAAAGTTGATGACTCTAAATAAAGAGCATGTGGGAATCTCTGCTATTCTAGTAAATTTTGAAACAATTTCAAAATACAAAGTAAAAACCACGGTTGGTCAAACTTGAGCCAATGGTAGATGTGGAAAACAGAAGAAACAAACATACAATGTTTGCATTAGCAAACTGTACTGATCTATGAGGAACCCAGAACTCCATTCTACCAAATATTTCTGCTGAGGAACAGGTGAAGAAATAATACAGAGTTCTGCTCCTGCTTAAGACATGGAAAGCTGTAAGAGAACATCCGTCCCAATCTAACAAGAAAAGGCTAGATAATCTATAAAATCATAACATTTCTTGAGCTAATCAGAGAGCTGAGGTCACAAGGTAACCAAGTGAACAGAATTCTAAAGAGTGACAAGTCCCTCCAAAGAGAGACAAGACATACAAACTGTGTGACCTTTCACAGAGCACAGGAGGAACAGGTGGCTGCCATAAAATTAGGTAAGAGGAAAACAGCTTAAATTTTAATAAATTCTTATAAAGCCGAGTGTGGCTTAGTATAACATATCGAATCTCTGGGAGTTCCAGACATCACAGCTGTCTGAGCTGACTTGCGAGCTCTTTTCCATGGGGCCTCTACCAGATGCTCATGATAAAGATTGGGAGCAGAGAAGGAGACTAGAGAGAGCCCCCCAATACTGAACTGGGATAAAATCTTGCCCACTTCCTGGACCACTCTCTCATATAGCGTGAAAACTTTAATCCATTGGGGGGAGGGCAGGAAACCCTCCCTGCCCCCCAGGATCCAGGCAAAGATCTACTGCTTCTGGGCGTGGAGGAGAAGCAAAGCCATTGTCAGCTGGATCGTGCACTGATACAATATAGAGGTCTGCTATTGCTGGGGAGGAGGGGCCCATGAGAAATTCTATCCCACCCAACCAACACCCCCCGCCCCCGGAAGGTAGAGTTTGGGTGACACAGAGCACCGGTGGAAGTGCTGGAATGTTAAGAGAGCCCCACCACAGGACATGTCTAAGACTAAAGACTAAGAGGACCGAGAAATTCTCTGCCCCGACCAACCATGAGCCTGGCTCCAAGTAAAAAGCTACAGCAGGGCTCCCCTGGTGGCGCAGTGGTTGAGAGTCCGCCTGCCGATGCAGGGGACACGGGTTCGTGCCCCTGTCCGGGAAGATCCCACATGCCGCGGAGCGGCTGGGCCCGTGAGCCATGGCCGCTGAGCCTGCGCGCATCCGGAGCCTGTGCTCCGCAATGGGAGAGGCCACAACAGTGAGAGGCCCGCGTACCGCACAAAAAAAAAAGCTACAGCAATTTACCACTAGGGTAATAATAAAGGTAGGTTAAAAGTAAAAGAATGGGGAAAAAATATTACGCAAGCATTAGCAAAAGAAAGCTGAACTGGCTATCAGAACAAGAAATATTACCAGGGATAAGGAGGGATGTTACATAGTGATAAAAGGGTCCATTCAACTAAAAGTCTTAACAATCCTAAATGTGTATGTACCTAATAACAGAGCTTCAAAATATAAAAAGAAATAATATAAATAAAAGTAATTTAGTCTTCCCTTTAATTCTGACTAGTCATTTCTTTGCTTTTCCTCCATCCTTACTGGTCCAACTTTTATTACTTACTATTATACGATAACCAGCTTTTAAAGCTAATTATTTACATAATTGTTTACTTATTATTATATGATAACCAGCTTTTAAAGCTAAAAACTCATTTCAAAATATGCCATATTTTCACTGCAGCAGTGTTTGTGTTAGCAAAGTAACTCAAATGTCCTTCTATGACAAATTGGCAGAGATGTTTACTGCATTAGGGAAGAGGGAGCAAATGATATGAGAGGAGTTCCATCCCACCAGAAAGAAGTAGAAGGTCCAACCCTTCCATCATATCAAAGTGTGAAGAGAAGAGAGGAAGAAGCAAATAGTCAAACAAGTGTCATTACTTCCCCTCCCTGCAAAATTCTGAGGGAAGAGATGATGTATCAGTCAAGAGATGGAAACCAAACCAGTAATTTGTACAGGGAAATTTTAATATAAAGAATTAACTAACAAAAAGTTGTTAACTAATAAGAGGATTTTCTAACTGTGTGTTCTTAAGAGTCCATATTTGTCTATTTGGCCTCCATTAATTACAGGGCCAACTTGCTTAGATCTGCCCTGTGATCCAGAGCCAACACTCGAAACCACCCCTTTATCCGCGTCTCATACACCCAGCCAGTACTTCCCCTGCCCTAAGTCATCCAGGGCCAAGCACCAGAAAACTAGGGCTGAGGGAAAGCAAACAAGGAAGGAACTAAAGAACTCAGAAGAACCTCCCCTCCACTCCAAAGACTAGGTTCAGATCCTGCAGAGAGGTCGTGCTCCGCAGGAACACACGGCCTGCTGGCGGCAAGGACGCCTGCCAGAGCGAGTAATCCACAGAGGTCTATGAAAGCGGCCCACCGTGCAGTGGAGACATTTGTTGGAGGGTGTGAAAGGGTTGGCGTCAGTCCACAGTACGGCCTCCCGGGTGGCCTGTGAGGGACGCTGAGTGTCACTGGGCATAGCCCACTGAAGGACACACCCCACTGAAAATCGGCACACCGGAAATAGGAAAGGAAACCCCTTCTCCCTCGATGGCCTTGCAGTGTCCCTTTAACATTGTCCCTCTGTTGACAAAGCCTAACATTAAGCCAGCTGGCAAGGGAGAAGTGCTTACAGAGTCCAGATCCTATGTCACAAAGCAGAGCGAAGAAAAATGCATTTGGAGATGAAGGGCAATAAACTGGTAACTGGCACACTGAGGGGAAGGGAGGGCAGACTGGTAGATTGAGGGGGAAATAATGAACTTTTGCCCCGCCTCCTAATTGAAACTCTGAGAGAAGATCACCTTGCGGGATGCAACCTCCCATCCATATATACACGGATGGCCACAGAATAAAAGTTGGGAGTAGCACGGCAGGATAAGGCAGAGAGACCTTGTTAGTTAAAACACTTCTCTTTACTTCTCCCCACTACAACGTGGCAATTTATGAGGAAGGCAGATAGGTGATTTTTTTTTAAGACTATCATATCTCTGCACAGCTGGGTAGCAGAGTAGTGTACAAATCTACGACTCTTCTACATTACTATATGTCTGAAAAAAAGAGGAAAAAACCAAAAAGAACACACGAACTTGTAAATGCATAGAATATTGTACTTCATCAAATCTAAGATGCCACTGTGAGATACACCTTTACTTTATGTTCCATTAAACCATGGCATTCTATTATAATAGAATTATTGTAAGCTCCATCCTGATTTTAGAGATGTTTTTTTCTTCTCAATTTTTAATTTTTTAACTACTTTTTTAAACTGAAGTATAGTTGATGTGTTCCAGGTGTACAATATAGTGATTCACAATTTTTAAAGGTTATATTCCATTTGTAGTTATTATAAAATATTTGCTGTAGAGTTTTTTTAATGTGAAATAATGGACATTTTGGAGTTAAATAAAGTAGCTTTGAAAAAATACAGAAGAAACCAGTAAGGTAGACCTTACTTCTACTGAATGCCTGCCTTTGTTGCTTTAATCTTCTTACTGTGTGTATGTGTATTTAAAAAACACACATGTAAAAAAAAAAAAAAAAAAACCACCCATGTACAAACTTCCATACTATTCATCTTAAATTCTCTCCTTAAAAAACATCCTTGTCATCCTCAATTTGAGGGAAGAACTTAAATTCCTACCTGGACACATTCTAACCCCAACAAGTATGTGTTTCCAATTCACAGCCGTTTAAATTCAAATGTAACCTACTGCTCTACCACTTTGCATTCCGGCGGGTATCTTCTGGGTGCCTCATTTTATTACCAGAACACATCTGTGTGAACTGGCAAAATAAAGGATGCAATCTCTAAAGCAGGTGTGTTGACTGTCCCACGCAGAGGAGACAACCACAGCCTCCATCCCATCTCACCAGCTCTCTAAGGTCCACATAAGAGGATGCCAACGATTGATTTAATATTCCACATGAGAGTTACACTTTTGGTGGTTACTTTCAACTTCACAGGAGTCTTCAGCTCCATGAGGAACTTCATAGGCCATCTAGTTCATCCTAAACTCTTTGAGTGGTTCATGTTTAAAACATTACTGAGAGCTGGGGAATTCTGAATATGGACTGCATGTTGAACAATGTTATTGGGTTAATGCTGGTTTTCTTATGTGCTGCAACGGTGCTGCGGTGGTGTAAGAGAATGTCCTTATTCTTCGCTATCATGAGCCTACAGCCAATTTCCAGGTGGTCTGGTAAAAGGGAAGTGTTTTATGTAAAGAGAGATGGAGAGCGTGTGGCAAGTGTTAAGAGTTGGAATCAAGGTGAGGGATAGATTGGTAGTTCTTTGCACTATTCTTTCAAGTTTTTATAGGTTTGAAATTTTTCATAATAAAAAATTAAGAAAATAAAATAATTGCTCTTGATAAATACATACAATCTATCCTTCTTAACATCTTCAGGAAAGGAAATTCCACGACTTCCCATGAGGCCAATACAGCTACAGCACCTTAGTAAGGACAGTCACAACTACCACTGCAGCAGCTACAATTACTGGGGGTTCTCTGCAGGCACCACGCTAAGAGCTTTAGTGCACTGCCTCTTCGCATCCTCTCAATAATCCTTTGAGGTGGGTGTGTGTTATCTCCATTCCTATCTCACAGGAGTCAGAGCCAAAGCTTTCAAGGGCCAATCCAGTAACTGTGTGATCCCACTCAAGTTATGGTAGAGTCAGGATTTCTGGATAGAGAAACTCTGGAGCCCACACTCTTTACGCTACCATCTCTTCAAACCTAGATCAGGACTCATTCTTGGTCATGAAATCCAGTAGTAAGTCACAGCCAGCATTTTTCAATATGAAATAAAAAAGATCACTGTGCTGTATAATGAGTGTATGTATTAATTCACAGACTTTCTTCAGATACACACACACACACACGCACACACACACACACTCATAGTAGAGTATGTATTCCCCACGCAGGTTGCAATGCTTGAAAACCACTGCGTTATTCTATATTGCCTCCTTCCACCTCTTTCATTTCCTGCCCAGAAGGCTCACTGTTTAGGAGACTAGAGGGAAAAAAAGCAAAGCAATGCAGATTTGTATAGTTAAGGGAAAAATTCTATTGAGAATTCTCTAATCTCAGAGTAAGCCAAAATAATATACTTGTAGTGCACACTGTCAGATAATCACGCAGCTGGCAAACTTGCTAATATAAAAGACATTTGCAAGTAGGAATCTGGATAATCCCCTTGATGTTTGTTATAGTAAGATGTTATCTGCAATCCTATTAAATAATATCAATTTAAAATTCTGGCTGAAATAGTATATATAAATATGCTCAATTGGTAGAGTTAAGTGAAGATTCTTCTCTGGTGATTCTTCCCCACTGAAAATCCCATTGCATGTCAACATGACTGAGGTCAAGAATGACCAGGGAAAACTATACTGAGAAGTCCAAGTTGAGGAGTGCATGTATGTGTCTGTGCCGTTTGGGGGGGTGGGGGGAGGTGGGCAGGGCAAGTGAGCGGTAGAGAATTATATCAATAGAGTCTCCCCAAACCAAGCACCCAACTAGATGTCCTATTCTTAAAGGTTAAATGACAAAAGTGAAGGGAAAAAAAATTCCATATGGGTTTAAGGCCCACCGTTAAAGGAGGGTTATCTGAATTAATCTTACCATTACCAAATGAAGTCATAGGAAGAAAGTACTATGTCTTTAAATCCACAGCAATTTTTCATTCCAAGTTTCTGTTTGAGGCCATTACTGCTCCCTTGGGACTGTGTTGACTCACTGCATCTTCAGAATGACGCAAGTGAGCTTCTCTGTACAGCTTCAAAACAGCCTGTGAATATATCCAGGCAAAGGCTGTCTTAGGAGCCAAGAGATCAATCAGGCACCCATTCACAGAACCGCTAGGACCGGGCAGGCGATGAGAGTGTTGCGCTCCGCATCTTCAGTTTCATCACAGTCTAATCACTTTCTTCAACTGGTAAGATGGCTTGACCATTTTTTCTAAATCTTTTCTTAACTTGCCCATCCTCTCTGGGACCTCACATCCATCTTCACTGCCCATTTAGGGGCCAATCTACTTTCTTGGACTTACTTGATCATGTCGTGAGAAAAGAATGAAAACAAGAAATCCACTTCAAATTTCTCCAGTGCTGGGTATCTCACACATCTCCAGTTCCCTCCTCTAATTTTTTTTTTAATCTAAAAAAAAGAAAACTCATTGTGGGGAGTGGGAGAGCAACTTAAATAATCCATGCTCTCCTGCCCCATTATTAGAAATAACTGAGAGCTGGCTATAACTCTATATTTCTTCCAGTACTAATAGAGATGACACCGAATGGCTCACCTAATCTCCTAAGTCAGTCCCCATCTGCATCCACCAACCATGGGCATAGTGGATAACGGAAAGGACTGGCAATGGCAGACCTCCACCCAGCCATTCAAAATGAAGAGCCTCAGCCCATGGCATGTGCCAGGCTCAATGCAGGCGCTGGAGACACACAGCAGACTGACTAAGACAGTCACAGCCCTTCCCTGCATGGAGCCGACAGTATAGTGAAGGAGGAAGGCTTTACATAACTGCCACACTAATAGGGTTCATTATAAGTAAGGAACATGCCAACGCAGCCTAACACGAGTGCTAGAGAATCTGAGGGTGGAAAGGTCTCTGTGAAAGTGACATGTAAGATGAGACCTGGAGGAGGAGGTGATGTTAGCCAAGGAGAGGAAAGTGTGAGATATGGGAAGTGGGGGGAACAGTTCACCTAGAAATAGCAGGTACAAAGGCCTGAGGCAAGGAGGGGCCTACTACGAGAATCAATATGAGGTGAACAGAATCCAAAACTGAAGCTTCAAGAGGTTTCATTTGGGGATTGGTCAGATACACACAGTCCCAAGATCACCACCAATATGACAAAGGCAAATAAGGCTACACCTGCATGGCCTGTAACCAGATAACTCTGGTGTCACCTGGTTCACCACATTTCCAGCCCTACAGCTTCCTTCCCAAAACACACAACCAAAAACCAGAGACTGAACCAACATAAAATGTGTCTGCTTTTTAAAAAAGTAGTTTACATTTGGGGCTGATCATTTTCACACAGTGTTCTTTTGAGAACACTCAAATTATAAAAGGTATCATCCGTGGTGCCAGAAAGCAGAGTGGGCTCTTTTAATACAATAGCTGAGCAGCTGTAAATAATAAAACCTCTAGTAATCAAACTAAATGTCAGGCTTTGCCAGTAGCATCTCAAAATCAAATGCAACTTCACCGTATTTCAATTTTATCCTTACCAAGACATTAGCCACCTATAAGTATCAAAAGTATGACATTGTTTTAAACCCAAAGTAACTCCCCACATAACAGATTACTCACATGATATACATATTGTTGGTTGCTTAGTTGAGGCATTTCACTACCAAACGCACCACTTCAAACTCATTTCTCTACATAAATTTATAAGCTCCCCCTCTCCAAGCATAAAGGGATAATAAACAGCACAAGATCCTTTCGTGATTTACTGTTGGGGACTAAAGCCTTTAATGGACCTCGAGACTTTACAGACTGTGTTTTCACAGGTGAAACTGTACCACATTATACCATAAGTCAGCAAGCTCTAACATAAAGTAAAAAATGGCGGAGGGCCGCAAAGAGGCAAAGGAGGGTGGAATTTTTATAGTAAACAACTTTGCCATTGTGAATAATGGCTGTTGCTAAAATGTGCTGCTGCTTTTCCAGTGCCTCTCTTTTTCCCTCTGTTGATCTTCGTTGCCATAACTACCATTTGAATCATCTTAGCAACCGCGTACACATCTCCAGGGCTGTTATCGCTGCTCTGTGACTCCCGCTCAGCTTTCATTCACCGGGCATTAGACCAGAGGCTGTTATCACATCACACACGGGGGCTGTTTTGTTTACAAGTAACTAGAAACTAATTCTTAGATGTTTAAAAAAGTCATAGTTCTCAATATATGATAATATTTAAATCTCACTTAATCATAATTCTCAATTAACTAGAAAGGTTTTTTCCTCCCAAATTACCATAAACTTTTTTTTTAATTTTCAAGGAGAAAATGACAAATTTTCAAAATATAAGGAACTTAAAAAAAATTCTAAGCTCTGAATAATGCCCTAGAGGTGAATATATATTTGGCTTCATGGCCTATGTTTTCTCTATCTTAAGTAATCCATAATCATCAAAGGTGTTAAAGTAATGACTGGGTTTCTGGGGAAAGATGGTGGACTGAGCACGTGTGCTCATCCCCTCTCCCGACTGTGACCCCTTTAAATTACAATAAAGGAATTTTTAAAAAGTCGAAACCCACAACAGTGAAGAGAAAAGAAAGGGGGTTGTCATCATACAACAAATTTCGACACATTTTTTGGAATCTGAAAGTGGATGGGTGCGCATTGCCTACTGAAGCAGAGCAGAGGAAATCCCTGCTGAGGAGAGCCTTGAAAGAGTAGAGTGACAGAGGGAGCCCATGTGCCAGGAAGAGCTCCAAACATGAAGACTGCAGGTAGAAGTCACGTGGAAGTGAGACACAGGGGTGAAAACTGATGATTCTACATCTGTTCATGAAATGGTCAACAGCCAAAACACACACCTGACCCACCTCTGCATGCCCAGACATTTACCACCGGTAAGGAGGAATCTTACTTCTAAAGAAATAAATGGAGGGACTCCCCTGCAGCGCAGTGGTTAAGAATCTGCCTGCCAACGCAAGGGACAGGGTTCGACCCTGGCCTGGGAAGATCCCACATGCCGCGGAGCAACTAAGCCCGTGCGCCACAGCTACTGAGCCTGTGCTCTAGAGCCCCTGAGCCACAACTACTGAGCCCTCGCTCCTAGAGCCCGTGCTCCACAACAAGAGAAGCTACCGCAATGTGGAGCCCGCGCACCGCAACGAAGAGTAGCCCCTGCTCGCCACAACTAGGGAAAGCCCGTGCGCAGCAATGAAGACCCAACGCAGCCAAAAATAAATAAATTAATTAATTAAAAAAAAATAAATTAAAGGAAAGTCTGGAAAACACGAATGCAGCATGTTGGTGCCCCAATGTCATATAAGCCATCTGAGAAGATTTCTTAATTCCCCTACTCGTTAATCCAGAAATGGAACCGGCCAAGCTACAATCCCACCCACATACATAGAACTCCCAATCAACCTTCCCATTCCCACTTTCTTAAATAGGAATAGACAACAAGGATCATCAGACTTTTAAGGAAAGTGTAGAACATCACAGAAAAAGACCAAGACAAACAGATTAACCCTGAAGGAAACAGATAATTTTGGAAACTGGAGAAAATTTTTTAAAACACCAAAAAACAAACCCCCACAACTCCTCTAGTTTATATCCTCAGAGAGACTCATAAGGATTATATGTTCCGAAATCAAGAATGTCATGTTATGAGAAAGATTTTTAAAATTAATAATAAAAAACACCTCTGGTAGTTAAAAACGTGACTGCCAAAATAAAAAATTAATTTAAAAAAATGAATGAAAAGTAGTCAAGGAAATTTCCCAAACAGCAAAGGAAAAAAGGCAAAGGTCCAGGAGGGCAAATATTAAATTAATACAAACAAAGAGCCCCTTCTAAGAAACGTGACCCTGTTTCATCGCTCTGTAGCTGTTGGCACTATCCCTGCAACTCTGCCCATCCCCTCCAGGGCTTTCTCCTGCATACCATCCTTGGCCACCAATGTGCCTGAAAATCAGTTACCAAAACTTCTTAATTTAGGTTAACTTAGAGCTCACTTGATTCAAATTTCACAGCGGACACCTAGAGCAGACTGACAGAGGACTCTCACGTTTAACTCCTTTATCTCAGAGTGGCTTTATCATTCAAGGGCTAGTCTCCTGGGTATCGCACAGACATTCTCTTTTGCATTGCAGACATTCTCCCTTTTGGGGTCATTTTCCCTTTTTTTTAAAGTATAAAAGTTCCTTTGTGAGTCTGTTGGAGGTAAAAGCTCAGTTTTTGTTTAACTGAAAATGTTATCATTCCCTCATTATTAAATTATATTTTAGCTGAGTTTAAAATTCTAGGTTGGCGATAATTTTCTCTCAGCACTTTAAGGTACCATTCCTCTGTATTCTGGTTTCCATCGTTGCTGCAGAGAAGTTTCCTTGCAGTCAAACAGCACTCCTTGGGAGGTAATCAGTTTCTCTTTGATTGCTTTAAGATCGCCTTTATGTCTCTGGCGTTCTATTATACTCCAGTTTGTCTGGATAAGCTTTTTTTTAAAAAAAATTCTACTTGGGATTTACTCTGATTCCTAAATCTAAAGATTTCTGGTTTTCAATATTTTTGGAAATTTTTGGCATAATTCCCTCAAACACTGCCTCTCCCCTATCACCTCTACCATCTTCCGCCTCATCATTTTTTAAAAATGTTTATTTATTTATTTATTTTTGGCTGCATCGGGTCTTAGTCTCGGCACGCGGGATCTTTCACTGTCGCGTGCGGGCTCTTCGTTGGGGTGTGAGGGCTTAGTTGCCCTGTGGCATGTGGGATCTTAGTTCCCCGACCAGGGATCGAACATGCGTCCCCTGCACTGGAAGGCAGATTCTTAACCACTGGACCACCAGGGAAGTCTCTCACCATTATTTTAAATCATCTCGTTCTGTTCTGTTTCTTTAGATTTAATTTTCATACTTTTCATCTTTGTCTTTCTATACTGCATTCTGTGTAATTTCTTAAGCTTTATCCCCAATTTACAAAATCTCTCTTTAGCTGTGTCTAGCTCATCGTTTGGCCCATCCATTAGGGTTTAATTTCACTGATTATATACCTCTGTTTTCAATTCTTCCAGGTCTTTCTTCATAGGATTTTAGCCCTTACTTATTTTCTACTTCACATTTTACTTATTTAAATGTTTTTAAGCCATTATTTTATATTCTGAACCTGATAATTCTAATATCTAAAGCTCCACTCTAGTTCTGCTTTCTTCTCTCTCTCTCATTCATAGTTGTTTATTTCCTTGTGTTTTTAAGTTTTGGATTATGGGCTCATGTTTGGCGAGGATTTATCTGTGGGAATCCTGGGCTAAGGCTGGATAAAGGCAGGAATATCCAAAAAGGCTATGTTATTGACTACTGCCAATATCTGGGAACTCTATCAACCTAGCATCTCTTTAAGATAATTTCTCTTCTTGGAAATACCCAGATTACATAGGTCAGGTAAATTCAAACAAAGTTCAAGAGAAGGCAGGCATAGGGTAAAAACTACCTGAGGAGACTTTTTTCCCCCATTCAAAGTACAGGCCAAATCAGACGACAAGTTTAAAAAAAAAAAAAAATCTGCCAATGGGCTTATTTTCTCATTCTACCATTTTGCTAGAGATATGGACAGCACTTCAAAAGTCCCAGCTTTATATGGTAGTCTCAGTTCCACCTCCATGTTTAACATAAGCCCAAGACTTTGTCTCCTGCGCCCAAATAGCCTTTAAAACCCAAGTCTCACAGACACCCACCATATGACTGAACCGTTCCACTCCTAGCTCCTTACCAAAGGGAGATAAAAGCATGTGTCTGCACAAAGACTTGTTCACAAATGTTCTGGCAGCTTTATCTGTAATAACCCCCAAATGGAAACAACCCAAATGCCCACCCACAGGTGAACAGATAAACAAAGTATGGTACATCCAGACAATGAAATAGTACTTAGCAATAAAAAGGAACAAACTATTGATACACACAACAACACAGATGAATCTCAAAATAATTAGGTCAGGCAGATAAGAGTATCTAGTATATGACTGTACTGTCTAGAATTTTATATAGATGAAAACTAATGTATGGGGATAGAAGACAGCTAAGTGGTTGACTGGGGATGGAGGGGTGTAGGTGAGCAAAAGACTGCAGAAGGTCATAAACTTGGTGATTGATATTTTCATTATTTTAATTATGGTGGTGATTTCATGGGTTTACACAAGTGTCATGATTTACTAAATTGTACACTTTAAATCTGCAGTTTATTGTATGTCAATTAACCTCAATAAAACTATCTGGGGGGAAAAAAGCCTCTTGGCTACTGAAATCAGCAAATGACTCCAAGACAGCTGTAGTCTGAGCTCGCACCTCAAACTTCCAGTTTGTCCTTTATTTTTTAGGTCTTGAGGAGTCCCCCTTTTCTTGCAAGTTCAGCTATTCATTAAAAAGATGTCATATATTTAGGCATCATGTCTAAGTGTTTTGATCAGGTGGATTTGCAGAACAGTTAATCTGTCATATCACCAGCAAAAGTCTCCCTCATATCTGTGTTTGAAGGCAATGCTAAATTTCCCCGAAGTTCTGTCACATTGTCCCCATCTCATCCCAAATCCTTCAACAACAAAACCCCTTAGGCGAGCATACAGAGTTGGATCACAACCTAATTCCTAAGGACCTTGTATTTTCCTTTCCTCAGACTCTTGTACAGGAAGGACATAATCTCTGCCCGGAACCTGTGTCACTGTCCTGTACCCTTTACTCCTTTCAATAGTCAGATTTGGGGTGGGGTGAAATCCTACCTCCTTACTCCTGGCCTCTTCATATGCCAAAAGCTCTCTCTCCTCATCTGCCCCCACCGAATACCACTCCCAAGTTTCTCCCTGACCATTCACCCTAGTGAAGAGCAGTCTCGCCTTCTCTCAACCACTGTAATTCTTCTTACCTATATTATTAATGTGAACAAAATAAGGCGTAGCATTTGAATTAAACGTTTGGGTGTTTCATTTTCTCAATTTGATCCCTGAAAATCAGGACCATCTTTTTTTTTTTTTTTTTTTTTTTGCAGTACTCGGGCCTCTCACCGCTGTGGCCTCTCCCGTTGCAGAGCACAGGCTCCGGATGTGCAGGCTCAGCGGCCATGGCTCACGGGCCCAGCCGCTCCGCGGCATGTGGGATCTTCCCAGACCGTGTCCCCTGCATCGGCAGGCGGACTCTCAACCACTGCGCCACCAGGGAAGCCCAGGACCATCTTTGAACCTCCCACAGCTCTATAGCACAATGCCTTGTGCTCATGTGAGCAAACAATAAATACCTGGAAAGTGAATCACTGAACACAGGCAGGAATGAAAATCCTGAAGGGAAAGTAGTATAATGGGAGATAGCTCCCACAGGTGCAAAGGTCAACCAGCCTGACATTCTGATGTAAATGTCCTAAATCCAGACACTCACAGCAAGAACTGCTTAGAAGCATCCATTTCAAATCTACAAGGCATGTACACTTTGCTTCAAGAGAATCACACCTAAAATGTTAAAACTGCACTCCCTACAGTGATTATCAGGCAGCATTTTTTAATACCAATTTTTGAAGGAGAAATATTGGTGATATTTTCTTTACAGATGTATTTTTTTCCTGCTAAGCACACAAGCTTCTGAGTGAAGATATCCGCAACATTTTAAAAGTATAGCATTGGTTAGTATAACATGAATATGTCACACTGTTTAAGAAAGAACAAATGCTCCTATATTCTTACATCTGCATAATTTCCTGAGCCAACAGAATGAAAGGATTCTATGTCCCTATTTGTCCCCCCAAATTCAAGGCACAATGTAGAGAACATAAACTGGCACTCTAGCTGCCTGTACTCAATTCCATGCCCAAGCTTACAATGTTTTAAATTTCACTTTTTAAGGGAGTGCCACCATGTGGTGACTAACTTTAGTACACTTTTAACATAGATACCAATAGGATGTGTTATGTACTTGAAAACAGTAGGGGAAGGAACAAATTACCCAGGCCACATTTTATAGGATATTTCATAACAGGTTACTTTCACAATGATCAAACTTTAGAGTTAAAATATTAGAGTTAAGGTATTATCTGCTCCTTTAGGAGGATTCAGATTGGGACCCTTATTTCATGTTAGTGAGACCCAGAGTCAATTAATCACCCATGCTACCAAAGCCTGCAACTGGGGCAGGGGCGAGAAGGGGAAGGAATATCGCTAGGGCCTACCACCCTGGTCTCTTGCCTCTCTGTACTATCCCACAGCCCTGCTCTTCTATATAAATAAAATGCAAGTTATTTGGCAACTTAAAATGTTTTATTGATTTAGCAAACATATATATAGCACTTGCTATGCGCCTGCAACTGTTGTAAGTACTGTATGTGTCAACTAAACAAGAAATTAAAGCCCCCGAATAATTTGTATTTAATGCAACTCTTGTCATCTGAGGGTTCTGAAATATCACCTGTATTATAAAATCTCAACAATCTTCTAGGGTTAAAAAAAAAAAAAAAAAAAAAAAAAGGAGGCACAGTTGGTAGAAATAAAGCTAACAGCAAAAGCCAGAAGTCTTGTTTGTGCTCCTAAAGGCTGGAGCACTGTCCTTCAACTGGTGACTGGGTAAACAAGCAGCGGTACACCCACACAAGGGGATACCACTCAGAGATATAACAGGAGGAACTGTGATAACATGTGACACTGTGAATGACTTGCAGTGCACGATGGTAAGTGAAAGAAACCAGACTCAAAAGGCCCTGTACTGCATGATTCCATTATATGTCATCCTGTACATATAAGGACAGAAAACTGACTGTGGTTGCCAGGAGCTGAGGAGGGGCTGAGGAAGGACGACTATAAAGGAGCAGCACAAGGGAATTTAGGGGGTCATAGCACTGTTCTGTATCTGAATGAGGTGGTAATTTCACACCTGTATGCATTTGTCAAAGTCCACAGAACTGTACACTAAAAAGTAAGTTTTATACTATATAGAAATTATAACTCAATAACCTGACTATAAATAATAAGATAAAATACAATAAAAGACTAGGTCCATAGTTTGGCTTTCCAAATAAAAAACTGGTTATGTTTTCAGAAGCTAAAGAAGTTGCATTCCATAAAAGTTAAACAAAACCTGATTAGATTTTTTCTCTGTAAGTGACCTACTCTAATGAGACCTCTAGCCTTTATTAACTTTATAACTGCCCTTTATAATAGTTATAATTTAGGGGCTTCCCTGGTGGCGCAGTGGTTGAGAATCTGCCTGCCAATGCAGGGGACACAGGTTCGAGCCTGGTCTGGGAAGATCCCACATGCCGCAGAGCAACTAGGCCCGTGAGCCACAACTACTGAGCCTGCGCGTCTGGAGCCTGTGCTCCGCAACAAGAGAGGCCGCGATAGTGAGAGGCCCGCGCACTGCGATGAAGAGTGGCCCCTGCTTGCCACAACTGGAGAAAGCCCTCGCACAGAAACGAAGACCCAACACAGCCATAAATAAATAAATAAATATAAAAAAAAAGTTATAATTTACTGAGCTAACTATGTAACAAGTACTATTCTGTTTCTTTAGGTTTACTGCTTAATTTTCTATGTCAGTTACAGATGTATGTAAAATAAAGAGGGAAAAATGCCCCCTCACCTCTCCACACCACACTCCACCATCCAATCCACTCCCAAGAGATAACAGCTATCAACAGACTTTTTTCTACACGCGTACAGACCCACAGCTTTCCCTGCAGTATGAATGGCACTGTAGCACACTTGCTTTTCTATTGGATGCTTTAAACATCTCTCCGTGGCAATCCCCGTAACGCTACCTTCACCTCCTTAACAGCTGCAGCGTGTTACACAGGACCCTGGCCACAGTTTATTCAGCCATGCCCTAATGATGAATATTCAAGTTATCCCAAATGCTCTAAGTTAGGCTCCTCACAGAGGGTTTAATTCCCCCAACGACCCTGTAGAGTGGACCTGTTACAGGTAAGTCCCCCAAGACTTGGAAAGATGCACTAATTCGTTCCTTCAACAAATACTACTCTGTACCAGGAATACAACAGTGCACAGGGTCAGATACTCCCGGCCGTCATGTCACTCACTACCTTCCTTCTTCACTGGCTGTAACAGGCAACAACCCTCTCAACACCCCTGACCATACAAGTCAGGGTTGATGAGAGGAGGGCTCTGGGGCCTGCAGAGGGA
Source organism: Delphinapterus leucas (assembly GCF_059928025.1). Classification (NCBI taxonomy): domain Eukaryota; kingdom Metazoa; phylum Chordata; class Mammalia; order Artiodactyla; family Monodontidae; genus Delphinapterus; species Delphinapterus leucas. The sequence goes on along the minus strand of NC_143134.1, from coordinate 119,515,325 downwards.
CTCTCAGCCCGGACTGGGTGCAGAGTGACCACCGGGGGAGGGCTTCCTGTTTCTGCTACTTGGTGCTGCCTCTCCTCCATCCCCATCAGATTAAGGACACACAGTGAGAGTCAACACTGGCTCTATCCTAGAGAGGCTTTGCTCTCGAAACGAAAGGAAGCATAAGCTGCATGTTGCTGCTAAATGCCAGTTCACACCAAGCCTCCGAAGAAGTTGTATACTCAGCAAATCGTGAATTATTTCACATGTTCACAAATGTAGCCACCAAGTAAATCCTGCCACCAATCTTTCTATCAAGAAGGAAACTTCCCTGGTGGTCCAATGGATAAGACTCTGCGCTCCCAGTGCAGGGGGCCTGGGTTCAATCTCTGGTCAGGGAACTAGATCCCACATGCATGTCGCAACTAAGAAGTCCACACGCCGCAACTAAGAGTCCGCATGCCGCAACTAAAGATCTCACACGCTTCAACAAAGATTGAAGATCCCGAGTGCCGCAGCTAAGACTCGGCGTAGCCTGCCTAGATAGGTAGATAGATAGATAGATAGATATTAAATTTTTAAAAAAGGACACAAAAAGAGGAGATTGTAAGCTCTGACAGTTGTACACATGAATGAAATGTACAGGGAGAGCTCTCCCATTTTAAGAGATGCTACTTAAGAGAAAAGCAGCCACTCAGCTAAAGCAGATGGCTGCAAGTAAAAATGCAGGGGATAAAAATCTCCCAGTTAAAAAAAAGGATTATGGAATTTAAAAAATATATCTCAAAGTAGAAGAGCATCAGAACCTCCATGCACTCCACATACCCCACATACCCATGTACCCACGTCCTACTCTTCCTGGCTTCAACAAGCATCGACTCATAGCTCACCTTCTTTCACCTAGACCCCCACCCACTCCTCCGGCCCAAATAATTTTGAAGCCTATTTCTAATATTATATAATTTATGGATTTCCACCACCCCAATTTTTATACTTTGTTTCAATTCAGATCTTAATAAACTCCATATATTGTGATTATGTCTGCTTTAATCTATAGGTTCCACTTAATTTTTTTCTTCCAATTTACTCATTAATTAAACCAAGTCATTTGTTCCAGAGTTCCCCTCTATCTAAATTTTGATGACTGAGCTTAACATGGTAGGAGCTATATTCTGAGGTTTCCTTTCGGGGCTGCCGTTCACAACGGGTTTTCCATTCTTTTCCACCTTGCTCAAATGCAGGTGACAGTTTCTGTTTCGAAGAGATGCCTTACTTCTGCGGGGGGTGGGGGAGGAATGGGTGTATGTGTGCACTTTATTTTGGAAGGCTGTGCCGTGGCTGGTTTGAGGAATCAAATGTGTTTCTCATACGACCTGCAGCTCTTCCGGAACTAAAATTTGGTATTTCCTCGTGAGGTCAGACTCTCCAGGGCATTCTGAGGCCAGGTGAGCCTTCAGAAGAACAGGAGTATGAAGGGATCCTCGGCGCTCTAGTAAGAGTGCAAACAACTATATCCATAACTAAACAAGGTGATTTCAGATGGCATGAACTGCGAAGAAATTAAAGGGGGACAGCAGATAAAGAGCTGCTGCCGGCATGGGTACTCTGCCAGCACAGGCACTCTGGACTAGGTCGTCAGGGGACGTCTTTTCTAAAGGTGCCACATGAGCTGGGGCCTGCACCAGATCTGGTGTAACAGTACCCAGCAGAGGGCAGGGCAGGGCCTGGGGCGGGCACTAACAGAGGAGAGCGCCCCAGTAAACAAAGGGAGTGACGGGAGGGGAAGTCCAAGAGGGAAACCAGGTCCAGAACACACAGGGCCAACAGGCTGTGGACAGAAGTTGGGAATTCTATTCTGAGATGAGTACCCAATGGAGGCTAAAAACTGGGTAGTGAAAAGGTCTGACATAAATGTCCGAGGAAAGGTCTCTCCGCTGGCAAGAGGGCAGACACAGATGGGAACAAGACCAGGCTGGAAGGCTGAGACATTTTTCAGAACAGAGATGGCGGTGGTGAGGGGCCAGGGTGGTATTTATTTACTCTAGGATGTTTTCTAGGACTCCAGGGCTATCCTAAGATTTACTGTAGGAGTCATTATTCTGGAGTGCTTGCTGCTGCATCAGATGTGGGAGGAGGAGTCAAGGATGACACCTACGGGGGTGGCAGGGTACCTGGGGATATGATGCCATGGTCACAGGCTGTCACCCTTTCCCCAGGTCCTAAGCCATCCAAAAAAGGACAGGACGACAATGTGAAGACCAGGTTTGGTGAGAACCCATTAACGCGAAAGAAAAAGCCCCTGAAAGACCTGCCCTTCCTCCTCGTCATAATCACAGGGCACATTCTCATCTGTGCCCTAATGAGCCACGTCCAACACAGCGACCCCGGCGGCCTACCGACTAGGCCCTAGAATTTCCTATCAGAAGCCACCGCTGGCTGGGGCTGCCGTTCACAACGGGTTTTCCATCCTTTTCTCAGGGTCCTTCTCAGTGAGGAGTCTGTCTAGGATCATCCTTTCTCTCCCTGAGCCTGTAACCATAAGGCGTCTGTTCTGCCCGGCCGGCCCCTCTTTCCACGCTGCGGTCACACGGCTTGCTCTGGTTATGCAGCCTGACTGTGAGCAAGTGGCGGGAGGCGCCGGGGGAGGCCGAGTGTGCTCGGTATGTGCGGGTGGAATGCCATGGCCACGGCCGCATTCCTCAGAGCACACCAACGCACCGGAAGCCCCGGGCAGCCGTTTCTCCACAACCCTGGGAAACTTGTCGTGGGCGATGACCCGCACCCACTTGGTCTCCATGCTGCCAAATACAATCTGATGAATTTACCCAATTCTTTGCTTTATCTTTTCTCTCCGCGGGGAAGTGCTCAAAAGGAGACCAACACCCAGTCCTGTGACAGTCTCCTTACCTAACTCTGCTGACCAATGGTTTTTCCACCAAGCCACCGCATACAACTGATTTTTTGGTCAGTTTTTCCCAGGATTGGGAAAATGTGCCAGACTGTGATGCCCTATTGGATTTATAACACTTTCAAAAATTTCAACGTTTGTTAAAGCATTAAGCTATGGTGTTTAAAAAAAAAAAAAAGCAAAAAGGGCTCTTGGTGGCCTAAGAGACAGATCAGAAACACAGGGGCTGTCAGGCGGAATTATGGCTCTACGCCACAAACTGACTTGGATTTCCTCCTCGATAAAGAGGAATACATACTGATCTGTCCTTGTCAGCGTGCAGGTAAACTGTTCTACTGGACACACCTTCCGGAGGGGCAGTTCGCAGTTATGTCTCTGAATCCTTTAAAGTACCTATTATTTCAATGCAGAAATCCCACTTCTAGAAACTTAGCCTAAGGCAATAATAAGAACATACAAAAATGTATCATGAAGAAGATTCTGGGGAGAAAAACTGCCAACAACGTTAAGTGCTCATGAATAGGGGATTCGGAGAATAAATCATGATATATCCACATCTCTCACATGGCAGATTTCCATTCTGCCACACGTTTGTATGGCACTCCCTCCTCCTGCAAGAACTCAGCAGAGAAGCAGGTGAGCAGCACGCAGGTGGCCCCAGGCTGCTGGCTGCAGCGCTACCATCACCGCGCCGAAGCCTCGCCTAGCACCTCCGGCAACTGCCTTGAGAAGCCGGTAAAGGCTATGGACCTTCTCACCAAAAGAAAGGTCAGCAATGGAGTTTAGTCTGAACCAGAAGACCCAGATATACATTCCCCCCAGGGTAATGAAACAAAAACACTTAAAGAGCTCTGGGGAGATGCATGGTACACAAGAACCTCACTTTGCAGGATAAATGCAATCCAGAAAGCTCGGCTCTTATTTTCTCCACTGGTTTCTGGATAAACTCAGCTATACTCCTAGAGAAGAAAATCTCCCTAAAGAGCATGGTGACGGCTGCAACCTGGCCTCGGCAGCTGGACGTGACGTGATCTCTGCCCCCTCGTGGCCACTCTGCCCTCTCCACTCAGCAGCTTGCCCACTCAGCACCTTCGCATATACTGCCCCTTGGCCCAGAATGTTCTTACTTCTCCAAAGCCTGCCCCTTGGTCCGGTCTCGGCTTAAATGTCTCCTCCTCTTGCCCTCCCCACCGCCCGACCCCATTACGTTAGGCTCGTTTCCCATTGGGCTGGCAGAGGAGGTAGTGGTGATGGTAATGACAGCACACAATTGCAACTAAGATTTCTGGAGTGCTTACTAAGTACCAGGACTTTTCCTCATTCACTTTACATGTATTTCTCATTTAATCCTCCTTATAAACCAAGGATGTGGGTACCATTGTGATGGTCACCGTACAGCTGGTACAGTAGTCAGCCTCCAAAATGGTCCCCAGTGATTCCCATCGCACTTGTTTAGTCCCCTCCCTCACTGAATAGGGCTGACCCGTGTAACCAACGGGATACTGCAGAAATGACAGTGTGACTTCCGCCGCCAGGTCATAAAAGACATAGTGGTTTCTGCCTTGTGGTCTCTTGGATTGCCTGCTCTGCAGCCGCTCGAGCAGCCTGTGGAGAGGGCCATGTGGCCAGGAACTAAAGCCTCCTGCCGACAGTCAGCACTGCCTAGCCAGCCCTGCAAGTGAGCCTCCTCGGAAGCGGACCCTCCAGCCCCAGTCAAGCTGTCAGATGGCTGCAGCCCCAGCTGACATCCAGCCTGCAATCTCAGTGAAGCCCACAAGCCAGACCCAGCCAGCTAACCCACTTGTAAATTCCTGGCCCACAGACACTGTGAGATAATACATATCTGCTGTTTTAAGCCACTACATTGTCAGGTGACTTGTCATGCAGAAATAGCTAACTAGTACTGATGGGAGAACTGAGACTCAGAGTGTAACTAGCTTACAGTCACACAGCTTCTAAGTGGTGGGACCAGAAGTTTTGAATCCTGCTAGTCTGACTCCAGAGCCTGAGTTCTTAACCATTACACCAGGCAGCCTTCTCCACAGCAGGATGAACGCCCCAAAAGACCTCACAAGGCAAGAATCATGACTGTCTTTTTAATACTGTAACCCCGCCAAACACTAGCACAATACACCTGGCATATAGCAGATATTCTGTCGAAAGAATGAATAAATGGAGTGAATGAAATGAAAAGAATCACAGAAACGTTAAGAGTCAATGGTGGGATTATAGGTGACATGTTCTATTCTATACTTTGCTATATTTTAAAATTTTCTACAAAGAACATGTATTATGGGGTTCACCTCACTTGAGTTCAATTTGAACTGGGATCTGAAAGAAAAGAAAGCCAATCACCCAAATGCCCCAGGGCAGAAGAACTAGAAAGCAGCGCAAAGACCCTATGGTTGAAATAGATTTGTCGTATTTAATGAATAGAAAGATGGGCCAACGTGGTTGTGAGGGGATGCTGGGGACACAGGCCAGATCTCAGTTAGGCGTTTGGCTTTTAGTTGAAGTGAAATGAGAAGCTACTGCAGGGTTTTTAGCAGAGGAGCAATATGATCTCATTTGCATTCCTGAAAGATTATTCAGGTTTCTGTATGAAAAATAAGTTGTAAAGCAGAAAGTCTGAAAGCAAGAGGAGGCCATTGCACAAGTCCAGATGAAGTGAGGATCTGACGAGACGATTCCTATATAAGTGCTTAGCACAACGCCTGGCAGACTTTAGGCACCCAACTGTTATTTTTTCTTTGCAAATGCTCAACTTGAAAATCACTATAAACGTATGCAATCACTATAAAGTACACATGGACACAACACAGAATAAAACCTTACCATATTCTACATTCAATGGCATGGAAAAATGTTTACAATGTGTTGTTAAAGGTCTTTTAAAAAGCAAATGAACAGTTTCTATGCATGAGGGGCATGGCTCTAAGCAGAGAAATAAATCTGAATGGTTTCCACAGAATAAACTGTGGTTATCTCTAAATAGGATTAGAGATCTCAGTGCAGTTGTGGGTGATTTTTTTACTTTCTTCGTTATCCCTTTCTATACTTCTGAATTCTCTTTTTTAATAATGAACATTCATTTATTTAATAGAGATAAATATAAAATTGCTTTCATTTGTAGGAAAACACTTAACTTTTCTGTATACTTAAAGAAAAAGAAAGAAATCTGAAGAAATGGCTGGATCGTCCACTAAATGAAGATTTATATCATTTCAAAGGAGAAATAATATTAACTGGGAGAATCTTCTGATCACAGTGAAATGCAACGTTCATGATAGAGCAGAGAAGAAATGATGCTCTCAATGCTGGATAACAGTGAACGGCTTCTTGTCTGTTAACGTCTAATGATGACTTTTTAAAAAATTAAAGGGGGAGTTGGTTAAAACAGGATATTTCAGCATTTCTTGATTTTTGTTCTCCTGGTCCTAAAAATGCTTCAGAACAAAGACCTTTCCTTCACAAAGAAAAAAGGCTGTGAGAGGCTTCAGGGTGGGGAAGAACTGACAGGTTGGAGAGAAGATAGATGTCACTTTGCTAACCAGAAGTCAATTATCAGATTTTAGCAATATGCCAAAGACCGTGACTAGTCACAAAAGTAGGAAGAAATACATTTAGCCACCAAAAGAAATTTGTAAGAGAAATTTTCTTCCTTAAAACGTAGAGAAGCAGTATAATGATTTATTATCCTAACGTTTAAGCAAAAAAGTCATCTCCTAATATTTTTGGGTCTTTTTACAAGGATCAGTTATGCAGCCCCTTGAAAAAGATCAGAATATTTCCTGCTTTCAAGAACCCCTGACATTTGTAAGACTGGGAAGGGTGTATGTTAAGTGAACAGAAAGAAATCCAGGAACAACAGGTCTCTTGTGACAGGATGGTAGTGTCTATTACAAACCCAAGAATACCAGGAATCCATTTGATAACAATGTTCCAGTCCTTAATAGTGCGAGTCCCCACACCAAAGGACTGCCTTTAAGGAGGGGGTAAGGGACCAAACACAGCAATTGCTTCTCCTTGGTACAGCAAAATGACATCCCAACGGCACCAGGAAATGCAAGCAAGGCAATGACAATTGGTTTGTGACCCAAGCATAAGGAGACCAATTTCAACCAGGTTCAATCATGAAAACTAAACAACTGCAACGTGGCCTGGGGTGAGCCTTCCAAGTCTGCAACAGGAGCCTGGGCTCCCGTCCTGGCCTCACCACTAAGTGAGAAGCGTGGTTAGTGAGTAATCCTGGCCCTGCAGTGCTATTGGGAGGATTAAGCAAGAGACTAGGAGAATCCCAGACACACAATATACTCAACAATTATTACGATAATGGCAGATATCCTGGGAAACGCTCACCCCTTGCTCCTGTGCCTGCAAGTTGTACAGGTGCCACAGCTCTGGAGAACGGCTGGAAGGCACCTTACCAGGCCTCCCTCTCCTCTGATGAATGAGAGAATGTCCTCTCTTAGTCAACCTCCCAAACCCAATGAAACAGGTATGATTTGGGCCAAAATAAGTAGTTAGGTCTGACGGCTAGTAAAGACAGAGTCAGAACTCCATCCCAGGTCTGACTGCCTCCTGCGCCCAAACTCTTAGCCACTCTGCAAATCAAAAGGGGGACAATATGCCAAGCACCCAGCACATCGCCCGCTCACAGTAAGCACTCAGTATAAGTCGGCGAAATCACCTAAGTAGCATTAACAATTTCCCTTCAAGGAAGGTATTACTGGTCCCGGTTTCTAAAGGAACTGAGGTAAAGCTCCTGGGGGAGAAAAGACAGTGCCTGGGGGATGCCCTCGAGGGACCATAGCTTCTTAGCTTTCTCAGAATCTTCCTCAAACTCCTCCAGTTTCTTGTATGAAAGTCAGATTCTCAACAGGGCCTGTATGCTTCCCACCATCTGGCGTTCTCCTCCAGGAGGCGAGCAGCCCTTCCCAAGGGGGCTGATCTCAGAGCCTGTCTTAGAGCAACTTGTTCTGAGCTCTGAGAATGTACGCTTGAGCCAACCTCAGTTTCTTTACTTATAAAGCAAGCTTCTAAAAGGGCCCCAAACTGCCTTCCCACAAGGTCAGAAGAGCATTCTGCAGAATAAAATCCAGTGTTCAGGATCCCCCCTGCCCTGAGGTCAACTATGTAGAGAGGACAGCAGGCAGCAGCAAGAAGAGCCCAACTCAGTCCAGGCTGCGGCCTGGAGGAGTCCACATGCCCAAGCTCCAGAACCATGAGCGCAAGGCAAGAAGAGCTTTGTTTTCATTTCCTTTTAAAACGCCCCAGACACACACACCTCCAAACCTTCTTACAGTCAAGTCGAAGTGCACACGGATCAGTTATCACATATTAGAACGCAGGCAGCCAGCACGGATGCTGCAGAGGCCAGCAGCCGGCCTGCACCATGGGTACGAAAGCTCCTTTAGACATCCAAAGATGATTCGGCAAGTAGCAGCAACAGAAACAACACCTTCCCTTCACTCCTGCAGCCCTAATAACTTCTCTTCTTTGCCCCAGACACTGTCAAGATAACTCCAAAGGTAAAGAGACAATGTTAGGGTAAAATGCATTTCAATGGCTCGGAAGAGAAAACCTTCCATTTATAGCAGTGCTGAAAAATAGCTGAAAAAGGCACCAACTTTGTAGTGTTCGAATTTGTAGAATGTTTTAAAAGTTATGAAGAACTACATGACCCACTGAATTAGCTGACTGGAAATCTAAAGACTGCTGCAATTTCATGTGGAAAATCTGAGGTAAGTGTCTTTCATTTGACCAAATAATTAATTAGACTCCCTATCCAAATGCAGAAGGCCCAAGAAGCAGCTTTCTGCAGGAGGAGAACTGGGGGGAAGCCTCGGTGTAAACCCGGTGTGTCAAAAGTCAAGGAGAGGGGCTTCCCTGGTGGCGCAGGGGTTGAGAGTCCACCTGCCGATGCAGGCGACACGGGTTCATGCCCCGGTCCGGGAGGATCCCACGTGCCGCGGAGCGGCTGGGCCCGTGAGCCATGGCCGCTGGGCCTGCGCGTCCGAAGCCTGTGCTCTGCAACTGGAGAGGCCACAACAGTGAGAGGCTCGCGTAAAGCAAAAAGAAAAAAAAGTCAAGGTGAAAGGAAAAAATACAAAGCCTCCCGAATTCAGCTGCTTTCCTAAAGCAGTATAAATTTGGAAGCAGGCTACTGCAGGGAACCAACTTCTATTTGTTGATCTTTGCATTTCTAAACCTATCCTTGGGACTTCCCTGGTGGCACAGTGGGTAAGAGACACGGGTTCGAGCCCTGGTCCATGGAAGATCCCACATGCCGCGGAGCAACTAAGCCCGTGAGCCACAACTACTGAGCCTGGGCTCTAGAGCCCATGAGCCACAACTACTGAGCCCGTGCGCCTACAGCCCATGCTCTGCAACAAGAGAAGCCCCCACGCCGCAATGAAGAGTAGCACCCCGACTCTGCAACTAGAGAAAAGCCCATGCACAGCAATGAAGACCCAAACACAGCCCCGAAAAATTAAAAAATAATAAATAAACCCATTCTTCTTCATAAGAAAAGCAGTTGCCCCTTTTCTCACGGAGAAGTATTATACTAAATGGCTTACACAATGGGCCAACTACAATGCTTACAAATCACTTCTAATAAATGAGAAGTGTAATCAACACTTTTCTGTATTTTGACAAAAACTTATCCTGACACTAAAGAGTGCTCTTTCTGCACAGTCAAAGTCCTGAAAGGCATAGGTCCTGGAGCGTGTCCTGGTCCTCCTCGGTCACCTGAAGCGGACATCTACAGATGTCAGGTCACAGACCCCATCTCTGGGGACCAGGCAGAGGCCCCTCGCGCTCGGTTTACGCACAGTGCCCTTATTCCACAACCGCACATGCGCAGGGGAAGGACCTCCAGGGCTGGCGCCAACGACTCAACGAAATAGAGCTTTGTTTGGCTTTTCCAAGATAACAAAAAGGGGAGAATGGGTCAAAAGGGTCTCCTAACTTACCCACTACTACAGCTAGCACATCAAGTACACCTTATGAATGAACAGGAAAACCACATGAAGGGGTGTGTCTTACTGAACCTACAGGAAATAAGTTCTACCAGGCACTTACTCTCATCATTACATTTGATCCTCTCTAGAGACCCAGACTTCCAAGTCATGGTGAGAACCGTGAATAACATGGAAGTAAGTGAGGAGTGACACATGCGTACAAACTACAGTGGGAAGAGTGGATAGACACTGTCAACCCAACACCATTACTGAAGCATGTCCAGAACCAAAAGCCTTGCCTTCTGCTTACATAAGAACTACAACCCTGTTTCTGTGAATGTCACTCCCATTTCTGGTCACCAGACTGAAGTTCAGAGAATCATTTCTACCTCTTCCCCATCTCTGCCCACTTGACCAGTCCAGTCAATCCCATAACCAAGATGGCTCTTGGTGTCATCTTCCTTTCTTCAGGCTCACCTTACTTCTACTTAAGTGTCCTCCCTTCCACTTGCAACCTAAACTTAGATTATAGATTAATTTTGCTAAATCATGGCTCTGATCTTTTGACAAACTCCTTCAACAAATATTTATTGAACATGTACTATCACTGTTCTAAGTACTGGGGATACTTTCATGACGCTAACATCTATAACTTTCATTGGCCACCAAATATCTCTGGAATCTCTGGCTTGGCGCTCAAGGTCATCACTGAAGTAGACCAAACGTGCCTTTCCATCTTAATCCACGTACTACCCTGAATATCCCAGCCAAGGTATTCCTAACATACTTTGCCCTTTGCCACCTGAAGCTAGCGTCTCTCCCTTACTAGATAATAATCTCCCTGAGACTGCTCCCTAGTGTACTCAACAAAGATACTCAGAGAAGGAAGAGCCCTGAGAAGCCCCACTGTGTTCAAATCCCTCCTTATTGTCATATCTTGCCTCCTCTTGAATATCCCCAGTGACAGAATAATCATGGTCTTCCAAGGCACCCATTCTATTGCTTGCCTGCTCTCCTTGTCTGAAAGCTCTTACCACGCTAAGCTCAAACATGTCTTATTTTGTGACTGCCATCCACTTCTCCTAATTCTGCTTTCCAAAGCAGTGCAGGGTGAGACCAACTCCCTCTTATATGACCATCCTTTAAATATTTTCAGACAGCTAACACACCTTCCCTTAGTCTCCTCTTCTCCAAGCTCAAAACATCACCTACGTTCTTTAACTATTCATTATGCATTCATTCATTTAATATTTACTGAACATCCTACGTGATAGGCACTACCACACAATCTCTGCTCTAAAGGCATTTAAGAGGAAGTGACAGGGAGGCAATTATAACACACAGTGCGATAAATACCACAGGGATAAGCAAAGAATGCTGTGGGAGCAGAGGAAGTGATACCTCTTTGGAGGGGGCGGATTCTGGTAGGCAGCAAGGAAATGACATGTAATGCCATTTTCTGAGCCATGACCATTTTTAGGTTAAATAACCGGTTCTTCAATTTTCAGAGCCTGAAACTTGGTACTACTTATTTATATTAAACCCCAAATGTCATATTAAAAGAAGCACAATTAGAATAACTTAATAATATAAAGATATGTCATTTACTTTGCATCGGTTCATTTATTCTACTCTGCCACGCCTTTCTGAACCAAGGTTTTAAATTCTCAGATAATGGTTACCAGCGTTCATTTAATTGCCCGTCGTAACTCAATAAGAACTCAAGCATCAGAAGCTACTGTGCTGGACTTAATCAAGGACCGAAACACAACTTAGCACAATTTATTACTATAAACCACTGCTTCAAGAGAAGATAAATGGTCAGGAGTTCAAATCTAGTCTAAGTGATGATTAAATGTCCCTAAAAGTGATCTACAGCAACATTAAACCAGTGTGAACTGCAGCCTGACAGCAGCAAAAAGATAAGCCCACATCATGCTTGGGATCATGGTGGTGGTGAGGCTTGGTAGAGATTTTTCATTTAAAAAGATAATGTGGTAGAGAATCAGCATGATTTAGATTTTTTATTATTCATTAGAAAGCTATATAACACTTGCCTCTTAAAATAGAACCAAGCATATCAACAACTCAGATAATACTTTATTTAAAAAATTTAAATTAAAGAAATTTAACAGAAGACAGATTAAATGGAATAAAAGAGACTTGGCACGTGTTATGGTACTGTACTGTATAACAATGCTGTTAGGCGAGATTCTGCTACAAGACTATAATGTTCTTCTTTCTTTAGCTATGATTCAGTTCACGCTTTTCTTCCTCATACTTATGAAGGCAACAAAAAGACAAAAATTAAAAGGCATGAAATTTTCTTTTCTTTCTTTTTTAAAAAATAAATGTATTTTATTTATTTATTTTTGGCTGCAGTGGGTGTTCATTGCTGTGCGCGGGCTTCCTTCCTCTAGTTGCAGCGAGCGGGGGCTACTCTTCTTTGCAGTGTGTGGGCTTCTCATTGCAGTGGCTTCTCTTGTTGCAGAGCATGGGCTCTAGGCACGCGGGCTTCAGTAGTTGTAGCAAGTGGGCTCAGTAGTTGTGGCTTGCGGGCTCTAGAGTGCAGGCTCAGCAGTTGTGGCACATGGGCTGAGTTGCTCCGCGGCATGTGGGATCTTCCCGGACCAGGGCTCGAACCCGTGTCCCCTGCACTGGCAAGCAGATTCTTAACCACTGCACCACCAGGGAAGCCCCTGAAGTTTTCATATGGAAAGATGCTCACCATCATTAGCCAGCAGGGAAATGCAAATTAAAACCATAATGAGTACTCAACAAGAATGGCAAAAATAAATAATAATGATAATACCAAGTGCTGGCAAGGATGCCAGGAATTCTGGCATGGAAAAGTGCTGGTAGGGATGTAAAATGATAGCCACTCCGCAAAACAGTTTGGAAGTTTCCTATAAAACTAAATAAACTTATCACAAGAGCCAGTAATGTCTATGCCCAGAAATAAACCCATGCACTTATGGTTAATCTACAACAAAGGAGGCAAGTACATACAATGGAGAAAAGACAGTCTCTTCAATAAGTGGTGCTCAGAAAACTAGACAGCTACATATAAAAGAATAAAATTAGAACATTTTCTCACACGATATACAAAAATAAACTCAAAATGGATTAAAGACCTAAATGTAAGACCAGAAACCATAAAACTCCTGGAAGAAAACATAGGCAGAACACTCTTTGACATAAATTGTAGCTATATTTTGGGGATCTGTTTCCTAAGGCAAAAGAAGCAAACACAAACAAACAAATGGGACCTAATTAAACTTAAGATTTTTTTGCATAGCAAAGGAAACCAGTGACAACATGAGAGGACAACCTACAGAATGGGAGAAAATATTTGCAAATGATATGACCAATAAGGGGTTAATATCCAAAATATATAAACAGCTAATAAAACTCATTATCAAAAAAAAACCCCATTAAAAAATGGAACGAAAAACTGAAGAGACATTTTTCCAAAGAAGATGTACCGATGGCCAACAGACACATGAAAAGATGCTCCACATCACTAATCATCAGGGAAATGCAGATCAAAACCACAGTGAGACACCACCTCACACCTGTCAGAATGGCCATCACCAAAAAGACCACAATCGACAAATACTGGCAAAGATGTAGAGAAAAGGGAGCTCTTGTACCTTGGTGGTGGGAATGTAAACTGGCCACTATGGAAAACAATATGAAAGTTCCTCAAAAAACTGAAACTAGAATTACCATATAATCTAACAATTCCACTCCTGGGTATATATCCAAAGAAAACAAAAACACTAATTCAAAAAGATACACGCACCACAATGTTCACAGCAGCATTATTTACAATAGCCAAGATATGGAAGCAACCTAAGTGTCCGTCAACAGATGAATGGATAAAAAAGGTGTGGTATATATACATACAATGGAATGCTACTCAGCCATAAAAAAGAATGAAATTTTGCCATTTGCAAGGACATGGATGGACCTCGAGGGTACTTTCCTTAGTGAAATGTCAGAGAAAGATACATACTGTATGTTATCACTTATACATGGAATCTAAAAAATAAAACAAGTGAATGAATACAACAAAACAGAAAAAAAAACAAGCAGGAGGCTGAGGGAAATTTGACTACAAAACAGGAGAAGAAGATGTAACAATGGAAGTGAGAGGTTGGAGGGATTCAAGGAAGGGGTCACAAGTCAAGGAATGCTGGTGGCCTCTAGAAGCTGGAAGAGGAAAGGAAGAGGTTCTTCCCTAGAACCTCTGAAGGAGCAAGGGCCTGCTGACACCATGACTTTGGCCCAGCAATACTAATTTCAGACTTCTAGCTTCCAGAATAGTGGGAAAAGAAATTCCTCTTGTTTTAAGCTACCCAGTTTGTGGTAATTTGTTACAGCATCCATAGGAAACTAAGATGCTAAGTGAAATGAAAGTGTGTATTCCCATAAAAACTGTACACAAAGATTTATAACAACTCTATTCATGAGCATCAGTAACTGGAAACAACCCAAATGTCCTTCAACAGGTGAATGAATAAACAAACCGTGGTACATCCATACCACAGAATACTACTCAGTAATGAGAAGGGACAAACGATTGTTATATGCGACACTCGGATGCATCTCAAAGGCCTTACGCTCAGTGAAAGAAGCCAGTCTTAAAAGGTTATACACTTCATGGTTCCATTTATATGACATTCTCAGAAAGACAAAATATAGCGACAAGAACAGATCAGTGGTTGCCAGGGGGCAGGGGTGAGGGGAGGGAATGACTGTAAAAGGATCACATGAGAAAGGTTATTGGGGTTATGGAAGTATTTTGCGTCCTGTTGTGATGGGTGGTAGTTACACAAATCTTTAAGTTTTATTTATAGTCTATTCTATATCTTCCCTACTTAAATCAGCACTAGCACAGTAACAAAGGAGAATTAAGTAACTTCTGAGCCAGAAGAATTCTCCAAAGACGTTTGGGTCAGCCCACTTTCATTGCACAATTAAATATAAACTTAAGGACTATAAAGTCAAAAAATGCTCCTACAGGGGAAGAGCCTCAAAGAAATTCACCTGTTCCCTTCATCGTATGGGTAGTGAAGATGCTGGCAAAAAATAACATGGCTAAATGGCATAAGAAGGGAGGAGACTGAAAGCAAGGGCCTGGAAGACCAATCTCCAAATGACCGGCACAGAGCGTAAGGTTTACTTTAAATTCCTATAAATTTCTTTAAATTGACAGATTCCCAGAAAGTCATGAGGAGAATTAGCCATCACAACAACATAAAGAAAAAACACAAATACTCTGGTAGACCAATAAATTTCTTAGGCTATTCTCCACACAAGAAATCCTTCGGACCAAGGAAAATTAAAAGCTTGCTGGGTTGGTGACCACACACACTTATAAACCTCAGAACTCACCTCTAGCCAACTAACCACAATATATTACACCAAACTGTGCTTCACGAATCTGTCGTCTACACAGGTTCATAAATAAAACCTATGCAGACTGTGAGAAAAGAGCTGAAAAAATGTGTGCTGAACAAGAAGCAGTAGATTTAAGGATTAGATAACTTTGTCCTGAAGAAACAATAAATTACACGAGGAAAAGAAAAGCAGCCATCTGGTCAGAGGATGCTGCCTCTCACAGCAAGAACTGCCTGAAGGCCCAAACGACATGGAAATCCTCAGGGCAAGTCATGAGAAGCCCAGATTTCATGCAGCAGGGGTGGAAAGATCTCTACAGCTCACATCCTCCAATCACCCTATAGGAAGTACTTTGAAAAAAAAAAAGTATTTACAGTTTAAGCAGGGGTTTTCTCTAGAATTTTCTTGAGGAGTTGCATTCCAGTGTCATCAATGTGTTCAGATATAACCCACGGGTTTTATAGATAATCCATAATTACCAACACTGTACAGGCTTGTCTCAGGCAAACTGCTCATCACGTTATTACTACTAGAGTTTATTTCTTTTTTTTTTTTTTTTTTTTTGCGGTATGCGGGCCTCTCACTGTTGTGGCCTCTCCCGTTGCGGAGCACAGGCTCCAGATGCGCGCAGGCTCAGCGGCCATGGCTCACGGGCCCAGCCGCTCCGCGGCATGTGGGGTCTTCCCGGACCAGGGCACGAACCTGTGTCCCCCGCATCGGCAGGCGGACTCTCAACCACGGCGCCACCAGGGAAGCCCTAGAGTTTATTTCTCAGTCTTTCTCTGGTGTAGTCTCTTTTGGCCTGCTCCTTATTACTGACAGGTATATTATTCTAGAATTATAAATAATAATAGCAGCAATAATTAATATTTGTTAGAGGCTAAGTGCCAGGCATTGTTAGATATTTTTTACTTATTATTTCATTTAATTCTCTCATCAACAGCACAATCAAGGTAAGTACTATATTCCCATTTTGCAAATCAGGAACCAGAGACTCTGAGAATTAAAACTTGTTGTACTGCCAGTTGCTAGCAATGTGCTCAACTAGTATCTACTACGTCAGTCCTGATGCCTGCGGTCACACTGCTGTTAAGTGGTAAACTGGGATTTGAATTCAGATAAAACCATGATTTCAATATCACCCCTGTCTCCCTGTTGGACTAGGAGATAAACACAGAAGCAGGAAATTGTCAGGGGGCACAATAACTATACATTGTACAGTCTGTACTTGCATTTCTGGGAAGGTTTGGTTTAACATACACTGTCACACACTGTCAAGCCTTACTTTTCCAGGTCCAGTTTTATTTATTAATTTGATCTTCAATTTGCTGGGAGCACATTCTACTCTTTTAAAAACAGAATTTAGCCACAACCAAACAAGCAGGAATTTAATAATCAGCCAAACTGGGAGTTTTATGAAATCAAAAATGCTAAATTTCAACACTGATAAACATTTTTCCATATGCACTTCAAAGAACAGAGCTAAGGTCTGTTATCAAATCTGAGGGAAAGAACTTTAGAATGAGAAACCTAAATGTGAAAGTCATTTCCCGCTCACTCCGGGAGTTTCCATTTCCTATCATAAGCCAGAGTATGTAGGCAGAAGGAAGGGAGAAACGAGGAGGTTTGATTTTTTTTTTTCCTTCTACAGAAAACTGCAAATCAAAACAGCAGGGTGCTCTATTAGGTAGGCCAGCAAAAACCACCCACACACCAGACAATTAAAGGTCTCAAGGAAGGGTAGTACCCTCTCACCTCCCTACCTTTACTCCTTGTCCGCTTGGTCTCCATAAAAGCAAACAGGTGAGAAAATTCAACTCCAAAACTTTAAGCACAACTTTGGCAAAAGAAAAAATATATATATGTATATATATATATGGTTTGCTTGCTCAAAAAATTTTCAGATGAGTACATAATTTTGGGGACTTCCCTGGTGGTCCAACGGTTAAGACTCTGCACTTCTACTGCAAGGGGCGTGGGTTCAATCGCTGGTCGGGGAACTAAGATCTCACATGCCACGTGGCAGAGCAAAAAAAAAAACAACAGAGTACATACATTTTTACAATAGAGACTGCTGCACTATATAATGGGAACCACCAGAAGTTTTTGAGCTACAAAACGCCAAACAGATTGCAACTTAGCATAAGGGCTCTGACGTTAATTGGTAACTATAATTTGCTTGCTCAAAAAATTTTTAGGGATAAAGGTACGTGATTTTTTACAAAAATAGAGACTGTTGCTCCACACAGTGGGAACCACGAGAGGATTTTAAGCTACAAAACCCCAAACTTAGATTGTTCTTAGCATAAGGGCTCTGGCATTGTTTGGTAACTTTTAAAAATAATATGCCAAGGGCTCTGCACAGAGTCTAGCACAGAGAAAGCACTCAAAGGGCAGCTACAACAGGTAAGGAATGTATGACAACACCTGGTGTCTAAGACGGGTTATTTAGATGCAACCCATTGTCTGTGAATCAGGGACGGCCTCCAGTTTTCCTAATGCACTTCAGAAGAGATGGAAGTGCTTTTGCTGAAACAGGGCTCAACCTCCGGCCAGAGGAGAAAAGCTTTTAAATGGAGTCACCAGTACTTCTCAGAAGTCTGTCAGGAGAGTGCACTGTATTGGGTTAATAACTGAAAAGCCATGTGTGCATCCCAGCTGACTCACTGCCAAGCGTACATCCTCAAAATGACATCCACTGCAGCTGGAGCACATAAGTGGTAACATGTACCAATACTCCTCACAAATGGCCATCCCTTGAGTTTAGCCAAAACCAAAGACAACCAGAGAACACACATGACACTGTAACCTTGGCGGGCCTAGGAATGAGACTCACACCACAACAGAGGGCTTAGACTATGGGGCAAATGGCCGAGTTCCTCCCTCTTGTCTGTAAAGCTTTTGATTTCTCCATCGAATCTGAATGAGATCCTTGCTGGGTAGAGTAATCTTGGTTGTAGGTTCTTCCCTTTCATCACTTTAAATACATCAAGCCACTCCCATCCGGCTTGTAGAGTTTCTGCTGAGAAATCAGCTGCTAACCTTATGGAAGTTCCCTTGTATGTTGTTTGTCGTTTTTCCCTTGTTGCTTTTATTAATTTTTCTTTGTCTTTAATTCTTGTCAATTTGGTTACTATGTGTCTCAGCATGTTTCTCCTTGGGTTTATCCTGCCTGGGACTCTCTGCGCTTCCTGGACTTGGGTGGCTATTTCCTTTCCCATGGTAGGGAAGTTTTCGACTATAATCTCCTCAAATATTTTCTTGGGTCCTTTCTCTCTCTCTTCTCCTTCTGGGACCCCTATAATGCAAACGTTGGTGCGTTTAATGTTGTCCCAGAGGTCTCTTAGGCCGTCTTCATTTCTTTTCATTCCTTTTTCTTTATTCTGTTCCGCGGCAGTGAATTCCACCGCTCTATCTTCCAGGTCACTTATCCGTTCTTCTGCCTCAGTTATTCTGCTATTGATTCCTTCTAGTGTATTTTTCATTTCAGTTATTGTGTTGTTCATCTCTGTTTGTTCTTTAATTCTTCTAAGTCTTTGTTAAACATTTCTTACATCTTCTTCGCCTCCATTCTTTTTCCAAGGTCCTGGATCATCTTCACTATCATTATTCTGAATTCTTTTTCTGGAAGGTTGCCTATCTCCACTTCATTTAATTGTTTTTCTGAGGTTTTATCTTGTTCCTGTATCTGGTACATAGTCCTTTGCCTTTTCATTTTGTCTATCTTTCTGTGAATGTGGTTTTCGTTTCACAGGCTGCAGGATTGTAGTTCTTCTCGCTTCTGCTGTCCGCCCTCTGATCTGGGTTCCTCTCTCTTGACAACTGGTCTGAAAAGGGCACAGAGTCCCGTGCTCGAGAAGGTCTGGGTCAGATGTACTGCAGCCCCCAGAGCCCCGGTGCTATGCAGTGGCAAGTAGCTGGGCGTCACCAATCCTAACCAACCTACTTTATCCCTTTCTTAGACCCTCATCCAATTTCCTTTTTACTACATTTTTCTTACCTCTCTCTTGTTTTTCTCTGTACTGGATTGTAAATGCCTGAGGACAGGTGTGGTCTTGCCCTCTTCTGGGTAAGCCACACTTCTTGACCAAAACATGCTCTCCAGTGGGTTAACTGGCAACCCTGCTCATGGGTCTGCAACGGCATCTGTGGGCACAGGCAGACCCATGACTAGCACTCACACAGAGCAGAGCAGCCGCCCACTTAGCCTTAGCTTAGGAACTTTGTACCTGAGCACGAGGAGGAGGCAGTTTCCAGTTCTTTCCAGCCCTGAAATGAAAGGACATCCCAAAGAGCAAGGACATGGCTCTTTGGACTGTGTATTTGTGACCATTCATTATGGGATTCATTATGAATTTACTGATAAGTTCTCCAACAAGCCAATTTAAACAAACACTTCATTTCTATTAAAGAATCATAAGTTACTGGCCCTTCTGACTCACTATCAACATCATGATTACACATTCTTACAAAGCAATGATGTGAACTTACACAGAAAGTCATACCAGGATTTGATCAACTTATAAAAATCCATCCGATAACTATGACTTCATAAGCTGGAAACACTGTAACCCAAATGCACCCTGAAAACTGCTCTTAGGACACCTACATTTTTCTTACTTTGATCATGTATTACTTTTACTAAGAAATGATTACTTTTCATTTGAATAGGAATTAAAGTAACACTGATCATGCTGACTGAACTTCGAATTACTTTCTGAATCAAATCTTTGAATAATTTACAGAAATGCATGTTTTTTTTTAAAGAAGTCTTTAATTTTAAGAATTTCTCTCAAATTTATCAATGCCTTCCTTAAAATTTTGTGGGGTTTTTTTTTTAATTAATTATTTTTGCTGTGTTGCGTCTTCGTTTCTGTGCGAGGGCTTTCTCTAGTTGTGGCAAGCAGGGGCCACTCTTCATCGCGGTGCGCGGGCCTCTCACTATCGCGGCCTCTCTTGTTGCGGAGCACAGGCTCCAGACGCACAGGCTCAGTAGTTGTGGCTCACGGGCCTAGTTTCTCCGCGGCATGTGGGATCCTCCCAGACCAGGGCTCGAACCCGCGTCCCCTGCATTAGCAGGCAGATTCTCAACCACTGCGCCACCAGGGAAGCCCGCATGTTTTTTTAATAAAAAACAATGTAGCTATTTTAAAAATAATACATCTTTCTTATATTTCCTGAAGGCTTTTCTCTATTATGCCCATATCTTAATTAAACTTAAAAAAAAAGCCCTCAAAAATTTTTTTCTCAGGAAACACTACGCATTTAATTTAACTGACAATGACATGATGGCATGTTCGTGAATTAAACAATACCAAGGAGGGTGCTACTAATTAAACGTCACATGTCATGGCTCAGCCAAAGTAACACAGGGCTATGCAGGCAGCTTACTGTGAACACACAACAGAGGCAATGCACTTTTCTGTATTTCAAGAGCTCTATTTTCCCTGCTAGACTGAAAAGGCTCACATATCACCCCCCCACCCAAAAAAAAACCCAACACATTTCTCTAAGGGTAAAAATTTTTCCTTACCTTGTAGCCACTGAACAATATATTTTGTTTTGAATAGTGGGGGTGGAGAGTAATAACTGTTACTATTACTCATAATAGCATGTTTTAACATTTTTATGTGTTATCGTTCATTCACACAAACCACCAGATCCCAGCAACTACCTCCAATGCGATTCTCAAACAGAAACAAACCTTCCAGATGTGCTAGTAATGATCACTTCTTAATTTCCATTTTTTCGTTGCTGTTAAAAATATCTGAGGGCTTCCCTGGTGGCGCAGTGGTTGAGAGTCCGCCTGCCGATGCAGGGGACACGGGTTCGTGCCCCGGTCCGGGAAGATCCCACGTGCCGCGGAGCGGCTGGGCCCGTGAGCCATGGCCACTGAGCCTGCGCATCCGGAGCCTGCGCGTCCGGAGCCTGTGCTCCGCAACGGGAGAGGCCACAGCAGGGAGAGGCCCGCGTACCGCAAAAAAAAAATATATATATATATATATATATCTCTGAAATTGTTGTTGTCTTAAATAACTTAATATATTACAAGTGATTGGACTAGTGCCTGAATATAGTACGCACTCATCAAATGTCACCTGTTAGTATTGTTAGCCTCCGGAAGGAAGGGCAATTGAAAGACAAACATTATCATGACATTTCTTTCCCCTTAGGCAATGTTCTGACTATATCTTAGGCTATGAGGTTCTTAGCACTGGGATTTTTTGTTTGTTTGGTTTTCCTCCCAATTGACCGTCATTCCTCAAGAACAGACACTGTTGTGAGGTAGAAGCTGTTTTAACATTTAGGCAAACAGTAGCCAGAAGCATTCTTCAAGGGAGATACCGGAACTGAGCTGAGTCCTTGACCAGTCTTTCCCCCGGGCACTCAGCAGGCTTTACCACTCTCCCAGTGGCTTCCTCGCAGCACAGTCTGGAACAAACATAAAAGGTCCTTAAGCCAGAAGTCCTGCGTTCTTCAAAGCGGCCTGGAGTTCAGCACGTTAGCTGGAGATGCCAACTGCAGGACAAGCCAAGCTGTAGGGGCACAGGAGGGCTGGCAGTGGCTGACGCAGTCAGTCCCCGA
Organism: Delphinapterus leucas; assembly: GCF_059928025.1. Taxonomy (NCBI): domain Eukaryota; kingdom Metazoa; phylum Chordata; class Mammalia; order Artiodactyla; family Monodontidae; genus Delphinapterus; species Delphinapterus leucas. Next base: position 119,493,482 of record NC_143134.1, on the reverse strand, counting down.
GAAGTGGCGGCAGCCAGGCCGCACTACCAACCCAGGACTGGGTTTTAAGACAATATAAATAACGCATTATCTTTAACAAAGTGGTGCTATAACATGGCAGTCCAGCAATACACCTCAGGGATATAATTAGTACACTGTGGTAGGGAGAAGTAAGAATATCCTTATAACACAGGATTTTGCCAATTTTACAAAACATAAAAACAAGTGTGAAAGTAGTATGTAAATTAAGAGCCTAACACATATAAAGAATTATAACATCATTTGTCAATGGAATCTGTCATTTTTCTCTCAAAAGACAGAAAGGTGAAATCATTGATCAAGTTAAAATGTATTGCTTTTTCAGCGAGAACACCAGTGGTGCAAGTAATAGTAAACCCAACACAAAATGACTTAAACTATAAGGAAACATATGACGTCACATAATTCAAAGTCCAGAGGCAAGCTGGCATAGCAGCCCCACGTTGTGCCCACTCCCTCCCCCCACTCCACCCCCGACACCAACCCCCCCCCCGCCAAGGCTTTCAGGCTCCAGCCCGAGGCTGGCTGCCCTCTAGGTTTACACTGACGACCAGAAGCAAAGATGGTCCACCCCCAGCTCCAGGGAAGAAAAGGCCTTGCTTTCCATCAGACTGGGTCAACTCAGAATGCTATGATTGTCTTAGACCAGGGGTGCTCAATCCTGGCTGCCTGTTAGAATCACCTGGAGAGTTAAAAACAAAAACAATGGGACACTTTGCAGCCCTTATGATCAGAGCTGTTCTATTTCAATAGTCCCTTACCCTCCCTCGCAATAATCTTTTTGAATAAAATCTCTCGTTAATAGAAAACCAGGCAAAAACCTGATGCTCGGGCATCTCCCCAGGCCAATTAAATCCTCCGTAGGAGTGGGACCTGGACAGAAGTCTTTTTAAGCTCCTGAGGAGATTTTAATGTACCGCTAGGGCTGAAAACCACCTAATCAGGCCCCCTCCGGAGGCTGGGATGGGGCTGTTTCTTGTGAGACACACGGGCAGTGACGGATCAGAGGACAGTGGATGCTGTGCAGGCAACCAACCTGGCCCTGCACAGTTCCCTACTTCAGCATTTGCCACATAATGGACCTGGTGAGATGGTTCACAGCAAGATAAATATGTATGTCCATTAAGCATGTTCAAAATGCTCAACCTTGCTCAAAGGAGAGCTACTAATTAAATCCGTAGTAAATCCAAAATACTATCACTTACTTAAAAGTCCCAAAACTTGGTAACACTCTCTCAGCTAGGCTCTGCGGATATAATCACTCTTGTGCATTACTAGTGAAGGGAATGTAGCTATCAACATAGTATCCATATTAATATCTATCCGCTACTACTATCTACTAAGTAATATCTAGCTATTAATAAAAATTACAAATGCATTTACCCTTTAGCCCAGTACTCCCATTTTTAGGAATCTCTCCCACAGCTATACCTGCACAAGGATAAAATGACAGGTATAAGGTTATTCTTGCAGCTTTGTCCATAATAGCTAAAGACAGGAAACAACCCAAATATCCAGAAACAGAGGACTAGTTGAAAAACCAATGGTACTTCCAAGACAGTGGGATACAACAGAAGCCAACGGAAAGAATGAAGATATCTATATTCCAATATGGAGAGATCCTAAGGCTACATTAAGTGAAAAATTTTTAAGTACAGAACAGTACATACTGCATGCTATCGTTTGTTTAATAAATATATATTTGCTCACATTTGCAAAAGAAACACTGGAAGGATAAGAGAAACTAATAAAACTGGCTTCCCAAAGGGAATAAAAAGGATAGAGGACTGGGATAGAAGCAAGCTTCTCAGAACAGACATTTGTAATATAGTTTTATAGTTTAAATATATGTAATGTAGTTTTGTAGTTAAATCAGAAATTGTATTGTTTATTTGAAATTATTAAAAATTTTAAAATAAAATTTAAAACTGTCACAAAGCATGGAAAATTTACAGGTTTCTAAAATTATGAACAATAAAATTAAATTTATTAAAGCATAAATTGTAAGTTATAAATGCCTAAATAAGGTATTTTGTTATGTACTACCATCCCCAAACACCCAACTACCAAAAGGTAAGAATATTCAATATAGTGTCAAAAACATATTCCACAAAACAGTAAAAAAATTAACTTCTTGATTAGATGCATTCTAAATCTAAACACCCCCCCCGCCCCATTTCAACATTGTGAAGATTTTCAAAAGGCATTAGTCCATCTTCAAAAAAGTAATGTTTTTGACAGAAAAAATACTCAAGCTATCAAAAAACACTTGATTTCAACCCCAGCTCTATAATGAATCAGCGATATAACCCTAAAAACACTACTTCACCACCCTGAACCTCAGTTTTCTCTACTGAAAAAGAGGAATAACATCTATCCTATCTACATTATAGATTTCCCCCAAAAAAGTATATGAAAGTGCTTTTAAAATATTTAGATATTTACACATCCATAAGAAACACCCTCTGTAATTCAGGATTCTACAGAATCACCAATAAAACCATGAATTACTAAATGATACTGCAGAAGCAGAAAGTACAGAAGTTAATGTTGAATCTACTCAATACCAGGGCAAATTCAGGAGTTGTTTGTTTTGACCAAATTCTTAATACCGGAATGGCTGCCTTTCTTTCTTTCTCATAAAAGTGAAAATGCCAAAAAATAAAATCTATTTAAGTGAAGGTTTCAATTAAGTTTAGGTATTACTATAAATTCAACCCAATACTCCTGTACTATACTGTATTTCCAGATTCAGTTAGTGGCCTCAAGCAGCCCTTGGCATAAAAAGATAAGAACCTAGGTGAAAGGTACTGTTGGCTCCAGCAGGGGTCTCCCCACCACTTAACCACCAAGATCAAATTGAACAAGTACCCCCTTACTTCAGCCTGTTTATTGGACCTATCCCACACTGTTGATTCAAAGGCAATAACGACTTTCCCAAGCAGATGGCCAATGGTGGTCCTCAGGATTGTAAACTAGACACAGAGTCTTTTGTTGGCTAGCTACCTTGTCCCCTTGTTCTGGGGTAGTCTGCTGTCCTACCCCAGACTGACACAGCTCATGATACAGAGGGGGCATTGAGAAAATCACTTAACTAAATTCAATTCCATATTTACTGAGCATCTAGCCTGTAAAAAATATAGTGCTTGACCCATGAAGATGTATGAACTTGGTCTCTACCATCAAGGAACCAAGTACTAAGTATCAAAGAAAATCTGAAAGAAAATTTTTAATTTAAAAGAATTTTAGGACTTCCCTGGTGGGGCAGTGGTTAAGAATCCGCCTGCCACTGCAGGGGACATGGGTTCGATCCCTGGTCCAGGAAGATCCCACATGCCACAGAGCAACTAAGCCCGTGCGCCACAACTACTGAGCCTGTGCTCTAGAGCCCATGAGCCACAACTACTGAAGCCCATGCGCCTAGAGCCAGCGATCCGCAACAAGAGAAGCCACTGCAATGAGAAGCCCATGCACCACAACGAAGAGTAGCCCCCGCTCGCCACAACTAGAGGAAGCCTGTGCACAGCAATGAACACCCAATGCAGCCAAAAAAAAAAAAAACAATGCCCCCTAGAGGAAGGGCCATGCTTCTGGACTAAGGATAAGTCCAAAATAGACTCGATCTAACAAAACACAAACCAAACTTCAGGGTCAAAAGAGTATGTCAGTAACCTAACTTCCTGTCAGAACAAAACGAAAACCTCTCTAACGTAAGACAAGATCCAAAAATCCCTACAATGTAACATCCACATGTCTGACATATAATAAAAAATGATTAAACATGCAAAAAAGCAGGGAAATGTGATTCATAATGTAGGGAAAAAGCAATCAATAAAAATAGACCCCAAGATGACCCGGATATTTAAATTAACAGACAGATCTTTATCATAAATACCTTCAAGGATTTGGAGGAAAAGATGGACCTAATGAGTGAAAAGATGGTGAATCTCAATAGAAAAATGCAAACTATAAAAAAGAACCAAATGAAAATTTCACAATTTAAAATGACAATATCTGAAATGAAAATTTCAAAGAAACTTAAGACTGGAAACTGCAGAAGAGTTAGTGAACTTGAACACAGATCAACAGAAAGTATCCCAACTGAAAAGCAGAAAAAGAAAACTAAGTTTTGGTTACGTAACAGAGCTTCAAAATACATGAAACAAAAACTAACAGAATACTTATATTTTCATTCTCAATATTGCTCGTGTATGCCTTTTCTTTTTCTTCATCAATCTTGCTAGACGTTCGCCTAATTTACAAATTTCTTTCAAAGTCAGCTTTTGGTATTTTTATCATTTCCATTTCTTAATTTCTGGTTTTTTTTGGCTGTGTCAGGTCTTCATTGCTGCACACGTGCTTTCTCTAGTTGTGGCGAGTGGGGGCTACTCTTCATTGTGGTGCGGGGGCTTCTCATTGTGGTGGCCTCTCCTGTTGCGGAGCACGGGCTCTAGGTGCGCGGGCTTCAGTAGCTGTGGCATGTGGGCTCAGTAGTTGTGGCGCACGGGCTTAGTTGCTCCATGGCATGTGGGATCTTCCCAGACCAGGGCTTGAACCTGTGTTCCCTGCGTTGACAGGCAGATTCTTAACCACTGTACCACCAGGGAAGTCCCTTAATTTCTGTTTTTATTTTTACCATTCTCTTCCTTCTGTGTACTGTGGGATTACTTTGTTTTTCTAGCTCCTTTAGTTAATTGCTTAGCCCCCCTCCTTCCCCCACCCCTGCCATCTTTGTTTTCTAACAAACACTTTAAAAGCTAAAAAAAATTTTAAGATAGAATTAAAAGCAAAGAAAACCCAAAATCTATCATCACAGCTGTGATTTTTAACACCCCCGCTCAGGAACAAAAGAGACCAAAAAGAAACTTAGCAAAAGTACAGATAAAAAAGTATACAAAAAATAACTAAGGCTGTAGAAGATTTTAAACAGCACTGTCAACCAACTTGATCTATTTCACATTTATAGAAAATTACAACCAACAACTGCAGAACACATATTTGTTTCAAGTACAAATGGAACATTCAGTAAGACAGGTCATAGGCGGGGCCATAAAATTAATCTCGGTAAATGTCAAAAAACTGAAATTTTACAGAGGATGTTCTCTGACCACATGGAATTAAGTTAGAAATCAGTAAGATATCTAGACTCTCCCAAATATCTGGGAAATAAACACTCCAAAAGCAACACATCAAAATTTGTGTTCAAGAAGGAGGTGGGACCCAAGCAGAGTTTTGAAAGGTAGGTGGGTTTTGAACCCACAGAAGAGTGATGTCAGGGGCGCAACCACCAAAAAGGCAAGGAGTCAGGGAACTGCAGAATACGCACACAGAAGGCCTTAAGGGAGTGCTTCTTTTTACTGATACTCATCATCTAAGTAGCAATTTTAATCTTTTTACCCCGTAGACCCAGATAATATGCCTGACATACTCCTATGGGTATAATTCCTAACCAATCATGTTAACTCATCCTTTTCCTCCCACTCATAAAGTGTATCTCTTTGCAACACACTCCACAACACACCAGTGGTTATCACACGGAGATCTGAAGCACAGATCTTAACCAATACAAAATGATTTCTTGTTTTCTCCAATTTCTATTATTTTCTTTAACAGGATGTTTCACTTAAATAAGGTAAAAACTCTTTTCGTTAAACCATCTTTGATCATCCTCCGTTACTTATCCCATGACTGAAATTTCTGTATTTTTCTATATTATAAGCATATTTCTTAAAGTGGCAGTAAGATTTCATGAAAAACAAGAAAGCCATACAAAATGTATTAGACTATGGAAAATAACAGGATGCCTTAAAAAAAATGCACAAACATACAATTTTGCATTTTCTTAGTTCATGTACCACAACCCAATACCTAATAAATACAGGGATATAATCTTTCCAAACAACCTCTTTTTAAGGATCTGATTGAACTTTAATACCTATAAGACTCAATAGCTGTATGTTCTCCTGCCTCCTGATGTGTTTGAATGCTTAGTATAATTTAACAGTGATGAGAACTACAGTGTTGACCTATCAAGTTCCTATTCGATTACTTTGAATAAACTTTTATTTGAAAAGAGTAGTTTTAAATTGAGAGTAAACAATTTCTTAAAATCATTTTTCAGTTAAGGTCATAGCAAAACATCTGATATAAACAAATTAAATAAGTAATACCTTGAAGGACATAGATGTACTAAGTTAAAATTAGAAAATCCAGAAATAATTTATAGAGAAAAAAAAAGCTTCAATTTTTTTAAAGCATTAACTAGAAAAGAATTACAAAACTTTAAAAATTGAAATGGTTTTATATTAAAAATATTCACTACCAAGAAAAATAGGAAAAATTGTGTGCAATTTTTTTTTTAACTCTGAAACTTTCTGATTTAGGGGGAAAGAAATCCACAGAGATATAGGATTTAAAAATCATTCCCACGCAAAATTTGAATGTCGCCCCCCACACAAAAAAAAAGATTCAAACTAATCCTATATAAAAATGTAAAGTCTTAATATCATAAACTACTGAATAGCACCTTACTTATATGAAAGACACATACATGGAGATTTCCCTTGGGGATGTCATCCATTCTCCTAGCTTTAAATACCATCTAGAACCTGGTGACTCCCAGGTTCTCTCACCAACCTGGATTGCTTCCCTTAATTCAGACTTGTAGACTCAACTGTGTATCTGTCATATCCACCTGGATGCCTAACAGGCACTTCAGCTCCAGATCTTCATCCCCCAACCCATTTCCCCAAACCCCGCTCCTCTAGTTTACATTTCAGTAAAAGGCAATGCCATTTTTCCAGTTATTCAGTCCAGAAATCCTTGACTTCCCTCACACCCCACGTCTCATATCGAATATAAGAGAAAATCTAGTCTGCCGTGCCTTCAGATATTCCCAGAATCTGACCCCTTCACCACCGCCACACCCTGCGCCAAGCCTTCACCATTCTCATCTAGGGTAGTGCCATCAACAGCCAAGTGGAATCCCTCCTTCCTCCTTTGCTTTCCTTCAGAACGTAGCAGCCAGAGAGATTTTATTAAAGCGTAAATCAGGCCCTGTTACTCCTCCCTCAGAATTCTCCCAACACCACATGAGTAAAAGTCAAAACTCTTGAGATGGACAACAAGGCCACATTCCTCTGCAGCCGCCTCCCCGTACCGCCCATCTCACCCCCTACAACCCTCCTTCTGCCCTCTCTGCTCCAGCTACTCTAGGCTTCTCCGTGAGCCTGCTAAGCAAGCTCTGCCTAGGGCCCTGTGCGCCCTGACTCCCTTCTGCCTGAAAGCCATTATTTCCATGGCTTGCTCCCTCACCTCCCTCCTCAGGTCTTTATTCAAACGCCACCTTCTCAGTGGGGCCTCTCCAGCCACCCTAATGAAAATCACCCCCCTCCAATATTCCCTGCCCCCTTTCCTATGTTATTCTTCTCCTCAGCACCTACCACCACCTAATATACTCTATATTTTACTTATTTAGCTTATTTATGGTCTGTCTCCGCCCACTAGGATGTAAGTTTAAGGAGGGCAAGGAAGTATTTTTATTCACTAATGTATCACCAATGACTAAAACACTACCTGGAACATAGTGTGAGCTCAATAAATATTTGCTGAAGAAAGAAGGACACACCAAGGTGAACAGATTTACTAGTGAATGCTTTCAGTCCTCCTTTACCAGCTTTCATAAAAGTGAATCTTCTTAGTCAAAACACCGAAATTTGGAAGGAACATATGGTCCCTGAAATAATATCATGGTTTTCCCCTGTACATATGACCAGCCCTTTGACCCTGAAAGATCCCAGCAAAAAGCTGCCATCTGCCCACTCCTTTCAGATTCACCACCACCACGCAACATTATTCTTGGCTTCCAGATTCATGTCTGGTTCAACGTTGTATGTTATGGCTGCAAGTTTTTTAATCCAATCTATACGGATGTTAACCAACTCTAGAAAGATCAGCCTGTGAGAGATCAAGAACCATTTGTTCCCCTAGAAAAAGTATACCCGAAGTCCAAAGAAATTGATTTGTCTTCAGTAAAACATGATCTAGGCAACTTCTTTCATTAAAAGGCGCTACAAAGAAGTGATTATTTGGTTGGGCTCCCATCGATTTGGTTTTTAAACCCTCATAATTTGGGTATTACAAAATAAAACAAATTTGTTGTAAAAGGTCTGGAATATCACAAATGCAAAGTAAAAAGTGAAAGTTTTCTGCTGTTCCACCTAAATCCCAATTCCCTAGAGATTAGCAACTATGTCAGTCTAAATCCTTCCACACTTTTTTCTGTGCATGTACAAATAAATAGTTAATTTTTGTTTTACAAAACTAGGGCCATACCATGCAGACTGATCCCCAAATTGTTTTTTTCCACTTACCATTACATGGACATCTTTCAGTGGTGGTACTTTACAGTATGCTGGCAATAAACATCCTTATATGACTTTCCTTTTTTTTTTGCGCACACCCTTATATGACCTTGATAGACTTTCTGCAGCAGCAGTTCTAAAACTTTTTTTTATCTCATGACTTTACTCTCTTGAAAATTATATAGGACCCCTAAGTGCTTTTGTTCATATAGGTTATCTCATCAATATTTACCACAGTATAAATTTAAACTGAAAAAGTTAAATCATTTATTCACTTGTTCACCTAAAAATGAAGTTTATTATCACTGGAAAATAACTTGTTTTCCCCTGTTTATAGATAATTGTAGGTATTGTTCTTTGAAGCTACACCAAACTCGCTAAGTGGTAGTTTCTTAAAGATTAGTTTTGAGTAGAATCTAAAACTCTATCAATTAATTTTTGTATTCTGTTACATTAAAATCCAATGGTCCATCTTGCACCTTGAATGAATCTTCTTTACCTGTGCCTGATTTTATAACATCATGTGTTGATCATTTAGAAAATATCAGTTCACTGAATTATGTAGATTTTCCAAATAATACATTCCATTATAAGATATCAAAATAGCACATCTGTAAATATTACCACCAATCTCTACATCACAGTAGCAGATACAAGTTTTCCAAAATCCTAATTTTCGCTGGAAAGCAAGCAAAAATTTTATCATTGACAATAGACACTACCAGTTGTCTTCCTTGAAAGACTCTGTTATACATTTTTTAATCTGAATAACCATAGTTTGTCGGTAAAAATGGTAGTCCATGAAAAAAGCGGCAAGTTCAGCTCGCAACTAACCACTGCCCAAGCACTCACTCTTCCTAGAGACAACCAGCACACAAAATTACTTCCCCGTTCATCCACAGAAGATTAACAAGATATAAACACAAGAGTCAAGAGTTAGTAAAATTAATCATTTTTGCTGCTTCACCGGGAACATTCTTAAGTGAAAACCAAAGAAAAAAATTTTTTTTTTTTTACTATGAGTGCATGGCATGAAGAATACAATGGCTACTATAGTCAGTCGCCACAGCCTTGGTTCATGCTTAGGAGCCTGCATTACTTTTGCACCAATACAGCAAAGAGTGCAAATAACGTCTTGTCTTAGTATTGTGTTAATATGAAAAGTTTTAACCTCTGGACCCCCCGGAGGGGTTTAAGGCACATGTAAGGCACTACAGTGTTCTATACCAGGATAGTTTCCTAGAAGTGAGGTTACTGGGTCACTGGTATGTACGTTTTAAATTCTGATAAGTTTGGCCAAAGCTCTCCAAAAAGTCTGTACCAATTTTCACTAAGGTTGCATGATCATCACTATTTAAAAATGTAAACAATTCACTTTATAAATCCTGAATTTGGGAAGCGCCATATTACTATATTTGCCTGTCTAAAACCAATGCTAAAATATAACTAATGTTTCAAGGCAAAGTAAAATCCAAGTACTCAGATTATTTAGATGACGATTTCCGTTAAGAAAATCAACCTCAACTGTCAAATGCAAGTTCACTGAATAGAGAACTTTGTTCATTGTAGTCACCCATTGTTAAGGGTATTTGTGATGGAATTTCAAAGTATATGCTACTTGCACACGTCCTACATTTGCTTATAGGGTGGGTGGGCTCAGTTGATATTTTAATATAAAGTACACAGTCTGAAAAATGTCAGGCTGTGACAGTACAAACAGGACCCTAATTAATTGGTGCGTGGCCGTCCCCTGTCCCAGACATCAGTCTAAGCTGACCCTTAGCTTTAAAACTTCACGCAAAATTACTGGACGTGACCACTATAATATGCACCGTCAGGACTCAAATGCCAGTGACGTTCATAAAATGTCAAAGACAACCTTTCTTGTCCCAAATGTCATGTGAAACAGGGAGAGAGGAGGAGGAAAAAGCTCCATCCAATGCAAAGGAATACTCCTGGGGTAAGGTGAAATAACTAGAAGCTGGGGGATCCTCAATTCACAAGGAATGCTGCCTTCCCCGCCTCGACTGTTCCCACATAGCTCCAAAGTGAGTATTTTCAAGTTCTACTTATGATTGAAAGGGTCAAGAATATTAGTGTCAACTAGGACCTGTGGTTTTTAACTTTGAGGGGAGCACAAACCCCTTCGAGGATATGGTAAAAGCTCCCTGTAGATAAAGTAGTAAAAGGTCCACGCACCGCAGGGGAAGGAACCCCATGCGTTAGATCAGAGCAGAATCGTGGACTATGGGTCCTGAGAAACCACTTATACCCAACCTCCTCAGGAAGGTGGAATAGTAAAATGGCTTGTCCAAGGTCAACAGTGAGTTAGAAGGGGAATCAGGCAAGAAATAAGCAACTCAAAGAGATTTTGAATAAAGCCATCCAGTGTCATCAAGTAACTTTTTCTTATACAAAGAAAGTTCCACCAGAAACTAAGAGATAACTACAGAAACAGAAGTTTTAAGTAAAACTGGAGAGAACTGACACCAGTGCTGTGGTTCAAAAGTTCCTTAGGCATTCCCGAAGCTGAAAACAGGACCGGAAAGCTTGAAAAGCACTCACCATGTTCCACAAAAACATTGCAGTGTGGACCCCCATGCCTCGATGATTCTTTCTTGCCTGCTCCTTTGATAAAGTGCAGGGCAGGCAAACTTGGCCTTCTCTGGTCCCCAAGAACTTTTCCAGGCTGCTGCCCCATAAAGTAACGATAGGCACCCCTTTCCAGAAGAGGGTTCAAGATCTTTCAGAATGATCAGGGAGCTTAGAAGGAAAACGATCTATACGTGAGATTTCACATTCACCGCATCTCCACAAGTCAGTAATTGAGGTCAATCACAAGACATCTTCCATAATGAAAGGAAGCGAAGATTTTAGGTTGACATGTGTAAACAGAGGAGTTCAGATTATATTCGCAGTTTATCAATTCGAAGTAATGTAATTGCGATGTGATCCCAAAGTTTCTTGATTTTAAGTGTCTTTTACTGGCTGAGTAAGTTTCTTCCCTTTCAAGGAGAAAAACCCTCAACAGAAATATTCACAGGGTATGCTGTACAAGGGTCAGTAAGGCTAAAGTCATGTCGATTTCCACACATCAGGGAAACGTGGATCGTGTTTGAATGCTCCTCCAGAACTTTTCCTGGGGAAGTCACCCAACCCCTATCTTGGTGTCTTCATCTTCCGACAAACTTCCTGCTGCACTAGCTGCCGCTCCTGCTTCTCTACCCTGCTCTCCGGAAAAGGACACGGGTCACCCCGACTTCAGCGAGAGCTGGCCCTCCACTCAGACGAGAAGGAATGCATTGCCAGCAACTTTTAAGTCCGCTTTTTAAAAGGCCTGTGAAACCAGTCCAAGCTTTTCCTTTGCATTAAAGTTTTTGGCTGGGCTGAGACTAAGGGGGCCGTAGGTGACATTGGAAGAAGTCAGGGCATTAGAGGCTCACGGGAGCAACCTGGGGGGAAGGGGAGGCCCCTTGACAGCAGGGATGGGATTTGAATGGGGGGCTCCGAGGCCAAACCGGGGGCCGGGAGTCGGAGCAAGGAGCGGCTCGGGAGCAAGAGAGAGGCTGCCGGGGCGAGGCACGGGTGGCTTACTCCGGGGGCGACGCTCCTCCACGCCTCAGGAAACGGGGTGTCCCAGGTCTGGGGAAAGAGACCACCCCGAGGGTCCCAGAGCCCGGGCGGGGCTGTAAGGGACGAAGGACTCTCGCGGCCCCGAAGGCGGGTCGCGGGCGGAGGGGGAGAGGAGGCCCGGCCGCCTCAGCTGCTCCGAGCCTGGGGGTCTCTGCCCGAAACACCCCCTCCCCCGGCCCCGGACGTTGCTACGGCCACCGCCGCCAGGCAGTCACATCCCCCGGGCTCCGTCGCAGGACCCGACCTCCCCCCGCAGGTAGGGGCCGTGGACAACGGAAGGGCTCCTCAGCCGCAGGACCCGGGAACCGGCTCCGGCTCCAGCGCTGTTCAGGGACGGTCACCGACCCCCGCGGCCGCCATGATGGATTACGAGCCGCTCACAACGAGGCCAGGCCCCGCCTCTGGCCCCGCCCCCGGTGACGTCCGGTGCGCGCCGCGAGGTGACCGGGACCCTCCCGGCGCCGCTTTCTGGGACGCCGCCGCACCTTTTGGCTCTAGTCTCCCTGCCCGCCGGAGCCCAGCCCCGCACGACCTGTTAAATGTGGTTTTTCCGAGCGCAAGGTGAGTGGTAAGGAAGCTCCCGCCTCCCCTGTACTGCCATTGGTCTCCGAGAATCCGGGTCAGATCACTCTCCTGCATCCCATTGGCCGGTAGGGACAGTACGGCTAGAGCCCCCAGCCAACCACTTTTGGCGTAGCCCGCAGAGCGTGCTGGGAGTTGTGGTCCTGCGGCGCCAGCCCCTGTCAGCGCTCGCCGGGGACTTGCCTTCTACTCCCAGCTCCTGCGCTTCGGTCCGCCCTCCTGGGAGCCGGTGGACTCTATCCGGCCTCGCGTAGGGCTGGCCGATGGCTCCCCTGAGCGGGTAGTTAAGACAGGCGAGGAACCAAAGCAAGGGGAAATCTGCGGATTGGATTTCCCCAGAACTGGAGTTGGATTACTTCCTTGAGCCTCTTTAGGAGAGAAAATTTAGCTCGCTCCTGGAAACTGAGGTATTTGGTGACTTCACCGCCCCCCCCTCACCCCCAGCTTCCACCTTTACTCCAAGAAGCATAAATATTAGAACTAGCGAAAAATAGACAACTGGAAAGCGTCCGACATTCTGCTAACGAATTCTTTCTTTGGAGTATCAGGAAGCTCACCCATTAAAGAAAACAGCATTTAAGAACCTTTCGGAGGCAAAACCAAACACAATCTTAGATGTCTGGGTGAGAAGGAACCTTTGAGATTAATCTCAAACTCATACAGTGAGGTATGTTAACTTCTGGGGGCGGGGGAAAGATTAAACAATCTAATTTCAGAGGTGTACACATACTTACATGAAAACATGTTAGCCGAGATTGTTGAGTAGGCCTACAGAGCTAGCTGATGACCCGGACACACCAAACCCACACCTGCCATAACCCATTTTATGCAACTAAAACGCACCCTTGTCCCCAGTTCTTCACTCCATGTCTCCCCAGAGCAGTGCACCTACCTTCCCCGGATATACCCATTTCTAAGAGGATCCACTCATCACAACACCTAGTCTGTACTATGCTGTTATGCTTTTCATAAACCATATTCTCATTTAATCCTCACTCTAGCCCAGGGAGGCATGGATTGCTAACCCCCATATACAGATGGGGAAACCGAGTGAGATGTGACAAAGTCACTGTTATTCCACTGTACCGTTCAGTATCAAGTAACTGTTGACTTAATGTCACAGTTGATTTTTTTTTTTTTTTTGCGGTATGCGGGTCTCTCACTGTTGTGGTCTCTCCCGTTGCGGAGCACAGGCTCCGGACGCGCAGGCTCAGCGGCCATGGCTCACGGGCCCAGCAGCTCCACGGCATGTGGGATCTTCCCGGACCGGGGCACGAACCCGCGTCCCCGGCATCGGCAGGCGGACTCTCAACCACTGCGCCACCAGGGAAGCCCCAGACAGTTGATTTTTTAGAAGTTGCTACTGACAGTAGAGGGAAACCAGTTGCATTACAGGTGTTGTACATTCAGTTACCGAGTTGTGTATTTTAGAAATACTTTTGCTGGATTGGGAAATGGTGCTAATTTTATAGATATTGGCTTGAAGAAAAAATAGTCACTTGGAGGTACTGAATGTGAAGCATATGAAAATGTGTGCCCAAATTTAGAAGTGGAATTTATATTTAGATGTTAATCGGGTTAGCTTTGCTCTATCACTAGTCTGGCTGACAGACTTGGTCCTGGCTTGTAGATCACTCTTCAGACTTCAACAACTTTGTTCCCTTTAACTAACCCCTTTTTTTTTCTTTTCTTTTTTTTTGCGGTACGTGGGCCTCTCACCGTTGCGGCCTCTCCCGCTGCGGAGCACAGGCTCCGGACGCGCAAGCTCAGCGGCCATGGCTCACGGGCCCAGCCGCTCCGCGGCATGTGGGATCTTCCTGGACCGGGGCACGAACCCGCGTCCCCTGCATCAGGAGGCGGACCCTCAACCACTGCGCCACTAGGGAAGCCCTTTAACTCACCCATTCTTATCCTGATCATCACCCTAATCTTTCTCTTTGAATTTGGCTTTTTATTCCTATTAATGCTTTAATCATTTCCTACACATCTTCATTCTTCTCTCTAGTTTAGCTTAAAATTGAGCAATCAAATCAGAACTCTTACTAACCCACACTTCTTACTAATAATTCATTCACAAGCCTTGTGGAGCCCCTGTGTACCACTGTCCTGGGTGTTGGGATAAAATTGAGCAGGGGACACAAACGGATTCATCCTCGTCCTCCCAGAGCAGACATGGGACGGACAGGCAATAAGTAAAATGAGTAAAAGTATTGGTCTCAATGCTGGAAATAAAATTTCTGGACCCCATAACCTTTCACAATCAGTCCAACCCATTCTCTAAAGGGCTGCTTTATGACGCCTCTCTAGAGCTTAAACCTACGGATTCATAGTTGCTAATGAGCTTTAATGAACTCACTTTATTTCTATGAAGGGCTTTCATTTATAAATGGGGGTCATATCAAACTTTACAAGGTTATCATGAGGATCAAATGGGATCTTGTTTCCCACAAAGATTGAGACTATGCTTCCTAAAGTCTGGGTAGAAGCCAACGGCACTAGTTTTAGGTGAACCCCAAGCCCAGACTGTAATATTTCCTTCCACAGATGCACGGTATAACACTGTAGAATGATACGCTAAAGGACTTAAAACTAGAATCCTGAGCCCAGCAAATGCCTGACAGTCAGAAGTAAATAAATGTTGCCAAATTTGAATAAATCCCTTTAAGCTCACATATTCTATTAAAAGTGATTCAGTTCAGTCTAATTTGGTCCTCATGTTTATAAAGCAAAGCAACCCACAAGTTGCTACAGGGATTCAGTACCCGTGTAAAAACTTCAGCTTTTTTTTTTTTAAAAAAAAACACCTACTGGAATTACACTTAACAACGGCACCCTCTAGTGGGCCACAGAAAGTGGATAACCACCAAAAGGTGCCTTCAGACCTTTATATATTTCCACTTAGTAGGTAATCACTGTTCAGAATATACTGAATGAACAGCAGGGGCTGGCAGCTTGGGAGACCAAGTGAGAAAGATAAACTTTCAACGAACCTCCATATGTCCTGGTCAAAACCAACCCAAACCAGGGATGCAGGCTCCCATCCTTCCCCATTGCCTTCTCTTAAGGGGCACACAACCTGGAATGTATTTCAGAAACAACAAGGGAGCAAATCCAAAGTTGCAACATAGCCTATACAGTATTCAGTTGTCTGCAAACTCCTCAAAACAGGTGATACACTTGGGATAGGAAAAAAAAAAAAAAAAAAAGATAAAATTTGTCTGAATAATGTTATAAAGACATACAATTTAACAAGAAAGAGCTGAGCTATATTTCAAAACTGTCAAATGCTCCACCTTACTCCTGAAACTGTCCTAGGTTTAAATTTTACTAGGTGACTCGAGTAGTCAGGCCTCTGTCAGAAGAATTCCTATCTCCCAAGCCTTCCTTCAACTGTACTCGGTTCCCAAGTATTACACAGAACACAAGAACAGAAACAGTGATGCCACATGTATAAATATAAAACAATAGTTCACCAAATAGCACTCTCATATACTGACTTTAAAAGAATGTTTCCCCAAAACCCAAATCAGGGAATCATTTTTAGATAGTCATCCGAAAAACAATGCATAGACATTCTAGCCCTTCCCACTGAGAACTAAAACATCTTGTTTTTACCTTTTAACCCTGAATTATTGAAAAGTTAATGCGTTACTCCTTCAACTGTAGGAGGAAAAACACCTTTTCTTTTCCCATCTCCATTTTTCTTACTTTGTTTTCATGTTTATCAGAGCACCCAAAACATTCATTCTCTTTTATCAATAATTCAACTTCTTACAAATCATCCTTGAAGGCAGGACAGATTAAGGCAGCCTGGCGGGAATATACTCGCATCTATCACTAGGAGGAACGTGCAATGGGAAATAAGATTCCAACCAAGCAAAAGGCTGCTTGGTTGCTTTATTCTTCCATTTGATTCTTGGGTTAACTTTACCAACCATATTCTTCACTGCTGTACTCGCACTGTAGAAGAGGTGGGAATGGAGGCCAAAACAGACAATCTGGGGGTCAGGGAGGCCATGTTTTTTATACAGGCAATTTCATGGGGCATTGTGCCTGGTGATGGTTGATGGTAAGTACAGGACAAAAGATTCCTCATATTATTCCAGGATAGGAGTCCACTCGGCTGGAACACCGAGCGCTTTTAAGGCCTGAAACTACCCCAAGACACTGTGAGCAACCCAAAGGGCCGGCAGTGCTGTTCACCTTCCCCCAGGCTTTGCCTTAAAACAGGAGAAAGCAGGTCTTCAGGGTGGAGGCAGCCCCTTGTAGGTAAAGTGATGAGCTCCCCAGGTCTTCACTGAGCTGCACATGGGGACCACCAAGCAAACTGTTCACTTTCAAGGACTGCTCCGGTCAGGTACACACAGTCCTGTCCTTCAGGTGCCTCTCCTTATCCCTCCTGTTCTAAAAGCCTCTGGCGTGTTTCCATCACAATTTCCTCCATTATTTCTGGCTTTAAGATGTCTTTGATCTGAAAAGGAAAGGAAAAAAGGTACTTGTTCTAAGCACACCATCAAGCCAATCCAAATGCAGAAACCAAGCATGGTTAACATGAACCTTCTGTTTTCCTTTCGTGTATCAGAGGCTAAGTATTTGCAAGATATGATCTGCTAGAACCAGCTTAATAAATCAGCAAGGTTCTATGGGGTATAGCTGACAAGAACAAAGATGTTATTCTGGCAGTCACTAGAAAGACAGCTAAAACTTGGGATGGGCAAGATGAAGTCCAGGGGGTTGCTGTTGTAAATTAGCCTCACCTGGCACCTCCAAACGCCCACAAATCCTTACACTGACATTAGACATTGAGAATATTACTAGCATCTCGGCGAAAGCTCTCCAGACACTCAACAAGGCTGTCCACCAGATCAGTTCACACCAATGGACATGGTTAAGGTATGTGGGAGACGTGCTTGCTGTCTGAGGAAACATGGAGCAGATGACACTTAAGGCTGCTCACAGATCAACAAGGAAAAGGGAAGCCCCGGGGAGAGTACCTGATGTGGAAGGGATGCTTCATAGCAATACAGGATACTGGTATCATACAGCATCATTCTCTGAGTTGCCAGCGAGACGATGCAGTTCCGAAGCCGGGAGATCACCTCTCGATCAGCAAGGGAGACAGGCTACCAGGGAATGCCAAGGGGAGGGGGAGGGAAATAGAATCAGGACCAAAAGAAGCAAATGGTTACAGCAAATCCCGGGAATCACTTATAACTGAGGCAGTATCACTCTGGGACTCCAAACCAATCCAATAGCTAGCTCCAAGAGAGATTAAAAAGGACGGCTTCTTCAGTGGCTCTTAGGCTATTACCCTGCAACTTTGCCACCTCTGCTGAGAAAGATCAAACCAGGCGCTGATTTCATCTCTTCAGAACAAGAGAGGGCGACACAATGTTTCGATGGAAATTCAAACCAACTCAAACTATAGCAATGCGGCAGATAGACAGCGTCCCCACCTGCCACAGAAGCACAGCACCGACTAAGTGCCACTCCATCCCAACAGTGACAATGGCGTTTACTCACCTCCAGGTTTGCAATGAAGCCCCCTGCATCCTCTTCTTTGTGCTCAGGTGTTGGGTAGATCCAGACGAAGCCGTTGTTGCCCAGAATCACTGAGGCACCGCATGGCAAGTCATGGAAGTGAGTCTTCTGCCGTTTCACCAGGGAGGGGGAGACCCGAACCAAAACGCCCTGACCTAGCTAAAAAAGTATATGGTAAATTAAGTCACTGTAGGATCATCAGTGAGGTAACTTAAAAGCAAAGTACAGGATGTGTCCTAGTTAGACTGGAATCAGGGTCCTTCCTGTTGATAACTGCTCCTACATGCACATACATAGTAAATACAGAGAACACTTCCGGATGCATTAAGTTGTTTACATATCCCAACAGAAGGTAACTTTCCATCTCTTCTCTTCTCTACCATTTATTTTCCTTTGCAGTCGTCTTCACATTCTAATCCAGGGCTGGTGCCATAGCTGTTAGAGAAGCTGGAGCCAGTGAGGACATGGGCTCGAGCCTCCTGTGGGTCAAGGAGCACTATTCTGTTCCACCTTGACCTCAACCACCCATCCTGCCCATGAGATACGCCACTGGACAAGGTGACTGGCCTAGGGCTGGGTGCAAATCCATCCCTGGTCCCGGCAGGTCAGCTCAAGCCCCACATCCCGCTGAGGGGGCGTCTATTACAGGACCCGGGCCCACGAAGGTCCACACGTGCAGTGCAGCTGTTTCCTCTCCTGCTTCAGGGACGTGAGCATGATTGGCTGCAGCCACTCCACTGAGGAGAGAGGTTTTTGTTCCACCCAGAAAATGAGAACGTTCACCCAGAGAAAGGCAAGAGACTGATAAATCATAATTTGTTTTGGAAAGTATGCTATCATTAAAAAAATAGATAGCCTCCATACTGTCACCTTATATTAGAAAAGCGGTACAATTTCATTTAGAGGCTCAAGTGACAAGCCCATCTTTCCTAACAATAATATCCATTTTACTGACTGGACACGTGTCTAAGGGCTGAGGCCATCCTACTTCATCAGTCCATGACCTCCCTTTGTTCTCAGCACAAATGCAATGCAAAGCTGCCACGCCCCTTGGGACAGAGCAGAGACAGCAGGGCCGCAGGGCCCAGGGTCCAGGGTCATGGGGGCCCTTCTTCCAGAACAATCTCCTCCGCAGGAAAAGGGTTAGAGTTGTCATCCTTTATGATGCTCCCGGCCCTGACTGTGTGAATCAGTGTGTAGGATGCCAGCCTGTTAAGGCCTGACTTCTGGGGGGCTTTAGGTCAGCATTCCAGAGAGCACTGGGGATTGGGAAATGGATGTGAAGTCTCAGTCAGCAAATGAGAAGAGCCAGAGCCCAACTTACTTTCCCGTATTTGAGACTCCTCGTGTGCAGAGAGACAGCTCCATCGGAGAACACTGCCTGGACCTCAGCCTGGCCGGGCGATGAAGGAACAAACACTTGCACGTCACCTGCGTCCCTGGCTCCCCCCTCCATCCTTTCCTCTAATGGCCAAGAGTCCCGCCCAAAGTCACAGATGGACCCGGAGGTCACACTGCTGTGACCTAACCTCTCCCCCTTGGCTGTCATGAATACTCTGACATGAACACCACCTTTTCTACTCCCTCAGATAAAAGTTAACATCGCAGGTGGGCTTAATGGCGGGCTCTGGGAGGGCTCACACCAAGGAGTACTTCCCAGGACTTCTGCTGCCAGTGTCCTTGTCCTCACCGTGAGGCACAGCCACCCCCCGCCTCTGCACGAGACCCTCCAACACTAGCAGATCGAGATAGCCTCATCCACCAGAGGGCAGACAGCAGAAGAAGAACTACAATCCTGCAGCCTGTGGAACAAAAACCACATTCACAGAAAGACAGACAAGATGAAAAGGCAGAGGGCTATGTACCAGATTAAGGAACAAGATAAAACCCCAGAAAAACAATTAAATGAAGTGGAGATAGGCAACCTTCCAGAAAAAGAATTCAGAATAATGATAGTGAAGATGATCCAGGACCTTGGAAAAAGAATGGAGGCAAAGATCGAGAAGATGTAAGAAATGTTTAACAAAGACCTAGAAGAATTAAAGAACAAACAGAGGGCTTCCCTGGTGGCGCAGTGGTTGAGAATCTGCCTGCTAATGCAGGGGACACGGGTTCGAGCCCTGGTCTGGAAGGATCCCACATGGCGTGGAGCAACTAGGCCCGTGAGCCACAGCTACTGAGCCTGCGCATCTGGAGCCTGTGCTCCGCAACAAGAGAGGCCGCAATAGTGAGAGGCCTGCGCACCACGATCAAGAGTGGCCCCCGCTTGCCACAACTAGAGAAAGCCCTCGCACAGAAACGAAGACCCAACACAGCAAAAATAAATAAATAAAATTAATAAACTTCTACCCCCAACATCTTCTTAAAAAAAAAAAAATCACGTGGGTACTGCCCACCATTTTAAAAAAAAGAACAAACAGAGATGAACTATACAGTAACTGAAATGAAAAATACACTAGAAGGAATCAATAGCAGAATAACTGAGGCAGAAGAACGGATAAGTGACCTGGAAGATAGAGCGGTGGAATTCACTGCTGTGGAACAGAATAAAGAAAAAGGAATGAAAAGAAATGAAGACAGACTAAGAGACCTCTGGGACAACCTTAAATGCAACAACATTCGCATTATGGGGTCCCAGAAGGAGAAGAGAGAGAGAAAGGACCAGAAAAAATATTTGAGGAGATTATAGTCGAAAACTTCCCTACCATGGGAAAGAAAATAGCCACCCAAGTCCAGGAAGCGCAGAGAGTCCCAGGCAGGATAAACCCAAGGAGAAACATGCCGAGACACACAGTAATCAAATTGGCAAAAATTAAAGACAAAGAAAAATTCTTGAAAGCAACAAGGGAAAAACGACAAATAACATACAAGGGAACTCCCATAAGCTTAACAGCTGATTTCTCAGCAGAAACTCTACAAGCCAGAGGGAATGGCATGACATAGTTAAAGTTAAAGGGAAGTGGTGAAAGGGAAGAACGTACAACCAAGATTACTCTACCCAGCAAGGATCTCACTCAGATTCGATGGAGAAATCAAAGCTAAGAGAATTCAGCACCACCAAACCAGCTCTACAACAAATGCTAAAGGAACTTCTCTAAGTGGGAAACACAAGAGAAGAAAAGGACCTACAAAAACAAACCCAAAACAATTAAGAAAATGGTCATAGGAACATACATATCGATAATTACCTTAAACGTGAATGGATTAAATGCTCCAACCAAAAGATACAGACTTGCTGAATGGATACAAAAACGAGACCCATATATATGCTGTCTACAAGAGACCCACTTCAGACCTAGGCACACATACAGACTGAAAGTGAGGGGATGGAAAAAGATATTCCATGCAACTGGAAATCAAAAGAAACCTGGAGTAGCAATACTCATATCAGATAAAATAGACTTTAATATAAAGAATGTTACAAGAGACAAGGAAGGACACTACATAATGATCAAGGGATCAATCCAAGAAGAAGATATAACAATTGTAAATATTTATGCACCCAACATAAGAGCACCTCAATACATAAGGCAACTGCTAACAGCTATAAAAGAGGAAATCGACAGTAACACAATAATAGTGGGGGACTTTAACACCTCACTTACACCAGTGGACAGATCATCCAAAATGAAAATAAATAAGGAAACAGAAGCTTTAAATGACACAATAGACCAGATAGATTTAATTGATATTTATAGGACATTCCATCCAAAAACAGCAGATTACACTTTCTTCTCAAGTGCCCATGGAACATTCTCCAGGATAGATCACACCTTGGGTCACAAATCAAGCCTCAGTATATTTAAGAAAACTGAAATCGTATCAATCATCTTTTCCGACCACAACGCTATGAAATTAGAAATCAATTACAGGGAAAAAAACGTAAAAAACACAAACACATGGAGGCTAAACAATACGTTACTAAATAACCAAGAGATCACTGAAGAAATCAAAGAGGAAATCAAAAAATACCTAGAGACAAATGACAATGAAAACACGACAATCCTAAACATATGGGATGCAGCAAAAGCAGTTCTAAGAGGGACGTTTATAGCAATACAATCCCACCTCAAGAAACAAGCAAAATCTCAAATAAACAATCTAACCTTACACCTAAATGATCTAGAGAAAGAAGAACAAACAAAACCCAAAGTTAGCAGAAGGAAAGAAATCATAAAGATCAGAGCAGAAATAAATGAAATAGAAACAAAGAAAACAATAGCAAAGATCAATAAAACTAAACGCTGGTTCTTTGAGAAGATAAACAAAATTGGTAAACCATTAGCCAGACTCATCAAGAAAAAGTGGGAGAGGACTCAAATCAATAAAATTAGAAATGAAAAAGGAGAAGTTACAACAGACAACGCAGAAATACAAGGCATCCTAAGAGACTACTACAAGCAACTCTATGCCAATAAAATGGACATCCTGGAAGAAATGGACAAATTCTTAGAAAGGTATAGACTTCCAAGACTGAACCAGGAAGAAATAGAAAATATGAACAGATCAATCACAAGTAATGAAATTGAAACTGTGATTAAAAATCTTTCAACAAACAAAAGTCCAGGACCAGATGGCTTCACAGGTGAATCCTATCAAACATTTACAGAAGAGCTTACACCCATCCTTCTCAAACTCTTCCAAAAATTGCAGAGGAAGGAACACTCCCAAACTCATTTTATGAGGCCACCATCACCCTGATAGCAAAACCAGACAAAGATACTACAAAAAAAGAAAATTACAGACCAATATCACTCATGAATATAGATGCAAAAATCCTCAACAAAATACTAGCAAACAGAATCCAACAGCACATTAAAAGGATCATACACCACGATCAAGTGGGATTTATCCCAGGGATGCAAGGATTCTTCAATATACACGAATCAATCAATGTGATACACCATATTAACAAATTGAAGAAAAACCATATGACCATCTCAATAGATGCAGAAAAAGCTTTTGACAAAATTCAACACCCATTTATGATTAAAAACTCTCCAGAAAGTGGGCATAGAGGGAACCTACCACAACATAATAAAGGTCATATACAACAAACCCACAGCAAACATCATTCTCAATGGTGAAAAACTGAAAGCATTTCCTCTAAGATTAGGAACAAGACAAGGATGTCCACTCTCACCACTATTATTCAACATAATTTTGGAAGTCCCAGCCACGACAATCAGAGAAGAAAAAGAAATTAAAGGAATACAAATTGGAAAAGAAGAAGTAAAACTGTCGCTGTTTGCAGATGACATGATACTATACATAGAGAATCCTAAAGATGCCACCAGAAAACTACTAGAGCTAATCAATGAATTTGGTAAAGTTGCAGGATACAAAATTAATGCACAGAAATCTCTTGCATTCCTATACACTAATGATGAAAAATCTGTGAGAGAAATTAAGGAAACACTCTCATTTACCATTGCAACAAAAAGAATAAAATACCTAGGAATAAACCTACCTAGGGAGACAAAAGACCTGTATGCAGAAAAGTATAAGACACTGATAAAAGAGATTAAAGATATACAAACAGATAGAGAGATATACCATGTTCTTGGACTGGAAGAATCAATATTGTGAAAATGACTATACTACCCAAAGCAATCTACAGATTCAATGCAATCCCTATCAAATTACCAATGGCATTTTTTTACAGAACTAGCACAAAAAAGTCTTAAAATTTGTATGGAGACACAAAAGACCCCGAATAGCCAAAGCGGTCTTGAGGGAAAAAAACAGAGCTGGAGGAATCAGACTCCCTGACTTCATACTATACTACAAAGCTACAGTAATCAAGACAGTATGGTACTGGCACAAAAACAGAAATATAGATCAATGGAACAGGATAGAAAGCCCAGAGATAAACCCACACACCTATGGTCAACTAATCTATGACAAAGGAGGCAAGGATATACAATGGAGATGGAGAAAAGACAGTCTCTTCAATAAGTGGTGCTGGGAAAACTGGACAGCTACATATAAAAGAATGAAATTAGAACACTCTTTAACACCATACACAAAAATAAACTCAAAATGGATTAAGATCTAAATGTAAGACCGGACACTATAAAACTCTTAAGAGGAAAACATAGGAAGAACACTCTTTGACATAATCACAGCAAGATCTTTTTTGATCCACCTCCTAGACTAATGGAAATAAAAACAAAAATAAACAAATGGGACCTAATGAAACTTAAAAGCTTTTGCACAGTAAAGGAAACTACAAACAAGACGAAAAGACAACTCTCAGAATGGGAGAAAATATTTGCAAATGAATCAATGGACAAAGGATTAATCTGCAAAATATATAAACAGCTCATGCAGCCCAGTATTAAAAAAACAAACAACCCAATCCAAAAGTGGGCAGAAGACCTAAATAGACATTTCTCCAAAGAAGACATACAGATGGCCAAGAAGCACATGAAAAGCTGCTCAACATCACTAATTATTAGAGAAATGCAAATCAAAACTACAATGAGGTATCACCTCACACCAGTTAGAATGGGTATCATCAGAAAATCTACAAACAACAAATGCTGGAGAGGGTGTGCCGAAAAGGGAGCCCCCTTGCACTGTTGGTGGGAATGTAAATTGATACAGCCAATATGGAGAACAGTATGGAGGTTCCTTAAAAAACTAAAAATAGAATTACGATATGACCCAGCAATCCCATTACTGGGCATATACCCAGAGAAAAACATAATTCAGAAAGACACGTGCACCCCAATGTTCACTGCAGCACTATTTACAATAGCCAGGACATGGAAGCAGCCTAAATGCCCACTGACAGATGAATGGATAAAGAAGATGTGGTACATCTATACAATGGAACATTACTCAGCTATAAAAAGGAACGAAATTGGGTCATCTGTAGAGACGTGGATGGATCTAGAGACTGTCATACAGAGTGAAGTAAGTCAGAAAGAGAAAAACAAATATATTAACGCATATATGTAGAACCTAGAAAAATGGTACAGATGAACCGGTTTGCAGGGCAGAAATTGAGACACGGATGTAGAGAACAAACGTATGGACACCAAGGGGGGAAAGTGGCGGGGTGGTGGGGGTGGTGGTGTGATGAATTGGGCGATTGGGATTGACATATATACACTGATGTGTATAAAATGGATGACTAATAAGAACCTGCTGTATAAAAAGATAAATAAAATTCAAATAAATAAAAATATAGATCAGTGGCTTTCAAACTTTTCTTTATACAACCCACAGCAAGAAGCATATTTTACTCAGAGTACATGTGTGTTTGTGTAAGCAACTGAAACAAAAGTTTTACCAAACCATATCTTTCTTATAGTTTCATTAAAAAAAAAAAAAATTAACGTCTCTAAGAAAATTTGAGCTAGCTTAAAGCATGGGCCACCGTAAGTTACAAGACCCAAAGACACGACTGAGCAGCAGCCGGTCTGAACAAGAGCTGGAGGGTCAGCTGGGTTAAGGAGACAGAGAAAGGCTGTAGCAGAGCCCTTCACACTCAGTCAAGGACTCAGATCCCTGCCAGGATTCCATGTTTCTCGTGTGGGAGACCTACAGTTTAAGCCCCAGTTGCCAGCTCCGCAGCAAACATAAAGATGCTGGAATGCAAGGTACAGGATACACTGATAAGGTCCCCTTCCTGCAAGAAACCTCTCATCGCCAGCTCATCCTCTGCAGATCTTCTCCTCTGAAATACACAAAGAGATGGCCACGTTACGGAAGTCAGATCCTAAAGGAAGACCTCTCTCCATCCGTCTCTTCTCTTTCACTTCCTCCCGAGACCTCTGAAGGCAGCCACAATGTTCACACACCAGGGTAGGTAACCTGTACCACTGAAGGAAGACAAAGTGACAACCACTAATTTCCGTCTTACAGACCTTCCCGCGGCTCCTCTTCTCCTTCCTCTGAATGATATTCAAACTCCTTACGTGATATTCAAAACCCTCCCAATCTAGACCAGGGCTTTTCCGTGCTTACCTTCTGTGGCGGCCCTCCACGCTCCAGCAGAACCAGACTGCCTCCAGCTTGACTGTATCTTCGCTCACACATTTCCCTTTATCTCAGATTCCCTGAACTCATCATTAAAATTCTACCCATCCTTCAAGGATCAACTCCAACACTCATCTTTCCTATGAGCTTCTCTCCGGGAGCTTAATCACTCCTTTTGTACAATCACATGCTTGTTTATTCTTGGACTGCCGGGTATTCAGACCAGTTATCTCCTATCCCCTGCTAGTCTAAGCTCTTTCAGGAACTCAGTCGTGCCTCCTGGATCTTGGCATTCTCCAGAGAGCCTAGCTCAGTGAGCCTCTCTATAGATAGATGCTGGCCTGAAGGTAAAGCGGAACCACTGCATCTTATGAAAGGAGGCAGCTTAGGTCCTGTGGTTGTCTGGAATAATCAAATGCCACTCAATTCATGGAAAGCTCATCTAAACACAACTTTTCAAGGAACACTTTCACTGAGCAAAGCTGATACACCCAGAGAAGGAAAGTTATTAGCACCAAGCATCTGAGAGCTTCTCTCAACTCTCTTTTGGGATCGCTCCCCATGGACATTCCAGATCCTACCATATACCGGTTGCTGCCTAAGTTGGGAGGCCTGGGCCAAGTGAAAAGCCTATGTGTACATCAAGGCAGCAAACTTCACAGCAGACAAACAGGAGTAAAGGTGGCAACCTCAGGGTAAAGCAAAGTTCTCTGGTGGAGCAAAGGACCCCAGAGCTCTCGCCAGCAAACTATACAGTCCCAGCCGCAGACCCTTACCAGCTCTCCTCCGGGAAGGTTCATGGATGAGAGAAGCAAGACTGAATCCAGCCTGGAGTTGGTCTCCACCTTCCACCTCTTCTGTTGAACCTACAAACAAAGAAACCCCACACCTGGACACATACGCCAGGGGCCAGAGCTCACACTGTAAATGACCAATAATTCCAAATGTAACGAA
The DNA here is from genome assembly GCF_059928025.1 of Delphinapterus leucas. Lineage (NCBI taxonomy): Eukaryota > Metazoa > Chordata > Mammalia > Artiodactyla > Monodontidae > Delphinapterus > Delphinapterus leucas. The sequence goes on along the minus strand of NC_143134.1, from coordinate 119,466,402 downwards.
CTGTTTACATCAAAGGTCACAGGAGAGCCAAACACAACAAATGCCTAGTTCGCATAAATGCATGTAGAATGACTATGCCATTCATTAGATCACCAGCCTGCTTTTACTTTGTAAAAACCAATCAGGTAGACTTTACCTCTGTGATTCTCCCCACTACAATGTCTCCCACTTCACCATTATACCTGAAAGATGAAACAGAAGGCCCTCCATCAGTGAAAAGACTTCATTACAAGACCAAGTTACCATTTGAGATTTCAGTTAAACAGGGGTGAAGGCCTTGATGAGGCACCACATTTAGTAAATTCACATAGTTATGCTGTTTGGACTTATTCTCAGGAACTGGTAACTTCAAACATCCTGTATGTATAAAGTCTCCATTAACTAACTGTTCTTAAACCATTTATGGCAAATAGTGCATCAAGCCTGAAACCCCTATTTTGTTAATTACATGAAAATGAGGGACTTCCCTGCGGTCCAGTGGTTAAGACTCTGCCTTCCGATGCAGGAGGTGTGGGTTCAATCCCTGGTCGGGGAACTAAGACCCCACGTGCCGTGGGGTGTGGCCAAAAACTTAAAACAATAAATAAAAAGAAAATGATAAGCATGGAATCTTTTCTGGTGGGCTCTGGGACACAGATGGGCGCTGCGTCAGCCAGAGGAGGAGAAAGGAAAATGAGACAGGACGCCGCCCAAACCAGCCTGCTCACTGTACCCCCACCCACTGGCTGCCTATCTCGGGCCCCTCTGCTATTCCTCATCCCAATTCTAATGATGACGTGTCCCATGCCGAAGGCGCAGTCCCTGGACCTCTTCTCTTTTCAGCACATACTCACTTGGTGAGCTCATCCAGCCTAATGGCTTTAAATACCAGTGAGGAGCATACCACTCCCCTCAATTCCAGAGTCTAGTCAACTGCTGGCTACCCAGCACCTCCATTTACGTGACTAATAGGAATTTGCAAAAGTAACACACCTACAACAAAGCTTTCCAGCAGCCCCCTTCACTCCCCCATAGCAAACTGAAACTCTCCCAGTTGTCACGAGCTCAGGAAATGGCAACTCCACCCCTCCAGTTGCTCAAGCCACAGTCCTTGGAGGAACCCTTGATCTCTCTCAATCTCTCGCTCTCTGTCTCTCTCTCTCTCTCATGCTCCAGGACAAGTCCAGCAGCAGATCCTACTACCTCTACCTTTACAATATAGGCAGAAAATAAAAGGCATCCAAATTGGAAAGGAAGAATATCTCTTCTCACAGACATGATCTTATATATACAAAATGCCAAAGAATATAAAGTCCAACAAATTTTCATGATTAAAAAAACACTCAGAACACAAAACATACTCAAAACAGTACATTAATCTGTCTCCCTAACCCTGTCCCTATCCCCCCACCTCCCCGGCCACCCACAGCAGCCAGAGTGATTTTATTAAAACCGAAGTCAGATCATGTCCCTCCTCTGCTCCACCTCCTCCAGTGGCTTCCTAGATTACACAAAGTGGAAGTCGAAAATGTTTACTGTGGCTACAAGGCAGACAGACTGCCCACCTCACCTCTCTGCCTGCATCTGCTCCTACCCCACTGGCTTACATTCTGGGGCTAACCTTCATTGAGCCCTTCTAGGTAGGAGGCTCTGCGTAAGTACTTTACATGCACTGTTTCAATGAATTCCAATGAAAATCCTACAAGGTAAGTCATGCTAGGTCTCATTTTACAGAGGAGGGAACCAAAGATTGGAGAGGTCAGGAAACATAGGAAAACTTCTGAAGCCCGCGCTTACCTGTAGTCATCTATACCCTTCCTATAGCCATGTTCCCAAAATCCCAGACCTACAGAATGATACAGCAGGCTGGGATGGGGATGGAGGGTATGTCGTGGCAGAAAAGACCTGGCTGTGCAACTCGGATGCCACAAGAGAATACACACCTTTTGTTCTCACCTGGTTTTCAAAGCTTTCACGCAGACCAACTTGTTTACTCTCTCCACAGAGCCAGCCACAGATGCAATGAGCTTCTCTTCCCCCATATAGGTCCCATGGCCCCTGTTGCAACAGGAAGATACAAAGAATACCAGGGTAACACTTGAGGTGACCTCTCGCATCAAGACCAATGTGTTCCTCAAACCTAACAGACTCCTCCTGCCTTAAAGGCAGGCTTTTGCCCTGGTTGCCATCTCTTCCTAAAACACTCCTTCTTTAGACAGCTACATGGACATCTCCCTCATTCTGCTCAAGTCTATTCAAATGTCACTTTCTCCACCAGCCCTTCCTCGACTATTCCATTTATGACAGTCACCCACCCTGCCGCTGCCACCACCATATCCCAACTAAGCTCCGCTCACCCTGCTTGGCTTTTAATTTTTTCTATTGCATTTATCGCCAAACATTCTGAATAACGTATTTGGTTGTTGTGCTTATTGTTATCTGTCTCTCCCAAAGAGAAAATAAACTTCACCAGGACACTGATTTCCACTTTGTTCACTGTTGTGCCCCAAGCACACATATACTGAATGCGTGAATAAAGGACTGACTCTTAAGATTTCCTGGGATCCAACAACCTCAAACTAAGAGGTTAAAAGGCAACTGTATAAATGCTGTACCTCTCCTGTATGTACAAGTGTACCCCCTCCCCCCCAAAAAAGGCTGAGATAACCACTAGTATTTCTCTATGATGGTGACAGAACGGTGAGTTTTGCTTCTTTTCGTAATCATTACCTAATTTAATCCTCACAACCCTATCGAATAGTTAATGTTATTATCACTAGTTTACGGATGAGGAAACTGACCTCGGAGAGACAGTACAGCCAATAATATTGTGATGGCAGCAGGACTCGAACTCCAGCTGTCCAACTCAAGAGCCTGCCCTCTTAACGACCACATACGGTACTGCCCTCAGTTTCAAAGGCGGGTATTTGAGTGCACATAACAATGTATTTGTACGCCCTAAGCCCAAACAATGACTCGTTCCAAAACCGTAACCCCTGGCTAGGAGACGACGCTGAGGGATAAGAGGGCCAAGTCAAAAACGCCCACCGTCTCCCCGCCGAAAACTGTTAAGAGGCCCCAGCTCCTAACCCACCCCAGTTTTCCAAGTCCTCAACGAGGAAGGCTCAGGATCTGGACCTCAGGCAGAGGACCCACGAGTCGCGGCCACCAGAGATCAAGAGAGGAAGGTTTCGGGAGACTGGGGCAAACGCAGACAAGGACACACAAGATGCAGGGAGTAAGAAGTCCGAAGCCTAGAAACCTAGGCGACTGAGATGCTCAGCAGATGTGTCCCGGGTACCACGGGAACTTAGATGCAAGAGAGCACGGGCCCGGGTTTCACGTGGACAGCAATGTAGCCGCCCCTTGTGGCCCAGAGTCCCCCACGTCCCCACGTACCGCATGAAGCCTGTGTCCGTGGTGATCGTGTCCCCCGGCACTACCAGGTGTTTTTTCGTCTCACGGCCCAGGCTCTCGCTAAGAGGCTTGCGAGCGACGGGAAGCCTCATCTCCATCGCCATCTTGACGCTAATAACCTGCGCAGGCGCAGCCCGACTCGGAGTCGCAATATCCGCCTCCGCAATTCCCGTCCTTCGCTCTTACGGGCGGGGCAGGGCGGGGCCTCAGAGGAGCGGCCAATGGGAACTCACGGTCTGGCTGCCATATTGACTATTGTCAACCATTAGGTTAACACGAAAGGAAGGGAGGAGTCGAGTTGCCATTTTTATTATTGGCAAGGCTGCTTTTGTGGAGTAATAAAAATCTCAAGTTGTACGATGTATTGACTTTTCACCAAAATTCTCTTGTACTCGTCATCCCAGTTATTGTTTTACAGGGTTAGAGATAATTGAGAAATGGGCCTCAGAGTTTCCTTCGAACTCTAAGCTGCTAAAATCTAATTTTGGGAGGAGTTCCCTGGTGGCACAGTGGTTAAGAATCCACTTGCCTAATGCAGGGGGACGCAGGTTTGAGCCCTCGTTCTGGAAGATCCCACATGCCGCAGAGCAACTAAGCCCATGTGTCACAACTACTGAGCCCGTGTGTTGCAATTACTGAAGCCCGTGAACCTAGAGCCTGTGCTCTGCCAAAAGAGAAGCCCCCAGAAGCCCACGCACAACAATGAAGCTTGTTGCAATTAGAGAAAGCCCGCGGGCAACAATGAAGAACCAACAAGGCCACAAATAAATTAATTAATTTTTAAGAAGTCCTTATCTTAAAAAAAAAAAAAATCTAAATTTTTGGGTATGAGATTGCCCAGAGGATCAGGAGGTGGGATATACATAAAATACCATTTGGACAGAGAGAAGAGCCCCTTTTCATACTGTTACTAGTGGCCCCTGTGTTCTACATACTGCTGCCTCGTGGGCGCTGGTTCAGCACCAACCATCACCTACACCCCCAAACAACGCTCCAGGTGCTGTTTCCATTCTTTCTTAAGTGAGCTGATTTCCCTAGTATTTCTTTTGAAAGAACAAGGAACCATCTGAGACATTCAAACCTTGCCAGAAGGGTGTATTTGGCAGGGAGGACATAATGCACACATAATACTAAGATCTTCGCTTGTATTTACTCATACGGTGAATTGAGCCAGGAGCTATTCTAAGGGTTCCGTGATGAACAGATAGATGGATGTGTGGCTTTATCTCTGGGCCAGGAGCATGTCCCTCGTTTCTCTCCCTGCTTCCCACTACCCTCTCCCTCACCTTTCCCCTGCATGGTTTATAGCATCCACAACAGACTGAGTTTCAACCTCAGGGAACTGGAGATGATAATTCTTCATGCACAGAGACTCTAAAGAGGATTCAATGAAGTAACTTGTGTCGGCACCACGCATGGAGCCCAGTAAATCAGGTCTGCTGCCTCCTGAAGGTCCAACAGACCAATAGATTGATAAATCTCCAAAAGGACAGCATTTCTTTCACCTAAGCACGGCTCACAAACTACACTTGTCAAGAAAGCCAACCCTGTGAGACAGTCAATGATATAAATTCTAATGCCCCACAGGTCATGGGTAAGTGGACAGGCCGGACACTTGCCCTCCTCCTTGCCTGGAGGAAGGGGCTAGAGCCAAGAAAGCATGAGAAGGGTCCATATGTGGAGTCTGGCCTCAGCCAGAAGAGGGCGGTGCTGTCCTTTGAACCAGCATAGCTCAGTCCGCTAGGCAGCTAGGCCTGGGAGTGCCCCTAGACCAAGGCTGGTGTATAGTCTTGACATCATTCAGTTTCAAGGAGGGATGCACATAACGTTAACCCCTCGCATTCTCACAGCACGTACATTTAGGGAGCTTGTCACAACGCTGGGATTATGGATCTTAGTGTAGTGGCGGATTCAGTGTCTGGTGAGAGCTCACTTCCTGGTCCAGATAGCTGTCTTCTCCCTGTGTCCCCACATGGTGGGCGGGGCTGGGGACTCTCTGGGGTCTCTTTTATAAGGCACTAATCCAATTCATGGAGGCTGCACCCTCATGACCTAATCACCTCCCAAAGGTCCCACCTCCTACTACCATCAACTTGGGGTTAGGATTTCAGTATATGAACTTGGCGGGGGGACGTAAACATTCAGTCCATTTTTAAAGAGGAGGAAACCGAGGCCCAAAAAGGACTAGAATTCATATAGCAGTTGGTAGCAGGACCGTGTTCCTTAAGACTGCACCTGCTTTACCCTAGAGCCCGCACGTCCTGAGGGACGGGTCCTTGGCTGAATGCTTTACAAACATTACGTTATGAATTCCTTATACTCAGCCCATCTTGGACGTAGGCATTGCTATCCTCGATGGACGTTTGGGGCCACTGAGTGCACATCCTTAAGGGGCTTGTTAGAAATACAGATTCCTGAGCCCAGATTTAGGCACTGGGGCTCTGCAAAGTGGGATCCAGACGTCTGTGAGGGTGTCTTAACTCCCAGTGTGATTTCTTTTTGTTTTTTTTTTTTGCGGTACGCGGGCCTGTCACTGTTGTGGCCTCTCCCGCTGCGGAGCACAGGCTCCGGACGCGCAGGCTCAGCGGCCATGGCTCACGGGCCCAGCCGCTCCGCGGCATGTGGGATCTTCCTGGACCGGGGCACAAACCCGTGTCCCCTGCATCGGCAGGCGGACTCTCAACCACTGCGCCACCAGGGAAGCCCCTCCCAGTGTGATTTTAATTGCTGATCAGGTCTAACACTCACCACTTCTTCCCATATCCTTCTACCTCCCCATCTGTGCATGTCCAGGGTCATCTCCCCAAGCCGATCAATGTCGTCTCTCACCTGGGCATCACCACCTAACTCAGCTCCCTAATTCTGTGTTTGCCCCTCCTACCACCCAATGTCCATACAGCAGCCAGAGGGAGCTGAACTTATCTACGAAACAGAAACAAACCCACAGACATAGAGAACAGACTTGTGGTTGCCAAGGGGGAGAGAGAGTAGGAGAAGGCTGGGTTGAGAGTTGGGGATTAGCAGATGCAAACTATTATATGTAGAATGGATAAACAACAAGGTCCCGCTGTATAGCACAGGGAACTACATTCAATATCCTGTAATAAACCATAATGGAAAAGAATAAAAATTAATAAATAAGTCTTTTAGGATACTCATAAATAAATAAATAAAAACAGATCAGACTAAACCACTTCCTTGCTTAGAACACTCCAGGCAGCTTCCCTGTACACAAGAATGAAATCCAAACTCGCATTTGCCTGGCTCTGCCCATCTCTGACCTAACCTGCTCTATTACTCATTCCAGACGCTGCAGCCAGAGGCGCTGGCCCCAGGACCTGCGCGCTTTCGGTGCTCTCTGCATGGAATGCTCTTCTCCCAGTCTTTGTGTAGCTGGCTGCTCTTCCTCACTTAGATCTCCGCTCAGATATCACCTCCTCAGAGAGGCCTTCCCTGACTACCTTACCTGGAATAATCCTCAGTCCCTCTTTTACCACTTGATCCTGTTTTATTTCTTGTCACTGAATTTTCTTATTTGTTTTTTTTGTTTGTTTGTTTATTGCAGTCTTCCTCCACTAGAATGGGAATACTCTGAGAATAGGGCCGTTATCTATTTTGTTCATCTGGTACCTAGAGGGCAACCGTAAAACATTTGTCGAAAAAATGACATATATTTACTCACCATGTATCTTCCCCACAGGGTATAAGCCCTGCAAATGCCCAGACTTTTTGTTCACTGTCCAGTCCCTAGCACTGTCTGGGTACAGAGTAGGCCCTTTTATTAACCATATCTTCGATGGTAGTCTGATGTTTGGACATTTTGGGGCCTCCCGGAGCCTGGAAGGACTGCCCCTTCCAGGGTTAGCTGATCCCTAGAAATGGTAAACAACTGGCCCAGGAATGTGCCTTTTGAATGCAAACCAATCAGTCCAGAGCCCATGCCCCCTACCACCTCTTTTACGGGGCTCTCAGACTCTGGACCCCTATGCGCCTGCCCTAATCCCCCCAGGGGCCCGTACCAGACAACTAGGGACAGGCCCTGTGCCTCAGAGCCTACTGAAATTATTCAAACCAGCCAATCCTAAACCTGCTTCCCCTGCTTCCCCTGGTCCTTCCTTTTGGAAACCCTAGCAAAGGCTCTTTCCCACATTTTCTCCTCATTCCCGCTGCCTTCTGATCGGCCCCCCATGTTCTTCCCCATGTGGCTCTGCGTGGTGTGCCGTGCCTCCTGTTTCCAGGCAATCTTAAGTATGATGAACTTCTCCCTTCAGGACAGTCATTTCCATGTTTGCATGTCTTACCATACTTGATTAAAACAAATCCCAGGTACCCTTAGAACAGCACTCAATAAATGTTTGCGGAACGAATGAATAAACTTATTCGGCAAGCATTTCTGGAGCATTTTCCGCCCCAGGCATCAAGGTGATCGGTCAGGAGCTCAGGGATGGTGCGGGGGGGGGGGGGGGGGCGGGGAGGACAGAAAAGGCCTCCTGACAGCAGTGGCAGATGAGTGAGCCTTGAAGGAAAGGAACTACTGACACTGGGGAGTGGGTTGAGAGGGACAGATGAACTTCAATTGAAAGTAAACAACAAGGATATCTTGAAAAGTGTGAAAACAGAGGCAGCAGGAACCCTCTGGCCCTGAGCTCTTGCCCAATCCTGATCTACCCACTGGCTTCACCTGTGTTCCATGAAATGGTAAAAGTAACTGCAGAAGTTTTCTCTTTTTTTATTTTTTTTTTTGGCAGTGCCATGCGGCTTAGTGGGATCTTAGTTCCTCAACCGGAGATCGAACCCGTGCCCCTGGCAGTGGAAGCATGGAGTCCTAACCACTGGACTACCAGGGAATTCCCTTTTTTTTTTCTTCAGAAAATTTCTATTCAGAGATGTGCACAAAGATTTCTGCCCAAGGACCCTCATCAAGGTACTGCCTTCTCCTGAAAACATAGAAATAGCCTTGATGTCTGTGGCAGTTTTTAAACATGCCCACAGAATTTTTGCTAAGTCTTCAATTAAGAAGTGCAGTCAGTGCCTCCTCGTCTTGCACCTGGGCAGGCTTGTGACTGCTTCGATAGCTAGCGCATGTCAGAAGTGCCTCTACGGGACTCCAAGGACTGGTCAGAATAGACCATGCAGCTTCCACCTGGTTCTCCTGCAAACACCTGCCCCTGAAGCCCTGAGACAACATGCACGACGTCTGACTTCCCTGAGGCAGCCATGTTGTAGGAAGCAGTCAGGATGGGTGCTACCAGCCACCATCCATAACCTTTCCCACCCCTCACGGCCACACATCCCAGCAGACCAGATCCAAGGTGGGAAGGAAGCTGAAAGCTTAGGATATCTGTTCTTCCACTTCAAGAGATCTGAGGATAATGGCTATAGGAAAGGGCAGGAGAAGAGGAGATGGACAGCTGCCTTAGATGCCCTCTGGGGGATGTCCAGTGAGGTAGGTGATAGAAGCAGCTACAACCCTTCTTACCCACCAAAGGCATCCATATGCTAACAGCAGCTCCCATTTATTGAGCACTTACTACGTGCCAGATACCAAGCCATGTAGTTTATTCATTTATTTATATTATCCCACTTAATCCTCACAGTATCCTGAGGAGCTAAGTATCACCCCATTTTTCATTTGAGGAACTTGAGACACAGAGCCATTAATTGACTTGCCCAAGGTCACACAGCTAGTGAATGGCCGAGCAGGGTTTCAAACACAGACCAGTGGCCTCTATCTAGAATCCTCTACACCTGGAGGTCCTGAACCATGCAATAAAAAAGGCATAAAAGGCATCTTGATTGAAAAGGAAGAAATAAAACTGCCTTTATTCACAGACAACATGATCATGTACATAGAAGTCCTAAGGAATCTACCCCAAAAACCTACGAGAATGAATAAGTGAGTTTTGCAGGGTTGAAATCTACAAGGACACTTTACAGTGCTGGTCTACACTGCATCCCTATGGGATACGCAGCAAGACCTTCTGGCCGAATCTGCAGGCTGACTGGGCGGTGGTGTGGCCTGCTGGTCATGAGCATCGCTTCTAAGGTCAGTTGCCATGGCGAAACCTGCTCTGCCACTCATTGGCTGAGTGACACAGGCAAATGACTTCCTCTCTGCCACAGTTTTCTCATACTTCAAATGGACTTTAATAGAGCATGGGGGAGAAACAAGAAAAAAGAGTACCAAGCTCATGGGTTCACGGGGAGGATTCCTGGAAAGCACGCATGTAAATCTCTAAACCCCAAAATGACTGTGGCTGTGTTTGCATGCCTTTGTGGGGAGGAGGGGGCGTGCACTCTTGGGAAAGGGGCCCGAAGCCTCTTCTGGGAATGGGAGCAAGGTAGATTAGGCTTTGAGTACCAGGCCTCCCACCAGCGTGCAATTCTTCAGAATGATGATTCCTATCTGCTCATCCTAGCATCTCCAGCGCCAGCACACTTCTGGAGGAGAAACAGGTCAGCAGCCAGCAGAGCACATGCACTTTCGTCTGCAATTACAGCCTGCTGCCACCAGGTGGGTTCTGGAGCCCGCGCTGCGGCCCTGTGAACTGTAGCTGAAACTTCACAGAATTACCTACAGAGAGCGATTTAGATTTTTGATCAAGGGCCCCACTGACTTCTCTGAAGTCTGACACCTGCATTGCAGTGAGAGAAGGGTAAGGCCGGGGGCCACCAGAGGCATCTGAAGCCTCATGGTGAAGAATCAAAGGAGAGGCAAGATTTGTAATGGGAGGAGGGGTAGTACCAAGGGTGACATCCCCCACTAGCCCAAGGAGGAAACCCCAGACCCTATATGGGACCTACCAGTGAACACATCAAGTGTACATCTCTGCCTGTGCCCCCATCTGCCAGGGTGCAAGACGAGTCCCCCAAAGTATGCGGTCTTTGGGAATACCTGAAGCTCCAAATGGGGATGGTCTGTGTGTACAAGTGTGAATTCCAGTGTCTTCAGGTGTGTGTGTGTGTGTGTGTGTGTGTGTGTGTGTACAGCTAGATGAGGGTGCACAGAGAGGTGTGCCTGAGGGATGTCAGTGGGTTGGAAGGGTGACAGCCTCACAGCCTTACATGCCGGAGCACAGGTGAGAACTCACACTTCCCAGTTTGTACACCTCCTCCTGGTCAGGAGGTCCTGGAGAGGAGAGCCAGGGCCTGGCCCTACATTGATGGCCTCCTTGCTCTTTGGTCTTCCTCAAGGAGGGTCTGGAAATGGGTGCCCAGAGCATTTGGAAATTCTAGGCTTTGGGAGTGCACTTGGCGCCCATCATGGTCCACCCACACTGGCTGCTTAGATTCCTCAAGTTGTCCATGAAAATGAAAAAAAAAAAAAAGTAAGTAAAGATTTGGGGGCAGTAACAAAGCAAGACACTGATATTTGAGAGTCAGCTGGAAACCACGAGGAATCTGCCAGCCCCTTGGGAGATTTCTGATTGCTCTGTGCTGTGGTCATCTCTCTGAGAGCTGACACCCAGCTGTGCCAAGGGTGACTTTCAAAACCAGTAAGTGGGGCTTCCCTGGTGGCGCAGTGGTTGAGAGTCCGCCTGCCGATGCAGGGGATACGGGTTCGTGCCCCGGTCCGGGAAGATCCCACATGCCGCGGAGCAGCTGGGCCTGTGAGCCATGGCCGCTGAGCCTGCGCGTCTGGATCCTGTGCTCCGCAACGGGAGAGGCCACAGCAGTGAGAGGCCTGCGTACCGCAAAAAAACAAACAAACAAACAAAAAAACAGTAAGTGGAACAACTCTTCCTGCCCCCTCTCCAACTTCTAGACATTTTTCCTTTTCCATATTTCCTTTTCCTTTTCCATATTTCCTTTTCCTTTTCCATATTTCCTTTTCATGCAGACAAAAGCGTCAATCCATTCAGATGCTAAGTGATAAATGTTCCAAGGAATTTTTATTTTAGAATACAAGAGAGGTACAAATGTATTTACAGTTGTACATATACAATCAAATAATATATATCACAGTTTCGTAAATATCATTTTAGATAAATATTTACAAAGTTAAAGTGACCATTTTCTGGAAGTAGAACACAAGTTTTTGAAAATTCTATACATTTTGTACTTTTCATTAATATCATAATAGTTTATTTTACAAAACGCCCTACAGGAATTCTAGTAAATGACTGCAAGGTGGGAAAGGCGACACCAGAGGGCGCCCACGGCCGGAGCTTGGGGAAACTTGGGACAGAACAAGGGCGGAACCTCCCGGGATCCCGCACAGCTCGGAGATGCTTTCCGGGCTGAGAAGCCAGTCTTGGCCTCCTCGGGTCGGAGAGAGTGGCGAGCAGGGGCGGGAAACTTCCTCTTTCCAAGCTTGATGTCAGAGCTGAAGGGGAGGAGGCATTGGTCCAACTCTCTCATTTTACAGACGGGGAAATGGTAAACGGAGGCCCAAAGAAGGGCTGGGCCTTTCCCGGGGTCCCCATAGTGGATTTCCGTTTTGCCTTCATTCTCAGCCTACCTGGCACATTTGTGCCTCGTCCATCCCCAAGGAGCCGACTTTCGGGGGAAGGTGGCCCGAAGGAGAGAAGGGCCCGCTTGGCAGGGAAGGGCAGGTCTCTCCGGCCTCTTCTGGCTGCCCCTGAACCCCTTCAGTCCCCAAATCTCAAGGTCGCGTCCTTGAGCTCTGACATTGCAAGATACCAGTCTCAGAGGCGGGAGGAGGAGACAGATGCGTGCAGTGCCCGGGCCCGCTGCCCACACGGGGACAGGGAGCTCCATCCCAACACGCAGCTGTCTGTGGGGGTGGTGAGGGCCCCCTTTCCCCGCTGAGGGCTCTCGGAGACTTTCGGTCCCCTCTCCTGGCACCCACCAGGGGGCTATCAGCCTGGACAGCCGACTCCACAAGAGAAGGGCGACTCAGGGGTGAGGCCGAGCATGGGGATCCCCTGAAGAGGAGGCGGCCGAGCAGCTGCACCAGCTGCGCGGCCCGCGAAAAGGACGTCGCCTCAGTGTCCTCATCTGCGAAAGGGGGCGAAGAGCGTATGCCTGGGCGTCATTTCTGGGCGCGCCTACAGCGCCGGCCCAGTGGCCGCGCGACGCAGGGAGTGCGAGTCGGGAGGGAGAGCAGCCCCGCCGCGCGCCCCGGCGGGCTGGCCGGCGGAGGCGCGCGCGGGCGGGAGCGGGCGCGCCGCGGCGCTCACAGCACCATGGCCGGCAGGTGGTGCGCGGCGGCGGCGGCGGCGGCGGCGGCGGCGGCGAGCGCGGGCGCGTGCGCGTGCGGCGCGGGCAGCGCGGGCGAGTGGGCCTGCAGCGCGGCGCTGGGCGGCCGGTGGCGCGCGCTCTTCTGGTGGGCGCGCAGGCCGGCCAGCTGCGAGTAGGCGCTCTGGCACACCTGGCATTTGTAGGGGCGTTCGCCCGTGTGCAGGCGCACGTGGTTGCGCAACGTGGACGACTGGCTGAAGCGGCGGTTGCAGAAGCGGCACACGAAGGGCTTGTCCAGCGTGTGGATGCGCATGTGCGAGCGCAGGTTGCTGCGCGAGTTGAAGCCGCGGTGGCAGATGACGCAGCGCATGCGGCCCGAGGTGCCAGCCGCCGGGTCCGCCGGGTGGAAGTCCTCTGGCCGCGCGGGCGGGGCCCGGGGGGGTCAGGCGGGGAGGGGGAGAGAGAGAGCAGCCTCGTTAGAACCCGCGCGGCCGCGGCCTGGTCTCCCCGTACCCCTCCCCCACGTGCGCCCCTCCCAGGGCCCAACCGCCTCCGATCGTTGGGTGGCCACTGCGCAGATTGCTGGCGCTGGCAGAGGGGTGGTAGGGGCAGCAAGAGACCTGGCCTGGGATCAAATAGGAGCTGGACTCCAGACCATGCTACGAGATCTCAGGGACTTAGTGACTTAGCTTCGGGAAACCTCAACTTTCTCATCTGTAAAATGGGAAGCTACTACGACCTCACGGGGCTATGCACGACTACACGAGATGATCACAAAAAACTGACGTCTTTGAAGATTACTCTGTATTGATCACTTTACCTGCCTGAGACCGGATATGGGGAAGTACCAGGTTTATAGGTAACCTTCCATCAATGGTAGCCACTGTTATAACTTCTCCTCTCCCCCCAAAACCTTTCATTTATTCATCCCACAAATATTTACTGAATGCCAACTATGTACCAGTGAACTGCACCTCACTTTTCTCATCCCTGAAATGGAAGTAATAATAGCATCACGCCCAAAAGGTTGCTGTAAGGATCAGAGAAATGGTTTGTGAAACATTAGCTGCAGAGCAAGCACTGGATAAACAGTAGCTCCTGAGCCTCAGGTTCATCCTCTAAAAATAAGGATAACCAAATATCACAAGGGTTTTATGAGGACCCATGTGGGATGACACCTGTAGAAGGTTTAGCCCAATACTTGGCAGGAAATAGGTCTTGAGCAAATGGTCTCTACCGTGATACCAGCGCCCCAGCCCATCCCGCTGCAGCCCACACACAGGCACACCCTGCTCTGCCTTCATTCAACAGGTTTATACTGAGCACCTGCTCTGGGCCAGGCTCAGCACCAGGGACAGGGCAGGGAAATGTGGACTGTGAAAGCCGGAAGGGAGCTTAGAGATCATCTCGCCCAACATCCTTCCTTTACAGGTGGGTAAACTGAGCCGTTTCCTAAGATTGCACAGCAGAACTGGGACTCAATCCAGTCTCCTACTGCCTGGCCCGTTGCTTCTCCACCACGCGCTGCTGCTGCCTCCACCCAGTCTGCCCCCAGACTGTCTGTCTTGTCCAAAATCAGAACTGTCTTCCATCTATGCCTGGACCATGGCAGCGGCTCCAGGGGCATTGGCCTCCTTGAACCAGTAAGTCCCATGTGCTTGATGCTGCTGGACGTGGAACCAGGGTCCCCAGAGGCCAGGAGCCTCCCTGCCAAACACACACACACACACACACTCTCTCTCTCTCTCTCTCTCTCTCTCTCTGGCTTCCGTGGCTCCCTTGTCATTGTGGCCTCATGGGGACTACCTACCATGCTTGTTCTTTTTCTGCTCCTCCCCCAGCCCGGGCACACCAGGGATCCCCAGGAAGGTGTTGTGTGAGTTTCCATACCACACCAGCAGCTCCTGGTCTGGAGGGATCATCTGTAGGGAAGGAGGCAAAAGGAGATCAGGAAGGCAGCAGCCCGGGGGCGGGGCGGGGGGGTTCCCTCACAGCCAGGAGGGGCTGTCCTGGTGCCCACCTTGGAGATGTGGATACAGTCTCAGCCCCAAGAAAGGCACACTTGGGTCCCTTTCCTCCAAGCTATCCCCGGCAAGCTTCACAGACATGGAAGGCCTTGAGTTGCTCTGCCCCTCTGCCCCCCTCGGCCTGGACTTCTCGCTGTCTCTGTCCTGGCTCTGCTGCTGGGACCAGAGCTGTCTCCTGGCCACAGAGGAGCTCCCAAACTGACAGCAATGGAACAGAAACCTTGCCACAAGCAGAAGTAAAGGAAGAAGGAAAGCTAGAAAACTTTTCATTTCTCTCCGAGGGGAAGCAGAGTCAGCCAGCCCTCAGGTCTGTGGGGCTGAGCCAGACGTTCCCAAGGAGAGTGGCCTGCGGGGCACCCTGTGGTTCTCGGTTACACCCTGCCTGATGATGTTCCGGAAATATCTCTTATCCACAGCAACCACGAGGCAGCGCCATGTCACATACCCTTCTCTCCCCATCACAGGGCTCTGCCTGACTCCCTGTACGCAGCTAAAAAAGAAGCATTCAGTTCAGTGAACACCTCCACCTCCGGAAATACTGGGGCACACAGCCTTAAACAAGATCTGTTTGCCATGTCCTAGTCTATGGCAGAGAACTCCACAAATGGTGACAGGGCTCTGCTGCTCCCAGGGGAGGACTGCCCCAGGGACACGGTGCCCGCGGTCAGGAGGGAGGGCTTTGCAGTGACAATCCAGGGAGGCAGTGGAAGGCCTGCTCCTGAGGTGAGGCTGACCCCACCCTCTGGGACAGCCCAGGGGCCCGCCACACCTTTGGTGGAAGCCAGTTATTCCTCAAAGCAAAGAACCTTCAGGCTCCAGCCAGCTAGAGCAAATGAGAGAGGGGAAGGCCCATCGCCTCCCAAGGCCTGGACCCCGGAGGAGCTAGCTGTGGCACCCACCCTGGGGGTCACTCTCTGATCTGCCCAGAGAAACGTGGATGCCGCCCCCCCCCCCCGGGCAATGGCTGGATTGTTTTCCTGGTGGGTCTTCTTTTAGTTGAAGTACAAAAGATCACACAGGACTCCATCTAGGGCTGTCTGAAATCACACCAGAATAGGGCCCTTCTCCTTGGCCTCCACGGTCACAGAGAAAGTCCCCTTCCCTTCCCTTTTGTTCTGGCCTGAAGACCCCCGATCTGCTCGCCACACCTTCCTTCCTCTGGTCAGAGCCAGGAAGAGCCTCAGAGCATCACAGCCAGCCAGCCCTGCTGGACCCTGAAAGGAGAGGGAAGCAGAGACAGGAGGGGGTGGCAGAAGTGAAGCTCCAGGGGGCCTAGGCAGCGTCCATCCTCCTGAGACTCAGCCAGGGGTCACTGTGCCCATTCCCAACGGACCCTCCAGCCCACGGGGTGCCACATCAAGCCTCGGGCACAGTGAGTGACGAAGAGCCGGGCAGAGGTGCCACGCCAGCTCGGACTGACGGGGTTTAAATATGGGAAAACCAAATGCAGCCCCGGAACCCAAGGAAAATCAGGCAGTGCGTCAGAGAAAGCAGGCAGGTTAGAATCTGGCACCACAGCAAGAGTCCTCGAGGCCTCTCTGGTCATTCATAGTCACGGCCGCTGTAAAGGAGGCCAGCGGGGGTCAGAGCTGGAGGCCCTGCTGGAGAAAGGGTGGAGCTGAGAGAGTTTTGTGAACCCCTTAGAAAAGAGGGTGATGGAGCTAAAATATTCAAGCTAAATTCACCGTGAAGGAAGCTGCTGAGAGATGGTGCCGGTGGGCCCTCGGTCGCCAGGTCCCTGGGTGACCCTAGGCAAACACTCTGTCTCTCTAAGCTTGTCTCCTCAAGTGAAGGGGGTGGAGAGCATGATCCCTGAGGCTCCCCCAACTCTAAGACTCTGATTATGTCACCTTTGACATTGTCCCAACCCCTGGCTTCAATTCTCAGATGACACCAGATGTATATACATCACGGTTCTTCTAAAGCAACCAATCCCTTGTCCAACTGTCTGTACACGCCCCTTCCTTCCGGAGACCGTACTGCTGAGGTTTCTGGCTCAGGCCCTGGGCTCACACACGTCGGGGTCCACTTGGGCTCCCCACCTGCTGAGCGTGTCACTTTGGGCAAGGTGCCTTCTGCCACTGGTCCTCAGTTTCCTCAACTGCAGAACAGGGACAGCCCCTTCTGTAGCCTCACAGGGCGCTTGTCCGGGCTCAACGGGGCCACGCACTTAAAGCTGCTTGTACTATTTTCCGAGAGCTCATCAACCGCTCAGAGAAGCTGGCAGCCATCTCTGGGACATGGGGTCCTTCAGTGACCATCAAGAGCGCAGGCTGGGGACTTCCCTGGTGGTGCAGCGGTGAGGACCCAGCGCTTTCACTGCTGAGGGCCTGGGTTCCATCGCTGGTCGGGGAATTAAGATCCCACAAGCCGCGTGGCAAAAAAAGAAGAAAGAAGCACAGGCTGGGCCCACATGCTCCCAGGACACCAGTGCCCCTCCGGTGCCACCTCTTCCCTGGCCCATCTGCCCGGGGGGGAGCACAGATGTGGGATGACAGGTTCAGCAAATCGCCAGTGGGAGCTGCATCTCCACCCCCAGACATGCAGTCTGGGAATCAAATATCTAAGTCAACACCGGCCTTTTCATTTGAATTGAATAAAAATTATTATTAAATATAAAACAGATATAACAGCAACAACAATCATGGTGGTGAATGAGAAGCCAAGAACGAATTCTGAATATTATTGAAAGTGGTGGTTGGGAATCATATTTTTAAAAGAAGAGCTTTAATATTGACTGCTTCAATATAGGTTGAGTCATGTACTTACTAACACATTTTTCAAATGTACTAAAATTAATTTAACTAGTGCATTTTTAAAATTAAAACAGTGATACAGACACAAAGCAGTATATAAGGAAAAGTAACTCTCTCTCCCACTCAGGACATCCAGCCACTGTGGCCGGTTTTCTGCGCATCTTTCCTCAGAAGGGTTTGTCGTTTTGAGACCAGTTTTTTTTTTTAATGCTGATTTAAGGTGCATGAGGAACAGCATGATGGAGTGGAGTGACTTTCATTTTCTACAAGACAAGATGCATCTGATTTTTTAAGAATTAATGAGCACATATAATGTTTATACAAAAAAATATTTTTTAAAGAGAGAAAATCTATTAAAAAGAACCTACTAGAATTGAGAATGACACACATCCCCAGACAACAAGAAGCCTCCAGCTCTAAGGCAGAGCTGGGGAAGGCAGCCTCACCCGCACAGAGGCCAGGCACTGGAGTCTCTCTCTGCCCTTCAGAGCTCTGGGAAACCAGCAGCAGCTTCTGGCCTGGACCTCTGGCATCTGCTTGCTCCCGGACACCCCTCATGCAACGACCCCAGAGATGGAGACCAGGAGTGCCGGGGAGACCCACAGCCTCTTCCCTGAGATCTTAGTACCGTTGTCCAGAGGCTGCCAGGGTCCCATCAGCCAATCACCTAAGAGCAAAGAACGGCCACGGTCCCGTGCAGGCCTCCTCAGTAGCCCTGTTTCTTTATGGCCAACACTCTGGCCTGGCCCAGCCAGGGCTTTCCACGGGGGCTCGGAAAAGGAGAATCAGCTGCTCACCTACTTTTCTGGGGATCCGAGACTGGCTCAGGGTACACAATAAACACAGCAATTCCCAAAGAAATGAATCCTGTCCCATAAAATCCACATCATCAAGACACGGGGTGAGTATCAGCGCCTGACTCCTTGGTTGACAAATTATATAATCTCCCAACTGGTGCCTCTTCACCTTCCCTGTTGGCCCAGAAGTTCTGTCCTGACCCATTTCTGAATTTTTATTATCAGTTGAAAACGTTTGGGGCTTTTGGTTTGTTTTCCTAATACAAATTCATGTCACAGTATTGAACATGCTCCCAGGAGGCTCTGATGTCCTCCCCGTCCCCCGGTGGTACAGAAGCCCGTGTCTAGAAGGACCTCAGTGTCATCTGGATAAATATCAATTTCCATTGTACCACAGATGTCCCAACACACCAATTAATAGAGTTCCAGCAAAGAGATATTGGCCAGGGAGTTCCCACGGTGTGGTGGCCAAGGGCTCCACCGTGGGGTCCCACAGGTCTGGATTCAAATCACAGCTCAACAATCTCCCAAGATCTCCCTGAACCTTAGTTTCAACGTCATTAAAACAGGGATAGTGATAGCACCAGACTGAGTGGATTCGATTTTTTCAAAGTTGCTAAGACCCTTAGCACAGTGCTGGTACGTGGTAACTGCTCCACAGACGGTAGCATCATTAATTATGCTTATTATTAAAAACCAAAGTGCCTAACTGCACCCACCGGTGAGTAAGATCAAAAGGAAAATGGTGCTTTGCCCTCCTCATAGAGCTAAGAAAAAGAGAGATGGGGCTATGAGGCTCCAGGGGAAAAAAAAAACCCAAAACAAACCTCAATTGCCTGAAATGAGAAGAAAAGCAGCTGAAAGACAAAGCCCACACTTCAGGGCACAGTCATTTGCCAAAACCTCCGGAGGGGAAAAGCCTGGGAATTCTCTTCCCAGTTCCAAAATGCAAAATTTTCATAGTTTATTCCTAAATCGTTTTCTTGTGTTGAGTTTTGGGGTCAAAGTTCTTGCTTCCCTGGGGCAGCTGGTTTCTTTGCCGGTTTTGTTTTCTTGGGAGAAAAGGGTCCGTGTGTCCATTTTCAACCCAGCCCCCATCACCTGGAGAAAGACTTATTCATTCAACATTTAGTGCCCATTTGCTATGTGCTGGGCACTTTCTAGAAATGTCATTTTAGGCACCTGAGGTTGAAGACAGCGAGGGGAGAGCCTGGGATAACATGTTGGTAGATCCGCCTAGGGATTCTGCACAGACTGGCCGGCCTGGAGACCCATCACCCTCGTCTCCGTTTGGACGGCTGTTAATTTTGTATTTGTGGGAAATTTTAGAGCAGCCGTAGTATATTCTGCTTACTGAATGAAGATGTTTCTTCTCACTTTTCTTTGGCAAGTAATGGGTTACTGTTATGAAATATACACAGTGGTTCTGAGTGACGGAAAGATTAAGAAAACAGGTCATGGCACAGACCCTTCTCGGCTCACACACACGCACAGAACAAACAGCCCACGAATTCGAGAGGCATCCAGGGAGTGGCCTGGAGCAGCAGAAATTTCTTCTGGACAAGCCCTGCTGCACGGTGCTCACACACACCTGGACACACAGCTGGTCCGGTAAGTGGCGTCTGACATTTTGACACATGGCTTTAAGAAAGTTGCCACCACGAAAAATGTACCTAACTTATTAAAAGTAAAGTGGGTGGTATTTTGTGTTTCCTTATTCGTCACTCCAGCACTCGGCTTGCTAACTCTGTAAAAGCATGAAGAGCCAAACCGGTGGTATCTACTTATCTTGATCATACACGGTAGATTTTCCCAATCCTCTTTTTTCAACTTAAATTCCTGATCAGATGTAGATGACTTTTAAAAAATCTTATAATCTTAGATTCCTCCATGGAGACACACTTCAGCCACCTTGTCCTCCGACTCTGAATTTCTGTATAAACGTCTATTAATATTTCCTGACTCTGTTCAGCTCTCAGTCAGTGTGACCTGAACAGCAAGATGAGACTCAGGCCTCCGCATCTGACGCCGTGGGGAGTCCTTTTGCCAAAATCATATCAGCATCCTTACCCTCTCGCCTGTGTGTAAGCACGTGTGTGTGTGAGCGTGCGTGTGTCTGCGTGGAGGGATGGAATGATTGGGTGTCCCGCATCTCATCTGTTTCAGGGGGGCCGGGAAGCAGTGTGCAAATGTGAGGACGTGTGTGAGGTTGAGCGGGTAAAGGGGGGTGCTCTCTGCCAGGAGTGAGGTTCAGCCACACATGAGGCTGATCCTAGGATGTCTAATGGGAGGCCCTTGCTCCCATAGGGTGGCAGCCCAGCCAACAGTCTCAAGAAACACCTCTGTCCTCAGCCTGGGCCACCATCAGTCCTATCCTCGCACTGTCCCACCTCACCTGAACCCCAGTCCAAGAACAGCTCACCTTTCTTTTTTTTTCTTTTGTGCCTCACAGCTTTCGGAATCTTAGTTCCCTGACCAGGGATTGAACCCAGGCCCCGGCAGTGGAAGCACCGAGTCCTAACCACTGGACCGCCAGGGAAATCCCAACCTTTCTTTACCCTTCTTGGTTCTCCTCAGGTCCAGCCCTTGGCTGGACCACACCAGGGCCCTGGCAAAGGCCATTCTGTTGTCACCCCTGGAAGATTCCCAGGGGCCTGGTTATTGAGGGACAGCTGTCCAGTGCCCCTCGGGGCCTTAGAAAGACATGGGGCTCTGAGTTACAGGAAGAAAACGGACTAAAGGAAAGGAGAGTCATTCTCTGGCCTGGGGCGGGGGGCTCCTTCAGAACACCCCCAAACTCAGCCAAGCCTAGCCGCACCCCAAGGGGCACCGTGCATCTCCCTCCACAGAGGAGCAGAAGTGTGGGGTCCAGAGGACTAAGGGGGGAAGAGCCCCACCACCCATGCAGAGCGCTCGCCACCAACCTGCCACAGGGAAGCTGGGCTGCCTGCTCCCTCCTGGGCCGGATGCTGAGCAAATGTCCTGCCAAGAGACAACCTGCAGGGAGGGTCCTAACGGCATGGCTGCCTCGGCTGCCACCGCCCTGCTACCACCGCTCGGCTTGCTCTGTGCTGTCATCGTCTCCCCAAACACTGTGAGCCTGTCTGCCTCTGCCCAAGCCTTTCCCCACTGGGGACACCTCCTTTTCCCATCCCGCCTGAACCTCTCCCTGCCCTGGGCCTGGCCAGCTCCTCTGACAGCCCCTCCCACCCACCATGGGATATGCTATTTAATCTCTCCCTTTCTCTCTCGTCGGAGAAGCTTCACCCAGCTCAGACATGAGTGTTAGCATCCCTCACAAATGCCCATGAAAGCCGCTGAGTCTGCCACTCGTCAAGTGAGACCCAGCAAACTGCAGGTAATCACAGAATCCTCCCTTGTGGATTCAATACGTGAGGATTAAATACGATAATGCACATACAGTGTCTAGGAAAAGCCTGACGCCACAAGTGATCAGGATGTGATAGCTGAGATTAGAGTCGCGCGTGGTCCACCCGTCACTGGTGACGGGCAACGCACAGCCAAAATGCTGCCGACACAACGCCCTCTCTCCCCCCCCCAAATGCTTTCCCTGGGCCGCCTTCTGGTGTCTTTCCCTCTGTATTTCTATGGCTTCTCAACCCCAGCACCCCCTCAGCAGTTATCCGGGGACCCCAGCTGAGGTGCACATGAGACTCACGATGGCATAAGGTGGAAAGTTCTGTCCTTTCTGATCTACAGCAGAAAGCTTGCCCTGGAGGTCGTGCTCCCAGAGACAGTGATGCATGGGCCTCAGTCCTCCAGCCTGGGCAGGGCCAGCTGGGCCAGCGCGTACGCCCCTCTCTCCACCTCAGTCCCCCGCCCCCGCCAGCTGCACGCGCCGCCCCCACGTAGCAGCGCACACACTCACCTCAGCGGCTTTGTAGAAGATGCTGGTACCGATCTGGACCACCTCCAGGTTCTGCTCTTGTTCGTTACGTGCGCACTTGATGTAGGTCATCCAGCTTCGGTGGTCCTCCTGGCTGGCGTCGATGAAGTAGCGCACCGTGCCATCCTCGTTGAACACCTGCGCGCAGGTGAATCGGGGGCCAGGTGAGGCGGGGCTGTGTCCTGTGTGCCGCCCGTGGCTAGGGCTATAGGCCCCAGGCTGGGCACATCCACACGCGCTCTCTCTCTCCATCCTCACAACAGCCCCAGGAAGTGGACGCAGCTATTATTGTCTTGGTTTTCCAGCCGGTGAAAGGGAGGCTCAGAGCAGTTCAGTGCCTCGCCTGAGGCCAGCTGGCTAGAAGCGGCCAACAGGGAGTCAGTCTCCAGGGCCCCACAGGCTCCTGCTGCCACGTCCTCCCCATCCCCAGATGCAAAGCATCTCCAAGAGATCACTGAGCACACAAAGCGACGTCCACTCCAGCTAGTTCTCCGGGGATGCAGAGGTGCTCCCCAAAGCCACGGAGAGCACTGGCCAGGACCTCAGCGGGGGACACAGAAGAGCCTAGAAAGGGAAGGCTGGCTCACTGTGTCACCCTGGCCTGGCCCAGGCCCCCTTTGTGGGAGCTACCAAAAGTACTCAGAAACCAAACTGGACCCCAACTTCCTAACCCAGCAACAACTGGAGATGGGAACCATGGCCCAGGCCTCCAGAGGTGGGAGGAGGTGAGGTTAGGAGAGGCCTCATGGCCCTCTGCTCCCTTCCTTTGATCCTGTGACCAGGTGCAGGATTTGGCCCATTCATCTCCTTAGTGGTCTGCCCGGTGGTGGGGAGCCATGGAGGAAGGAGGAGAAATGACATTAGGGAGAGGGTGCCTCAGCCTGGCCTCCTCAAGGTGAGACCCCCAAGAGGAGGAAGTGCTCTGGGAGGGGCTTTGTCCCGGGGGGGCCGTCCCTGGCATCTGGCACCGTTGTGGGGGAGCAGGGTCAGAAGAGCCTAGATGGAAGGTCAGTTTCCTTCTATAAAATGGGAATAATAACTCATGGGGCGGCTGAGAGCATCTGGTGGAATGCAGGCCCAGCGCTCAGAAAGCCGACTCGGTGCCAGTTAATTGGTGTTCATTTCCGATGCCATTATTCTGCTTGGCTTGGGAAGCCCGACTGCCAAGGAGCACAGGCTCCCTTCTTCCTTCCGTCCAGCCACCCTCACCCCAAGGCCAGGGCTGGCTTTGAGGGGCTTTCCTTGCTGCTTCTGGAGTGAGGGAAAGAATGCAGGTGGCTGGGCGGTGGCTCCCAGGAGTGGCTTGCCAGCTCTCCGTGGGACCCTGGGCAAAGAACATGGCCTCTCTGGGTCTCCGTGCCCTCCTCTAAGAAGCGGACCTAACAACGGACGTGATCCCTAGGGCCGGCCAGAGGAGAGCGCCTTCGTCTCGCGATTTGGGGAGGAACCTCCAGGCATCAGGCGGTAGGATCCGGCCTCAGGGAGCGTCAAGGCCTGGCCCAAGGCGCCCGCAGCCTCCAGCGAGGGCGGATGTAGCGGCCGGACGCCAGGGCCCCACCCGCAGCCCGCAGCCCGCAGCCCCGCAGCCCGCGCGTACCTCCCACATGAGGTTGTTGTTCTTGCAGATGTCCACGTGCTCCGGGGCGATGACGCGGCCGGTGAAGGGGCCCATCTCTGTGCCCGCCTTGATCCACGTCTTGGAGAAGATGCCGAGGCCCTCGCCGGGGATGGAGCTCTGTGCGATGATCACCTCGGCCGGCAGCACCAGGCTGGACAGCTTCTGAACCTCTGTGGCCGCCGGGCATGGGGACTGGGTCAGAGCCTGAGGCTGGGGAGGCCCGGCTCTTCCCCGGGGGTGGAGGCTCAGCGACCCGAGTCTCCTCTGATTGCAACCCGGGGACCCTCCGAAAGCAAGAGGTGCTTTGGGACTCATTTCGAGGAGAGCTTTTTGTTTGTTTGTTTGCATTTGTTTTTGTTTTTAGTCTCTCCACGAATTCTCAAGGCATCCACAACCTCCCCTGCCCTCCACCCCGGCAAAGTTTAAGAACTACTGAGCCGACCGCAGTGCGCGGCTTTACCAATGGGTAAACTGAGGCCCGCTCCCACGAGGGGGTGACGGCCCAGCCAAGACTCTTTCGTCCTGTCTGGTTCTGGGCCGATCGTGCGTCGCACGGCGCTCACTGCGCGTCGCGGCACCGAGCACAGGGCACTGTCGGAGGACCCAGGACGCGGTCAGGGCTTCTGACTCCTTTCGCGGTGCGGGGTGGGGCGGGCCTCGCGCCCGGGGCGGGCTGGCAGCGCCCGAAAGGGAAGTCTAGTTTCGAGGCGGCGGAAGCTCAAAAGAAACGCGGGCGACGGCGGGCCGTGTCTCGCGCTCTCTGGGTGACCCCGGGCGCGCCTGGGTCCCTCGCTGCCGCCAGGATCCGGGGTGCCAGGAAGGGCAGTGCCCGGATCGAGGCGAGCCGCGCAGTCGCCTCTCTGGGCGGACAAGAGCCGGGGCGGCCCGCAACCTCCGGGGGTCCCCCCGCCTGGTCGCGCAGCCGGAGTGGGAGCGGCGAGGCGCACAGGGGCGGCCTCCGTGTCTTACAAGGTCCCCCTCTAAGCTACCTGGGAAAATACCCGGCCAGCGGGCCAGCTGAAAGGGGGGGTTAAACGGTGTCCATTGCGGCGCGGCCGGCAATTTGTCACGCTGTTAAAGTGATCGCATTCATTCGGCTCCATTCGAAAGAAATTGCTAATTCTAAATTCATTAGCCCTGGAAGAATGCTGTAGCAGTAAATTGTAGCTCAATGCGGAGGGGACTTGTTTAAAAGGGGCCGAGGAATTCCCCTTACAAAAAGGGGGGATTAGATGGTTGACATAGCGTGAATGGAAGTGGAATTAGTCTGCACGGTAAATTAAGAGAGGAACAGAAATCGTAAAGGGGGAAAAGGGGGCGACGCGCAGAGATGCCAGCGCCGGGGAAAGATATTGTTTGCGGGTTGATGAATGAGGAGTAAGAACTTGAGACATCTTAAAGAAAAGAAACTTTTCTTACTCTCTTTCTCTCCGTCGCTCTCTCCGCGGCTTTCTCTCCCGTCCGCCCGCCCTCCGCCCCCTCCCCAGCCCCCAATGCCTTTTAAAGTTCTTGGTTTAAGTGGGAACTTTCGCGGGTCAAGCCCAAGTTAACTAAATGAATTTAAAACCCCTTCTTTTTGAGTCAACTGCTATTACACGCCTAGTAAGGCTTTAAATGCCGGGAACCCGCCGGCTCTAAGGGGTGAGGGGCGGATGGGGAAGCGCGGGGGCGGCGCGCCCGGCCGCCTGGACGCCGAGATCTCTTCACCGAGCCGCGCGGGGTGGAGGTGCTCCCCGCCCCCGGCCCCTCCCTGCCCGGGCTTGGCTGCTCGCTCCCTGGTTCGGCTCGCGGGAAACTGAGTCACACGCAGCATCTGGAACGCCCAGATTGGCGCGAGCTGCTGCGACGCCCCGTGTCCCAGCCGCGTCCTGCGCGTGTGGGCCCGGGAATCAGGGGCGGCGGGGAGGAGGAGACGCGATCGGCCTCGACGGCGCGACTCACCGCCCGAGAAGGACTGCGCCAAGACCTCGGCGGTGAAGGCTGTCTTGGGGCTGGCGTGGTGGCTCTTGTCTTCGAAGAGCTGCTCACCCAGCACGTTGCGCCAGCGGCCGTACAGGAAGCTGTGCAGGATGTCGGAGGTGATGACCTCTGCCAGCGCCAGCCCCGGCGCCTTCAGCCCTGTCTTGAGCACCAGGGCCTCAGCCGGGAGCACGGAGCCCATCATGGGCGGCCCGGGGCTCGCCGGCGCCGGGGACGGACGGACGGGCCGAGGCGGGGATGTGGTGGGCGAGTGGGGAGCACAGGGGCGAGAGAAGAGGGCTGTGATGGGGGAGGACGAGGACGCTGGAGGTAGTGGGAGGTGGGAGGTGGGAGGCGGGGGGCGGGGTGGCTGGGAGGAAAGTGAAAGAGGGGGAGCGAGGCAGAAATGAAGAGAGAGATGGAGAAATCTGCAGAGATGGCAGAGGCGGCGCGGAGGGCTGGGGAGCCAGGGGTGGAGGCGGAGGCGGGTGCGAGGAGGGGGGCGGTGCGGGGTGGGTGGGAGGCGGGTGGCTTCAGAGAAACGGCGGCCAGGGGCTCTCGGCCGCGCGCTCGCCTCTCGCACACCCGGCCCGGACGGTCTTCCCCTTGGCAAAATCTCAGCGCCTTTATAGGAGCCGCAGTGACCCTCCTAATTGGTTATTAATGACCCCCTGACGTCGGAGGACAGACTTGTTGTACCCGGCCCGGCTCGAGGAGCCTCCGCCGCGAGAGCTCAAGGGGCGGGGGCGCTCGGGCCGCTCGGAACGTTCCCCCCTGCGTCCTCCCGCCCCGCCCCGGCCCTTCCACCCCCCTCCTCTTCCTCCTCCTCTCCCCGTGGGAAGTGCCGGACAGGGAGGGAGGCTCAGCCCGGGGCGAGGAGAGGAGGGGACAGAGCAGGGCAGGGGGAGCAGCGAGGATCGCTCGGACTCCGGGGACCAGACTAGGCCGGAGGGGACGCCTGGCCTCGGGCCCCGCGCTCAGCCGCTATCCTAGGCCGGCTCTGCGCTCAGCATCCCTGGCCGGCCGGGCCGGCGTTCACCTCCCCTACTCTCTCTGGCCCGCCCGGCCCGCCGGGTCCCGCACTCTCCCGGGCTCCACGCCCCAGACTGCGGTAGTCGCCCTGGAGCCAGCAGGCCCGGCGCAGGCCGCGCTGAACTCCTGCGCAGACGGCGCTGCGGAGGCCTGCTCTTCGCTTCAAACGGGCCGCTGCAGCCGCCCCGCTCGCTGCCCGCGGCCGGCTGTCAAACTCCTCCCTGGGCGGACAGGGCTGCGGGGCGGGGCTGCCGTCGGGGCTGAGCCCGGCCTGAGACGGCTTCGTAGGCGACCGTCTCCCGGTCCTAGGGGGCTAGGTCGGGATCGGGAAAGGCAGACCGAAATCCGAGATAGCCGCGGGTCGCTTGGAAAAGGCTTTCCTTACGGAGGCAGGGGGACCGAAAGGGGTCTCCGGACCGTCGTGAATGGGAGCAGCAGCTGTGCCCTGGAGCGAACGCCCTCCGAATCTGCAGGCAGCCCCGGACCAGGCCGCTGTGCGCCCTCGGCTTAAGGCTCGAGCCTCCAGGCTCCTTCACTCAGCTGCAACCTAGGGAGGTCCGCTGCGCCCTGCACTCCTTCCTTCTCGCCTCCTAGCTCTCACCCTTTCTCTTCTGGCCTCCCTCTTCCTCTCTCCCCTCTTCCCTACTCGCTTCTGCACCCCACCCCACCTCAACCTCGTCCCACCGGTAGACTTTCTTCGTGGAGGTTCCGAGGTACCCAGAGCGCCAGTGCGGTCTTTCCCCGGAGACAGGGAGCTGCTGAGCCCGGAGCCAAAGCAGGAAAGGTCACCGCTTCCTGCGGGCTTTGCCGCCTCCCAGGGTTAGCCTCATCCCCACCTCAGCCCCAGACAAGGGATGGGGATCACAGGGACATCTCCATCTGCTGAACTCCTCAGCCCTCCCCCACTCCACCCCCCACCTCCCTGCAACGTCAGATTCCGATAATGGAGCCGGGTTTTCTGGACGTTCAGGGCAGTGCGTTGGGCTCACGGTTAGCTGGAGGAATCGGACTCCCCAGGCCTTGTCCTCAGAGAGGGGACTTGGGTGGAGGGGCAGGGGGCCTGGCCTTCCTACAAGGAGTACTGTCCTCAGGCACCTTGGCAAAGTGCTCCCTCCATCGCGGGTTCCTGCCTTTGCTAAGCCAGCCTCACACCTGGTGGCCGCAGACACCCGGGCTCTGCGTACCCCGTTCCGGCCAGTGGTCTCCTGGCATCCCGGGGTCCGCATCGGGGCGTAGAGTAGGGAAGGCAGCAACCACTGGCCTTCAGACCCAGAGCCCGGGTCACCTCGAGTCTGATGCCCGGGAGAAGCCGCACTAGGCAGCAGGGGCGACCGTCGGGCCCGGCACCAGCAGAGGGCAGAGCTGCGGAGGAGCGAGGGCAGCCCACGGGTTAGGGTCCCGGAACCTCAACTTTCTTCCAGACGTCGCCAGAGAGTCACACTGGCTCTGGCTTGGGCCCAGAGTTCGCGTCTGAGGAGGGCGGATGGAGTCCGGGCATGGGGGCCTCACCCGCGCCTGGGCCTCGGCTTCTACAGACTTGATGGAGGGGAAGAGAGTCACCAAGAGCCGCAACCAACCTCAGCGCCTCCGGGAGACCAAGGAGGGATGAGGACTGCTGTGCGTCCTTGGGTCGGCCCTTCCCCTCTCTGAGCCTCACTGTCCTGATGTGTGCAATGGTTTGGGTTGGACTTTGTGAACTGAGGTTTCTTCCCACCTTGTCTCTCTGGGTCAGGTCACTTTCCTCTGAAAGCCCCGAGGATTCTCAGCCCACACCCCACTGAGAAAAAGTCCTCAGCTCTGTGCGGTCCCTCCGTCCTGGGGGTGCAGCATGTGGGTCCTGGACGCTAGCTCGGGGTCAGAAGATGAGAGGATCGAGGGTCCGGACTGCGGTCAGGGAGCCCTCTTCTTTCCCCTGGACCCGCAAACCCCGGGAGAGGTGCTGGGGGCGGGGCGGAAGCGGAGCCGGCCCCGAGCGTCTCCTCTGCGCCCTCAGGTTTTGTGCTTGTTTTAGCCGCAGACCCACCCAACCGCGCCCCAGGGAAAAGGGGATCTGTAGGGAGCGCCCCAGTCTCAGGGCCCATTGGAATTGGGGAGCAAGGCCCCCCGCGCTGGCATCTCCCCTCGCTGAGATCGCGAGGGAAAACACCGCACGTTCTGGGGTTTCTCCGCGGATGAGCCGTGTAGATCTCCGCGGGGCCCGGGCTCAGAGTGTGCCCGCGCCAAGCCCCCTCCCCTAGCCCCGGCGGCCTGAACTCGCAGGCACCGCCCCCCTCGCGGCCGCGGGCCGCCGCTCCGAGCTCTCTTCAATATTCATGGACGTTAATAGAGAGGCCCCCAGTATATCGGTCCATTGTGGGCGGCTCGTAGGGCTTGAATAGGCCCCGGCCCCCTTTCTTCGGCGCGGCTTCCCGAGGGGCCAGGCCAGGAGTGAATGGCCCCGCTTCCCGCCCCGCGCCCCCTCCCCCTTGCGGGAAGAACATCTTTATCCCCGCCGCCGCCGCCGCCGCCGCCGCCCGGGCCCCCATTCACGCGGCCCGGGCTCCGGGCGGAACGAATCAATCGGCCGCGGCTCTTCGGAGGTCAGCCTCATAGCCCTGGCACCCCCGTCTCCTCGCGCCCACGGGAGTGGAGAGAGGGAGGCGGCGGCAGGCCGACGGACCCACGGGCTGAGGGGCACTGGGTGGGTGGGGAGGTGGCAAGGGCACGCGGACATCGGGAGGGGTGGCCGGGCCGGGGCAGGTGAAGAGGGCCTCAGTGCCCCGCGGCCGCTGGAAGCCGGCTGACCTCTCCTTGTTGCCCGGCGCAGGGCGGATCGCGGAGAGAACCGGGGCCGCTGCCCAAGCCCGGAGACCTGTCCTACCTCCCCTCGAGGCACCCGCACTGGCCCCTTCGGGTCCGGCGGCCGCAC
The DNA here is from genome assembly GCF_059928025.1 of Delphinapterus leucas. NCBI lineage: Eukaryota > Metazoa > Chordata > Mammalia > Artiodactyla > Monodontidae > Delphinapterus > Delphinapterus leucas. Next base: position 119,436,858 of record NC_143134.1, on the reverse strand, counting down.
CCGCAAGGCCCAGGGCACGGTGTGGGGGGCAGCCTAGGGCCTCCCAGGCCACGCTTCTCGGCCCGCAGGGCACTTCCGTTCTCGCCTGTGCGCCCAGGTCCGGACAGCGCTCTTCCAGGGGCGTTCGGAGGGGAGGCCGGGTTCCTGGCTTCCGCGCCCTCGCTCGGCGTCCCGGCCCGGGTGGAGGGGGCGCTCGTCGGTCAGGCGGGGCCAAGGAGCACGGGTCCCCGCCCCTCCCACCCCGCCGGCCCTAGGAGGCGCAGAAAGGAGCCCATTGTCCGCCGGGAAATACATTTTTGGGGGCCGAGTGAAAGCCCGTCTTTCTTTTGAACTTTAGAAGAAAGTCTTCTGCCTCGCCCCTCGGAGGGAAAGATTTGTTCCCACCTCCCGGGGGCCCCGCGCGCCTCCTCCTCCCGAAACATCTGCCAGGGGAAAATCCACCCTGGAGGGCAGATCGCGCTCGCTCTAAGCCCCTCGAACTCATTAAAAAGTTATTAGCGGCGGGGGCAGGTCCCGCGCAGGTATCGATCGGCCAGAATGAGCCAGAGGAAGAAAAGGCGAAGAATGTGGACGAGCGGCGCCCCGACCCCCTGCCCCAGTCCCCCGGCCTCCGGCGCTTCAGCCCCAAGGCGGGAGTGGGGCCCCTGCGCCGTCCGCGCGTCTCGCGGTCCGCGTGTCCGGCTGCCTCCGGCGGCTACTCGCCCCTCCCCTGCCCGGCGCCCCCGCCCCTCCTCCCGCACGCGAGTTCCCGTCTCCTCCCGCCACTTCCCTCCTCCGCTTCTCGCGCCGCCGTCGCGCGTCCCCCATCCACTTCTCTCCTCCTCTCCCTCCTTCCTCTGCGCCTCTCCTTTTTCGCGGGCGCTCCGGCTCCCGCTCCGGCTTTCTCACACCCTCTGGGCTTCCTCCTCCCATTTCTCTGTGTTGCTGTCTGAGTCTCAAAATCTGTCTGGTCCCCACGCCCGCGTGGCCTAGGGAAATTCCTTCCCCGCGTGGGGCCCGTGTGCCCCCTCCCGCGTTCCCGGGGGACCATTCGGGGCTCCGGGGGCGCCCCGGCTCGCGCGTACAAAGGAGCGACCGCTGCCGAGGTGGGATGGGAGGCGCGGGCCGCAGAGACGGTTTCAGTCGACGTGACTCGGGGCGCCCACGTCGAGCGCGTCGGCACGGAGCCGGCGCCCCGGCCGGCAGGTGACTGCCACGCGAGCCTCTCTGGGCGCTGAGGCCCGGGTGCCCCCTCTCCTGAGCCTCCGGGAACCTCCTCCAGCGTCTCCCAAGCCCGGACCCCCAGGTCCACCTTTGCCACCGCTAGAGTCCTGGACGATCAAGGCGGCGGGACGGAGGGGTGAGGCATTTGGGGAGGCTGGACCTCCAGGGGGACGCTGCACGGCTTCGGGAGGCATAGTGGGGCCGAGGTGGAGGGAGACTGAGGCAGAGACGCCGAGATGGAAGGATCCAGATAAAAATCAGTCTGAGACCTGGAGACACAAGGACACAGAGAAATGAAGGAAGTGGAGGCAGGAATTCCAAAGGAGCCCGAGGCTTGGGGAGACTTCTTTGAGAGTTAGAGAGGCAGGAATGGGGAGGAATGGGGGTGCCTCAGACACAGAGATTGGGGGAGGGTGTGGGAGTGGGGGAGGGGTCGACGAAAACAGGCAGGAAAGATGAAGGGGGGGGTCGGGTGGGGTAGGTGGGAGACGGGCGGGCGGGCCCCTTCCCTGCCCGTCTTTCTCCAGGCCCTCTCGCCTGGCCCCTCACCCTCACCAGCTCTCTGCCCCTCCTGTGAGTCTAGGGGCAGCCAGAAGGAACCATCCCTGACTCACTCACGCCCCTTCCTTTCTCCAGAGGCCCTTCCTACCCCACACTCAGCCTGCTGGCCTCCTCCTCCATCTCCGGGCCCTTGCACCTGCTCACCCTACCCCTGGGATGTCCCCAGAGCAGAGAGGGTTGGCACAGGGAGTTGAGCCCTAAAGGTGCAGCTCCCTGCCACCACCACTGCCACCCACACCATCTCCGGCCTCATGGGGAATCCTGGAGGCCCTGGTCATTCCTTTGTTCCAGAAATATTTATTGAGTGCCTATGTGTGCCAGGCTCTGGGCAAGGCCCTGGGGGGAGCAGGTGACCAGGGCGGACCCAGTCCTTGCTTTCTCTGACCAGCTTCCAGGGGTGGGGCACACTCTGGTGGGGCCAGAAGTGGTGGCAGCCTCTCCCAGGCCAGCCTGGTGGCTCTGACACCTCTCTGGCTCTGATGCCTCTGTCCAAGTGGCCTCATCTGTAAAGTGGGGACAATCACCTGCCTGTCTCATGCAGCCTGATGTGCCCGGTGTGTGAGCTGGCACTGAGGAGATGCCTGTGGCTGTCATCTCCATTCTTGTCCCCTCTCCAAAGACCACTTGGCCCATGTACGGGTCCACTGGCCCCATCAGGAGATGCCCCAAGCACCAGAGACCTGAGGATGCGTGTCCAATTCTGACTCCAGCAGGTACTGTCCGGGAGCCAAGGCACTCACTTTCCCTCTCTGAGCCTCAGTTTCTTTATCTGCAAAATGGGGATAAGAATAGAAACTCCATTGGGAGAGCTGTCATGAGAGATAAAAGACATCATGCGTGAAAAACTCATAGGTTAGAGAATGTACTTGATATATCGAAAACATTAGCAACTTATTACGTTTAAAAGTAACGGGCTTCTCTGGTGGTGCAGTGGCTAGGAATTGGCCTGCCAATGCAGGGGACACGGGTTTGAGCCCTGGTCCGGGAAGATCCCACGTGCCTCGGAGCAACTAAGTCCGTGCGCCACAACTACTGAGCCTGAGCTCTAGAGCCCGTGAGCCACAGCTACTGAAGACCGCGCACCTAGAGCCCGTGCTCTGCAATAAGAGAAGCCACTGCAATAAGAAGCCCACACACCGCGACGAAGAGTAGCCCCCGCTCACCGCAACTAAAGAAAGCACGCGCGCAGCAACGAAGACACAAGGCAGCCAAAAATTAATTAATTAATTAATTTAAAAAAAAAAGTAACACATGTCCATGCTTGAAATTTGGGGAAATATAAAAGTACAAAAGTGGGTACCAAATACCGCCTACAAAGGGACATTGGAAACCATATGCTAAGGAAGTTGATCAGTAATCAGTATGCTAAGGAGTCTGTGTTCCAGTCCATGTCTTACAAAAAGCAGTTGGAATGAAAACCACAACCACCACCACAACAATAATATAATTAACATTTGCTGGGCACTCACTAAGTATCAGTACTTTTAAGTACTTCACATGGATTTTTCTCAATCCATCCTCACCCCAACACACTGAGGTAGCTGCTATAATTATCTCCATTTACCAGAAGGGCAAACAGGCACAGAGAAGTCTTAGGTGTCTTAGGAACACTTCTGGTCCCATCAACAGTGGACCTGACCTCAATGGCTCCTGTAGGAAGTGGGTTATTTTCTCACAAAACAGATTGCAGAGGTAAGTAGGCATAAGTTTGCTCAGCATGTCAAGGATGAGAGGCCCGAGGTTCCCTCTGTTCTCATGGTCACAAGGTGGCTGCTGCAGCCCTGCCATCACGGGTGAAGGTGAAGGGGGCAGTGTCACTGACATGCCCATGGTCACACACAGTGAGCGAAGAGCAGAGCTGAGACTCAAACTCAGGCAACCTGACTCTAGGGCTGGGCCTCCACCACTGTCCCGTACAGCCTCCTGGCTGGGTCTGCTAAATCACAGTCGTGACTTAGGCGGACCCGTGCACTGTCTGCCAATGCCAAGAGGCTGTTCCCGTGGTCAGGGAAGCACCTTTCACTTGCTGCGGAGGAACTAGGCATGAAGTGTACAGAGATGAATAGGCATGCTTCCAGGCAGGATGGTGTGAACAAGCTTGAAGGACGATGAGGCCTCTGGACTTGCTTACCTTCTCTGGGCGGCATGAAGGAGCTTCTGTGTCCCAGCAAAGTGACATCTGGGGACCGCCAGCCCCTGTCAAGCTGACACAGCCAACATGCTAGGGGAGCCCAAATCCTCTGAACCCTGGGGCCCGGTTAGGATGTGGGAAGAGAGGCCGAGGCCCAGCCACAGATGCTCCCACCTGAGTAGACATGAGCCAGTGGGACCGGTGTCCTCAGGCCTGAGAGGCTGAGCCAGAGGGACCCACTGCTGGGGACCAGGCCCACCCAAGGCTTTTCTTTTCCTCCCATTCATCCCAGCCAGGGCCTCAGACTCCCTGGGCCTCCCTGCCTCCAGCCTGTATCCTGTCCACAGAGAGATGCCTCTCCCGTAGCACCTGATCACCACTGCTGTCCTAGTTCCAAAACCATCGGCAGCACTGAGGATAAAGTGGTTCTGGCTCCCGCTGAGAGCTCCTTTTGCTCCTCTGCTGCACTGGACCAGGCACACGCACACGAGACTATGAACAGCTCATATAGCAACTCTGCAAGATAGGTCCCAACATTCACCCCATTTTACAGCAGAGGAAATGGAGGCTATGCAAGTAATGGATGCTCTCCAAGCCTGGGCCCTTCCCTTCTATGCCTTCCCTGCTCTCTACAGCCAGAGAAGAAAGCCCTTGGGGTTGTATCATCATATCCGTGTGCCCCATGCAAGCCAGACAAGAAAGCCCTCCACGTGCCCCCATGCAAGACTCTAGAGGTGTCAGGAAATGAATGTTCAACTGGGCTGGATGGAGATTTTTTTTTTAATTAATTTTATTTTTGGCTGCGTTGGGTCTTCGTTGCTGTGGGCGGGCTTTCCCTAGTTGCTGTGAGCAGGGGCTACTCTTCGTTGCGGTGCGCGGGCTTCTCATTGCGGTGGCTTCTCTTGTTGTGGAGCACGGGCTCAAGGCGTGCGGGCTTCAGTAGTTGTGGCACGAGGGCTCAGTAGCTGTGGCTTGCTGGCTTAGTTGCTCGGCAGCATGTGGGATCTTCCCGGACCAGGGATCGAACCGATGTCCCCTGCATCGGCAGGTGGTTTCTTAACCACTGCGCCACCAGGGAAGGCCGAGATTTTTCAATGTTAGACTCATTTACATCCTCCCACCTCTTCCCTCCTCTTTGTCCAATGGCAGACTTTGGGCAATCAGGGAGGACAAACTCACCTGAAGACCAGTTAAATAAGGTATAGTTACAATGAAAGGGAAATGTGCTGCTCCAGGTGTCCAGTAAGTCACAGATTGTATTTATTCTGGAGGCTTCTGGACACCCCAGACTCTCAGAGCATCATGTATTTATTTTAATTATGCAAATATTTAACGCACACCCACAGTGTGCCGGGCTGGACCTGGAGGCTGGAGCATCAAGCAAGGGAGTGTCGTGTCCTGCAGCGTCAGTCCAACCCTGGTAGCTTCCAGTCCCAGAGACGTTAGTTAAAGGTTGTTTAGTTCAACCAGTATCTACAAAGAACTTGCACTGTGCCAGCCCTGTCCGAGTGTTGAGAGGCTGAAAAGGACCCAGTTGGCCTCCGCCCTCAAGATGGTGATGTTTTCTGAGCAAGCCAGGCACATCCTCGTGCCCGGGCTGAGAGATACTAGCTGGAGTTGTAGAATTCTTCTCCATGGGATTTCAAGGAGAAAAGACTCGCCTCCTTGATCTCCAGCTGCTTGGAAAGTCCTCTTCTTCCCTACAGCTCTCGTGAAGAGGGTGCTTGGAGACACCAGCCAACTGTGCCCGGTTCTGTGACAGCTCTGTGTCCCCACTGTGAAGTGAGAAGCTGCACTTTCACATCCCTGGACGGGGGGGCTTCAGATGCTGGGTGAGCGGTGAAACGCTTTCTTCGGATGAGATCTTAGGAAGGAATCTAATTAGAAAACAGCTATAGGACTTCCAGGTACAGCTCCGCCATGTAGAAAACTTGTAAGTCATCACCCTCACCTTTACAAATGGAAAATCAGCAGTTTTTCTTGGACCCATCAGAGAACAGAGGTTGCAAGGCAAACTGTCACACTGCCATCTGGAGGGAAGGGGGACTCTGGAGGATCACAGCTGAGATCTGTTCGTCTGGAGCAGAACCCCTGGAGTCACAAACTGGTAGGAACACTGAATGGCAATTTTTTGTTTTTTTTTTTTGCGGTACGCGGGCCTCTCACTGCTGTGACCTCTCCCGCCGCAGAGCACAGGCTCCGGACGCGCAGGCTCAGCGGCCATGGCTCACGGGCCCAGCCGCTCCGCGGCATGTGGGATCTTCCCGGACCGGGGCATGAACCCGTGTCCCCTGCATCGGCAGGTGGACTCTCAACCACTCGCCACCAGGGAAGCCCCTGAATGGCAATTTTGATGAATTGCTGGAAGGCCGAGTATGGACTGGCATCAGGGTGAGAAACTCCTGGGGTGCCCAGTCTTGGGGGAGAAGGCTTTTGCACTTTCATGGGTTTTACCACCAGGAACCCCACCAGGTTCTCCAGGAGAAGATCTGAGAAGACCTCCTAGTGTCCTTGGTAGGGGGACAGGAGAGAAATCCTGGTGAAGTTCACCCAGAGCCTCATCCCACGTGGGGAAAGGGAATTCTCTCCTTCCAGCCCCCTCCAGACTTCCTGTCTCACCTAAGGGAGAAACAAACAAACAAACAGGGAACAGGAATTTGCTTGGAATTACTGCAGCCAGAGAAGGGAGGGGGAGGCAGAGGGAAAAGCTCTACCACTGGAGAAGCAGCCCTGAGACCACAGGTGCACTTAAAAGACTGACATTTAATTGGAAGATGATAGGATACTCCCCATCTCCTGCCCCCCACCACAGCACCAGCAGGGCCCCAGTATACTAATGGTGCATTACAGCTGAAAGAGCTGCAGGTCTTAGACTCTATCTGAGGAGGAGCACGTAGGGAAACCCAAAGTCAAGGGAGGAGACCAAAAAAAGACACTCGAGAATTTGAAGCTTCGGACACCTACAGCTACAAACATTAACATGCCTCTAAAAGCCTATTAACCTCATTTCCTGTCATCTCATACAACGGGTGCCGCTTCCAACAAAAAATTACAAGGCATTCCAAAAGGCAAGGAAAAATGCGACCTGAAGAGGCAAAGCAATGACCAGAGCCAGACTCAGAGAGGACACCAAGCCTGGAATTATCAAAAGGGAATTTAAAATAACTATAATTAATATGTTAAGCGCTGTAATAGAAAAAGTGGGCACCATGCAAGAAGAGATGGGTAATATAGGCAGAGAGATGGAAACTCTAAGAAAGAATCGAATGGAAATGCTAGAGATTGAAAACACTGTTACAGAAATGAGGGCTCCTTTTGATGCGCTCATCAGTGGACTGGACACGGCTGAGGAAGGAATCACTGAGCTTGAAAAGACGCCAATAGAAACTTCTCAAACTGAAGTGCAAAGAGAAAAAAGAACGAAAGAAACAACAGGATAGGTAACCAAGAACTGTGGGACAATCTCCAAGGGTATAGCGTTTATGAAGTTGGGAAACCAGGAGGAGGAGAAGAAAGAGAGATGGAACAGAATATTTGAAGTAATGATGGCTGAGAATTTTCAAAACTTAGTGAGAGGCACCTTATTTATCCCTCCTAATTTAGGAGCTTGGGATAAACAGCTACACACTACTGTATATAAAATAGATAAATAACAAGGTCAGGGACTTCCCTGGTGGCACAGTGGTTAAGAATCCGCCTGCCAATGCAGGGGACACGGGTCTGAGCCCTGGTCCAGGAAGATCCCACATGCAGTAGAGCAGCTAAGCCATGAGCCACAACTGCTGAGCCTGTGCTCTAGAGCTCACGTGCCACAACTACTGAAGCCCACGCGCCTAGAGCCCGTGCTTTGCAACAAGAGAAGCCACCGCAATGAGAAGCCCGCGCACCACAACGAAGAGTAGCCCCCGCTCGCCGCAACTAGAGAAAGTCTGCGCACAGCAATGAAGACCCAACACAGCCAAAAATCAATAAATAAAAATTAAAACAAACAAAAAAGAAAACCCCAAAACAAAGCAAACAAAAAGAAACAAAACATTTATAAAGAAATGAATGAAATAAATTTAAAAAAAACCAAGAAACGAAACAAACAACTACAAAAAAAACAAACACACAAAAGACGCCACACTTTGGCATAACATATTCAAACTGCAGAAAACCAAAGAAAACAGATACAAGTGACATTTAAATAGCAAGAGACGAACAAATTCACATTTACATCTTACTTGCCAGTCAGTCCACGACATCAGTGAGGCTGGTGATAGAATCAAAACAAGGAGTTTGGGGCTGAGTTTCACGTGAGCCACAGCATCCATGTTATTTCTGAATCGGTTGCACACTGTGGGTGTGACCTCGATTCAGACAAATAAGCGGTTGCTAAGGACAACAGTATTAAAACTGCTTTTACCTTGTTTGGTTTTTTTTGCGGTACGCGGGCCTCTCACTGTTGTGGCCTCTCCCGCTGCGGAGCACAGGCTCCGGACGCGCAGGCTCAGCGGCCATGGCTCACGGGCCCAGCCGCTCCGCGGCATGTGGGATCTTCCCGGACCGGGGCACGAACCCGTGTCCCCTGCATCGGCAGGCGGACTCTCAACCACTGCGCCACCAGGGAAGCCCTACCTTGTTATTTTAAATAGTCTTTAATAAATTCAGAAGATTCAAAGGGAAGGTGTAGGAAGAACTTTTTGTCTCAAAGCTGAGTTGCTAAGTAGCCACTGCCAGGCGTAAACGAACACCTTTCCTGGATGGCAAGCTCCGTAAGGGGAGAAGTGGCTTTGCTTTACTCCCCAGGGCCAAGCACAGTGCCTTGAGTATGGCTGGTGCTTTAGCGATATTAGTTGTGGGTGTTAACGGCACAATGACCACTGGCCATGGTGAGATGATCTGCCTCGCTTCTAACTGAGCATGGTACTCAGTAATAAACTGAGTGATGAACCTTTTGGTACGATTTTGCTGGAGCAGATACCTGCAGGCCTGAATTCAAAGAGCAGCCCAGAGGAGAACGTTTCTCATCAGGAATGTGAACGGCGGTGGCATAACCCAAATGGAAATGGGTTAAGCTAGGAGCATGAGTGGGCACGTCTCAGGTCTTCAGTGGGTTAAATTATGGTGTAGATTATAGACCGATTGTTCTCATGAATATACATGCAAAAATCCTAAACAAAAATATTGGCAAATCAATCCGATGATACACAAGAAGGATAGGTAATACATTACAACCAAGTGAAGTTTATTCTAGGAATGCAAGGCTGGTTTAACATTTGAAAATCCATCAATGTGATTCACTATATTAAAATTAAAAAGGAGATTATTCATGTGATGCTGTCTATAGATGCTGAAAAACCACTTGAAAAATTCCACGCCCATTCATGATAAAACTTTTGGCAAACTAGAAACAGAAGGGAATTTCCCTACCCGATAAAAGGTATATACGACAAATGTACAACATATAATTAATGGTGAGTTACTGAAAGTGTTCCCTTAGAATGCAAACGAGACCAGGATGTCCACTCTCGCTGTTTTCAGTCGACAATGTACTGGCCAGTCTTGGCCTTGCAAGGAAGCAATAAAAAGAAACAAATGGCATAAAGGTTGGAACGCAAAAAAGTGACACCATCATTATTTATAAATGACATGATTCTGAAACAGAAAAGCCAAATGAATCTACAAGTTGTTAGAATTAACAAGGAATTTAAGTATGGTCATTGGAATCAAGGTCAATGTGTAAACGTAAATTATATTTCTATCACCGGCAACAAAGAAATTAAAAATGAAATTTAAAAATACCATTTTCTTTTTTTTTAACATCTTTATTGGAGTATAACTGCTTTACAATGGTGTGTTAGTTTCTGCTTTATAACAAAGTGATATAACAAATCAGTTTTACATATACATATGTTCCCATACCTCTTCCCTCTTGCGTCTCCCTCCCTCCCACCCTCCCTATCCCACCCCTCCAGGCGGTCACAAAGCACCGAGCTGATCTCCCTGTGCTATGCGGCTGCTTCCCACTAGCTATCCACCTTACGTTTGGTAGTAGGCTCCGAACATCAGTGAGCAGCCTACTCACTGCAGCCAGAGAAGGGAGGGGGATATATGTCCCCCTCTCATGGACATATATGTCCATGCCTCTCTCTTGCTTTGTCACAACCTACCCTTCCCCCTCCCCACATCCTCAAGTCCATTCTCTAGTAGGTCTGTGTCTTTATTCCCGTCTTACCCCTAGGTTCTTCATGACCTTTTTTTTTTTTTTAATTTTATTTATTTATTTATTTTTGGCTGTGTTGGATCTTCGTTTCTGTGCGTGGGCTTTCTCTAGTTGCGGCGAGCGGGGGCCACTCTTCATCGCGGTGTGCGGGCCTCTCACTGTCGCGGCCTCTCTTGTTGCGGAGCACAGGCTCCAGACGCGCAGGCTCAGTAGTTGTGGCTCGCGGGCCTAGTTGCTCCGCGGCATGTGGGATCTTCCCAGACCAGGGCTCGAACCCGTGTCCCCTGCACTGGCAGGCAGATTCTCAACCACTGTGCCAGCAGGGAAGCCCCATGACCTTTTTTTTTTTAAAAAAACAAAATACCATTTTCGATAACAGCAAAATATCAAAAAACCTGGGAGTCAATGGAAAGAAAGATGTGTAAGACCTCTATACCGAAAACTACTAAAATTATAGAGCGGAATCAAAGAACTAAACAAGAGATAGGGATATACCACATACATGGATAGGAAGACTCAGTATTGTTAGGTTGTCAGTCCTTCCCATAGATTCAGTGCAATCCCAGTCAGAATCCCAGTAGCTTTAAAGTCATTTTTGTGGGGAGTAGGGGATTGATAAACTGCTTCTCAAATTTTTGTGGAAATGCAAAGAGCTGAGATTAGCCAGGGCAATGTTGAAGAACAAGAAAGTTGAAGGACTCACTATAAATTAAGTACAGTAATTAAGATAGCATTGCATTGACACAAAGATAGACAAGCAGATTGAACAAATGGAAATTCAGCATATAACATACTTGAGTGCATGGTGTTTCAAAACATTATAATGGAAAATGTTTAAAGATATTTAATGCATTTTATTGGAATTGGAATTGAACAACTGGGGAACACTAACACAATTTGGAAACCACTGGTGTGGTCTGGTTCCCGAAGACAAACTGAGACGAAGAGACGTGATCTGCTCGTCACAGAGCAAGTGAGACATCCAAGCAGGGAACAAAAGCCAGGACTGTGGATGCCGTAGCTGCTCGCTGTCTCCCCTTGACTGAGGAAAAGGCAGGTCTGGGGAAGAACCTTTCAGTAAATACGCTCAGACAGGTGACCTCGTGGCATGACATCAAGTCCCAGGACAGAACTATGATCCCTGTCCTGTCCGCACCCAGTCTTGATCGTCATCCTTCTCTTAAACACAGAGCTGCAGCTGCAAGCATCTGACCACACCCCAGTGAATGGAAGGTACGGGGACTCTGGGGGCTTGGTCTGAATGCAGCAGAGTGGCTGGCAGTAAGTGACAGCTGGGACAGGTGGGGGGCTCAGGTCCCTACTCAGGGGCCAAGGTACCTGCTTCCCAGCAAAGTCAGGATTAGAGAATCTGATGCAAGAGGGAGAGACCAAAGGATCACATATTCCCTTTTGATGTGCTTGAAAAGGTTTTCCTTGTTATTATTTTTAATTTTTTTGGCCGCACCGTGCAGCTTGAGGGATCTTAGTCCCCCGACCAGGGATTGAACCCAGGCCTGGCAGCGGCACCGCCGAGTCGTAACCGCTGGACCACCAGGGCATTCCCGTAGAGGGTTTCCTTAAACGGCGTCTTGTGGGCCAATACTGAGCAGCCTGGAATCACCGAACAACTGGCCCAAGCCGTCACCCACCCACCTGTGTGTTGGGGTCGGGGGTGGGCCTGGTCCTCAACCGCCCCTCGAGGGCAGCTCCTTTCTAATGGCCTAGCTGCCCGGACCTCAGGGGACCAGCGAGCTGGGCCTGAGATCATGTGCCCTGGGGAGACCAAGGGAGCCCAGGAGAAGCTTAGAGGGTTCGTGCTGAGGTTGACATTTGTTTCAGATCACACGGTCTGTCCTGGTGCTCAGAGGGGAGCAGAAGAAGCCGCCAAAGCAGTCAGAAGCCCTGGACTCAGTTACTACGATGAGCTACCACTGTCTGAGAGCTTATGATAAGCCAGGTGTCAAGGGCTTTACATACGCGTCATTGAATCCCACCTCAGCCCCGTGATCGGGGAGGTAGTTATTATTCCCACGGCAGATAAGGAAACTGTTGAGCAGTGGAGCTTGGGTTTGTACCTTTAAATCTTCCAGTCTGTGCCCCCCGGTGGGCTGAACCCGTTAGGTCCCTCTAGAACCAACTTAGGTGTCCCTCGCATACGTGTCCGTTTCTGTCCTCGGAGGGGCAAAGTGGGCCGGTTTTGCAGCCTGACTGAGGGCTGAGCCCTGCTCTGTCGCCTCCATAGCCAGGACTCTGGCAAGAACCTGTTCAAACCTGTTTCCTCATCTCCCAGGTGGGCCCCCAGGGACATGAGGCTCTTACGGGAAAGTAAGGTGTTGGCCGTTCTTGTTCCTTGCAGTGTGATGCTCTGTAAAGTTGCAGAGAAACTGGACCAGCGAATACTGAACCCTTGCTCCTCAGGGAAATAGAGGCTCACCGCATTTTTTCACCAACCAACCAGCACATAACTTTGCTTTATGTGTGTTTCTGTTTAAAGCCATCTTATTTAATATATATTGTCGATTCATTAACGTTGAACTCTCAGCCAGCAGCGTTATAACTCACGCTTGAGCAAAGCTTGTCTAACACCTGTATCTTCTCTGTAAAGGACATCATTAGACAGCACTAGGCTTAGGGGTCATTTTAAACGCAAAATAACCAAGGGAAAGCACAAAAATGCAAAACACACGGCACTAAAGAGACTGCCGGGAGGACCCTTGCTTGGAACAGGAGCTGGAGCAGGAAGGCAGACCGTTTGCCTGGTTCATTTCAGCTGGGAACGCGAGCAGCGGGCGACTCAATTTTTTTCTTTTTTTTCTTTTCTGGGAATGACCACAAAAGTGTGGTGAGTGTTGATTTTAAGGTTATAAATAAATTTTAGTGAGTAGGTGAATTTGCAAATACGGAATCAGAGATGATGATTGACTGCAATGCAGTGACAGGGCCTGACCCGTGGTTGGCACACGGCACTAACTTTTAGGGCTGTGTCCTCATCCTATCAACTGTCTCACTTGGTGGCGATGGCCGTGTCCCCCTGCTTGGCTGTGAGCCCCCTGTGGGCAATCGTGATGCTCTCTGTTGAAGTCCTAGGTGAAGGGCAGCACAGAACTTGGCCCAGAACCCCACGTACTCGTGTGGATAAGGGCAATTGACTTAGCTTTGGACTCTGAGCCCTCGTCTGTAAAACGGGAAGAACAGACCTGCCTACCACCTTACGTGTGGAGAACCTCAGCAAAGGAGATGCCTGGGAAGGGCCAGAACTTTCTTGGTAGATGCTACTAAAAGGCCCTCAAGACAAAGGCCAGCGAAGATTCCCATTGTTTCAGGGCTGTCTTCACTTGCCCTTCCACCCACCCGAGATGCGGACCCAGGACCGGCACGCCCCGCGGAATTGAGCGTCAACCCACTTTCTGGCCATTAATCTCGAAGAGTCTATCAGGGCCATTTGCATTAGCCCATCTTAAAAACCCCAGCTGGGCCCCAGTGGGCCAGAAGTGGGCTCGGGAAACAGTGCTGCCGTAGCCAGCTAGAGGCTGAGGCCCCGTGGCGTCCAAACTCCCTCTTGGACCAAGCCCTGCAACACGCCATCTGTACCCCAGCCAACCTGACTGTGGGGGCTGCAGGAGGACATCGTGGATGGTCACCACTTGACAGGGACACTGGGAAGACTGCACCTCCTACCTGAGACCAGGGTTAGTGATGGAGGCACACTGACTGGCGGACTCCCCGCCCTCAGCCCAAACTCTTGGGTGGGTTGGGAACAGCCCAGCTGGGTCTTTGGATCCGGAGCTTGGGCAGCTGGCAGAGCCCAAGCATGCAAGTGTGATGGAGTATGGGAGGTGGGGCGAGAGTTCTGCAGACAGACTGGGCACCCGCCCTCCTCCCCTGCCTCCCCCAACACACAGACTGTCCCTTCCGTGATGACCATGCAGCTTTCTTAATGGAATACAATCGCTGAACTTGGTACATTTCAAGCACTTCAGCCTTCCAGGACACCAGACTGCTGATGAAAACCATCTTCCGTGGGCGCCATGTTAATGAGAGGCCAAATTTCATATGCTTGCAAACTTTCCCCCAGCCTCCTGCTGGACTGCACCCCGCCTCTCCTCCCCCGTGCCTCAATAAAAGGCTGCACCAGAGAGGGAGAGAGAGAGAGAGAGATAGACAGAGAGAGAGAGAGAGAGAGAGAGAGAGATTTCCATAATTTATAGTATGGGCATTTCACTGGGGACAAGCGCTAATCTGTACTCACCGATACATTTAAGAAAATGCGTCCTCCTGCAAGCCTGCACCATTTATGACTCTTGGCACAAACCGCAATGCTCAGTCTTCAATTAAGGGACACCTTAGGGTTCATTATCACACAGTCGCTCCCTGTGAACCATGCCAAATGCTGTTTTGGCACAGAGCTTGGAAGATGAATTAGAAGGAAGCCTTCTCTGTAATGCCCTCTCCCTAATTCCCTTTCCCATCATCAGTGTTTATGCCCTCCTCTGGCTCGACCCCTCCTTCCTTCCAAGTGGCTTTTACTATTCAATTTCTCAACGTCAAACTCGATTCTCTAGAGGTGTAGTTAAAGATGCCACATCTCCTCTTTATCTTCCGGCTCTCAACAGGCCTCAGAATGGCTGCAGATGGGCTGCTCTCCATACCCCTTTTTGGCCTAAAGAAGCCACAGATGCTTTTTTTCCCCTCCTCTTAGAGCCTGGGGTAGAGAAAAGAAAAGGGACCAGAACTGGAAACACACACATGAGAATGAGCCATAAGGAGGGTTCTAACAGGATCCTCCTAGCAGCACTGTGTCTGAATGGAGAGAGGCCTCCGTGTACAGCGAGCGGCAGAGGCAGGGCACGTTCGCAGTCAAGGGGAGAGCTGTGCTCAAAGCCGGTTGCTTCCATCAACGGGCAAGGAAGCAGGAAAAAAAGGAGTCGAAGGCCGATCTCCTTTGCTCCTCAATAACCCTGCAGTCCAGGGCCCACACTGTCCCCGTGTGTCCTGAAACCACGGGACCCTCCACGGTGGTTTCAACCTATGGGTAAGGACACCCCCTTTTTGTTTCCTTAACGAAAACAGTGAAACAAAATGAGCACAGTCGCCGGCACTTTCCAGCTCTCTCAGCAGCTCAGGGTCCCACAGCCGGTCCAGGGCTGAGAGTAAACAGCACCCACACAGGGAGGGAGCAGGCTGCGGGCCAGACTGACTGCTTCGGTCCCCACTTCTCAGGCGCAACGTGTGGGGAGGTGTGTGGAAGGGAGAGGGCGAGCCGCGCTGACCCCCTTCAATGAATCTTCCAGCTCCACTTGGGATGGCAGCACCTCTGCGCGAGGAACCTCGTGGTTGACTTATTGGTGTCACACCCACATCAAGAGATGAGCAGATGTGACAGGTAAGAGGGGCTGAGGTAACCAAGGCTCTCAAGTTAAACCGTTAGATTATACAAAGCCACGAAGATAAAATTAACTTAAAGAAGTAGCTACAGACGTAGGCTGTGCACCAGCTAGGTCGCGCCGACATAGCGCAAGACGATCGGCCAAGAGCGGCCAGAATCCTCGCCTTTATCTCAGGGGGCAGCGGGCAGGGGCAGTGGGAGGGACAAGCAAACGGAGAGCAAACAGACTAAAAATACTTTGCCCACAAGATGTCTTGTGGAAATTTTATTATGTAGAGTGTAAAATGAATTGTCAGTCCAATAAAAACAACACTTTTTTAAAAAAACAACATGCATAACATTTTCCAATTGCCTTTTTTTAATAGTTAGACATTTCAAGCATTATAAGGAAAATAAGGAGAAAAACCCCAGACACTGTAACTTCAGTATATCTCAAACGGAATGTCCCCCAGGTCAATTGAAAAACGCAAGAAAAAATAGCTTCAATTCCGTTTTTCTTTCCTTTAAAAATACATGTTATCTGTACAAGATACGCTACAGTAAACACTGGAAATCATATTATCCCTTTTATTAAATCAAAATTATTTAATTCATATTGTGGTTAATGCTAGATTTATTTATTCATCTAGTTAATTTGACAAATATTAAGAAAATATTTAAAAGAAAAAAGCAAAAAACACCTTGGAATTAAAAAATAGTTACTACATTTTTATGCGGTTTAATGTTCCACAGTGTTTGTTAAAAGTTATATTGAATTTATTTTTAATATTAAAAATAACAGTATTTATATTTCTGAGAGAATAGAGAAACGTTTTTTTGTTTTGTTTTTAAAACAAGCTTGGAGGTCTTAGATACACAATGCAATCGGTAGGTAATGGAGACATGAAAAAAACGTCTGCTAAACACACAAACACATTTTTATATTATTACCCCTTTAGAACTCTAGAAATTATACAAACCCTATAAAATGCCCCCTCCCGAGCCCTGTTGGACAGCAGTACAATTATCTGTCTCAATTCAGAATTCACATAATTAATTACAATACATAATAGTTCAGTTTTTAAAAAAATGCAATAAAACCAGACAGCCAAGATACAAGAAATTAGAAGTAAAACATTTAATGAATTTACACATTTAAGAATATTTAAATACTGTTTAAAATTTTTTTTAAAGAATTTGTTACAAGCCACCTAAGACTTCCAAGCCACTTTCTGTTGCAACAGAAAAAACTGTAAATAAAAAGACATGCAAACAAAACAAAACAAAAACACACCATGTTGAAATGTCACTGCTCTGCGGCACATTCTGGTGTCCGAATTTGCAGGTATTGCTCCAAAAGGAATCCCAGAGCTTACACATTTGAAGTAACAAACAAAAATAACAAAACAAAAATTATCAGCAATTTTTAGTAACTGATTTTCCCGATTTTTAGAAAAATTCTGTTAATCTAGTGTTTCACAGAACAAAACAAAGGTTCTTCATCAAAAGGTTTGCACATCTAAAAACCTCTGTTACAAATAGGTTTTGCTCACAATGGTTTCGGGGGCGGCGGGGAAAGGGGGCTGCAGGCCACTGTCCTACTGTTCCTGTGGAAGGAAGGGGGAGAGCAGTTAGTCTGACGGCGAGTTCTCAAGTGCTGGCCTGAGGTCGGGGGCTGTCTGCAGGGAGGTGACAGGAGCTGACACACATGCACGCAAGCACGCCCGCGGGCACGCGCCATCCTTCCGGGCCTCGTCATGGGATCTGGCCCAGACAAAACCTCTCTTGCACAGGAGGCCCCGGGGCACCTCCTTCCACAGGGGATGCTGGGCGTGGGGAGGGGAGTGAGCGAGTGATGCCTCTCAGTCACCTGCCACCTGCCACCTGTTCCCACCAGGCCAGGCACAGAGGGCCATTTTGGCAGTGAGGTGAACGACTGGCCTTGGGTCCAGGGCCTGTGGTAACTGACACACTGTCCATAGGGACCAGACTGGCATCAGTCAGCACTGATGGCCTGAGAAATGCACCTGAGATGTGACCTGCGGGAGCAGGTATAATGTCTTCCGTGCATTTATAAGAAAACCATTCTGGGCCTCTGATTAGACTTCAGGCTTCCAGGCAGGGCCCAGCCTTCAGAGGGTGTGGACTAGCCCTACTCCTGCTGCCCCTCCCTGCTGCCCGGGGACAAGCGTGACGGCCTGGCCACACCACCCTTTTCAAGAACAGGCCTGGGGAGTGACCCCAGCGCTGGTCTTACTCCCTAGTCGGTGCCACGCTTGCCCAGGGTCAGCTAAGTTTGGCACGCTCCTTTATAGCTGGGGGACCTGGGGTCCAGAGGAGGAAACTGAGTGCCACTCAGCACCGCGCTCTGGGTCTGGATTTGAGGGAAGATCAGGCTCGTCCTGGTAGGGGCTCTGCCCAAACAGTTCTTCCACTTGGCTCAAACCTGTCCTGTCTGGGGCGAGGAGGGGGCCAGGGAGGCTGCCGTGGGGCGCTCTGCAGACGGCGGCCGTGCTGAGCAGTGCCGGGGCCCACGCGGTTCCTCCGCAGCCCAGGGGCCCCGTGCTCGGGCCCCGGGGTCAGGCACATGCAGAAGGCTTGGGAGGGGGGTCGGGGTTGGTCTGGGAAGTCTTGGCAGTGCTGGATCGGCTACAGACCTGGCTGTGGGCCTGAGCTTGCCCTAATGTTTGCCCGTAGAACGCGACCTGCTGTCTGTAATACTCTGCCCAGGCCATTGTGTAGTCCGGCGGGGAGCTGGCCTGAGGAGCGGCGCTGGCGGCGTGACCTGATGGACAAAGCAAAGCACGGGTTACTGGGAGCAGGGATGCGCCTGTGGGAGGCAAGGACACCGTCAGCCTGGAAGGATCCCTTCCCAAAGCCTCGGGGGCATCCGGGACAAGCGCCCGATGCTCACGCTCTCCCTCCAGACCCCTCAGCGAGCTGCGCCAGGACTGCTCAGCCCGAGCACTGCTGCAGAAGCGCGGTTATCAGCCTGGCCTCGGCCGGCCCCCGCTCCACTCCTACAAGACCTTCGTGTCTGTCTCCTCTCTCCAGAATCACATTCTCTGCATCTGTCTGCCTGTCCTGCCGGCTCCCAGTCAGTGCCCTAGGCCGGAGGGGGAGGAGGGAGGGCGAGAAAGCGGGTGCCTCGGCACGGGGGTGTGTGCACCTGCGCAGGGCATCCCGGCCCATGTGTGTCTGGGAATCTGGATGGGGGGCTCTGGGAAGACTTTCACCAGGTGCTCCAGGTGACGGTGACCTCCCTGACCCCCGCCCTGGCCCCCAGAAGGGTACTGACCTGGTAACGATCCCAAACACAGGGTGAACATTTCTTTGACGGCCTATGATCTGAGCTCTTCCAACTAGCAAGTAACACCATTCAGACTCAAGATACGTGAGACACCTCCTTCCAACAATACCCAAACATTCTGGTTCAGCAGTTTTGGGATTCACACCAGACACCTTAGTACTAATTTTAAATGATTCACTTAGGGTATTTTTTGTTTTGTTTTTGGTTGTTATTAGGTTTCCTCCTCCTCTTTTTAAAAAGGCTGGCTTAGTTAAGAAAACTGGCACAGTTAGGAAAAGAGCTTACTTAGGAAGAAAAGCAACTCAGCACCAGCTCCGACCCTGGACTCCCTGCTCTGAGTCTCACCACGCCCTTCCTCTTCACCTGTCCTGAAGCGGCCTTAGAGCCGGGCAGCGGCAAGACCGCAAGGCAGTCAGGCAACGGCTCCCGGCTGGTCTGAGTCCTAACCAGGTGGTTCTCAAGTGGACGGCCAAGGCCGGGACTGTCCCTGAGGGTAGGTGTCATGCCCTTCCGGGCCCTTTAGAGTCCAGGAGAGAAGCGCGAGGACTGGAGGACGGCAAAGGACGACCGCACGTCTCCCCTGACAGGCACGCGTGGGGAGAGGGTGGTGAAGGTGGACGCGGAGATCCGACTCACACAGGGAGAGCGGGGAAGAGAAAAAGGGGTCAGGGAACCACGGCCTCTGAGGTCTGCAGCCCTGGGGCTGTGAGGCCGGGGAGCTGCTCGTGAAGGAGGGCCAGCGCACTCACCCTGTTTTCTGTAGTAGTCTTCCCAGGCCTTGCTGTAGTCGGGCTGGCTGCTCTGCGGCTGGCTCTGCTGGCCTGGGCGAAGAACACAAAAGCAGTCAGGCCTCTGGGCTCCCGGGGCCTCGGCCCCCAGCCCGCAGGCTCCAGGCCCTGCTCTCTGCACTCACTCCCTTGCCCCTGTGGCCCGGGCTGGGGGGGCTGGGGGAGGAGCCAGGCCGACCCCCAAGAGGGCCTCCACCCAGGCCAGCGAGGCTGGGGCTGGCAGACAGCTGCCCCGCAAGGGCGACCAGCAGGCAGGGCCTCAACTCCCTTCAGTCGGGGACTCTGGGCTGCCACGAGCAGAGCCCCCGGGGCCAGAGTGCTGTCTGCGGCTCCCTGGATTGGCCTGCAAACCGACAAAGAATCCGAACGGCGCTGACCACTCCCTTTCCCTGGCCCTTCTGTTCAAGGACTGATGGCTTTGCCTTTGCACGACGAGAACTACAGGGGACACACAGGGGAAGTGCCCAGAGACTGCGCTCAAGGTGACGACAGAAGACGGGGTACACACCTGACCCCCAGCCTCGCGCCTGTCCGGGGTGAGGGCGAGGACGTGTTGGGGGTCGTCCCCGCCCTCCTCTCCACATCACTGGGGGCAGAAAGGCTGGGCTGGGGGGAGCAGAGCAGCAGCCTGCCCAGGGGCACGGGGGGCGGGTAGTGTTTAAAAGACTTGACCACAGCTGGAAGCCGGGACCCTCCTTCTGCCAAGGGCAGCCCCCGCCGGCACGTCCTTTTTTCGGTTAGAATCACAGCCTGCGGCAGGCAGGAAGGACGTGCTCAAAAACACATTTCACGGCACAATGCTTTCCCCAAGAGTTAATTTCCTCAAGGCTGAAGAGGGGCGCAGGCACGAGGACAGTCGGTGTGTGTGTGGGGGACCCCTCCTCCCCGCACTGCGGCAGGACGGGACTCGGAGCTGGACGCTGGCACCAGGAGAAGGCAAGGCCTGGGCAACGCGGCAGCAGGAACTGCCCCCTCAGACACGGAGGCTGTGGGCAAGTGGGATTTTTCTTCGGACCCAAACCAATTCTCCATTCCCCTGAATGAACCAAGCGACACCACAGGTGAAGGCTGGTGCGTGGTGCACGGGGCAGGCACTAGCTGCGTTTTCTCTCGCTCAGCCCACGTACCTTTGCCAACCCCTCGCCCGCCTAGCCTGAGGAGGCAGCAGGGCGGGCTCTGCGGGAACTGCCCCCTGCACGGAGGTGGACGTGTCCCCTGCAGCTTCAACGCGAAGCCTCCCCACAGTCTAGGGCTTCTCCCAGGTCCTCTGTCCTGGGTGATGGGCACTGGGGAACCCTATCTGGGTCGCCTCCCACCCTGGGGGTGCTCTCTGATGGAACAGGAGGAAGCGAAACATGCCCGGGCTGCGGGCTAAGTGAGCACAGTGAAATGGGGAGGGTGGAATCTGGGTGGTGTGTAGGTGTTCGTGGTGAAGTTCTTTAAGATATTCTGCACGTTTAAGGTATTTCGTAAGAAAGTAAGAAAGGGGGAAGAGAGGGAACAAACACAACCATGCAATTTCAGAGCTCACAAGTACTTTAGAAATCAAATCCAAACCCTTCATTTCACAGATGACAGAACTGGAGCCCTAGAGAAGCGGGGACATGCCTCAGGCTGCCCAGCACTGCTCCAGACGCGTGGGGGGGCTTCCCCAGCTGTGAACCTGACCAGGCGCCCCGGGGCAGGGTCTCACACCCAGCACTCTGCTCAAGGGGAAAGGGGTGGAACCCCGGGCCCAGCCCCTTGTGGGCAAAGCTGCAGCGCGTGTCCTGCAGCCTGGCGCTCCGAGGGGAGCCTGCAGACGTGCTGAAGAGCGCTTTCCAAACACCACCAGGCTGGCCCTTCAGACGTCAAAATAACCTAAGGTAAGGTTTTAGTTTTGTTTTTGTTTTTGTTTGGAAGGCTGTGCAAGATGGGCTCTACCAGCAGTAAAACTCAAGGATGACTCCTAAAGCTGACGTGGGGGCCAGAGAGTGGGAGGGGGTTTAATTCCAACGAAAACCTTCTCTTTTACAATCAGTTTTCTTAGAGAGCAAATTCTCTAATCACGCGCTTTCTGGAAGTTCAGGAGAGAGAGAGCCCCTTTCTAAGATGGTGCTGGGGAGGAGAGGGAGAAGGCCACCTTGAGGCCAGAGGAGGGGAGCAGGCGGGGCACCCATTAGGCGGGGCTGCTTGAAGAGGCTGCAGCGGTGGAAGGGGCCGAGGGGCAGGAGGGGCTCAGGTCAAACCACACTCTCAGGGCCCACAGGCCTTTCGGACCCGTTTCTGGGGGACCAGAGTGACGGAAGGCTGCAGCTGAGAAGGTGGGCCAGGAGAGAGGTGGGGCCCCTGTCCCCGCCCAGCTGGAGACGAGCCCAGCAGGCCTGTCCCCGGGGGCATCCCACCTTCCAAGTCACTTACTTGGAACCTGCTGTGTGGGCTGCTGCCACGCCTGGTAGGTGCTGCCCCAGCCCTGGGTCAGGAAGGCCGGAGGACCACTGCGGAGGACAAGAGGACTCATTCCAGGGAAGGCCACACACACCCCCCCCCCAGCCCCCGCGCCCGCCCCCGCGGCAAGCACAGCGCCCTCTGCTGGAGACGCGGCAGGGCGGAGTAAAGGCGGCCTACCCACCTCACAGGCGCGCTGTGAGGGCTTCCGTTCACTTTAGCGGCCATGTTTGGGAAGCACCCTGAGCTCCTCGGAGGAAAGGTGCTAAAAGAAAGTGGAAAACAAATAAAGACAATACAACGGCTTTTGCAAAAAACAAACAAACAAAAACCCTCCCGCCACCCAGCCCCAGGGCGGTGAGCTCTCCTAGGGGATGCTGGCGGGACCACAAGACCCTCCGCCCTCTGGGAAGGCTCTCGCCCCAGCACTGGTCACTGAGCAACAGACAGGCCAGAGGGACCACCAGTGAGAGAGAAGGAGAGGAGTCCTGGCCACGCCCAGAACTTGCGGCTTTCGGCTGGCACTCCCTGGAAGTAGCTGGAAAAGGAGGACCCCTTGGGGGCAGTGAGTTCTTCCAGTCAAGAAAAGACTCACTTCTGATGCGGCGCGGCAGGTGGCTGGCTGAAGGGGCCCTGTGCGAAGGCTCCGGGCGCTCCGAGACTGGCACCCTGTCAGGACACAGAGGGAACTCTCACCTCCTGTCGGCTGCGCCTGCACCCTCTGCCCAGGCCCACCCCGAGGCAAACCACAGCTTTCGGGGAGAGAGACAAGTGAAGTAAAGATACCCTGTGGCACTCGCACTAGCCTTCCTTGCCCACAGTGGGCTTTATTTGCAGAAACAGCTTCTGCCCCTTGAGCGACCGATACCACCACACAGCCAATACCGGCACCACCACAACTGCCCTAGCGTGTCGCCCTGGGGGTAGGGACCGACCTGCTGACTGTCCCGTCAATTCAGGCTGGCCCACGGCTTTCTGCCATTCTACGTCCCCTTTGAGGTGAGCAGTGGCCAATCTGTCCTCCATCAACACTCCCTTTCTTTATCTGCTTTGAGGTGCCTGAAACTAAAGCCAGAGTCAATGAACGCTGCCTGCAGGGCTGGCCGCCGGGGCGATGCCAGTGGGAGTCCGGGGGCAGTGCTGGGGGAAGGCTGCCGGCCCTGGCTGCTCATCTACGCCTGCAGGGCCAACGGCTCGGGGCCTGGGCGAGCTCTGCGCGTCTGGGCCTGGCCCTGGTGTCCCTGCGCCCCGACCTTCCCCCTCAGCAACATGGGAGGGGGCTGTTGCCCTCACATCACGTGAGGACCGAGAGCCACAGGAAGTACAAGGTTCTGGGGAGAAACAGGCGCCTTGGACATCCAAATGAAAACCCAGCTCTATCACCCAGGTGGGGAAAGGACCTTGTACGTACGCCCACTTTCTCGTCGATGAGATGTCTGGCCAGCTCGACCTGCTGAGGAAGGCCCCTGATGGTGAACATCCGCAGGCTGGGGTCCGCGCTGGGAGGCGGGTTCCGCTGAAGCTCCACGTGTGCTCCTGAATGCTGGTTTATGCTTTTGATGTTCTCGCCCCCTGTGGGCAGGACACAGGACAGTAAGTGGCTACAGTTCTCGCCTCTGGACAAGGAATGGGTATCTTCTGCACACCAGTGCTCGTCCTAAGAGTAGACAAGGACTTTCCATTTATACTTTAAAACGGCTCTTGTAAAAACCAGAGCTGTCTCATTTGTGAAGCCAGACTTGTGAAGCAAAGCTGAGGCGCAATGATACCACGTGGCACCAGCTGGTCTCCATCTCAGTGTCCTATGCAGAAACCAGGTCTGGGCCTTGGCCCACAGATCTGCACACAGAGAGCTCAGCTCCGGAGAAGGCACTCCATCCTTCTCAGCATGAGAATGGTGACCCGATGGCCCCTCCATGGCACAATGCGGGCCTTCAGCCCCGGTGTGGGCCACCGCACTGCTGTCTCCCGCCCTCCACAGGTCAAACAGACGGCCACAGGCCCCAACAATACCCAGAGCCTACTCAAGCCTTTAATATCCCATCCTGTCTCTTCTCAAGTCTCTTCTTCCTCCGTGGGTGGGGGACAGGTCTAGACAGAGCGACAGCCTGAGAATGGAGGTCACAGAGGCCTGGGTGGAGTGGGGCTAATGAAAATGTAGTTGGACTCCTTGAAAAACCCGTGAGAGTCCCAGTCTCTTAATGAAATTTGCGTAACAAAAGCTCCACCAGTGTAACAATGGTTTGATTCTTCTCTTCAAATTTCACAGAACTTACAGATCAGCTCTGCTCAATTGGGGTGGCGGAGCCAGAATTCAAGGAAAACTTGGAGCACAGAGTTCTGCAGAACTGGAAAAAGACGATGTGTATAAAATCTGATGCAGGGTACCAGGGAGCCCCAAAGGGTCAAAGCGAAGACTAAAGGCCAGTCTCTGTGTCACCCCTCCCCACCCAGAGTCGAAACTAAGCTGCAGCGACATTTCTCGTTTCATTGTAACACGTCCACAATCCTTCAAACTCCCAACCTGCCCTCCACCGGCCCTGCTGGAAGGCCACGTCTGAACAAAAGCATCGAGGAGTAGGTAAGTAAGGGACACCAAGAGCAGGCACGGCTCATCTCATCCAGAAAGCATGATGGGATTCTACGAGGGTCAGGATGCAAAGATGGAGCCTGGGTCCGGCCATTCTTCCTGAAGGAAGTGTGAGCGGCCCTTACACCGTAGTAAGGAAACCAGGAGACAGTCGGCATTCAAGAAAGCTTGGTTCAAACGTTAGTCTGGGCAGGATGTTAGCTCGGTTTAGGGTAGTTTTAAATTTAAAAGCAAATTAAAAAAAAGAAAAGCCCAGCAGACCAAAGTGTTGTATGCATGGTTTTCCTAAAGATCTGCTGCAGTTTAGGGGAGGTGTCCCTGCGTTGTCTACCCTGAGCCTTGAGCAAACACGTGGTCTCAGGGGCAGCACCAGCCAAGGCAAGAGAGTCGCAGAGAGTCTTCAGCAGCTTCACTTTGCTTCCAGGTACGTGCAAGCCCCTCCCAGCCCCCCAACTACCGACCTTTACTCAGGTCATGAATTTTACGTCCTTTGCATCATGAAAAGTAAGCAGCTTCGCTCCTAGGCAGGCGTGCTCTTAGGGAGCGCCGAAGAGCTAAGAATAGGCGGAGACCTTCCCACTGCCACCCAGCACTTGAAGGGACCCCTACCCCACCCTCTGCCCAGACCCCTCGGTCCCGGAGACAAAAGCACGGAAGAGCGCGCGTGTCTGGAACGCAGAAGCTCACGGGCCCAGACCGGCTCCCCTCCATCAGGCACTTGGACCAGCAGCCCCAGACTCCTCCCTGAGGCCTCAGGCCCATGCTAATAAGGCGAGGAGGCACCGCAAAACTGCACGGGGCCGGAAGGCGTTAATTTAAGTTCATCTTCCTTTAAGATGAGGTCGCCAGCTTGGCACATGGTGGCCGTCTACAGGCTCATTCAGCAGCCTGCTCCATTCTTCCACATGACGGGGGGCAGAAGCGACCCACCAGTGGCCCCCGACTGGATGTGAAATTGTAAAGCAATTAATCAAACCTGCTAAAAGGCTTGGCTGACAAGAGCAGGGCTGGCCACACTGTCACTATTGCTGTGTTTATCATGGAAATCCAGCAGGGGCCCAGGGAGGTGCAGCGTCTGTCCAAGGGCTGCAGGGCCTGCCTGCGTGTGGCTCCCCTCACCCCGCGCCTTTCCCAAGAAACAGGAAGACCTCGTACCCAGCCCCTGGGGCGGGGAGTTACAGAAAGGCCCCTGCTCCTGCCTAAACGAAACTTAGCCTGGCTTCCCAAGGCTGATACTGGAACACCAGGACACAGCATCAGTTACTGCTACGTTCTGCTGTCTCCTCCCTCTGGGGATCGCTCAGGATGACTTTGTAGAGGACAAACTATGAGCGACTGTCCTGTGAGTACCGAGGTTTCACTGACTAGGAGGAACTGTCACAGTGAAGACAGAAAGGCTCTGCCAGGTCTAGAGATGACACTTCCCATGAAAACCTCGTTGACAAAACGGTTCTCAAAAAGCAAGAAAAACCCTAGATCTGATTCTTGAACTCCAGGCATCAGCTGGATTTAACCTCATGGCAGCAGGCCAGCTGATGGCCTGGGCAGCACGTCTGACTTATCACAGCGTTTGGGCAGCCAACAATGTCCATTAAACACCTCCCAGCATGTACGCCCTGCCAGAAAATTAAAACAAACCTACGTCGTTCCTACACCTCTGAGAGGTTAACCACCCAGGGACAACACGGATACAAGAGAGAAACATTTTAGAAGAGCATAAAACACACACTGTCCAAGAGTGGGACCCAGTGCAGATTCTGGGAGGTGAATGAGGGGGACAGGAGGAATTCCAGCCCTGTGCCAGCTCGTGAGGATGTGCCACGGCAGCCTCAGCTTTCTGCTGGCGAAGACGTTCCCAAGTCAGGTTCCACGGGATGCTAGCACCCCTCCAACAGCTAAGAGATGTCTGGTGATCACAGAAACTGGGGAAACTCTAGGGAGAAAACCGTATTTATTTCTTCCATATGTTGCCAAACACATACAAAGGGAATAAATGGGCAAATACAAAACCCAATGCTGAACATGAGTTTCCCACCAGGTCAAGGGCTTTGCTTAGAGAGCAGAGAAGCTAAGCCCACTGCTCCGCGAGCCCCAGACCTGCTCTCAGCAGCCTTCCTTGGTCAAGGCCAGCCCAGGTGAGCCAGCAACAATGGCCTAGAAACCTGCCTGCTCTCTCGCTCGCTCTTCGCTGAAGGACAGGAAGGAGCCACATTAGCCATTAATGAGGGTTTCTACCCAACGTCCTCTAAAATGCCTAGAAACAACTAACAAATCAATTTTTATTTCCCTCCACAGGGTGCCTGATACTCTTGGTAAATATGTTGAAAAGATAAAAACCACTTTCACATGTTGTGTCAATAGAGAACAAATACCCAAATCCAGTAAGGAAAAAAGTGACGCACTCGTCAGAAAGCAATCTTCGCTTGAGGAAATTATCTTAACGGTTCCTCTAAGCTCCCTGGAGGCGAGTTAATCACCAATCAGTCGATCGACAAACACTCAGAGGCCCCTCACCTGTTCAGGGTGCCTCTTCAACAACCTAAGCCGCTTCCATAGGCAGCGGTCTTCCTGACCATCTGTTTGCACGCTGTAATGAAGCGCTGGCTTTGCCCCATTTGTGAGGGCCCATGCAGAGGACGGTTCCTGCAGAAGGCAGCTGGTGCCTCGGACCTGGCCCCTCAGTCAAGGGCAGCAAGCAGAAGGAACTTTGTGCTTCAGAGGTATTGGACGTGGCCTGTCTGCTCTCAGGTCAAACACCTGGAAGGGGAACGCCGAACTCCAGCAACCGCCTCTTACCTTTGCCTATGACGAGGCCGCACTTATCTGCCGGCACTGTGTAGGTTATCTCCTGGATGCCACCAGGGTTTCCCACGCTCCAGTCACCGCGGCCACGGCCTCTTCCTCTGGCTACCGCCAGGCCTCCGAAGCCATCTCTTTCCTGGGAAGGAAGCAGAGCTCAGGTGACATTTCTGTCACTGCCACCAGCACTATTTTTCATCTCCGGGGAGGAGGTTAAGTGACAGGATGTAATCAACGCCACACATTAGAACCTGAGCACCTTTCCACATTTCAGATTCTGAAGTGCTCTTTACAAGTAGAATTAACACAGATCACAGGCGCATTCAAGAAGACGTGCGCGGATAAATCACGTGGTTACATAAACAGCACAAACACACCCAACTAAAACAGGCAGTCAGATATAAATTCCGAAGTCTAAAGCCCAATGCCCTTATCCCTGGAGTTTTAACTACTGGGCCTTAATCTACAGGCATCAGGAGCTGGTTTTCTTCTCAATGCTGGGCCTACCAGAAACCAGATATTAGATGCTGAAGAGCTATGAGCTTTTGAAAGTGACACATGAGTAGCAAGGATGACTTCTGACCCTCTCCCGACAAAGTTGCGACAGAGAACGATTCAGACACCGCTCTAAGAGTCAGAAAACCCTGCAGTTCAACCAGCAATAAGAATAAAAGGGTTTTAAAGAAAAATTGGTTGTCTCGCTCCCCAAGAGAGGGAGGAACAAGCCAGGCCCATCCGCCCACAGTCCGGGGCTGGAGAAGTCTCCCGACTTATTCTCAGTTTCCCCACCAGAGAGCGAAACCCACAACCAACACCTAAGCGAGGAAGATTCCTTTCACTCGAGGGCGAAACACCCCATTCCAGCCTTTGTCCTTTGAGTCACGTTGGAGCAGCAACATTTAAAATCTTGGAAAGGTTGAAGGCGAACCTGGTCAAGCTGAGAGCTCCTTCACGGAAGGGAGAAGCTGAGCAGGCATTCGGCACAGCCTACTCCTGTCGATTAAGGGTAAACTGACTGTTTACCCAGAACTGAAACCCGCAGAGCGCCGAGCTCACTGGAGTGCTTTCTGTTGCACTCTGCTTTCATGGGCGACAAATGACAAGCAAACAAGGTGATTTTAGGGATTTATGTTAGAACACGAACACGTGGCCAACTTTCCGGGTATGCCACAGATTCTCAAAGACAAGCTGTCCCCTCATCATCTCACGGCCTTTGCAGTCCTGGGATCATCACTTCTTACTACTAAAAAGGATGTCAGAGATGAATTAGCGACGCTTCTCTGAACTTGTGTCATCCTAAGAACTGCCTGGGGCTGTGGGTGAGATCCAAGCCACCCTCCTGGGTACTCTGATTCAGGAGATCTGGGGCGGGGGGTGGGGTCTATAAACCTGTAACCTCAGCAGGTGCCGCCAAATGACTTAGGGGATCATGTGGGGTGCATCACCTGGTACAAACCCCTTGGTCTGCTGCTGAAAAAACTACGCCAAGAGGAGTTCAAAGGCTCGCTGAAGGTCACATGAAAAATGGCAGAGCTGGGATGGTGGTTTCTAATCTCTGGCTTCTTTCTTCAGCTCCTATTATTCTCAGACTTTTCCTACAAACCTGGGGGACATGATGTGCCAACCTGCCACCAGCTACAGTAGTTCTCCAGAGCAATTTACAACGGGGGCAGGTGTATCCTAACAGCATCACACAAGCCTGCTCACATTCCAGAGAAAGACGTGCATGAAGACAGCGTTAGGATTTGGGCAGATCATGAAGTGCCTTCTAAAGCTGAGATTAGACTTTACTTTTACACTAGGTACACTAAACTGTTTGAAACCTGGCAATCTGCACTGTTACATCCCACAAACAGTTTAAATAGTCAGAAACTTTGTAAAAAAAAAAAATCTAGATTCTGAGACAATAAAGGCAGAAGAATAATAAACTAGCAGGAAAACAAAAACAAAAATGAAGGCGGGAGAGAGACAGATGTAGAGAAGCCCATGGCTATAATCTTGGAGGGAGGTAACTGACAAGAGTACTGGTTTCCAAAACCATGACTTGAGAGGGGGTGACTGCTCCAGGGTGTCGCCCCGAGAGCCCCAGGTAGCACTTGCTGCTCCTGTCGGCGAGATATTGAAGCCCCAGAGAGCCAGACCCACCTGGGCTGTAAGAATAAGCTCGTTGATGACATGTGCTGCATGCTGGCATCGCTCTGGGGGTCCCATGACCTGTGCAGCTCTCTCTGGACTAATACCATCATCTGTGGAACAAGGTGAGAGATGGGATTAGGAAAAGCCCAACTTCAGAAGGAAACAAACGTCAATCTGATTTGCAATCGATGTTCCTACCAGTGCCAAAGAGGGTAATAAGAACATCACCATATCAGGGAATCTTCTGCATAGGGAAACGTGTACGGCTACATCTTTTTGCGTGATCCACGTCAATACTCATTTCTTATGCAATTACAGCCATTTAAAAAAGATATCACTATAGAAACTAAATTAAACTTAAAAAAGAAAAAGTGCCAAGGAAAACAGAGTTGAGCTACAGCAGTATTTTCCCAGAAGTAGTCCATCATGATGTTTTCCCATCTTCAGAGAAATGAGCGAAATAAAGACATTGTAGATGATTTTGCTCGTAAAGGTAAATTTAAAGAACGGTCCTTGATTTTACGATTTTTTAAAATGGCTTTAAGTTATCTTTAATTTTATGAAATCAAAATAACAGTTTTTTTTTAAGTCTTTACTTGCAAAATTAAAAACTGGAAATGCTATGTTGATTCCCCCCAGTTTTACTAGTCCAAGGAAAAAAAGAAAAAAGCCTGGACACCCCTGGGCTAGAGTGTTCTGGCACAAGAAGGGTGACCCGGCCAGCAAATCCACAGAAAGAAATGAGGGACCAGAGGACAAACCTAAACTGGAACTTTGGTAACAGAATGTTGCAAAAGAGAGAGAGGGTGAGGGAGAGCAAAGAACACAAGTGCACTAATAACAAAGTCCTTGTTTTGTGAGGTGTTCTTTAATTCTTCATAATGCTGAGGACTTCTGAGAACCATCAAAACCTACCTGGTTTGAACTGAATTCTCACACCGGCATCATTCTGGATCTTTTTGATCATTTCCCCATTTCTTCCTATTACAATCCCAACTGCAAACCTAGGCACAGACACCTAAGCACAGAGAAACAAAACATCAGAGTTTTTCTGCAAACCTGGTGTGTGTGTGTGTGTGTGTGTGTGTGTGTGTATACATAGAATGATTTTTATCACAGTGCATTTCTGGAAATGATACAATAAAGCATTTTTTTTTTTCCTCTTAGGAAAAATACTGTGGTTGATGGCTGCATTCCTGTCCATTAAATGCATCTAATAGGTCTGAGACCTGATCAAAAATAGTTACAAAGATGAAGTAAAGTAAGAATAAACCTCATAGATAAAAGATTAAAAAAAATTTTAAGATTAAAAATTTATCTTCCAAATTTTATGAAATAAACATGAATGTACCATACACATTGATTATACTATGGTCCTATAAAATGTTTTTCTTTTCTTTCACTCTTTTATTGTAGTAAAATATATATAACATAGTATTAATCATTTTAACCATTTGTAAATACACACTTCAGTGGCATTAAACACACTGACAATGTTGTGTAACCACCACAGATGTCTACACCCCAAACCTTTTCATCATCCCCAATAAGAACTCCCGTGAAACCACAGTGCTTCCTTCCCCAGCCCCTGCTAGCCTCTACTTTACTTTCCATCTGTATGAATCCGCCTATTCTAGGTGCCTCATGTAGGTGGAATCAGGACAACGTTCATCCTCCTGCACCTGGCTTACTTTACCAAGCATAACGTTGGCAGGGCCCATCCTCGCTGTAGCCGAAATACGTCAAGGGCGTATTTCGATCCCATTCCACCTCATCAGTAAAACAGGCTTAGGAGTTTGATACTGTCACAACATAGGTCACCACGAAAACCTGGACTTGGGTCTTCATCTGGGCAGTGGGGTGCGCTCTGAAGCACAACCCCCAACCAGGGGGAATGGCCCCATTCCCTGAAATGCATGCAGCTGGCGCTCCTCACTACAGCTGGCTTTCCCACTCCTTCCTCACACCCACCCTGGGAAGCCAGTGTACTCGGAGGGTTTTGCAGCTGAGGTAAGAGTTAAATAACTTGCTCAAGGTTAAAGAGCTAACAGAAGCGTGCCCTACAACCTTAAACTTGCCTACTAACCTGTAACTCAAGCATACCTCTATACTGCCTCCTCCCATTCGGGAGCTGAAATCACCGCGTACACCTCGAAAATCAGCTTGGTCTTTTTCTCGGATGATCTCTAATACCATTTCTCTTGCTTGCTGCATAAACACAGATAAAAGGCATTAAAGAAAACAAAATCCTGAAAAAAGACATGACACCAGGTGAAAGATCAAACCCTCTTAAATTGGGCTTAAAGCCTCAGGAGGTGCTCAGCCGTGGGAGAACTCACTATATTATGTTACTATTGTTACATGGGACACGGGCAGGCTGCTACTGAGCAGTATATCGTGTATATCACATCTTAAATGACGTGTTCCTTACACTGTCCAAAATGTGCACACAGATAAGGGTTCACAGTCTTCCAAGCCACAGCTGGGTCAGCACATTGGTACTGGGTCAGAACTTGATGATGGTCGCTCCACCGTATTTCTGACGTGCCATTTCTTTTTAGTGGGCAAGGGTGGGGTCTGAGAGCTCTGACGGTGGGCAGTTTCCATGGGAAGGAAGACATTAACAACGCATCCCATGGCAGAGAAGCTCCAGGGAGGGAAAGGGAAAAGGCCAGCCTGGGAGCCCAAAAATACCTCCTGGCACTGAGAGCTCGAACGTCTTACCAACTGGCAAGAACCTCCCTCAACACCTGACTGTCTCTAAGGCGCATTCAGTGTCCTCACCCCCAAGGACGCACCTGAGTCAGTCCATCCCGCCCATGCCAGCACTGGCCCCGCAGGAGCCGTGCTAAGGAGCAACCGTGCACAACTCAAGGTCATGTGAGAACTGAAACTGAGTCCCAGTTCTGGAAAAATCAAACCAAATGAGAACAAGAAAACCCAAAACAGCAACGTCTCATGACATCTGTAGAAGCTGGAACATGGACTGACTATAATATGATGTTATGGGATTACTGTTATTTTCTTAGGCCTGGTTTTATAGCAGCAAGTTTTATACTTAGGAGATACATACTGCAGGGTTTGGAGGTAAAAACTCACAGTATCTGACACTTCCTTACAGATGGTAAAGCAAAAAAATAAAACATAAACACACAAACAAAACAGTAAGTAGGTTGAGGGTATTCAGATGTTCGCTACACTATCTTTTCAGCTTTTCTCTATATTTGAAGTTTTTCAAAATAAAAGGTTGGGAAGAGGGGAAAAAAAAAGAAACCCAAAGAACAATATACCCTAAATACAGCAGACAGCTTCTTCATAATAAAAAACATGGAATACACAGTTTTAAAATAAAAAAAATACTGAAAACCTTTCTTTATAATAATTTTCCTGCAAATTCATGAAACATCAATGAAATAAGCTCTTTGCCCAGGTATCTTTTCTACAAAAGACAAAGCCAAACGTTCCACTGGAGAAGGCAGGAGTGGAGGGCTTCTGGGAGGCAGGCTTTCTGTGTCCAGCCAGCTCTCCCCTCTGTCCGAAGAGCTCTACGACACACAGCAGAGGAGTCCCACGCTGGACTGTATGAGCCGAGTGAGGAAGATTAGGTGCAGTCTGTTTTTTTTTTTTATTAAAGCCCACCTGCTTACATCTAAAGAGGTTAGAAACTCTGGGGGACCTGACAGGGCAGTAGGTAGTGAAGGGCTGCACTGCTGACGGGAACCTAAGCAAAGCAGCCACTGTAACCACCGACCCTCAAGCCTGTTTTAAAATCACTACTTTACATATAGAAACCTTGACCAAAAAAGAACTACCAGTGATATCATTTGAGTTCAGCTGAACGACAGCATTAAGAACTACAGGAGGGGCTTCCCTGGTGGCGCAGTGGTTGAGAGTCCGCCTGCCGATGCAGGGGACGCGGGTTCGTGCCCGGGTCCGGGAAGATCCCACATGCCGCGGAGCGGCTGGGCCCGTGAGCCATGGCCGCTGAGCCTGCGCGTCCGAGCCTGCGCTCCGCAACGGGAGAGGTCACAACAGTGAGAGGCCCGCATACCGCGGAAAAAAAAAAAAAAGAACTATGGGAATTCTTTTGCCAGAGACTGGTAACCTCTGCTGGATCAAAGCCCCAAAGCCCCTGCAGAGGGACAGCTGTCGCTGACGGGCTGGCTCACCAAGGTGTGTCGCTCTGGAGCTACTCTAAATGCAGCGAAGGTCAGGCAGGCTGCAGCAGGCAGAAAAAAGAGCGTTCGTGTCTCACGGGGACAGACACACTCCCACACCCACAGTGCACACACATTCCTGCTAATAGCCCAGGTGCTGGAAGATGGAGCACCTGGGTGATTTAGACCTAAGCCCCTGCTTTCAGCACTGCGGTTGTCCTCTGAGGCACACAGGACGCTTGCTACGAGGGCACACACGTGCCTTGTGTGGTACTGGCACCTTCGGTCACCTCCCACCTCAGACAGTGATCTTGTGAAAATGGGTTGAGAGGACAAACAAACAAAAGCCAGAGGGAGCCTGCATCTGAGCTGACCACAGCTGCACCTCGAAAACTGCATCTGATCAGAGCTGTGCCAGCCAACAAAACCTTCTGCGTTTACGGACAAGTTCTGTACGTGGGCTGCCCTGACGGCAGCCACCATCCACACGTGCTCTGAGCACTCTGAGCGCTGAAACGTGGCCAGTATAAATAAGGAACTCACTTTTTACTTAACCTGAACAAATTCCAACAGCCACGTGGCCAGCAGCTCCGGTACTGGCCAGCACAGCCCCATTCTTTGCACCATCAAACTTGGTTTGGGAAGACAGCTCAAGGAACACCCACCCAGTTTTATAATTTCTTGAATGACATAAAAGCTCTACAAGTACTAGCAAGTGATACCGCCACACCCAGGACCTGCCTGACACATGGTTTCTCTCCTACCTGTACTTTAAATGGGTCTCCGGTGATGCGCAGAGGCTTGTCCGCTCCCGTGGGCAACGGGCCGTCCTGGATCATGACCATCTTCACGCCTGCCCGCTCCTGTGAGGGCACACACACCGGTACAGCCCTCACTGTCAGCAAGAGGCACGCAGGATGGCACAGCTGCACGGGTCGGCTCGTGTCCACAGCGAGACATGCCCCACTAGCAAAGGCACTGCTCTCTGATCCGGCCCGTGAGGCTGGCCTCCGAGAATGCTGAGGTACACGCCGTGCTTGAGGGCGTCCAAGCCTGACAGAGAAAACCGTTTCCCAAAACTCTCCTCCCTTTCCGGTTCCTGGAATATCTAAATATGAATGAGCTACTTTTACAAAATGCTAAGCACCGAGCTAGACAATCTATTTAACGTCACGTGGTCAGGGCTCACGCACAGCAATGGGAGGGAAGGGCCACCACTTCCCGACCTCACAGAGGAGAGCTCTGAGTAAGCTACTGAAGGCTCCAGAGCCGATGAGCGCGGCACCAAAATTTGGATTCTGGGACTCTATAAAGTCTGAACTCTTAGGAGTCCACGGTAGAATGCCTTCCACATCCAAGGACTGGGCTATACGAGAGCACACAGGCAGGCCACAACTCCGACCCGCAACTTTGAAAGCCCAGAGCTCGGAAAGAAGAGTTTGCTCCGAACTAAATCTGGCGGCAAAACTAACCTGAACTCACGTGAGCGTACTTCCAGCCCTCCTCTCATGGAGCGTGACTGCTAGGTTTAGCCATGAAAACCTGCACTTGGTTACGGGATGCAGCCCCAAAACTTGCTGGGGGTATTAAATTCTACAACACGTTTGGCCCAAGTGTCTCACGTGAGGGATTCTGGAGCTCAGAGCAGCAAGTGTTCACGGAGCATTTACTCAGTGGCAGGCTCTGCACTAAGGGTCTCACGTAAATCACAACAACGGGTATTATGTTAGCTCGTTACAACAGCGAGGCCGGCACCTCCCTGCTCTTACAGACGAGGACCCTGCGCCTTAGAAAAGTACATGAGCGTAACTCCGATCTCACCACTAACGAGCAAGAGTGCTCCTGGCTCAGGGCCCTGGCTCTGGACACAGGATTTTTATCTGAGAGTCCTAACAGGGCTGCATCGCCACAGTGGCTCCCGCCAGTTCACGGGGACCCCAGGCCTTGGCGTCACAGCTGGCATCGAGCCTGGCCACTGAAAACGTTCAGATCCGCAGAGGCACTCGGGCAGAGGTTTCGAGGGGAGCTCTGCACCGTGGTGCACAGCCAGCCCAGCTCGGACACGCCAAAGCCGCACAGAACCTTCCAACCCGGGAAGATGGAGGAGGATGAGGGCTGTCGAGCGCTGCTCTGCCAAGGGCTCACGCACCTGCAACTGCTTTATTGTCTCCCCTCCCTTGCCGATGACCAGCCCCACTTTAGACGCAGGGATGAGAATCTCCTGGATCGTGCTGTTGCCGTCTATGTCATTATGAAAGCCAGGTCCATTCCGACAGCGGTCCACAATCTGTCCCAGGAGCCGTTTGGCTTGTCTTTGGGAGGGAAAAGAACCACAAGAGAGCCAGCGTTAAATGAATGCTCTAGGCGCCCAGGAAGGGGAAACAGCAGCGGGGGAACACGCGAAGGAGTCAAGGCAGCCCTCCATCCAGCTCCAGCTCCTGCCCTCACAACCCAGGAGGTCTCTGCCATCCGCCACGCTACTGGGCTGGAATTTAAAAGCAACGCACACCACAACAGCAACGTTCCAACACAGCCCCTCCACGTCTGCCCTCTGCTTGCGCTTGTGTCTCGCGTGCACGCCACAGACACGCCTGTCTCCGATTCGAATGTCAGCTGCTCTGGTGGCAGCTGTCTACCTTTGACCCCCTGCATCTCTTGCTGCTCCCCGATCCAGCATAACCCCTCTCACAGAGCACACGCTCAACAGATATTTGTTAAACAAGAGCAGGAGAGAAAGCAATGAGAAAGACGGGAAGAGAGAAAGCAAGGGTTAGTGATCATCATTTGAATTCTCAAACTCCAAATTTCTTCCCCATAACCAACCAGACTGCTCGATGACTTCTAAGCTACGGCTACAAATCACCAGTTTGGTTTCAAGGGGTGGGGAAAGAAGGAGGCAGGTGCAGCTGTACAGTCATATACACCTGCTTTGTGCTTTCCATGTCAGACTGTCAAGAGCCTGCATTTCCCATGGGATTTCATGCCGATTCACCTGGAGACTGGGGAGGGCAATGGCAATGCTGGAACAGAACCACCCAGCCTACCGAGGTCATCTGTTGGGCCAATTGCCTTTTCTGCACCAGAATTTCCCCTGGCTCTTATTTGCAGTGTTTATTCTTTAAATCACCACGTACAATCTGTTTTGTGGTTCTTCGCGCAGGCTCAGCGGCCATGGCTCACGGGCCCAGCCGCTCCGCGGCATGTGGGATCCTCCCGGACCCGGGCACGAACCCGTGCCCCCTGCATCGGCAGGCGGACTCTCAACCACTGCGCCACCAGGGAAGCCCTTGTGGTTCTTTTAATAGGGAAAAATTCAGCGACTAAACAGGCTGGCTATACTGCGCACTGAAGAAAAGACTGTTTCCTCCTGAAGTTACAACCCCATTGCCTCCACTGCTTGGGTAGAAGAGGAAGCAGGAATGTTTAGAAGAGCAGGAAGAAAGAAGCGAATGGCAGGAAATAGATGCTGCCTTCTGCAGTCTTGAGCCTTTGTGTATCTTCTCAGTTACAGCGGCTTTTTAATATTTTGCTTGTGTACTAGGTTAACCTGTGTTGGAAGAAAAGTGCCTTGACTCCAGCAAAAGCATTCTGCTTGCCCTATAATGCACACCTGCCAGTGATATTTATTCTGGTTCACTGCTTGCAATGTTACAGCAGAACAAGAAAATTTAAACTCATCTAGACTCCCTGAGAAATGGAAACAATAAAACAGCCCTACCTACTGAGCCAGACATAATCTCAGCACCCCTGTCCCCAAATGCAACGCTACTCGGTAGACTGAAAGAGGAAGGAGAGCAGACTCTACGTTAGTACCTCCCGTTTCCCCAGGGGATTCTTGGATTTACGAGGCCTGCATCTGGTACAAGGCTCCAAGCATGCGTGCACCACGAGAGCAGTGCTAGTCTTAAGGCTGCAGTAAGGGCCCCAAAAGTCCAAACAGCCTCTGGCCGGTCCATATGGCCCTCTGAGTGGAGCAATGGCCACAAAGGGTAGATTCATCTGGTTCACCAGTATCAGAAGGGCAACGGGATCAGCCCCAGGCAAGAGACCTGATGCCAGGATTCTCAGTGCTTCACAGAGTGAGAGGCTTACTGATCCAGACCTGCTCAGGTGAAGGAGACATTAACACGGAAGAAGCGAGTTAATGAGAGCATTCAGGCAGGGTGAGAGTACACTCTCGAGGACCTGGTTTATGAAGCAGATGTTATGACAGCTGTGAGAAATTCTGGGGGGTTTGAAAAAAAGGTGATACCTTATGTGTTTAAGGTAACAGAACAACTCCCCTGGCGTGGCAACCTCCCAGATCCTTCTCTAAGGAAGCACCTGCTTTCGTGGCCAGGTTGCCGCACAGATCGACAGTGTTCAGTAACAATTCTGCCCTTCCATTTCTCCCCATCTGGGGAAGGAGGAAGAAGAGTGAAAGGAAAAAGTAAATAAAATAAACTTACTCAATACTTTCTGGGGTTCCGGTAAGTACACAGGGCCTCTCTGGAATCCCAGAACTCTCTATAAGAAGAATCAAGAAGATGAGGTGTGTTGGTGGGCATCAGGCAACCGTGCACCTTCGCCTCTGTGTACAGACTGTCTCTCTGGGCTGGTTCCTAAACCAGCCCCACAGAAGGCCCGGCTCCCAGAAAAAGACAGCTTGCTTCCACTTGTGGAGAGAATATCAAGCTGGTAGCTCCACCCTAGATTCTCCAAATGAAAACAAGCCCTGCAGGGGAAGCTGGGAGGACGCAGCAGAGGTCTCTGAGTTGGTCCTGATTACCAGCCTCAGCTTCACATCTGACCCGCCTGCGTGCTAGTAAGTGCCACAGTCACTTAACCCGCTGCTCCTCAGTTTGTCCATTTGCAGTGTAGTTTAATGGTTATCTGTCTGCAGTTCTGAGGCACACTCGTAAGGAACTTAATGGCATGCACATCAGAGTTATGACCAGTAATTGCATGAACACTTCAAGAGAACAGTGACACCCACGTGGAACTGGTTCCAGGCCATTTGACAAGAGAGGAAAAAAATCTTACTTTCCAACACCACACACGACGCTTTATTTTGTTCCTAGAAACAACTGCCTCTGAAAACTCATATTCAAAAAAATTACAGAGAAATAGCTAAGAGCAGTGACTGCTCTCAAGACGCTGCACTAAGTATCTTTCAAAATGACAAACATTTCTGTGGCCGAATGTCCTCCAAATCCCATCCTCTGCTGTGGAAAGAGGTCAGGCTCAGATGATGAAACTTAGAAACGAAGTGAAAACTCTTCTTCCTCAGTCTGTCTCTCTCCGTATCACATGGTCAAAATGCACCAGGCTGGGAAAGGTCCTGAGCCGTGTCTAACATGTGCTAATTTAGCCAGAACCTCCAGATGGCCTCTTTCCACAAAGGGCAGGGACGGTCTAATCCAGGGGAGCCGGCGAGCAGTCCCCAGGCATGAGCCCAGAGCCCCAGGACTCGTCCAGGCCCCACTATGTCTGGCATAACATTCTGGTGCAGAAAACAGAGATCCTAGACCAGCAGGTGTTTGGGAGGGGCCACACCGGGCCCAGAGCTGCAGAGGGTCTCCCCAGAGGCCAGACGGGCGGCATCATCTCTGGGCCCACTTCGGCTCTGGTTTTTCTGGTTCTCAGCTGGGAGGTCAGCTCCAAAAGTGCAAGGAAAACAGCAATCACATATACTTACCCAAGCCCCTAAACTTCTAAGCAACAAGCGAAGGTACTAAATATGAGAAACTCTGTAAAAAAAAGACTGATTTCTACCAAACTGAGATCTATGAAAAAATAAGTAGCCCTTACCCGAGGCAATCTGAATTTTGCAACCAGATTCTGCTTGAATCCGTGAAATCTGCTCACCTCCCCGGCCGATAACTGAAACAAATTAAACAGGGTGAGAACATGCCCCCTTCATTCCATATTTAACCACACACGTGTGACAATTAATTCAGCAAACATTCACACTTGGCTCACAGCGCAACAAATCAGGTTGGCCTCAGCGAGCCCACAGGAATTGCATGTGAAACACAGCCGACGACATGGGATTCTCTAGCTGAAGTGCGGGAGGGCGGGGGACCCAGGGCCCCACCTTCCGGCCTCCCCCTCAGCCTGGAGAGTCCCGCAGTGCTCCGGGGCTCCAGAGGGCATGGTGTACGGAGCATTCTACCACGGTGACACCCCCACTGAGAGATGAAAATGAAAATGAGGAGCAGAAATGAGGGGAAAAGTAGATAACGTGGGTACTTACTAAATCCAACCATTTTATCAGGCACTTTGAATTCTTCTGTTATTACTGCCCTAAAAACAAAGAACATTTTGGAAAAATACACAGAATAAAGAATTCTGCAGTCATTTTAGGTTCCCCGAGTTTCCCATATTGGCAACGTTAGAAGATAAAGGCTTAAAAGAAATCATGCCAATTTGGCTAACAAGCCCACAACCATCCACAAAGACTGTCATCTAATGAACCCTTTGGTCCATCACTCCTTGAAAAGATCCAAGCCTCCCCTGTCCTTGTGTCAGAGGAGGAAACCTCTATTTTGTTCATTAAACCATCAACTAATTGCACTAACCACTGCCCTTTCTTCCTACAGCTACCCTCAGTACTGCTGAACACCTGAAGATCCTCTGGGGAGTGCGGAGTGTTTTAGACTTCTATTCAAGTCTCCCTAGATGAAGAGGGACAACTTTTTCCAATCTTTTTATGGCTTTCTGGCCTCCCTCTAATTTATCTGCCTTTTAGTGTGAGACGTCCCAAATGGAACCGGTATCCAACCGAGGCCTAACCAGTGCTGACCAGTACAGAATAATTACCTTGCTTACTTGGCAACGTACTTCTGTTAAATGCTACCCCATCCATTACGTGCTTTTTTTTAAAACAAACAAACAAACAAACAACTATTGCACTGGCTCTTTCAAACACATCTTCAAATTTGCTGTATAGTGCATTGTGGACAATATCCAATTTGCCCAACACCCCAGAAAGCAATTAAATCTAAACATTTACCTTAGGAGGAAGCTACATCCAAGTAGATTTTTTTTTAAAAAAAAAAAAGGTAAGCATTTTTAAACATCTCTCACACAGCTGGATTTTTACCCATCATGGAAAGCAATGAATAAGTGCATGTTTTCAGCGAAAGTGCAGCACTTAGAAGAAATGCAGTATCATAAATAGCACTGCCACTGTATCATCCTGATGTGAGCAAACAGTCTTCTTGTGCTTACACCCTCAGATTACATATGCACAGGGATTATCTCTACCTCTTGGGATATCCAAATTCACACCCAAATCAGGCAATTCCCGGCTTCCTAATCAGTAAGAGTGTGGCTGTTAATGCCACGGCTCGGCTGGCCTAACAGTACGTCGTACAATAGACGGGGGGGTCCCTGTTGGGATGTTTCCTGATGGTGGTGAAGGGTAACAGTGCTCCTGTATGTGCAGCCACCAGGCTGCTGCTCACACGCAGCACAAGCTGTCTACTCTCAGGAAACAGTACTGCGGAATTTACTAGAAGGGGTTCAACACCAGCACAACTCAAAACTCAGGCAGTTCCTCAGCCCGCAGGAACGATTTTAGCAGACTCTCTTTGAGGAAAAAACGTATTAGGATAAACTGCTTTGGGCTTCCTGGAAGACAAAGCTCTATTCTAAACGCAAGGCTGAAACTGGTCTAACGCACAAAGTACAAACATTTTGGAAAGTAAAATCCTGATTAACTATGGCTTTATAGGAAAGTTACATTTGATACTGACACAACCTCATTTCAATGACTATATTTCAATTCATTAAAAGCAAAGCAAACAAAGAAACAGTAACTAAAAAACCCCAGAGTAGATCTTCTGGTTGTCTGATGCCTGGTGATTTCTAGAAACTCCTAAACATTTGCATAGAACACAAGAGGATACAACTGTATCACTGCTGGTGAACGTTAAGGATAACATGTTACAGTAACAAATACACAGCATAAAATTTCACCCCTTAGGGAAGAGAAGCCTTCCTGTATATTTTATCCTTTTTTGAATGACAACATTGTGACCACAAATATTCCATCTTACAGACTGGTCTTTTTAAAGCCCAGAGGTCTTTGTCTCTCTCTAAATCCTCAGTGTTTAAGGGAACTCTGTGAGGGGAAACTAAGGAAGGGAGTCAACCGGGCAGCCATCCAAGGTTCCGCCGCGAGGCCTCTCACTACAGTGGGGGGACCGGGCTCCCACCTCCCAGACCGTGATGACTGGAGCAACACAAGCTCCATCTTGTGAGAGCCCAGCAAGTCACACTTCTTCAGCACAGCTTTGCTCAAGCGAAGAGGTCAGGGTCCATAAAACAAATGCTGGGAAAACCATCTAGCCAGGAGGACAATTCTCACATTCTCTACTTTTAAACTCAACGTATGTGGGCAGAAAGAGCAGCGCCAACATCCCAGAAGTCTTCTGAGTTTACAGAGGATAACGGCTGCTTTTTAATACCTTGTATTAGTTTATCCTTTCAGCTTACACTGTCTTGGAAAGGACTACAAAAAAAGTTGAGTCTTAAGGAAATCTAGCCCATGTTTTTTCACACTCTCAACCTCTGACTTTCTAACACTCTAGTACAGATGGTGGATCAATAAACAATTAGAAATGATCAATAAATAATAAAACATAACCCACTGCTTACCTTTGATGTACCAAGGCCCCTAACTGGTTACCTACTGTGGCAAAGAGAAAGAGAAAAGAAAAATCAAAGCATTAGCACGGATAAACTAACTTCATCCTTACACGAGTTCTTACCATTTCGGGGGGTGGGGGGAAGAAAAAGAAAGGCAGAAAGAAAGCAAACAGTAATTTAGGCTCAGTGGCTGAAACGAATGTGTTATATGATATGAAACAGGAGGGGACGTTGTGATCAACACAGTCTCTAACCCAGTGTCCAGCTGAACGCAGGATAAGAAATTGATCTGTGTGTCCACATGCTGAGAGGCCTGGGAGAAAATCCTGCTCGCCTAAATCCCTCTCTCCTCCTACCTCCCTCCTGCTTGGGATCCAAACTCAATGTAAAGATGGCGAGGGTCCCTTCTTTCTCTTTTGAAAACAAATGAGAAGATTTAACCTCCTAGCTCGGAAGCATTGTTAAAG
Organism: Delphinapterus leucas; assembly: GCF_059928025.1. Lineage (NCBI taxonomy): Eukaryota > Metazoa > Chordata > Mammalia > Artiodactyla > Monodontidae > Delphinapterus > Delphinapterus leucas. The sequence goes on along the minus strand of NC_143134.1, from coordinate 119,394,085 downwards.
ACTGCTCCGTGGCAGCTGCAGTCACTGAGAAAGTGCACATATGTTCCCGCTGGCCATGCCACGGGGCACCCCCTCCGCTCTCCCTACCCTCTCAAGAGCATGAGCATCTCAAGGAGAGGATCTGGCCTCCTCCCTCCCCGGGCCTTTTCGCTGAGCCACCACCGCCGTCTGTATACAGCGGACACTAAGAGTCAGCAACCGCCTTTCAAGCCCATTTCACAGAGACAACGGTGCCCAACAGGCTCTAATGATGAAAACCAACTCTGCAATCATATCCCCACAACACCATTTTATCTACGCTTTTTGTTCGTTTCTCCTCTTTCAGCTATTGATGAGTGTCTCCACCAGCCTTCAGCAAAAAATGATTCTGTGGTGTTTCCCTTTTGGAAAATGCAGCCCAGGAAACACCGTCAGCAGACAACAAAAAAGTATCAATCCTAACTGTCTTATAAGGAATTGAATGAATCTCACAATATGCTAACAAGAGCATTCAAAAATATGTCTCTGGGGAAAGTTATAAGAAGGACAGATATGCGATAAGTGGGGAAGGATCAATTACATCAACCTCAGACCAAAGACTGAAATGGTTTGACATCTGAAATCTAGGTCTCCAATATAGCTCTTCTTTCTGCTTGAACTTAACCCTGTCATTCTCTGACCAGGGAGGAGCTGGTCATAAAACGACAAAGGAAAAGAAACCAGATCATGATGTTTTAAAAGAAGAATAAAAAGCACGGAGAAGCATGCTAGCAAAAAGTACACGAAGCTACTGAGTCAATACCATATTTCTCCCGGATCAACAGCAACATAATGGTCTACAGCCAAAATATTGACATTACATACTATCAACCTGCTTATCTCAGGGATAACAGCATTGTTTTTTACTGAACCTTAAAATTTTCTTTTTGCATTTCCAGTTTGAAAATGACAAACGCCCTCACCTGGGATAGGCAGTGTTCATCATTCCCATTCCACGTGAAAAGTGGACATTGTGAGAGGGGACGCCCACACTTAGGGCAGTGGGTATGAAAGCAACACACTGAAGGAGAAGGTCCACGACAGAGGGCTGCTGAGTGTGGCTGGCCCCGTGTTCCTATTTAAGGGTCAAGCTCAGCTTCCCTGCTTACTGTCAGAATTCTTCTCTTAGGGATAAAGAATCCAGGGAAGACAGACGAACTAAAATGTCCTGAAATGATGCAAACACAGAGGAGAGGTGCCCGGTCCTCAAACGCGGCAACGCGGCGGGACCTTGGCTCCTGGTCTCCTGCACTGTTTGGTGAGAGGTGTCAAAGGGCGGATGATTTTCTGGTATTTCAGCCAGAAAAGCCGCAGAAACACGGTCAAGGGCTACACTACCGTAAAGAACTTCATGAGATTCACAAGAACATTCAGAGGGCTCGTGGTCAAAAGCCATTTGAAATTTTGTGCTCATCAAAAAGACGAAATTCCTTTCTGTTGGCAAAGTACGTGTGACGGGTGTCATGCACACCGTATCATTTCTGACAGCCAACTGCTTTGCTGCCAAGTGGAGGTGCCTACAGAGATCGAAAATAAAAGTGCACACACCACTATCCCACAAATAGACGGGCTGCTGAGAGCCACACACAGCACCGAAGGATGAAAGCAAATTCAAATCCAGATCCAACTCTTTGAGTTGGGGGACTCTCCAGCGGGCGAATCGTCTCCCTCCTCCATGCAAATGCTGTAGCCTGAGGCTGCAACGCCATCTAAAGTGTCATTCCCTTCGGAAACATTCCCCCTCGGTGCCTAAAAATGAAGACCAGCAGTTAGATGAGGGGCACTGGGCACTCATACAGCAAACCGCTAACGTCCGACTCCACGAATAGGGGCCTTCTCTGCGTCTTCAGGATGAAAAGGGTCAGGCGAGGGAGGCAATGGCAACGCCTATCAAGCTCAATTTATGGTAACTACCGTCATTTACTGTAAAAAAGGAAAAGTGCTGAATAAAATCAGTCCTGTTTCCTGTTAATGGCGCCTGCTGGTCGACCACGGTTCAGCCTGCCTCCAAAGTTCCCCTCGGCGCAAACACGCACAGGTGTGGTTCTCATGTATCCTGCGCGCTACGTAATGGAAGGCCGCCCGGGCGATGGGAAGATGAGCTTCCTAGAGAAAATATTCACGCTACAATATGAGGAATCCTTTCTGAAGAGTAACCCTCTGCCAGTTTCAAGCATGATCTTTGAAAAAAATAAGGCACTGGACACATTTTTTCCCCATTAGTGAGGAGGAAAAAAGTCTCCATTTTCTTCCCCCCAAAGAAATGCTATCAAAATATCACTGGGGAACACACCCAGCTTTATAATACACAACAATCTTAACGGTTGCCCCCTCCCACTCCCCTTCAAAAAAGCTCAAAGGACCAAAGCGTCCGTCATCCCAGTGCAGACAAAACCTGGGATGCACAGAGCAGCAGACCTGCGGCAGGTGAGCAGGCAGGTCCGGAGAGGAAGTGCCGGCAGTTCTTATGTGACCCATGACCAGCAGAACAAAGCAATAAACCAAACCTTCCTCTTCAGCCTCTGAACACAACCCTCCTGCGCCCGTGCTTGGATTCCAGTCTCCTCGACTCTGACCGAAGCCTTTCCAAGCCCCGGTTAAGGTCAGTGAGACTTGCAGTCAGCTGCAGGGATGTCTGCAGTTTCCAAGGCATTTTTAAAAAGCTTTTCTGCCAAGGACAATACGAAGGCTTCCTGTGTTCTAAGGCAGCAACCCCCATCCCAGAGTCACAACAAATTGACACACTAAGTTCAGCTCTAAGTCCCTAGACACATAATCTCTAACTCATTTGGCAAATTATTATTTTTTAAAGGTGAGAGTAAATCCAAGTTTATCTCAATAATGTCACTTCCACTTGCAGCTGACATGCTCTGCGAGTGGAAGACGACCACCACTAGCTTCAAAGGGCGCTCCTCTAGGTGCCTCACCTGCAAGAACCCACTTAGTCCTACAAGAGCCCTGCGAGGCAGACGCTGTCACTACCCGTCCCATTTGACCGACGGAGGCGCGATCACACCCGAGCCCTCAGAAAAGGGCACAGGTGAGCGAGTGCCCGTGCCCACGTGCCCTCTGAACCGTCACGCCTTTCAGGCGCTGGGCACTGTGCCGGGTCCTGGGCGTGAAATGGTGAACGAGGTCATCTTTGCCTTCAAGGTGAGAGTCTCGTGGGGAAAGCAGCAACCTACCCTGGTCTCCAGGAGTGCAGAGGTGTTAGGAACCCCACCTGCACCCCTCCCCAGTTCCAGTGCCCACCCAAGGATCTCGGGAGAAAAATTAAGAGGAAAAATAAAGGGTATGATACTTATTTACAGCACTATGCCTTGTTTTCATTTCATTCAGCGGTTATGAAATCAATTTAGGGGGTCATGACCAGCTTTATTAAAAAATGAAATAGAAAACTGAAGGGACCATGGATACTAAGGGTATGTATTTCATAAAGTTTTAATTTCAATTACACATGTGATTTTAGTATGTGTGTAGTAACTAGTTCTGATGGAGATACGAGTATTTCTTACATTGTAAGTAGTATTTTAAAAGTGTGAAAATCACTTCTTACAATCCTGATGATAATTTCACGAGGTAAATATTATCTCCATTTTACAGGCGAGGAAACAGACTTAGAGAAGTGAAGCAAGCTGCCCAAAGCCACACAGCTAATAACACGCAGAGCTGGGATTCAAACCCCAAACTCAGACTCTGGAGTCTCCATTCTCAAGCATTCCCTATTACAGCATATGAGACAGGGACCCAGTTTCAAGTCTTCCTTCTGCCACTTATCAGGTACCCGCCCTTGGTCAAACCACTTCTCCAGATACCTCTACAATAAGGAGTTCAGGCTCCAGGGCTCCTTCTGGCCTCTTCTTATTCTGTACGGGCCCTCCCACCACTCCATCTCTAAACCCTGGTGATCACTAATCTATTTTCCGTTCCAAAAATGTCATATAAGTGGGACCATACAGTATGTAACCTTTTGGGGTTGGCTTTTTTCACTCAGCGTAATTTCCTAGGGATCCATCCAGGTGGCTGCAGGTATCAACAGTCTGTTCCTTTACATTGCTGAGTGGTATTCCATGGAGACCATGGAGGTACCAGGTTGTTAACCAGTCACCTGTTGAAGGACATCTGGGCTTCAGTTTGGGGCTATTATGAATAAAGCTGCTATGAAGATGTGTGGGCAAGTTTTTGTGTTAACACAAGTTTTCTTTTCTTGGGGATAATGCCCAGGAGTGTAACCGTGGCCTGAATGGTAAGTGCATATTTAGTTTTGCAAAAATCTCATCAGGGGGCTTCCCTGGTGGCGCAGTGGTTAAGAATCCGCCTGCCAATGCAGTGGACACAGGTTTGAGCCCTGGTCCAAGAAGATCCCACGTGCCGCGGAGCAACTAAACCCGTGCGCCACAACTACTGAGCCTGTGCTCCAAATCCCGCGTGCCACAACTACTGAAGCCCACGCACCTAGAGCCCGTGCTCCACAAGAGAAGCCACCGCAATGAGAAGCCCGCGCACCACAACGAAGAGTAGCCTCCGCTCGCCGCAACCAGAGAAAGCCCACGCATAGCCATGAAGACCCAACACAGCCAAAAATAAAAAATAAATAAAATTAAAAAAAAAAAGCTAATCAGGTGGTTTTCACATACAGCCAGGGTCAAGAACCACTCTGGGTCATATATTCCCTAAGAGAATTTTGAAAAACTATGAAACCCTTTTGATTTGACAATTAAGTTATTTTCCTAGGTTAATGGGTGCAAATAATACATCAGGTATTGTACATGGCTTCAGTTCTATCTCTGCTGCAACACTGATACTGCAGATTTAGCTCACTTATTTTCATGGAAGATGTCTACGATTTCATCTACTTGGCTAAGCCAACTGTCAAACCAACCAGTCGGATCGTACTCTGCCAGGAAAAACACTCACTTCCCTTTTCCAACTCACACATGTGTTAATATGCACTCACGTGACGACAACTCACTTCTGAATCATAACCCTAAAACGCACGGGTCAGGTGGAGGGGAGGAGGGGACAGCAAGAGCCTCTGCCATGAGCTGTTACCTGGACAGAATCAAAATCTTCTTACCAAGACTCTCATGCTTTTATCATCTTGGGATTCCCCACTCAGGATCCTGGACTCACCCCTCTTGAGGCATTTGAGGATTTCACCGCTCTTGGTGACAAACCGCCATAAACTAAAGAAGGGCGATGTGAAAAGGGGCATGGAAAGGAGAAGTCCCACGTGGCATCCCCAGCAGAGACACAATTCTCAGAGAGATCCATTTTAGGGGAGAGGGTGCACAGAAGTGTAAGAGCTGGAGAAGGATCCCGTGAACCTGTCCACACCCACCTAACCCTGGGAGGACATCATGCACCCCGGCTTGAAGACTACTGCTTGACAACACCCCTGATTTACCTTCCCTACTTTGTAAAAGGCAGATCTTCCCCCACCCCCTCCAACTCTCAGGGACCGGGTTTTAGTCTTGGCTCTTCACCCCTGCAGCATCATTATTACCCTCCATACAGGGAGAGTATGAGCATCTCTGAGATGCATTTTTCTCTCTTTCCAAAGCAGAGGCTCTGGCCCTTGCAGGATCCTGCCTGAGGTGGTGCAGGCTCCGTGCCTGCAGCTGCACGGACGCCCCTGCCATGCAGCTGCAGGCACACTGGCCCTCGCCACTCCCGAGCACGGGCACCTCTCATCCCCCTTCTCTCTCTGAAAGCCTGGAATTTAAAACATTCTTTCCTCCTCACTCTTTTTTCCTCCTTCTCCTTGCCCTATGCCACAAGTGCTGAAATAAAACTTGGAAAGGACCGTAGAGATATTCTATTCCGATCTTCCTGTAAATCATTCATTTGGTAGTACCCCCTAAAAATTCTCCTTCCTTCATTCCACAAGAAGACCAGAAAGTGTGGTAAATCTAAGATGGTATTACGTAAGTATCAAAGGTAAGTCTCTGGTAGAAAAGGCAGGCATATTTTCAAAGTCACTAGCATAACACTCCCCGCCCCCCAACCCCGACCCTTTGCAATGGCAGGAATGGTGCTTTATTCACCCCAAGTTCTGATTTTGGTGCCACTCTTTACAGATTAGACAGGAAGAGAGTGTGGTCTGTTTGAACTAAAAAAGCTCAAGGGGACGTGATTACCTAAAACTCTCCCAGAGTAAAAAAAAAAAAACTGGAGAAGATGCTTTCATTGCCCCTCGAAATATGGCGGGGACAATGGGAAGAGTGCCTTTTCCATCTGTCAACCAGCTCTACGTAAATAGTAGAAACCACTTGTTTTCTCCAGCAGTCAAGACAGAGAGTGGAACCTGAGACAAGGAGATTTGTTTAAGGAAATCAGGGGAGTGGGGACCCTCTGTACACCTTCCTAACTGACGATTAAGCAAGTATTAGAGTTAATCATTTGACAAGGCTGATTTGAGATCAGAGGTTGGCAAACTACGCCTGAGGGCCAGCTTTCCACTTCTGTAAACAACCAGTTATTGGGACACAGCCATGCTCATTTGTATACGTACTGTCTAAGGCTGCTTTCGAGTGCCAATGGCAGAGCTGAGTGGGTGGGACAGAGACCATACGGCCTGAAAGCCTAAAATATTTACTACGTGGCCCTTTAAGAAAAAGTCTGCCAACTTCTGATTTAGATTAAAGTTAAACTTGCATTTCTAAATCAGTTAGCTAATACTCTTCTCTTAGATTTGGACCTTCCTTTTCACAAAATTTCCTAAATGCTATCATAGGATACACAGAGGGAGAACTTAGGTATCAAGCATTTATTCACTCATTGCATGAGGTAGGTAGGGAAATAAACTGTCTTTAAGATCATGGCACGTGGAATCTGGTAGGAGAGGGACGTGACGTTCCCGTCACCTGCAGAATAAAGAAGATGAAATGCGCCCCAAGGAGGGGACAAGTGAACTGCTGTCGAAGTTCAGAGCAGAGTGCCGTTTATTATTTCCCGATGAGGTGGGCGTATGAGAACGGGAGGAAGAGGGGGAACAGGGAGGGAGGAAGGAGTAAAGGGGACGAAGGAAACGAAAGAAGGGAGGGGCACGCGAGCGGGGCACTGAAGAAAGCCAAAGGTGAGGATGAGAACAGGTTGCCGGGAGGGAGTCACATCACATCCGAGACTGAGCGTGAGCAGGAGTCAGGTAAAGGGCTGGGATGGGGGAAGTGCTTCTGGGAGAGCAAAGAGAAGAAAGCTGACTAGGCCGCTGCAGAGTGCAGAACGGGGCAGCGAGACTGGAAGGGCAGGAGGCGGTGGCCAGGTTAGGAAGGGCTGGGCCCCCCTGGTTACCGGAAGCTGCCACAAGTCATAGAGCAGAGGGATGGAACTGGTTCGATGGGCTCCAGCAGAAGCATGAAGAAAGTACTGGATGGAACCACTGTCACACCAAGACCAGCAAGGAGCTTCTCGAATCCGTAGGGCGCACCTCAAAAGCCGTGAGAAAGCGTGGGTGCCAAGACGGAAGACGCTGACAGTGAAAATGACCTGACCCAGAGGGGGAGGGCAGCAGGATGACTGCTCTTCCCAGATCAGGGACCAAGGCAGGCTCTGGACGCTGGGTGCAAAGCTCCTGCTGGGTTCCAGGTGAGCTCATGAACTGGCAGCTTGACGGACAACTCACCACTGCCTTGGAACACAACTAACCCAAATCGCTTTCTACATCAGAACACAACGAACTCAAATCGCTTTCCTCCTGTTTTACCGCCTAGCACTTTAAAAAATCCTCCCATTCATACACGTGTTTGCACATCTCAATGTCCTGAGTAAGCCCTATGTTAAGGTTCTTTATGGTTGACTTAAGAGTTGAAGTACCTTTAAACAGACCCAAATAACACCTCCAAAAACTTCTAGGGGACTGAACTTTAACCTCCCAGAGGTCAAAGAACCTGGCTTCACGGGAAAGTCTGCAAGTTCATATTGCTAAAGAGGTGATCTGATGAACGTCCCTCAAAAAATCCCAAGCCAAAACAAACAAAAAACTGCAAAGCCCTCGTAAATCTTTATTGCTAAGAAAAAAGTGCCGGCATTCCTGCTTGTTGTTCGTCTCTGCTTTTCTAAACTTTCTTCTCACAAACAGCAAGCCTGTGACCCTTAGAAAGCTGTTGGGTAAACATGAACATCACTTTCCTTGACAGGGTCTGTTTATCCACATATTTATTCAAGAGAACAGAACTGGCCCAGTGACCTCACCCCTGTCAGGAGACAACTGACAAGAGGCTGGGGCAGGCCCCAGATGCCCAGCTCTCCTTAAGGTCCACAGCAAATCTCAAACTCTACACAAAGAGACCAACTTGGAGAAAAACAAACAATTTGTGTAATTCTGTTATTTAAACAGAAGAGAGGATTAACTTTATCAAACCGTTATGTAGAACGTAAAAAGCCTGAGAGAAATTTCTCATACTTCAAATACAGTCTGTCGTCATGGTAAAACACAGGCCTGGGGATGACAGGAGATGCGGTTCAAGGCGGAAAGGGTCTCCCTCGGTTCTTTCCTACTAAATGAGACTTAATATTTGGGGGGAAGAAAGAGAAAAAGTGTATTTATTCTCTAATCACAAGAACTCAGTCCCCCAAAATGCAAAAAATTATGGTTCTCAAAAAAAAAAAAAAGGTGACGATACACATATAATAATGGAGTTTCAAGTGAGATTCTGGACTTACTGGTGACTTAACGAGCAACAGTCTTTCAAATGGGTGTGCAAAGGATTAATGGGAGAAAAAAAGTCTGCAAGATGCCAGAGGTTTCACTTGTAAATTTTCAGGCATTCATTATGCAAAGGACATAGTGATACTCTTCTCTGTGGGCACAAGTTTTACACTTCAACTCTATGCGGTGGGTGAAAACAAGGCTGAGAGTCGTGGAATGTATTGATCTCAATTTCTGGAAATGGTGGGCCAGAGAGACACACTGTCCATTAATGAGACATATGCTCAGAGCCAGACAACTTACTGGTATTTTTATATTGATGTCCCATAAGAGGAACTGAAACATGAGTGCCCCGAAAAGGTAAAAAAGGTTGCTTTGCATGACAGCTTTCTGCTGAGGCAAAAATGTAGATAATGCAATCCCTCATGTTTGGTCTAAGAAATCACTAACACCAATCAAATATAAGATGACCACAAGATACCGTTTCAGAGTAGCAGTGTAAATGTTCACCTTAGTTCCAGTGGCCCTGTGGTAGATTTTCTGTGAGTGACCATAAACATTAATAATTTTTTAAAATAGACAAGAACCTTTACACCCAAATTGCGGGTTGTTCCATTAAAATCTGCACCGTGTGAGTCTATATAATTATTCCAGAAAGGTTCCCACTTACAAAAAAGATTCTCTCTTTTAGAATCTCCAAAGAGACCAGAGCAATTAGTCATGCCAAACTACATTTTTTTCTATGAACATGAAACACGCACTTTCTTTTGGGAAAGGAGATTACAAAGTATATACTGTTGTATACCTTGACTGTTTTTCACTTAATAAGGTATCACAGAAATATGAACACACATACGTGGCTGGGTACATGTGCAGATCGAGGACAGGAAGAGAAGACGCTGGCCCACCCACTACGTGCATATTCACGTGCAAGCTAGTGTATTTCAGAAGCCCGTTTACAGAGCTACTTCGTGGGAGATGAAATATGATGAAGGAAGTCCAAGTTCTCTGCAGAAACACATCTGATACTCTTTGCCAAAGGGCTGGTAATGACGCACTTCTAAGTGGTCTCAAATTCTTTTGGGGATGAGTAGGGTGTATCAACAAACCAATGAAATAAACGAAGAATGAATGAAAGAAAAATGGATGCTGCTAGAAAGAGCCTGTTATAAATGGGAATGGTGGAAAAAACCCAGCAGATAAACTGAAAAAAGGTCATCACTCCCCTTTCCTTTCTTTAAGGTCAGTATGTAGCCACAGCCTCCACAGAGCCATGCACCAAATCTCAGCTTTTCTTTGGAGAAAAGTGGGAACTTCAATTCCCACGTGTGCACTGAGGAATAACTGAGGGCTAAATCAAGCAAAACTCTCGAATCAGTCCAATTATTTCCAAGCTGATGCTCGAAGACTGTCTTTTTACCTTACAGCCCAGCCGAAAAGACTTCCTGTATTATCAAGGCAAGTAAGAACTCAAATACCGTAGAACTGCTGAGGAAAATCATCTTAAGAACTTCCCCGCAAGCATTCTTCTTCAGAGAGTGACGCTGGAGAAAGCTGTTAAGGAAATGGCTGACACAGACTCCAGCTTAACTGGCAGGCTCACTACCACCTGAAAGGCAAAGGTATTTACAGCAACTTACCTCCATCATCCAAGGGCCGTTTTTGTACTCCATAGCCATACACTGAGGGGTCCACTAGAGGTGTGGAATTATTCAAGTGAGGAATTGAATCAATTTTAGCAGCAATCTACAGAGAGAATCAGATTTAAATACTCAGTAACACATCATGGCTCCATCGAGGGAGAAAGACAAGAGTCTTCTTTAAAGGGCTGTTACCCCATTTCTCCCCCCGACGGAGACTAATGTAAAGCAATGCTGTGACAGGACATGGACTCTGCATTATTAACTGAGTTCCCTTTTGGTCTTAGTCATGAACTTCCAGAAATGTGTCTTCTACAAGCAAATTTTCAAGTCATCACTTAAAATATAGGTATACCACACTTTAAGGAAAAGAACAGGCCAAGAATATGAAGGACTTTGTTCAAAAGGTTTCAGCACAGGATTCCCTTAAGGAACAAATTCCGCAGCAATATTTAAAAGGCCATGTTTGCTCAAATGTTGACAGCTCTTTAGGAATATATTCGTCCTATTGACTTTAACCCCTATAAAGTGATGAGGTGATCTACAGTAACGTAAAACAACAGGCTGCTCTTCACTGGAAGTTCAAACAGCAGGGGGATGACCATCTGTCCAGACTAGTTTGGAAGGATTCCTGTGCTGGAGAAACCGAGATAACCTCTGAGAGCTATTCTAACTTCTAACATTCATCATCAAAGAACAGAACATAGCTATTCAATTTTTCCCCTCGAAACAAATGCTACGTAGAGCTTCCTACACTTATCTGCTTTGTTTCCATTAGGAATTAAACTTGATTTTCACAATAAATTAACTCTTTGATTTAATCGAAGGAATATTTACAACTGGTCTTCATGTTAGTCCCTCAGTTAAGCCTAACAAGCAAGGCTGGATTAAGGGCAGCCAGCATAGACGTCCCAGACCTATGTCTTCAGTGGTAGTTTTCCTGAGGTTGTCCAGATGTGCCCAGAATTCTGAGACTTTCTGGGACCAACGTAAATTAAACAAACAACCAAAGACAATCATGATACTGAAAACCTAAGGCAGAATTTAAATGTCAGGTATCCTGGGTCAGGTCTCGTCCTTTTCATTTCCTAGCTCTGCGGTGTTGGGCAAGTCCCCTTCCTCTCTGCCTAAGATCCTCTGGGTATAATACCATCCTGCTTCATAGTTTTTGAAGAGATAACAACATTCTCTGAACACAAAGGAGCTCTGTACACGAGAAAGATACCAGCCCTTCACAAATACCAGGGCTGTAAAAGAAGGCCACTCACCCAACAAGTGCCTAGTGTCTATGTCCTGGGCTCTGCAGTGAACAAGAATAAGCAGGTCCTTACTCTCCCAGAGTCGGCAGTCAGTGGGGAGTCACAGGTACACAAGCTAATCAGTAAACTGATCATTTCAGCTGGTGATAAGCATGATACTAATAAGAGAAGACAAGGACATACAGAGTCCTCAGGAGAGCTACTTTAAACAGGGTGATCAGGGAAGGCTGCTGTGAGGTGAGATGTGATCTGACACCTAAATGATGAGGAAGAGCATTCTAGGCAGAGGGAACAGCTTGTACAAAGGCCCTGAGGCAGGAGAAAGCTTGATAGGTAAGCTGACGTCACTAGAACAGAAGGAACTAGATGTGTTCCAAGGGGTAGGCAAGGGCAGTTCACATAGGGCTTCAGAGGTCATGGGAAGGGGCTTGGATTTATTCACTTATTTATTTATTTATGTTTATGTATGTATTTAGCTGCACCTCGCAGTTTGCAGGATCTTAGTTCCCCGACCAGGGATGGAGCCTGTGCCCCCCTGCAGTGGAAGCATGGAGTCCTAACCACTGGACCAGGGAATTCTGGGGCTTGGATTTTATATGAAGGGTGATGGAAAGCAACTACAAGGCTTAGTAAGCGGAGTAACCTGCTGAGTTATGATTTAAAAAAATGCCCCTGGACAAGGAAAATATCAATAGATTCTAAGGGGACAAGAGTAGCAGGACCATTTAGGAGGTATTCTAGGCCAGGAGTCAGCAAACCCCAGCTGGTGAAATACCTGCTTTGGTAAATAAAGTTTTATTAGAACACAGCCACACCCATTCACAGAGATCATATGGTGTGCAGAGTACATATATATATATATATATATATATATATATAAAATTTACTACCTGAACTTTTTTTTTTTTTGGCCGCACCACACGGCTTGTGGGATCTCAGTTCCCCGAAAAGGGACTGAACCTGGGCCCTTGGCAGTGAAAGCGCAGAGTCCTAACCACTGGACCACCAGGGAATTACCACTATGGACTTTTGAAGAAAATGTTTGCCCTGTCTAGGCTACAGATGGTGGTAGCCTGGACAGGTGCTTGTTGAAAAACACTATTTTAAGTTAAATAATTAAAATACTAAGACAGCTGATAGAAACCCCATCTCTTATATTCAAATTTCAAGGCGAGTGGGCATTTGCTCTAAAACAGAATACTGTATAAATCTCGCCTAACAGCATTCTACCACCAGCTTTCAACCTTGCTCTCCGTATGTGTTTTGGATAAGCTTGTGGAGGTTGGCTACTTACTTAAGATGCAAAACTTATCTTTAAGGACTCAGCTCGGGAAGCAGGCAGATTAAAACGTGAGAACACTGCAGTGGCTTATGCCCCACCGAGACCCTTTCGTCTGCCCAAAAAACTGAGCAGTAAATGGCCAATGTGAGGGTTTTCAAGATTACTGGCCCAGTTGCCTGTTTGAAGACAGACCAAAACATTGGCAAGAGACAGTAACGACGACCCCAAAACACAAGAGAAGAGGTTATGGTTATCAGTGGAGTCCCCCAGTAGTGTGCGTGTCAGATCACCCTCAAAGACAGGACCCTAAATGTAAGCTCTACATATCTGGCACCCTCTCTACCCTCTTCCGATGAGACCTCTTAGCTTCCAGACCTCTTCCCTTCCTTCCAAATTAGCTCAGATGTCATTCCTGAGTCCTTGGCGTTCCTTATAATTTATATGGTATGTTTCATATACTGCTGGAACGTAATTTTTTCCCCAAAGCTGATATGCCAGAAGTGTCACAATAGTTTTCTATTCCTAATTTTGATTAAATCAACATGCGACCTTCTAAAATGTGACTGAGGATTTCAGATTTGTTTTTAAATCATGTTTGCCTCAGGTTATCTATAATTTGGGAAATTTTCACTAAGAGAAAAGCATTACAGGATAATGGTTAAGAGGTGTAGCTCTGAAGTCAATAACTGCATTTGAACTGCGGCTAAACAAATGTTAGATGTGAGTTTAACATTATAATATACAATTATACCACAACTTACATTGGTATCACATTATATATTATATTACAATATGCTATAAAGAAACAATGTATTCCTTTATTCATACAAATGCAGCCTTGTTCTAAGACATGATTTTAAATGCCTACTAAAATAATGAGTTAAAATTCAATGAGTGCTTACTATGTGTAGGCACTCTGCTAAGAACATTTTAAAGATGCTATCTCATTTATTCCTCATGATGATTCTTTAGGAGGTTAGTATTATTATTTTCACTTTAGGACAAGGAAAAGTGAAGCTCAGAGAGGCTGAGTGACCTGCCCAAAGTCACACATCTTATAAATGGCAGAAGCAGCATTGAAGCCCAGGCCTGCCTGACTCCAGAGTCCATGCTGCTGGCCACAGCACTAGGCTAACTCCCTTTCCTCCACCTAATACTTTCTTAAACATAGTCACTTCCCGAGGACTTAAAACCTAATGACTTCCAGTACACAGAAGTCAAGTGATTCCTCACGTCCATAACTGACCATTCTGAACAGAAAGTAGCTGCTTAAGGGAAGTGAGGTACATTTTCAGTTAATAATGGTGTAAGCCAGAAAACAGTCACAGAAGCCACGGTACTCCAGGAAAACCAAGGCCACGCCACTGCTTATCTGAAAGCAAGACCTTGAGGGGACGCTGCTACCGATTTTCTGCTACTTGATTCACTTTCCCCCCTTTCTGGGGGGAGGCAGCAAGAATGGGTTACCTCACTACCTGTGCTATTTTCAGCACAGCTAATAGATGAAATATAAATCAACGTCATAGACATTTAACCTCCACTGCCAGTAGTCAGTGGAAATGTGGAGGAGCGGGGCACTGGACCAGGAATCAGTCAGGAGCCCTGGTTTTCCAGCTGGCTCTTCCGGTGTACGACCTTGGGCAAGACCTTCAGTGGTCTCGCTCCCTGTAAAATGCAGGGATGAACTAAACCAGTGTTTTCTAAAGAGTACAAAGCAATTCGGGGAGGTGCATGGATGAATGTTCAAAAATATTTTAAATAAATCTAAATTTAAAATGGTTTTAAAATACAAAGTAAATAGAATACTGAGGGTTCACTGATATGACAAAAATCATAATAAAGGTGGTACACGATTCACTAACGTTAGGAAACATGGCAATTAATTATTCCCAGTGCACATCTTTAAGTTTTGTAATCAGAGTAGCTCACCCTATAAACCCGAACAGAAAGCTGTGAATATTTCCACAACTTCACATTTAATAAAACCTTCCACTAAATGGAAACAGGCAAACCTATCTGAATGGCGGCAAGTCATCCACACGCTGATTGGGTCCACGTCATTCAACATAGTCACTGTCGATTCTAAAGCAGAGGTGAGAGCTCACACCACCACTTAGGGAGGAGGAACCAACCCAACCTGCTTCCCTGGAACCTCTGCTCTAAAGTCACCCAGGGTGGCCCTGCCCTGGCGAACTGACAGACTGGACTGAAAGTCTCTACTCTCCACAGCAGGAAGACACAGTATGTGGCCAGAGCGGTCGAGCCCAGTGGCTGAGGGTGAGCAAGTCTCAGAGGGCAGGTCTGGAGCCAAGGTGCACAGAGGCAAGTCCTCATTCTGCACCCACTACCTAGATTACTATGAAGACAGCAGTGTATCAAATTCACTGTGCACTTACTAAGTGCCTGATGGTGCCCTCATTTCATCTTCACGGTGACCTCAGACAGGAGCTCAATTCTGTGGGATCTGTAGCCAGTCTGCCTAGAATTGTACCCATGGGGATACCAAGATAACAATGTAAAGCACCCAGAACAACGCTGGGCACGTGGTAAGGAACGAGAAATGTTTGCTAAGTTTAACCTTCTATTGAAAAATAAAATAATAATACAAAAAAAGTACATGGGTGAGTTGACAGCCTGAATTTTCATGTACTAAAATAATGCCTGTGCAACTAGCATCCAGATCAGGAAACGGAACAGAACCCCCGAAGCTGCCTCACGACCCCTTCAGTCACTACCCACCTCCACCTCCCAAGGGTAACCTCCTAACTTCTAATGTTAGCTATTCCAAAAAAAAAAAAAAAAAAAAGTATCTATCGATATAGATACAGATAGATAGATATAGCCACCACCAATGATCTCCCTTTTACAGATGAGGAAACTGAGGTTTAAAGATGGTAGATAACTTATCCGAAGTCACTAAGCTAGTGATTGGCAGAACCAGAACTTGAACTCATATAGACTGAATCCAAAGCCTTAATAACCACTGCACTATACTACCTCTTGGGTATTCTGCAACCATCAAATGAGAGAACTTATATGAAAGTCCTTGCCTGGCACCCAGCACAACACGAGCTCAATGAATGGTAGCTATTGTTGTCATTAGAGATGGGGCCCTGGCTGATTCTGCCCTGTTAACTGGCATTAACCAAAACAAGGAATTCTATATGTCAATCGAATAAGATATCAGCTCTTCTTAGTAGCTTTTGCTGACAACTTCATGCCACCCACATTTGGGGAGAATTAAATACTCCCTTATCTGTTTGCAAAGCACTTTACAAACTACCTTTAAATAGCGTGACCTCACTGAGAAAGTTGCTGGTTATACTGTCTCCCCATTACAGGGAGCTCTTTGAGGTGCGGACCTGTCTCAATCATCTTGGTACTCCCAGGACAAAGGTTCCTTGACTGGGAGCTCCAGGGATTAGCTTTAGAGAATTCATGAAGCTCCTGAAATTACATAAAACTATTTAAATATTTCTGAGGAGCGGTTCAAAGTTTTCAAGTCTTAAAAAGGTCTATGCTCCAAAACAAGTTCAAGAACTTCCCTAATGCACAGCAATGTGTTTGGCACATAGAAAGTACTCATTAAACGTTTGCTAAAATTAAAGTGAATACGGAGAAGCCTGTCGGAAAAACGCTAAGATGACCAGCTGAGGCTCCAAGCTGAAATACTGTTCCAGCTAGGATCCCCCCTCCAAAGACCCTCAAGATGACATGCCCATTAGTTTTCTCCCCTATGTCCCATCTAATTCCACCAGCATCCCTTGGATGCTTTGAAGATTCTGCTGCAGAATTCTCATTGAGATGGAAAACTACCCAACTATCTCTGCAAAGGAACCGAGTCCCTCTTAGAATGCAGAAGACATGGGTCCAAGAACTACTGCATATATTAACTGTTTGTGTGCCTCCGAGAATACTGCTTTATCTCCCTTTGGCTTATTATTTCCAAATATAAAATGAAAATTATAACCCTTGTCCTGACTATTTCACTCGGTTGTTGTGAGGATCTAATTCCACGGTAAGATAAAACCAGCAACAAACTTGTCTTATTTATCTTTACACTGGCCCGGCATCCAGCAAGAGGCCTTGGACTCAGCAGATCCTCAAACAACAGCAGGCAATCCCCATCACAATTTCCATGAACAGTACTCAGTCTTGCAAGTGATCTGCTATCACCTGATACTAGGATAAAAATGTAGTTCATGCCTCCAAAAGTGCTGGCTATTCTTTCCCAAGTGTCTTTAAACAAAACTCTAAATGCAAAACATTTTCAAGAGGGATGATTAACAGAGTTAAAGAATTGCACAGCAAAGCTAGGGAGAGGGGAGCTTGAACAGACACGCAACACAACACATTAGAAAGTAAAAACCAAAATGATATGGCCAAAACTTTTTTCAGATCTAGCTGGATGGAAGCTCTGAATGTTGGTGAGCCTGAAGGGACCACTGAGATTATCTAGCTTAATATTTCCTGAAGTTTGATCCACAGACGGTGATTTGGTTTTATGAAGAGAGGGTATGAAGTGACAGAACTTGGGTATATTTAAAAGGCATATCCCAAACCCTAGTAGGACTTAATGCACAGAAGCATACTAAGGGCTCTGAGAAGTCCTGCAGTAAAGAAGCCAATTCACCTTTATTTAACCCTGTATCCCCCAAACTTCTCTGTCCATGAGCCCTTTTCCATGGAAGATCAATGAACAGCTTGTAGATCAAATGCTGGGAAAGGCCAACCTAGCCCAAGGTCATGCAGCTACTTGCAGGAGACTCAGATCTCTTAACTCTCCACCAGAGCTCTTTCCATTAGAAATTTAAATTATTGTATGGGCTCACAATTTGGAAAAGGATGAGGGAAAAAAAGCTGCTGACTAGGCATCCCGATGGGCAGTGCAGAACAAAAGCAAAGTGGCGAGAACAAAGGCAACTCGAAGAGTCAATGCCCCGTGCAAAGGGGCAGCTGCTACCCAGCTCCTGCCAAATAAAGTCACTGCAGAACGTGGGAGCAGTACGGCCAAGTATTAGATAAAAATCTCACTTTTTACGTGAAATTGTTCTAGTTTCTAAGTGTTGGCAGCGTGTGGTCAAACAAAGCACGCCTGCAGGCCCGCTCTGAGCCTTCTCCAGCCCACAAGCCGCCAGTCTGAAAACTCTGGTCTAGGCAAATTTTTATTTGGGACTTAAGAAACCTTACTTTGATGATACACATGGGTTATCAGATTTTAAAAGAAAGATAAAGAAGTCCCAGCTGAATATCAGAAAAGCGTTAGAGGCATACAGTGGAATGTACTGTTCATTTACCATCTACTTTTCAATACCAAATATGAAGTTCAGTGCTTCCATTAAAGTGTGGTGACCCAGGGCTTCCCTGGTGGCGCAGTGGTTTAGAGTCCGCCTGCCGATGTAGGGGACACGGGTTCGTGCCCCGGTCCAGGAGGATCCCACATGCCGTGGAGCGGCTGGGCCCGTGAGCCATGGCTGCTGAGCCTGCGTGTCCGGAGCCTGTGCTCCGCGGCGGGAGGGGCCACAGCAGTGAGAGGCCCGCGTACCGCAACAGAAAAAAAAAAAGTGCGGTGACCCAAATGGGCTCAGTCACATCATGAAAACCCTTAAACAAGAACTCGCTCTCTGTAGGGTATTCTACTGGTCCCATCAAAGCAAAGACACAGAGCAGCCCACAGATGTCCTGCAGACACTGGTTTTCTTCAAATGTCCGAGAAAGTTCAAATGAATGTACATGCAGGAGTTAGTCCCTTGTGAAATGATGATCTGAGCTACTCAACCACTGGGCACGTCTAAGACAGTCTCAGTGGAGTAAACTTAAAGCCGCTGAGCATTCAGCACACGTGACTCTGCCATGAGGCACAAACATCACATATGAGGTGAGCAAAGGCAGTATCTCTCAAGGAGTGCCCAACAGTCAATGAACACAGGCCTTTTCTTTAAATGGTGGAGGCACATTCTTTTAAAGGAAATGTAGTGTTTCTATACAGCACATGTGCCAAATCATCTACTGCTCAGGCTCGAAGTGTGAAACAGCAGCACTGGGAAGCATTTTCTGCAGGACTGTGGAACTTCTGAGGCCCCACACCAACCAAACAGTTCCAAAAAACAGTGCTAGTAAAGAGTAGGCTCTGGGCCTTAAAATCTGTCAAAGGTTCCTTTCCACTGACTCTTCAGTGCCTTGGTCACAGTCATTTGAGAGCAGAATCACCATGATGCCCAACTCCATGAGGTACCAATTAACACCATATTTATGTGAATAGAACACTCTAGAATTATGCAGTGCAGAGGCAATGACTGGGTCTAGGTCAAAATAGGAGCTTAAAGTCCTAAGAAGCCCTAGCAGTTTGATAAGAGAACGTCTATTTGGGTGATGACTGGCAGGCGGTTGGTCCAGCTCGTGGAAGGAAGGCTGCTGGGAATGTGAAGTACACCGTGGTGTGACATCGTCCTGTTAACATGCGAATGGGTGCGCCTAGTGATGGATGCACCTGGTGATGGATGCTACTAAACTATCAGCAGTGGGCTTTCCAGGAACTCTTTTATATTTTTAGAAAAGCTAAACAAAACAGATTTGTATCTTCTCATCCATAATCTCCATGAGGTCCCCTTGAAAGCCTGACAGACAGTAGTCAGCTTAGAGGTACACCCGGCAGTTTTAGATCTTCACCAGTGGGACTGAATCAGATCACATTTCTACATTTGTGTACTTCCCTACAAAGTGGCTATGTTATCCCTTTGGCCAAACACTATTAGTTCACTGGACTTCACACTGCTGCAGAAATTTTAAATTTTACATGACATCTTCAGAGACTCCCTTCAGATCTAGGAATACCATGCTTAGAGTGATCTAACAGCAACAATTGGTTCCCTGTGTTGGAAAGAGTCCAAAGGATACAAAAGGAGGCTTCAACATGCCAGGAGGGAAGCTTAGTGGATTAGGTACTGGACTCTACATATCAGACTTAATAGAAACTGCAGGTTCAAATCCCATCAGGGTCAACTCAGACTCTGCTGTGATATTCCGGATAAACTGGGCACCAGACAGCTTACTGCTCCCTGACAAACTTATGAGGGCCTTACAGACTGCCCCTGGTGTTTATGAGGACACCTAAGAGGAGAGAAAGCTTTCCAATCATTTAAATAAAGAAATGCACTGCCTTTTATCTCCAGTTACTGGGGGGAAAGTCACATTTCTGCAACATGCTGTGTATACAGTGGCGAGGCAGAACCACCATCGTCAGATGCCCAAATGACACGAGACCCTTCGAGGTAAAAGCTTTACTATGGATATAAGCACACAATACTGTAGATTTCTAACATTCAATTCTTGCCCAATGCAAATCTATAAGTAAACCTAAAATTACCCACAAACCTGTGTTTTCTTTAGTGTTTAAAGGCCATCAAATCCTTGGAGATAGTATCGCCCTCCAGCTGTTAATATTCGGAAGGAATACACTTACAGCACTGTCTCCATTGGGCTTACAACTGCTCCAGTCAATGGTGCATTTCAGAGCTGGGAACATTTCCAGTGAAGTTTCCTCTGCTAGTAGTAAACACCACTGCTCCCATAATCCACATTAGGTCAGCATTTAACAGAGGGTCTCCCTCCCTCTTGAGCAGGTTGTCCAAGAATATGAGTTCAACCACTGGCTCAAGAGAAGCAGAAAGTCTTCTCAATGGTTCAAAATTCATTTTGTGTTCAACTACAGGCCTTCTGCAAACTGAGGATCTGAGCTCTTTAGGGTAGTGACTATAATTCTTCCTGGATACAGAGGCCGACAAGGTGATTGTCACACATCAGCACAGAGTGAAAGCCATTACATATTAGTAGCCAGTGAGAAACAAGGTTCAGGACCCTGTACTGTAGAGGACAGCAGTGTAACACGCCGGCAAGCAGAGTGCTGGAAGGGGAGCTGGATGGCACTGTTCATCCATTACAGCCACTGGTTGGCTCTGAAGTCTAAGTAAGATGGATACTCACTATATATTGGTTGGTGCCTAGGCAGTAAGTAACAAGTCATCGGATAAAATTTTAGGCGGAACCACAGGTTTGGACACTTCTGGGATCCAATGTAATGTCTATAGGAGCATCAGTATTACAAAGAAAAGTCAGTATCTGGGAAACAGGTAGGGTTCCCTCCCCTGGAATACTGGAAAGAGGTGTAAAGACCATATCTTCAAGCGACCGAGTGGAGGCTTTCTTCTAATACAATGAGTCCTGTAGCTTTCTGTTAGGAATCAAGCAGTAATTAGTTATAGCCCAACTTTTAAAGTATCCGTTAGTATGCCTACAATTAAATAGGAAGAGACGATGAGTATAAGACACACAGCAGAAGAAATTTAAGTGTTAGAGCTAACGCTTAAGTTCAGTAAGCTTCACACACGAGGACATGTTCTGTGCGAAACATCATACCAGAAACCAAAGAGTATTTCTGGCAGGTCCCATATGCATTCTCCAGGGAAGCTTGCAACCTCTTAAAAATCAGTTTATTTAACTCTGACAAAATGCACGACATTGTCAGATGGTCAAGTTTCACTGCTGCAATGACTTCATATCACATGCTCCCTGAAAGAGGAAAAACTATTGCCCATAAGGAATTTCTACGTCTTATGGACCACCCACACCTGTCTAACATCTTTCTTTCTCTCCTCTCCCAGAGCACCCTCGAAAGTAAAATACCCTCGAATTCCTTCCACTCCACCCTCGAAATATAATAAGTCTGAAGAGGATGTTTTCCAAGTTTTAAAAAGCTACTGGGCCTGAGACAGCCCCCTTCTGTCTAGACCGGGTCCTCGCCGTGAGCTCCCCTAGCCCCCAACCCCCGTAAACCTCAGAACCCCACGCTGGCTGCCCTGCGGGTCCAGCCCCGGCGTGGGGACGCGATAGGGCCAGGCGTCCTGGACAAATCCTTTCCCAGCGGCTGCAGGCACCTGGGAGACCTGCCCGACAGGCTGGGCCTGGGCCTCCCAGTGGCGCCTCATCCCTCGGCTCCTCTCGGCTGCAGGAGCCACAAGGAAAGGCCGAGCCCAGCTGGGGCGTCAGCCCAGGTTACCTCCCGCCCCCAGGCCGGACCCCCTTCTCCCCATCAGGCCCGACCCGGCCCCGCCTCAGGCTCCCGTGCTCCTACCAGCCTGCCGCGCCCGTACCTGCCGGACCCGGTGCAGAGCGTCCACGAAGCCCTCGGCCTTCATCCCCACCGGAGCGCTCTGCCCCTGCACCAGCTCCGCCATTACCGCCCCCGCCGCCGCCGCCGCTCGGCTCCCCCGTCGGGCCTCCCGCTCCGCTTGGGGACCCGTAGCCGGAAAGGGAAAGTCGCCCCACTTCCGGCGGAAGGGGAGCCGGGACGCTCGCCGACGCGAGAGGAGCCGCGTCTGCGGGGCGGGGTCAGGGCACGTGACCGCGGTCCGGCCGGAAGTGGGGGGCGGGCCCTGCGAGCGAGGCTGCCATCTGGTTTCGAGGGATAGGTTGCGATCCCGCCATTCCCAGACGCGATTTGGTCGAGGGCTGTCGATGATGTCGTGACAGACCCTTGAGGCGTGTGTGTGTGTGTGTGTGTGTGTGTGTGTGTGTCTGTGTGTGTGTCTGTGTGTCGCGAGGTGTCCGGCTGTCGACCGTTTGGAAACCCAGAGAGGAGTGACCTGGCTTTCCCTAGACAGCACCCTGCCTGCCCCTCTCAGAAATGACCATCGATTAGGAATACTGGGACTGAGCGCTTTGAAATGGCACCGTGAGGACCCAGAGGGAGGCTGGAGGGCAAGGAACAGCACCACAAAATAGTGCCCCACGTTTACAGAGTCCTGGGCCCGAATTCTTGCGTCGTAATCAGTTTCCTCGAGGATGGATGGGCTAATGCCACACCTGGGGTTGCCTAGCGACACAGCTTAGGAAGGGCGCTTCTACTGGAAAGCCAGCGCGGTGTCCTCTTACACATTCCTTCACGAACTCTGGGACTCTGGGGATACAGGAAATACCACAGGACCATCGTTGCTTTCCTGCCTGCTGAGTCAAAACAGTATTGCAAGAGGGCTTCTTGGAATGCTTAAGTAACTTTTAAAAATGATGGTAACTAGATATAGATATTTCAAAGCAAGGGAAGGAATCGTAACGGTGGAACACACTTGAGCTTTTGAGGTGGATTTTACAAATGAGCAAACAGCTACCCCCCACCCCCACCAAGAAACAAGGCTTAGGGTCTTGACACACATTTTGTCAGTGGCAGGTCCAAATAGAGGTGCCCCTCTTTGGATTAACAAGATTGCCCTCATGATTAATATTTCCAAGCTCTATGGTGCCAAGGAATCGAATTTAATGGAGAGTCATGTTGTCAACTATTTTATGCCCATCTTGAAGTTATGAAGGAAGATGAGCACTAAGAAAAGGGAAATAAAGGAGTAAAATTCAAGGTGACTTCTCTTGAGCTCTCGTGTCAGCATGATAGGAGAACTTTAGATTTTGGAAAGTAGTATGAGCAATAAATGGCCAATAATCAAAGAGCAGTTCTTCATTTGTTAATGATTCACTACTAGACTGTGAGTTCCTTTAGAGCAGAGACTGAGTCTTATTTTCCCCTATATCCCTAGGTGCTTAGGAAACTTATTTTGAATTGAATAAAGCCAAATCGGATTAATTCCTAGATTATGGTAAAATAAAAGAATCTGGCAAAATTGCAATATTGGAGAGTATCGCTTTTGGACAAAATGTTTCGAGCCATGTAGGAAAGCACATAGTTGGCGGTGTTGCTGTTGTTGAAGTGCTATTGTGAGGCAGGACCGACACATGCCAACATATCTATCTGTGGTCCGGCTTGGGTGTGTTGAGTGTTTTAATTTGCTATCCTTGTAAAAATCAAGGATATGGCATCAACCTTCCCAAACAGGGATGGTTCTGCTGACCCAGTATCAGTGATACTTGAGTTTTGAATACTTTCAAAAATCTGAGGTGAGTATGTTGGTTCATCCAAATTCCAGCTGGCTCTCTCTATGAGTGAAAACAGGGTTATTGGCCCAAATATAAGGCACAGTTCAAGGTTTGGTCCAAAGATCACAGAATGCCTAAGTAAGAGGATGAGGCTCTGGTTCTTCCCCCTTTTAGTTGTTGAGTAACTCTGGGCAACTCACTTATTTCTGGGGGCATCAAAGAGGAGGATGACCCAGACCCAGTCAGGTCCAGTGTTCTATGTTCTACTAACACCGTAGACTTCATCATCTTAGCATTTATCGCGACTGTTTTTAAATCACTGTGTAATTATTTGTTTATTGTCTGTCTTTTCCACTAGAATGAAACCTCTGTTGAGGCAGGGACCGTACCTGCCTTGTTCATTGCTGTTCCCAGTACCTAACAAAATGCCTGGCATTTTGTTGGCCCTCAATATTTCTGAAATGAATGAATGAGAATGATTTTGCCCAAACCGGATAGGGAAAGATTCTCAGGTTAAAAAAGAATCCACATACTCTGGTTGTGACTCGCTTTGCATATGAGACTGTCACCTAAATAAGCCATCCCACCCTGGGATTTAGAGGTACGTTACTGATGACATTGAAATGCTTCCTTAGATATTACCAACTAGAAGCCACTCTAAAATGAAATTTTATCTGTAAGAGTCTAGGTTATGCTTGAGTAACAAACGTCAAAATATCAGTGGCTAATAACAAGAAAGGTTATTTTTCACATGAACGTGAACGTTCACGCTATGTGATGAACATCGCTGGTAGGTTGTGCCTCTGCTACACATTGCCTTCACTCTTCAACCAAAGCTGATAGAACAGCCTGTCTCAAACATTAAATGTCATTGAGGCAAAGGGAAGAGAAAGTGTGGTAAATCATGGACTGTGTTTTAAAGCTCCTGCCTCACCTCAGAAATGCTATGCATTACATTTGCTCACACTTCATTGACCAAAACAAGCCAGTGGTCAAGTATTGGCCAAATGGCAGAGAAATATAATCCACCTCCAGAGAGAAAAGGCGAACATTTCTGAACAGTGATATGATTTTCTAAAGAAATTAAGAGGAACAAAATATGGGGAATGTTGTAGACCCTTACCCTAAAGGACATAGTATGGGTATTTCCAGTATTCATTATGCTAAGGATCCTTGACATCTGGTCATTTGTAATTTGGGGAAGGCTTGCATTCCTATCGCAGGATCTGCACTGTTTTTCTTTCTCTCTGAGGTAGAACGAATTCATAGCAGTAACACTCTGTGAGTGGGGTGTTCTCCATTTAGAGGTTTTCATAGACCCCCTTTTCTATTGTCAAACATCCACTGGAATTTCAAATGCAGACTAAAGAGCATGTCAGCATCAAATCTAAAAATAAAGGAGAGTTACTAAGAATCTCCAGCACTGATGAGGAATAAGGACATCCTTAGAGCAACGTTAAGACACAGGTACCCTGTGTCTTACCATCAGAGTAAGAGTACCAGTCTTGCTCTCATACCACCCTACTCTTCATAGAGCTACATCCTCAAGTAAGTTCCTATGGGGTACATGCAGTAAATATTCTGGGGCCATGCTTGTCCAAAACAATCTTTATTCTGCTGTCTCAATTAACAATTTAGATAGTTGTAGACATTGGTATCGCAAATAATTCTCCTTTAGGACACTGAAGTCATCATTCATTGTCTTCTAACATCCAGTATTTTTTTACAACAGTTTTATTGATAAATTTTGATATATAATAAAGAACATATTTAATGTGTATACTTTTACATATACACTTTTACATATATGTTTTACATATACACCCAAGAAACCATCATTACTATCAAAGTCATGAACATGCACACCCCCCCAAAGTTTCCTCATGCCTCCTTGTAATTTTTCCATCCCACCCCTCCCCATTCTCCAGCCTCCCCGCCTTTGGCCTCCTCATCCACAAATAACCACCAATCTATTTTCTGTCACTATAGATGAGTTTGTGTTTTCTGGAATTTTATA
Source organism: Delphinapterus leucas (assembly GCF_059928025.1). Classification (NCBI taxonomy): domain Eukaryota; kingdom Metazoa; phylum Chordata; class Mammalia; order Artiodactyla; family Monodontidae; genus Delphinapterus; species Delphinapterus leucas. The sequence continues at coordinate 119,368,299 of NC_143134.1, read as the reverse complement.
TAAATAAAAGCACACGGTGTGCACTCTTTTGTCAGAGTTCTTTCACGGAACATAATTATTTTGCTATTCACCCATGGGGTGCTGTGTATCAGTAGCTCACTCCTTTTCCTTGCTGAATAGTGTTCAGTTGAATGGGCATACCACTATTTGTTTATCCATTTACTTGTTGGTGGATATTTGGACAGTTTCCAATTTGGGGCTGTTATAAATACAGTTGAATATCAGTCTTTATTATGGACATATACTATTATTTCTCTTGGGTAAATACCTAGGCATGGCTGGATCATATGGTAAGTGTACATTTATGGTGAGTTAGTGTTTAATGGGCACTATTTCAGTTTGGAATGATGAAAAAGTTCTGGAAATGGATGGTGGTGATGGTTGCACAACATTGTGAACATTCTTTTTTTGTTTGTTTGTTTGTTTTGCGGTACACGGGCCTCTCACTGTTGTGGCCTCTCCCGTTGTGGAGCACAGGCTCCGGATGCGCAGGCTCAGCGGCCATGGCTCACGGGCCCAGCCGCTCCGCGGCACGTGGGACCTTCCCGGACCGGGGCATGAACCCGCGTCCCCTGCATCGGCAGGCAGACTCTCAACCACTGCGCCACCAGGGAAGCCCTGTGAACGTTCTTAATGCCATTGAATTGTGCGCTTAAAATGGTTAAAATGGTAAATTTTATGTTATATGTATATTTTACTACAATAAAAAATTTAATCACCCTAGGAAATAAAATAACTGAGGTGTCAAAAAAGGGGGGATCTGTTGGAGTGCTGCTGTGGGAAGCTTGTGAAATGCAGGCCATGAAAAGAATGGGTTTGGCAATGGAGCAAGGCTGCCAAGTCAGGAAGAGTTCTCTTTTCATCTCTCACCTTGGTAACCGTCTTGTGCCTTTTGGGGCTTCATCCTTTCTTGTGGCCAACTTGCTGTTTCTGCTCCTCAGACTGGAAGGTGGAATATCGAAGCAAACAGCACTGGAGTTTACACAACATCATTGCCAGCCACCTGTAGAGAAACTGACTTCTTTATCTCCATTTCAGTTTAAGAATTCCAGGGCGGGGCTTCCCTGGTGGCTCAGTAGTTAAGAATCCGCCTGCCAATGCAGGGGACACAGGTTCAATCCCTGGTCCGGGAACATCACACATGCCGCGGAGCAACTGAGCCCGTGTACCACAACTACCGAGCCTGTGCTCTAGAGCCCACGAGCCACAACTACTGAGCCCACGTGCTGCAACTACTGAAGCCCATGTGCCTAGAGCCCATGCCCCACAACAAGAGATGCCACCGCAATGAGAAGCCCACGGACCGCAACGAAGAGTAACTCACGCTCGCCACAGCTAGAGAAAGCCCGCGTGCAGCAACGAAGACCCAATGCAGCCAAAATAAATAAAAACAATAAATAAATATATATATATATAAAGAATTCCGGGGCAAGATTCTGATTGGCTTAGAAAGGTTGGGTGTCCATCCTAAACCAATCGGCTGTGGCCAGGAGTGGAGTTCCCCATCAACTTCAGAATTGGAGTGGAAGGGAGGCACCCTGTTCTCCAAATGCACTGTGTGCCTGGAGATGTTTGCTGGGCAGACAAAAGTCAGTGCTGATAACAGAGCTAAGCAGAGAAAGAACTGGATTCATATTTGTTCATATTTTCCTTTTGAGGAGCTGAAATTACTCTCTCTCTCATACTCTTGTCTTTTCCATCATCTTTGTGAGGCAAAGTAGGTGAGCATCCAATCCATTCTAGTAGTGGAGAAAGTAAGGACATAGTGAAGTCAAGTGATATATCCAGATTCCTGATAGAAATTACACTGTGCTGTTTGTCAGTATTCCCAACACCAAGTATCTGGTCCACAGAGACACTAAATTATGTTGAGCGGATGAATCCCAGTTTATCAAATCCCAGCATATTATCACTTGGATACAATTTCCCTCAGATGATCTGCTAGAATTTAAGTAGTAGAATCAGTCCCACTCCTTGCTGACAGTAGGAAAATTACTCTAGATCGTTACTGATCACTCTCACCGTTGATGCATAGATTGGCTGGGTATAGAATTTTAGGTTGAGGCAATAGTTTCCAAGGCATTCTTTCATTATCTTCTAGCAAGCATTGTTGCTGTTGAGAAGCCTGATGCTATTCTGATGTATTATCCTTTTGGACTTTTCCCCCTTTTCTTTGGAAATCTAATAGACTCTTCTTTTGTTCTCCAGTGTTCTGAAATTCCATGGTGATGTGTCTTGAAGTGGATCTTTTTTCATCCATTATGCTGGCCACTCAGTTACCCTTTTGATGTGGAAATTAATGTCCCTCAATTCTGGGATATTATCCTGAACTATTTAATTGAGGATTTCCTCCATCATTTTCTCTATGTATCTCTCTAGAGCTTCTATTATTTGGATACTGGACCTCCTTTACTGGTCCTCTAATTGTCCTATCTTTTCTGTTTCCCATCTCTTTGTCTTTTGCTTTTCTTTCTGGAGAAAAAAAGAGTATTCCCTCAATTTGATCTTCCAGTCTTTCTGTAGAGTTTTTCATTTATGCTGTCATGTTTTTAATTCCTAAGAGATCTCCTTTGCTCTCCCAACAGTCCTTTCTTTAAAAAGTAGCCTTCCGGGGCTTCCCTGGTGGTGCAGTGGTTAAGAATCCGCCTGCCAATGCAGACACAGGTTCAAGTCCTGGTCCGGGAAGATCCCACATGCTGTGGAACAAGTAAGTCAGTGCTCCACAACTACTGAGCCTGTGCTCTAGAGCCCATGAGCCACACCTACTGAAGCCCGCGTGCCTAGAGCCCGTGCTCTGCAACAAGAGAAGCCACGGCAATGAGAAGCCTGCGCAACGCAACGAAGAGTAGCCCCCGCTCGCCACAACTAGAGAAAGCCCGCGCACAGCAACGAAGACCCAATGCAGCCAAAAATAAATAAATAAAATAAATAAATTTAAAAAATGAAAAAGTAGCCTTCTGTTCTTGTTTTGTGGATGGAATATCTTCCCTTATCTCTCTGAGGATGATAAACATAGTTTTTTAATAAAAGTTTTTTCTCCCTGCACTGTTCATGTTGCACTGATCTCAGTTGTTTTATGTATGTATGTATGTATCTAAGTAGGTAGGCTTTATGGTCCCTATCTTTCGTGTTACAGACTTTCCTCAGATGTTTGGGAATACACGGTGGCCTGTTCATGCTTCTGGGTGGGTGAGGATTGTTGACTGTGGGTTTCAATGTAGAATGGCCCAGCTGGGCTGTTTGATGGGCATCTCCCAATGTCAGCACCTTTAAGTTGTTTCTCTTGGACCAGTTAAACCGCTCCATAGAAAACTCCCAGTCTCCTTCCTGGAAGTCAGAGCACCTATTTTAGTTAAAGTTATACATTCATTCACCTGATTATCTGATTAAAACTTGTCTCCCCCACAAGATCATCAGCTTCAGAGACAGCAGCACTGTATCCATGTTGTTCACCATTGTGTCTCCAGCACTGAGCCCATATTATGTGTTCAATGAACAATGATTTCTATAAATTAATGCATAGACCCTTTTGGCAATGTCCCATCATATTCTTTTAATGTCTGATTTCTTATTTTTTATTATGAAATATTTCAAGTACATAGAATAATGTAATGAATAGCCATGTACCCAATGCCAACAAAGGAAGTCAGCACCGCAGTTACTAGTGAAGAGCCCTGTGTAACCCTCCACGATCCTAGTCTGTTCCTTCCTCTCCAGTGGTAACTGCCTTCCTGAACTTGGTAATCTGCATTCTAATGGATGCTGTATTCTTGTGTGTGTGTATAATGCTTTTAAACATTACATTGATATAAACGGTATCACGCTCTATGTATCTTTCTGTCCTTTGTGTCTTTTTTTATTTTTTGACCCCACGTGTATTTCTGAGGTTTATCCAAGTTCACCCACGTAGCCTTACTTCATTACTTTCCCTGTTATTCCACTATATGAATAAACTAGAAATTATGTATTCTTTCTCCTGTGGATCATCACTTAAATCGTTTCCATTTTTTCTCTGCCACAAAATGATGTTGCAGTAAGCTTTCTTGAACTTGTCTCCTTATGCAGTGTTTGGCAGATTCTCTAGGATATACACCCAGGCGTGGAGATGCTGGGGGTGGGGGAGGGTGGTAGGGAATATGCCACCTCATCTTTGCTAGAGAAAGCCCAATTGCTCTCCAATGTGGACAAAATATCTCCAGAGTGGCACACACATCCCACCAGCTGCAGATGAGCTCTTTTTACTTCTCATCCTGGCTGACACTTGTTAATACCACAATTTTTATTTTTTGAAATCTAATGAGTTAAATTTTAAAAATAAATATTTAAATTTTAATTGTTATATTGTGAATATATACATATATTACCATTTAAACTGTTGTTAAATGTCCTGTTCAGTGACATTAAGCGCATTCACATTGCCGGGCAACCATCACCACCATCCATCTCCAGGACTTCTCTCATCTTCTCAAACTGAGACTCTGTACCTCTTAAACATGAATTCCCTGTTTTCCTCTCTCCCAGGCTCTGGATACCTCCACTTTACTTTCTGACTCTATGAATTTGGCTACTCTAGGTACCTCATGTAAGTGAAATCATACAGTATTTGTCCTTTTGTAACTGGCTTATTTCACTTAGCATAATGTCTTAAAGTTTCATCCATGTTGTATTGTGTGTCAGAATTTCCTTCCTTTAAAAAATTTTTTAAATTGAAGTATAGTTGATTTACAATGCTGTGTTAGTTTCTGGTGTACAGCAAAGTGAGTCAGTTATATATAAATATATATCTATTTTTTCAGACTATTTTCCCTTCCTTTTCAGATTCTTATCCTTTTTTCAGATTCTTTTCCCTTTTTCAGATTCCTTTCCCTTGTTATTATAAAATATTGAGTATAGTTCCCTGTGCTATACAGTAGGTCCTTGTTTGTTATCTATTTTATGTATAGTAATGTGTATATGTTAATCTCAAACTCCTAATTTATCCCTCCTCCCCTTCCCCTTTGGTAATCGTAAGTTTGTTTTCTATGCCTGTGGGTCTATTTCTGGTTTTTTGTTTGTTTGTTTTTTAAAGGAGACCAAAGAGACATAACAATCAGATACAGTTCATGCACCTTGATTGGGTCTTTTTTTATATATATATTTATTTATGGCTGTGTTGGGTCTTTGTTGCTGCTCACGGACTTTCTTTAGCTGCAGAGTGGGCGCTACTCTTTTTTTTTTTTTTTTTTTTGTGGTATGCAGGCCTCTCAGTGTTGTGGCCTCTCCCACTGCGGAGCACAGGCTCCGGACGCGCAGGCTCAGCGGCCATGGCTTACGGTCCCAGCCACTCCGCGGCATGTGGGATCTTCCCAGACTGGGGCACGAACCCGTGTCCCCTGCATCGGCAGGCGGACTCTCAACCACTGCGCCACCAGGGAAGCCCAAGGGGGCTACTCTTCATTGCAGTGCACGGGTTTCTCATTGCAGTGGCTTCTCTTGTTGCGGAACACGGGCTCTAGGCACGCAGGCTTCAGTAGTTGTGGAATGCACGCTCAGTAGTTGTGGTGCATGGGCTCTAGAGCGCAGGCTCAGCAGTTGTGGCGCACGGGCTTACTTGCTCCACGGCATGTGGGATCTTCCCGGACCAGGGATCAAACCCGTGTCCCCTGCATTGGCAGGCGGATTCCTAACCACTGCGCCACCAGGGAAGTCCCTCTATTTCTGTTTTGCATATAAATTCATTTGTATCATTTTTTTTTAGATTCCACGTATAAGTGATATCATATGGCATTTGTCTTTCTCTTTCTGACTTACTTCACTTAGTATGATCATCTCTAGGTCCATCCACATTGCTGCAAATGGCATTATTTCATTCTTTTTTATGGCCGAGTAATATTCCTTTGTATAAATATACATCTTCTTTATTCATTCATCTGTCAGTGGACATTTAGGTTGTTTCCATGTCTTCGCTGTATATAGTGCTGCAATGCATGTACCTTTTCGAATGGGCAAAAAATTCAGACACATTCCAAAGGAAGATGAATAAATGGTCAATAAGCACAAGAAAATGTGCTCAACATTATTAGTCATTAAGCAGATGCAAGCTAAAACCGCTACACACCCACCAGAATGGCTAAAACTAAAACTGAAAAGATATCAAATGTTGACAAAGTATGGAACAACTGGAATGCTAACACATGGTTCTTAGGAGTGTAAAATGGTACAGCCACTTTGAAAAAAAGAGTGGAAGTTTCTTAATAAATTAAAAATATACCCACTCTTTAACCCAGCAATTCCACTCCTACATATTTACCGAAAAGAAATGAAAATATGTGTCCATAAAAAAAGTTGTATGGTAATTATCATAGCAGCTTCATAATAGCCTAAAACTGGAAACAGCCCAAGTGGAAAGATCAGAACAGTAGTTGCCTCTGAAAGTTGAGGAAGGAGATTGAGGGAACATTCTATATATATTGATAGGAATTTGGGTTACACAGTATATACAAAATTCAGCATATGTCAAGATTTGTATATTTTATTGTAGGTAAACTTTATAATGAAAGAAAAAACATGCAGACAAATATTGTACTCTAGTCAATGATACACATTTAGGAGGAAATGTACTGATGTCTGCAATTTACTTTGAAATGCAACAAAATTAAGATGGATTAATTGCTTGACGGAGGGACAGATAGATGGATAGACATGAGATAAAGCAAATGTAGTGAAATGTTCATAGTAGAAACTAGGGCGTGAGTTAATGGGTGTTCACTATTGAATTCTTTCAATTTTGCTCGGTTTGAAAATTTCATAGTAATATGTTGGAAAAAAGATTACATAAGCCATCTTGCCGGGAGGAAGTTGAGTCATGGATCTCAGCCATAGAGTTCTGAGAGCTCAGAGATCTCAGAGCCATAGATATTGAGAGGGAATGAAGGGATGGAGGAAAATATAACTGTTACCAGAAGAAAAGTGGATACAATGGAAATAAACAACTCTTGTCCACTAAAAATGGTGACACAAAACCAGTTTGAGCGTGTGGGAGAAGAAACAGATTTGGTTGAAAGAGGATGCATTCAAATGGGTCATACTCAGACAGCATTCAAAAATATATGTGCCCTCAGGGAACTATATTTAACATCTTGTGATAAACCATAATGGAAAAGAATATGAAAAAGAATATATATATATATATATATATATATATATATATATATAGGAGTCACTTTGCTGTACAGAAGAAATTAACACAACATTGTAAATCAACTATACTTCAGTAAATTATATGTGCCCCGCTGGTCACATCCATCCTCCCTCATCCTTAGCTAAGACTTGGATGGACTTATCTTCTTTCCTGGCTAGACCAACACAAAATCATTTGATTGCCTATGAAACTGTTTCTTTTCCTTCTGCATAGAGAGTAAATAATGACTGCTAGGGATTGTTACATTAAACTTTCTCCCTTCCAACCATCCATCTAACCATCTATCCATCCACCTGTCCATCCATCCATCCATCCATCCATCCATCCATCCATCCATCCACCCATCCATCCATCCACCCATCCACCCACCATCCATCCAACCATCTATCACCATCTATCCATACAACCATCCATACATCCTTCCATCCATCCATCCACCATCCATCAGTCTATCCACCATTCATCCACGCATGTATCCATCCATCCATCTACCCTTCCAACAAAGTCTCTTCCTGTGGATGGATTATTGAGGTCTGGTCTCTGAAAGGCCCTTGTCTTCAATAGTCATCTTCACCAAGATGGCATGATCTCAGGAAAAAGATAGCTAGGATGGGGGCTGGAAATGAAATCCAGGAAGGAGTTGCAAGGAACACAAGATAATAACCAAACCATAAAGAAAGCCTGCAATTGACATCTGTGACAGGAAAGAGACATGAGTCAGCAGACAGAAATGGGCTGGAGGGGTGGTGGTAGCAGTGACGAACACTGCAAAGAATAAACTAGGCGCGGAGGCTGAGTTGCTTGCTGTAAAGGAAAAGAACAGTTTCTATCAGAACATATGCTCTATTTGTTACACAGAGATTTCTAGAGATTCTCAAGCCTTTTGGTCCCACAAATTAGGGATAGAGTTAAAAGTGTGTGTGTGTTTGTGTGTGCACACACGTGTGTGTGTGTGTGTGTGTGTTGAATCTGGTTGAGCCTGGAAGTATCTGGAAAAGAGAGAGGCAGGTAGGCAGGCTTCTCTCTTCCAGTCACATAGGTGTCCTGCTTCTATTCTATGCCCATTTTAGGAACACCAGTTTTCTGCTCTGCTGCTTGGTTTTTTGTTTTTGTTGTTTTTAACTTTTTTTGTTGTTGTTTGTTTTTTATTTATTTTTATTTTTTAATTTTTAAATTAATTTTTATTGAAGTATAGTTGCTTTCCAATGTTGTGTTAGTTTCTACTGTAAGCAAAATGAATCAGCTATACATATATCTCCTCTTTTTTGGATTTTCTTCCCACTTAGGTCACCACAGTGCATCAAGGAGAATTCCCTGTTCTGTACAGTAGGTTCTCATTAGTTGTCTATTTTATCTGTGGCTTGGTGCTTGACTCAGCTCTGGACCTGGAGGCCAGGGGGAAAAACAATGACTACTTCACTAGAACCAGGCTGCCATGAAGCAGGAAAAATGTGATACTTCCAAAGAAAATTCTACCCCATGTGGAAGCAGGAAGTAACCTGGCTGCATTTTCAACAAAATGTCACTCTTGGTTAAGGGCCTTTCATCCCTAAGACAAAAACAGTGGCTGGGATTGCCTCAAGGGTCAAAAAGTCTTAAAGGCCAGGTGGTGGGTTATCCTTTCTCACCCCAATGCCTGGGACAAGCTCTGATTCCAGGGTCAAATCACAGGCTGCTTTTGTAATATTCGGGTGTATTTTCCATGCTTCACAGTGACACATGTCTTTCTGGTTTTTCTTGTTGATGATCACAGCTTCCAAAAACTTGGGGCTCAAGAAAAGAGGCCTTGACAACAGGCCTGGATCTCGTGGCCACAGACCCTGAGCTGTCTTTTCATAATCTTGTAAAGAAAGCCTCCCTCCCACTGGCTGGGTTTGATGGATACTCTGGTTCGACTGAGTGGGGAGAAAGATGTTTTCATGTTTTAGAACCTGAGGCTTGCAGGTGATTCAGACAGAGAACAACTGTGGTTTGTTTGCAAAGATAGATAAGCCACAGGGAGAGCAAAGGTGAGCCCAGCAAATTCAAGTGTCCCAGTGGAATGACTAGTCTGTGAGCTGCAGTCTTTGGTCGTGAAGTTTCCAGACCTAGGATGCCCATCCTTCTTCCTTTCTCACTGACATTAGTAAATCGAAAGAGGTGTTATTGAGTAAAAAAAGCAAATAGTAGAAAGATATGATCGGTCTGATCCCTTTATGTAAAAAGCAAATCAAATGTACTGCACACATATAAATTCATGTGCCGACAAACGCAAAGAAAAAAAGAAAAAACGCCCGAGGCAGAGGCAGCAAACGATAATAGAGATTACCTTTGGAGAATGATGGGGAAGGATGGGGTGGGGAGGGAAGGGATGAGAAGATGGCGGAGCCTATAGGACAGGCACTCAGAAGAGACTTTAGTCTTACCTAGAACATGTGGCACATATATATGCAATGGAATATTACTCGGCCATGAAAAGGAAAGAAATTGAGTTATTCGTAATGAGGTGGATGGACCGAGAGTCTGTCATACAGAGTGAAGTAAGTCAGAAAGAGAGAAACAAATACCGTATGCTAACGCATATATATGGAATCTAAAAAAAACAGTACTGATGAACCTAGGGGCAGGACAGGAATAAAGATGCAGACGTACAGAACAGACTTGAGGACCCAGTGGGGGAAGGGGAAGCTGGGACGAAGTGTGAGAGTGGCATGGACGTATATACACTACCGAACGTAAAATAGATAGCTAGTGGGAAGCAGCCGCATAGCACAGGGAGATCAGCTCGGTGCTTTGTGATGACCTAGAGGGGTGGGATAGGGAGGGTGGGAGGGAGGTTCAAGAGGGAGGGGATATGGGGATATATGTATATATATAGCTGATTCACTTTGTTGTACAGCAGAAACTAGCACACCATTGTAAAGCAATTATACTCCAATAAAGATGAAAAAAAAAAAGAGACTTTAGTCTTACCTATAATGGTAGTTTTTTTAAAACAAGTAGTATATATTTGTGCATTGCTCATATAATTAACAGTCAATTAAAGATATTTCCTTTATTTTTTTAATTGAAGTATAGTTGATTTACAAAGTTATGTTAGTTTCAGGTGTACAGCAAAGTGATTCCGTTTTATGTATATATAACTGAATATTATATATATATTCTTTTTCAGATACTTTTCTATTATAGGTTATTACAAGACATTGAATATAGTTCCCAATTAAAAATCAATTTTGAAAAAAGATCTTATTCTTTAGTGCATAGTGAGAATATCTAACCAGGTGAAAAATATATTGTAGGGCAGATAAAGGAAGGATAGAAATGAACATTTGCCTGTCGTTTGCCCCTCATCATAACAAGCAACAATGGTGACGGTGGTGATAATGATGTCGAGTTTATTGAACTAAGGGCAGCTTTATCTAATTTAAGTTTTATGACCTATGAGTTGGGTACTGTTAATTATTCCCGTGTTACAGATGAGGAACCTGAGACTCAGAGAGCTGAAGGGATCTGCCCAAGGTAGATCTCAAGGCCATGTCTGCTGGACTTCACAGCCTCAAATTTTAACTACAATGTTGCACCATCTGGGAAAAATTTTCCCCTGCTACTCAGACTCCCTTATCTTCTAAGAATGTTAGGAGAGCGATGAGAGTGGGGCAGGGAGGAAGAAGAAGGAGGAGAAAGAGACAGGGCAGAGAAAAGAGGTGCTGGGAGCCCTGTGGGGTGAAGCCTCAAGAATCCCGAGGGTCCTGAGCTGGTTGGAAACTTCCACCAGGTGCCACACCTGGGCTGAGGCAGGGTTGCCCAGTGGCTAGGAGCACAGGTTCTGGAGTCAGACCCGGCTCCAATCCCAGCTCTGCCACTTAGTAACTAAGTCACCTTGAACAAGTCCCTTAAGTCTCTGACTGAGCTGAGCCATCTCGCCTGGAAAATGGCCATGTTCTAAGGCTGCTCTAGGAGTGCACATGGGATGCTCGCAGAGCACTCTGGCAGACGATGGCAAGAGGATGCTCGGAAGTGCCCGTTATTAGGATTGGCATCACCGATGAGGCTGTGGGTTGGGTCCTAAGCAAGCACCGAGCCACCGAACTGTGAGCATTTCCACTCTGTAGCAGAGACCAGGGAGGACGGGGCCTGTAGCACAGCAGCAGGAAGGTACTCCCATCCCTACCAGGCCTGCCTCTGTTGCCTGAGGGTTCTGAGAATGGGAGCTTGAGGGCGGGGACTCTGTCTCTCTAGTTTGCACTGTAGCCGTGTGCCTGGAACAGTGTCCAGCGCACAGTAAGTACTCAGGGATTATTTTTAGCAGAGCAAGAAGGGTGGGCACTCAATTATGTTTCCCGTGTGAATAAATAAATGTATGAGTATATAAATGAAGACTTCTCTGCGACAGCCCAGTCCACACAGCCTCCCCCTTCTCTCAGGAGGGCTCAGCATTTAACACCCACAAAAAGGCACGTCTCTAAGTCTTTCTGGTTTATCTTTGCAGCCTTGGTTTTATCTCTAAGGAGTAAGGGGTTCCCAGTAGCGCCTGTGTCTACAGGAGCTGAGCTATCAAACGAACTTTATAGTTCACATTTTTATATCCCTCCCATGCTTTCTACAAAAAGGACTGAACATTCAAAAAAAATTTTTTTGTACAAATGAACCTATTTGCAAAACAGGAATAGAGTCACAGATGTAGAAAACAAACTTACAGTTACCAAGGCGGAAAGGGAGGGGGAGGGATAAATTGGGAGATTGAGATTGACATATACACACTACTATATACAAAATAGATAATCAACAAGGACCTACTGTATAGCACAGGGATCTCTACTCAATACTCTGTAATGGCTACAATACACGGGAAAAGAATCTAAAAAAGAGTTGATATATGTATATGTATAATGGAATCACTTTGCTGTACAGCAGAAAGTAACACAACATTGTAAATCAGCTATACTCCGATAAAAATTAATTAAAAAAATTTTGAAGATGAATTCCTGATTTACACACGTAGCAGGTTATTAAAGGAAAGGTATAAATGGCTGTTGCCAAATCCTGATTCTGTGACAATGATATATGGATGGATTAAAATTGCCAGAATTTAATTCATGACTCTTGCATCTGTATTTGTAAGACACATAGTCTGTGATTTCCTTTTTTTGTGCTGTGTTACCATTTGACAATGAAGTTACTGCAAATTTCATAAGATAAGCTGGGATGCTTCCATTCTTTTCTCTGCTGTGGAAGAGTCTGAATCTTGGGATTACTTATTCCATGGATGTCTGAAATAATCCAGACATAAAACTATCAGGGCCTGGATACTTTGGGGAGGGAATTCTTGCAGAAAATTGTCTACCTCTTCCATAGTTAATGTATTATTTGGTTTTCCACTTCTTTTAAAGTCAATTTTATTAATTTTATAATGTCTTGGAAACTGTAAATCATTCATTCCATCCAGATTTTCAGTTTTACTAGCCAGATCTGTACATGGAATCCCCAATCATTTTTTTTTTGCGGTACGTGGGCCCCTCACCGCTGTGGCCCCTCCCGCCACGGAGCACAGGCTCCGGACGCGCAGGCTCAACGGCCATGGCCCACGGGCCCAGCCGCTCCGCAGCACGCGGGATCCTCCCGGACCGGGGCACAAACCCGCGTTCCCTGCATCGGCAGGCGGACTCCCATCCACCGCGCCACCAGGGAAGCCCCCCAATCATTTTTGAAATCTCCTCCATCATTGTATTCCCTTTCCCATTCCTAATGTTTATATTTGTTGTTTTTCTCTTTTCTTCCTTTTTACGTTTTTATTTTTAACGAAGCTGAGTTTTCTTTCTAATGTACAAAAAACTTAAATTGTAGTGAAATATACATAACATTTACCATTGTAACCATTCTTAAGTGCACAGTTCACTGGCCTTAAGTACATTCATACTGTTGTACAACCATCACCACCATCCATCTCTAGAGTTTTTTCATCTTGCGAAACTGAAACTCTGACCCTTTAAACATTAATTCCCCATTCTTCTTTCCCCTCAGCCTCTGGCAACCACCATTCTACTTTCTGTCTATATTAATATTCAACTTCTTTAGATACCTCATATAAGTGGAATCATACAATATTTGTCTTTTTCTGTCTGGCTTATTTCACTTAGCGTAATGTCCTCACGATTCATCCATTTTGTAGCATGTGTCAGAATTTCCTTCCTTTTTAATCCCACTGTATGTATATACCACATTTTGTTTACCCATTCATCTGTCAGTGTGCACTTGGGTTGTTTCTACCTTTTGGCCGCTGTGAATAATGCTGCTATGAACATGGGTGTGCAAATATAGAAGCTGACTTTTTTTTTTTTTCTTGCGGTATGCGGGATCTCGCTGTTGTGACCTCTCCTGTTGCGGAGCACAGGCTCCGGACGCGCAGGCTCAGCGGTCATGGCTCACGGGCCCAGCTGCTCCGCGGCATGTGGGATCTTCCCGGACCGGGGCACGAACCCGTGTCCCCTGCATCGGCAGGCGGACTCTCAACCACTGTGTCACCAGGGAAGCCCTAGAAGCTGACTTTTGAAGCCTTTGTCATGGCGGGCGGTGCGTGGAAAACCAAGAACTCCCCCTGCCGGTTCCTTGCTGGAGAAATCAGAATTAGGGGAAGCCCTGGTGGCAAAGACCTCATCATTTCTTCCACAGATGAAGAATTGAGGCTCAGAGGGGACAAGCAATGTTACTGAAGCCACACAGCCAGGAAGTGGAGGCCTCAAGGTTTGGACCCAGAACTGCCACAGGAGATGCTGCTTCCCAGCCAGCTGGCCTCTCTTGTCCATCCTTCCGTGCCATGCTGGTGTCTGCTCAGTGATGGGCCTGGCCCAAAGGTATCCTGGGGAGAGCTGCTTCTCAGCACTGGGCAAGCTGGCTGAGGGAGTCTGAAAGCCCTTTTGTTCATTACAAATGAAAAGCGGTTGAGACTTTAAATGTTATGCTTCGGCCACCAGTGCTGTGTGGAGCAGGGCCCCTGTGAACAGTCACACCAAATAAAACATATTATTGAGGAGTGACTGGAAGGCAGACAAGCTGAAAACATTGTGCACGGGAGGACTGCCTCTATCTGCTCACGAGCATCACTTTCCCCAGGCTTGCACGTGGACTCACATTTAGGGTAATTTCCCTTGTGGAACCACAACTCCGTGAGTAGACTTGGGCTTCTGGACAAGTGATTTCCCAGCCACATGGCTTCCAGCCCCAATACAGAGCATGGGGCTTGGCTTCCTGGGTCTGCTCTGATGCTGCCTGTGGAGATGTCATCTCAGCACTCAAGACTCATCCTCCCAGTTTCTGTTGGGATGAGAATGGTGGGCAGAGCCTTGACCCCAGACATTGGTTGAGCACTTACTCTGTGTACCGTAACCAGCAGCCTGGCCCTAGGAGCAGCAAAGCAGGAAACTGAGGCTCAGAGAGGTTAAGGTGCACATCCAAAATCACAAAGCTCCCCCGAGGATCTCCTAAATGGTAGGAAGGCAGGGCTGGCCAGCAGGTGTGGTCCTGTGTGGTATTGGCACCCCTCACACAGACATTTCGAGAGAGGAGGCAGGGTAACACTGCCCAGCTATGGCATCTGACTCAGGGGGTTCTCAGGGCCTCTGAAGCCAAATCCTGGGAAGGCTCCTTAGACCCCTGCATAGGACCTCTAAGCCTGGGGTCTGAGGCATGGCCATAGTTTGCGGAATCCTGCAGTGGATGTTGACACATCTTTCTCACATCGTGAGTGGAGGCAGGGCTGAGTCCACAGCTATAGGGAGGAAGGCTACTGAGGCCAGGAGCCACCAGACTGAGGTATCCCTGACAGAATGACAGGGAGCCCAGCTCTTAGAGACTGGAGGCCTGGGAAGGGGACACTGACCCAAAGGCTGGGCGCAGGTACACGAGGCATCTGATGTGTTTTTATGAGCATCCGCTATGTGCCGGGCCCTTGGAGCTCACACTCCAGCAGGACGGAGCTGTGGAGCAATGATGGTAACTCATTAACCAGAACCTCATAAGCACCAAGCGCTGTGCTGAGCATTTTGGAGAGATTCACCCTTCAGTCCTCATGAGAGCTAGATGGGGAGGGTGTTCATAAGAGCAGGCTAACTACCTTAACAAATAACCCCACAATAAGAGCTCATTTCCTGCTCATTTCATAGTCCAATGTGGGGCAAGGGTGTTGGGTGGGGACTCTGTTCCACGTGGTCATTCATGGGCCCAGGGTAGAGAGTGGGAAGAATGGTGCAGGACGTTTTAGGAGCCAGGCCTAGGAGTTGTGACATCACTTCCTCCTACTTTCCATTGGCCAGAACTCTGTCACATGGCACCTGCAGGGGAGCCTGGGAAATGTAGTCTGGCTGGGAGTGCCTGGGAGGAAAAGGGAAACAGCTTGGTGGACAGCAGCCAGTATTTGCCACTGGTAGGAGCCATTAGTGTTCCAATATTCATTGAGGAGATCAGTGCTCGGAGTGTCCTATGGCTCCGCTGGGAGGGGATGGAGCTGACATTCAGCTGTGGGCAGCCTGACTCCAGAGAGCATGCCCTAATCACCAGGTACACTGCCTTTCTGGAAGTGAGTGCTGAGTTAAACAAATGGGTATTGTGGGCGGTCGTGTGTGTTGAGAGTGAGGGCTCTGTCCCAAACCGCCTGGGTTCAATTCCCCGATTCCACTTCTTACCAGCTGTGTGATTTGGGGCAGGTCATGTAACCTCTCTGTGTCTCAGGTCCTGGGGAAGGGCCCTGGCCTTTTCTAGGCCCTTTTCTGCTCTCTCCCAGGGACAGAACAAGAGAGGAAAGCAGGACAACACAGGAGAAAACCAAGCAGCTCACACTAGGAGCCTGGGTGGACCAAGGAGGAAGAAGGGGATTGAGAAGTAGGGGCTGGCCCTCCACCTCATCCACGTCCATCCTCATTTGGTGACTCTGGTCCCAAGGTGGCCACTTCTCTGCAGCCTCTGTGGTGACACACCAGCTACGTGGTGGGATGTGTCCCAGAGTGGATGTATTGTCACTCAGCCCCCTCAGCTAAACAGTGTTCTGTACACCAGGTGCTCTGTGAGGGCTATTAACCAAGGAGGCAATGGGGGAAGAGCTGGGGAACCAGGAGCTAGCTGACCTGTTTCTTCTTTTGACAGACTCTGGTGGGGGCCCATGAGGGACAGGCTGCGTTGTGAGCCCCAGAACCCACTGGTGAGTAAACCAGGCCTGCCTGGCTCTGGAGCACGTGCTGAAGGGGAAGAGAAAGTAAGGGAGTGGGAGAAAAATATGTCTCACCTCCAGTGCTTTCTTTGCAACCAGGGTGTGCATTTAACAAAGCTCATCCCGAAATGCAAATCAAAACTACAATGAGGTACCACCTCACACAGTCAGAATGGCCACCATGAAAAAAATCCACAAATAACAAATGCTGGAGGGGGTGTGGAGAAAAAGGAACCCTTCTACCCTGTTAGCGGGAATGTAAGTTGGTGCAGCCACTGTGGAAAACAGTATGAAGGTTCCTCAGAAAACTAAAAATAGAATTACTGTATGATCCAGCAATCCCCACTTCTGGGCACGTATCTGACAAAACTATAATTCAAAGAGATACATGCACCCCAATGTTTATAGTAGCACTATTTACAATAGCCAAGACATGGAAACAACCTAAAGTCCATCGACTGTTGAATGGATAAAGAAGATGTGGTACATATATACAATGGAATACTACTCAGCCATAAAAAAGGAACTAATGCTATTTGCAGCAACATGGATGCGACTAGAGATTACCATACTAAGTGAAATAAGTCAGAAAGAGAAATACAAATACCATATGATATCACTTATATGTGGAATCTAAAATATGACACAAATGAACCTATCTACAAAACAGAAACAGAATCATGGACATAGAGAACAGAATGGTGGTTGCCAAGGGGGAGAGGGTTG
This sequence comes from Delphinapterus leucas, assembly GCF_059928025.1. Taxonomy (NCBI): domain Eukaryota; kingdom Metazoa; phylum Chordata; class Mammalia; order Artiodactyla; family Monodontidae; genus Delphinapterus; species Delphinapterus leucas. Next base: position 119,351,215 of record NC_143134.1, on the reverse strand, counting down.
GGGGAGGGGTGGAGTGAGAGGTTGGGGTCGGCAGATGTAAGCTTTTATATATAGGATGGATAGACAACAAGGTCCTACTGTAGAGCACAGGGAACCATATTCAACATCCTGTGAGAAACCATCAGGGAAAAGAATATTTAAAAAAAAGACGGACTTCCCTGGTGGTCCAGTGGTAAAAAATCCGCTCTACAGTGCAGGGGATGTGGGTTTGATCCTGGTCAGGGAACTAAGATCCCACATACCGCGGGGCAACTGAGCCTATGCGCCACAACTACTGAGCTCCGTGTGCCTCACCTAGAGCCCACATGATGCAAAGTACAGAGCCCGTGCGCTCTGGAGCCTGTGCACCACAACTACAGAGAGAAAACCCACACGCCACAACTAGAGAGAAGCCCGCGTGCCACAGCGAAGAGCCCATGCCTCAACGAAAGACCCAGCATGCCTCAACGAAGACCCCGCATACCCCAACGAAGACCTGACACGGCCAAAAATAAAATAAATAATAAATTTTAAAAAAACCTTAAAAGGGCTTCCCTGGTGGCGCAGTGGTTGAGAGTCCGCCTGCCGATGCAGGGGACACGGGTTCGTGCCCCGGTCCGGGAGGATCCCACATGCCGCGGAGCGGCTGGGCCCTTGAGCCATGGCCGCTGAGCCTGCGCGTCCGGAGCCTGTGCTCCGCAACAGGAGAGGCCACAACAGTGAGAGGCCCGCGTACCTTAAAAATAACAAAAAACAAACAAAAAAATCTTAAAAAAAAGAATATGTATATGTATACCTGAATCACTTTGCTGTACAGCGGAAATTAACACAACATTGTAAATCAATTATACTTCAATTTAAAAAATTGAAAGAAAACCATGTTCATCCCATCCCACCCCCTTTCTGCTTAAAATGCTCTCATGCCCCCCACCTGCTCTCCAGATAATGTCTCCCATTTTGCAGGATCTGGCCCTGCTGTGCTCCAGCCCCACCCCTTTCAAACTCCCAGCACCCACCTTGCTGAATCACACGCACTTCTCAGAACATGTTGTTTCATGCTCCCCAGGTGTATTAGTTTACTGGGGCTGCTGTCATAAAGCACCGCAATCTGGGTGGCTTCAACAGCAGCGTTTACTGTCTCTCAGATCTGGAGTCTAGAAGTCTGAGATCAAGGTGTCCACAGGGTTGGTTCCTTCTGAGGGCTGTGAGGCAGAACCCAGCTTCTGGCGGTTTGCTGGCTCTCGGTGGCACTCTTGGGCTTGTAGAAGCGTCACTCTAATCTCTGCCTTCATTTTCTCGCGGCCTTCTCTCCCTGTGTGTGCGTCTGTGTCATGTTGGATTAGGGTCCCCTCCTACTCCTATGTGACCTTATCTTAACTAATTACATCTGTCAGGATCCTATTTCCAAAAAGGTCATATTCTGAGGTACTGGGGGTTAGGACTTTGGCATAGGAATTTGGGGGTTGGCATAGGAATTTGGGGGTTACAATTCAACTCATAACACTAGGCTTTGCCCATGCTGTTCCCTCTGTGTGGAACTCCCTTCCCTTACTTGTCTGGCAGGCAAGCTTCCATTTGCTTCCAAATGTCAGCTCAAGCACCGCTCCTTGGCAAAGGCTTCCTAGTAGCTGAGCTGCTGTGACCTAGCCTCCACTGTACCCCACTGTCCTTGCACAGCCACCGGCCAGCACACCAAATGCTTTGTACCAATCTGTCTGCCTTCCTGACTCTACCAGATTGTCGTTTCCTCAAGGGTAAGGATTGTGCCTGCTGACCTTCATGTGTCCAGAACCCTGGCAGGATGGGCACGTAGGAGGCGGCCCTGGCTCAAGGTCCCTTGAATTAATGCATAAATTAAGAAGGAAAGAAAGATGAGAGAAAAGATGAGAGAAATGTGGAAGAGTGGGCCAAATCAATGTCACTTGTCCCCACTGGCCCTCCCTCTACCAGGGGAGACGTGAGTGGTTCCCACGCTTCTGATAGAACCTCAAGCATCAGTGTTGTGTTTGGGGTCTGGGTTTTCTCTGGTGGATGGTTGGGGTCGGGGTGGGTGGCGAGAAGAGAATGGTGGGAGTCCCTGAGGGCTCAAGGTGGTGGACCTGGGGGTGTGCATGGGGGAGGGGGGGGAAGCTGGAAACCTACAAGGCCAGGCCCAGTTTCCCACAGAAGCAAACCACAGTCCTTAAACACTCCCCAAACAAATTTATGATGTAAATCTGGTTTCGAAATAATAACAATAATGATAAATAAAAAGAGTGAGCGGATGCGAGAGGGAGGGAAGGGGGGCTCAGCCAGGCCCCTCCCCTGGGACACCGAGGGGGGAAAAGCACATGGAAAAATTGAAATTAGTTGTGACAGCTGAAATTCTCTGCTCTGCAGACGACATTTGACAGGGTACTTAAAAAAATAATAAGAAAAGGGAAAGTGGATTGGGCTGCCCGGGGAAGGGGGAGATGGGGGGATTTCAAGTGACACAAGACGCATAATTCAAGCTTCTTAGATTGCAAAAGCTCTTCTTACCTAAGGGGCCTGCTGCCTTTATTTTTATCCAAATGGCTCAATTACCTCAAAGCCCCACAGAGAAAATTACCGATGTTTGCCTCTATTTTTCTCCTCTTGTCTCGACAACTGTAGATATTTTGTTTTCCTTCTTTCTCTCGTGCTCTCTCTCTCTTTTTGCTTTTTTTTTTTTGTGGTCGGGAGTGAAGAGAGTAGGGGGGTGTTCACATGGGCTAAGGGGCTGGAGGCTTTTGAAATTGCTCCTCCAAGCCCGCGTCGCACGCACACACACACACACACACACACACACACACACACACCCCACAGTCTTAGGCCACACCACAACTGGTCTTTGTGTGCGTGTCCATTTTGACGTTTGTCCTTTCCATCTTCCGAGCGTGTCCGATCGTGCTGTTCCGTTATCCTCCCTGTGCCTCCTTTCCCTCCTCGGCCTCCTGCCCTGCGCCAGTAGCAGCAGTTCCCTCTGGCCTCCCAGCTGCCCAGTGGGCACCCCGCCTTGCGGCTCTCTTTTCATCTCAGCTATTTCCAAACCCTGCAATAGACACAGGGAGGCGCCAAGGTGCCCATTTTCCAACCTTCTTATTGGGTCTCCATTTGTCATTTTCAGAATTGGTACTCCTGGGAGCCGGGCCTGGACGCTGCAGCGCTCACACCTGCCTGCCCTGAGACTTGGAAGCTGCCTCCGGTTCCAGAAAGCTCCCTTTGGGGCTCTGGGGGTCCAAGGAATGATGTCTGAGCATCAGGCTCCAGGACCCTGGTGGGTGGGTTCTATGGGGGATTTGACCTCTCATTTGACCTCTCACTTGACTGGGGCCTGTGCCTCCCTCTCCAGCCCACTTTCCTGGCCTTCTCCTCCCCTTCCACCCATCTCCCTTCCCCCTTCTGGTCCCTCCCACCAAGCCAGGACCCTCTCTTTCCTTGAACCTCTTCTGGTTCTTTGACCTTGGGATAAGCCCTTCATTGGCCTGGCTTTGGGATAAAAACTAAATCTCACCCCACTCCCACCCCTCAAGGGCCTCCTTCCCTCCAGCTTCATCATGGAGTCTCTCTCCGTCCCCTCCCAGCACCTTCCCACCCTGGGCCTTTGCAGCTGTGTCTCCTTCCTCCTGGCTTGTCTCTCTTCACCCACCTCACTCTCGCTCAGCCTCAGGTATCCCTGGAATGTCCCCTCCTCAAGCAGCCTTCCCAGCTCACTCCTGTCCGCCATCAGGGCGGGCCCTCAAAGCTCTCTGTAGGGCTTCCCTGGTGGCGCAGTGGTTGAGAGTCCGCCTGCCGATGCAGGGGACACGGGTTCGTGCCCCGGGCTGGGAAGACCCCACATGCCGCGGAGCGGCTGCGCCCGTGAGCCGTGGCCGCTGAGCCTGCGCGTCCGGAGCCTGTGCTCCGCAGCGGGAGAGGCCACAACAGTGAGAGGCCCGCGTACCGCAAAAAACAAAACAAAAAGCTCTCTGTAGCCTCTGCACCTGGGGGTACCACACAAAATCCTGAATGACTGCATGGACCAGGTACAGCCAATCACAATGGGCGCTGACTGCAGCCCTGCAGCGGGGGCCTGGAGACCCCCAGGTGGGCAGGCTTTAACTCTTTAGTTAGTGGGCCTGGCGAGGCATGTGCGGTGGGTCCCAGGGGACGGAAATGGACACAGACACATCCCCATAGTTCACCCACCATTTCTGCCAGTGAACATCAGCTTGCCTGTCCTTGTCCAACGCGGCTCTCCACCCACTAGTCATTCTTGGTTTCATGTCCATCACCTCCACGAGCTGTAAGCCTCGTGCGGACAGACCATGCTCCCTGTTGTACCTACAGGGCAGTGCACAGCGCAGGTGCTGGATAAATAGCTGTTGACAGGGACTTCCCTGGCGGTCCAGTGGTTAAGACGCCGCCCTTCTGATGCCAGGGGTGCGGGTTCCGTCCCTGGTCAGGGAACTAGGATCCCACATGCCGCGCGGCATGGTCAAAATTTTTTTAAAAATTAAAAAAAAAAAAAAAGCTGTTGATGGACTGAAAGGCCATTGGGACAAGGCCCTTTCTGGGGACCATTGCTTTCTGTGCCCACCAGTCCCCTCTTATGCCTGCATGTAGCTTAGCTGCGTGTGGGAAGCCAAAAGGTAAGTAAATCAAGTGGAACAGGACATGGGTAGGACCCATGGCATCATAGTTGTTCTTCAAAGGTTCAGGGTCAAAGGGCCTGGATGCAAATTCCAGCCTCAGAGCTCTCTCTCTCTGGGTGGCCTTGGGCAATTGATTGAGCCTCTGTGCCCTCACCTGTAAATGGGCAGGGAAAATGCTATTGTGTGTAAGTTACTTAGCTTTTTGTGCCGGTTTATAGCGTTTTGATTACTGAATTAGGTTTATTTCTTATTTTCTTATCCTCTTGTCTTCCGTAATCAAGAGGGATCCCTGGTTGATCCCTGCTTGCCTCTCCAATCCACTGTCTACTTCTCCATTCACTTGACATGTATTTACTGCATGTCCATTATTTCCGGGTGTGAAGATGCAGCAGTGAGCAAATCAAGCAAAAAGCCTGCCCATAGATGACACCGTCCATGGAGCGCCCACTGCATGTGGGTCCTGGGCTGATGGCTTCACACAGTGTCTCAGTGACTCCTCTCCACACCTCTTGGTGGTAGAACCTATGACTGTCCCCATTTTATAGCTGGAGAAACTGAGGCTCAGAGCTTGAGCAATTTGCCTGAGGTCAATGGTTAGTGTCAGAATTGAGATTTGAATTCAAACCCTTCTGAAGCCAGACCCTGAACATTCCTCCACTAATCACGCATCTGAATTGGGCCACACTTTTGCATCATCCTCCTGCATGGCCTCCCCTGCCTTCATTTTCTCCCTCAAGTCTCTCCTGTCCCCCCTGAGCCCCTTCACCCTGGCTGGGTACTTCCCTCCAGTCACACGGATCTGTCAGGTCCCCAGACAGGTCTATGGCTCTCTGACCTCCTAGCCTTTGCACGTGCTGTTCCCTCTACCCAGAACACCCTTCCCCTCCTCTTGGTCTGGTTAACATTCCTTCTCCTCCAGGTCCCAGCCAGACCTAACCTCCTCAGGGATGCTCTCCTCCTTTCCCTGAGGCTGTTATACTAACTGGCTAATCCCTCTACTAGCCTGTGAGTTCCCAAGGTCAGGGCCTTGGTTTGCCCCTTTCAAAGTTATATCCTGAGCACGTAACACAGGGTCTGCCTGGCACACAACAGGAGCTCAACAATATTTGCCGAATTAACGAATCAGTGAAAAATTGCCGAAGTCACTCTCCCGGCCTCCTCTTCTCACCCATGTACTGCAAAAGTGAGCTGTAACATAAACATAGGGGATAGTTTTTTATGAGAAATGAAGATGGGCAGTTGTTAACAGGCTTATTGACTGTGTATAAACTTGACATATCTGGGGAACAGGAAAATGAGCATTCCAGTAGCATTTAAAGAATTATTTTCCCCTTAAAAAGAAAGATGTGAACAACCTGGGAAAGATCAATGAGCTCCCTGTGCGGAGAGACTATTCCATAAAAGCGCCCACGACGACATACTTTGTAGAGACGGCAGCGCTGAGAAGCAGAGCGGCTCCTCCAGAGGGGAGCACGCTCCCCAGTCGTGGTACCCCGCGTGGGTTACTGCACAGCTTAATCCAGCATCAGTGTTGCAAAGCAATGTGTCGCAGGGGCAGACTTACTGGAACTCCGTGACAAACCATGAGGCAGCTTTCTCGAGCTGGGGCTGGATGAGAGTTCCAGGAGGGACCCAAGACATCAGGGGTGTCAGGAGGTGCCCTGCAGAGCAGAGGGAGAAGAATTGGGGGGTCTTTGGGGCTGGGGGTGATGAGCAGAGGTGTGGGGGGAGCACGGACCTCTCTGGGACCCCCTAGCCCAAGCATCTCCAGGAAAGGCCACAAAATCCATAGATGCCGGTGTGAGCGACTCTACAGTGGGAGATGAGGATGGAACTGGGGCTCCTCTTGTAGTTGCTGTGAGAGAAGGTGGACCCCCAGAGGCAGAGCAGGAGGCCAAGAGGAAGGACCCCTAATGCTGCCCCCAGCACAGGTATCCTGGGCAGGGCCCACATCCCAGGACTGGAAGTGACCGCCCACAGTCAAGGGCAGGGAGGCAATTAAGTTACTTTCATTTGCAAGATTTTTTTTTTTTGTGGTGCCTCTGAAATCACACGCACCAAGGACGGTTAAAGTTTGCAAAGCAAAAATAAAGGAGATATCAGAAGCAATGATGAAGAGGGTGGTAATTATACCAGGAACCTGGGAAGAGTGAGTTATTTTGACCAACGGTTCACTTTGACTTTGAGCTTCCAAAGACAAGGCCAAAAGGGAAACTGGCAGAAGCGAAAGACCGGATGATAATAATAACCAGCATCTCGCAATGTAGCAAGGCAGGCAAAAGAAGTAGGGACTATGATAGCAGCTCCGGTGTGCTGGGCACTTCCTTGAAGCTTAGGGCCTTGTCGAGACCTCTCCGTGGCCTCCTGGGGAGGCTGCCATCACTATTTTCACCGTGCAGATGAGAGAGCTGAAGCTCAGAGAACTGAGCATCATATCCGAGGTCCGGGAGCTGCAGAGGCAGGCTTCAGACTGGGGCTGCTCAGACCCAAGCCCACACGTGCTGCCTGCACCCATGGCTCTCCTGCCTCTGGGGAGGCGGCAGGTGGAGGCTGCAGTGTGGACCAGCGGACAGGGCTGTCTCCACATGCAGGTGCAGAGGGGTAAGGACTTGCCGTCCTCAAGACCCCTGGCCTGACAGCTGCCAGCCAGCGCCTGGGCCCCCTAATGGAGTCCTGATACAGTGCACAGCGGTGACAGTTGAGCCCAGAGATAGCAGGGTGCGTCGCACCTGTCTGACAGAAGGGACAGGTCACCCGCAACCCTGTAATCCCCTGATTTCTGCAAGGCTGTGGCGCTTAACCCCTGCCTCTCCAGACTGGGTAGCGGCCACACCAGCAGGGCCAGCAAGCTGGGGGTCCTGAGGATCCAGAGCAGGGGACACTGGCTCCTCCCTCTTCCCATCCCAGGGAGGACCTTTCACTTCTGCCACCCAGCCAGCGCCTGCTTGGGCTGTTGGAGCAGCGGAGGGAGAGCTCCCTACCTCTGCTCTCAACCCCTGCCTCCCAACTCCTTCTCCACCTGGAAGCCAGTAGGGGTCTTTGAAAAAGAGAAATTTCGTGAGAACACCTTGCTGTTCTCATCCCTTCCGTGGCTCCCTATTGCCCTCAAGATAAAGCCAAGCTCCTTACTGTGTCCCGCAGGGTCCTTCTGGCCCGGTTCTTGTCACTTCGCCAGCCTTTCCCCTGGGCTCCTTTCCGGTCCTCCAGTTCAGCCCTGCCTCAGGACTTTTGCATATACCATTCCTTCCAACTGCGCTCCCGCCCCACCTCACCTCTGCCCACACAGTGTGCAGGCTCAGCTCTTAACCTTCAGGTCTCAGCTTAACCTGCCTGATTCCTGAGATTGGGTCAGGGTGCCCTGTAATGGTCCCCAGCAGCCCCCGTCCTTCAGACTGCGATTCTCTGAGGGCTGGGGAGGGCCTGTGCTCACGACTCCAAGATCCAAACAGGCACCACCTCAGTGAATCCTCGTAGCATCCGTGAGGGCTGACATTGCAACTACCCTGCTTTCCCCACCGGGAAAGTGATGCTCTGAGAGGCTGGGGCTACACGTCACATGGCCTGTCTGGAGCAGAGTGAGGATTTGAACCCGGGTCTGTCCAAGGCTCTGGAGCAGTACACCAGGCAGGCTCTGGGAGCTGGGAGAGACCTTAGCCGCCACAGTCCAAAGCCCTCCAGGGACGTAAGGGGAAACTGAGTCCTAGAGTTGGGCAGTGACCCCTCCCCCTCCCAGGGCCCCGTCGCAAGTTGGTGGGGTGCCGGGAGAGAATCCTGTCCCCCGACCCAGGCCTGTATTCTTCTCTGCCCCCCACCCAGTGAGCCCTGTCTCTTCTCTCCTAGCGAGAGCCTCCCGGTGCAGAGGCAGGAGAGGGAGGCGATGCCTGGGCTAGGACCCTTCCCTAGGAGCTGGGCTGGGAGCAAAGGGGCTTCTCGCAGAGGTCCCCTCCTCACCCCTCCCCCAGCCCTGCCAGCGGCCGCTTATAGCACAATTAGCCAACAAGTGGCTGTTTTGTGGGGTTATCACTGATGTGTTTTAAGTGGCTTTCTGAGTGGGAAACGCTCAGTAGGAGAGTCAGGCAGACTAAGGGGAGAAAATGCATTAGGTTTTATCGGTCTGTTTGGCACACATCTGACTGCGCTCTTTGAAACAAGTTCTCTTTAGCCCTGGGAGAATGACAAAGAGACGAGAGCAAGACGGTGCAGACAGGCAGGCACGCTCGCTCGCTTGCGCACGCACCCGTCCTCCGAGTGGAGGCATAATGGCCGGAGACATTGGAGCGAACTGTCCGACAGATGGGGCCTGCCCTGCTCCGAAGGAGAGGCTCAGGCAGCAGAGACAGTCTTCAGGTGAAACAGAATAACTGAATTAGCCAACCATTGTGCGGCGAGAGGGTACTGCGTCCGCCTCCTCCTAATGGCCGCCCAGTTGCCAGAGAATGAAACCTCTTCTGATCGCGCAGACTATCCAAGGACAAAACTCACCGAGAGATGGCAGAGGGAGGCGGGAGAAGGGAGCCCCCCCTACCTGGGTTGAGGCTTGGACAAAGGGTCCACCTCCTGGCCACCCTCATGCCCAGGGCTTCTGCTCTAGGCTTGGTAAGAAGTAGTGAGCAAGGAAGTAGCTACTTGTGAGGGGATGCTGGAGTCGGGGGCAGGGGTCCTGGGAGCAGGAAGGAGTGTGGCAGACAGGCAGTTGACACAAGGGTACGTAGACAGTGGGATATGGTCTGGAGTTAAAGCAGTTTTCCTTAACCTCAATTCAATGCAGCCATCTTTATTTATTATTATTTTTTTTTTTTTGTAGTACGCGGGCCTCTCACTGTTGTGGCCTCTCCCATTGCGGAGCACAGGCTCTGGACGCGCAGGTCCAGCAGCCATGGCTCACAGGCCCAGCCGCTCTGCGGCATGTGGGATCCTCCCGGACCGGGGCACGAACCCGTGTCCCCTGCATCGGCAGGCGGACTCTCAACCACTGTGCCACCAGGGAAGCCCAGCCATCTTTATTAATCCTCTTTTCTCCCAGGTCTTGTTTCTTAAAAGGAGAGGATTTGATTTAACCCATTGTCCATCCATCCATCCATTCAATTATTCATCCATCCAGATGGACAGTCATTCATTTAACAAGCACTTTTGTTCAATAAAGGTTAAAAATATTTTATTTTGCTGTACATACAGCTTTGAGTACTGAGGTTGACATACACTTTCCTACTATCATTCCTTTTTCATAGTGAGCTCTCTCCCTGGAAACCCCCATCTTTCCACCTTTGTTGATTGACATTTAATCTACTTTCAAAGTCCATTTTGCATGCTAGCTCCTGGGTGGCTCTTTTTCAGATCCATTCACCTCTATTTGAGTTATAGATCATTTAATAAGTATTTTTTGAGCCCGGGTTATGGGCCAGGCATTCTACTAAGGGCTGGGAATACAGAGTGAACGAGAAGCTCACAGGCTAGCAGACAGAGAGATGGTAATGAAAAATCCCAGAGATAATCGTTAATTATAGTCGTGATGTGTACTCCGTGGAGAAGCTGCACGGACCTGTAGGGCACCTTGGTGGAGGGTCGGGAAGACTGCCTGGAGGAAGAGACCTTGGGGGGGGGCAGTGCTGGGAAGTGGGGCAGGAGAAGGGGGATGGGGGACACTGAGAGCCTCAGATGGGCAGAGAGGGAAGGAGAGGAGACATCTGGGCAGCAGAAGGGTAGTGAGAAGGCTCTGAGGACGGACAGAGGCCTGAGGAGTGGGAGGGGACACACGGAGGGCCAGTGAGCCCATGTGAGCCTGGGCACAGGGGTGAGACCAGGATGGGTCTCTGTTCCCCACGTTTCAATTGTAAACACTGGCAGTGACAGAGGGGCGGATGAAGGGAGATGCCAAGGACAGTCCTTGCCCAGGAGGAACTGGCCTTGGAGGGGAACACAGTCTGGGCTGGGAATCTAGTTGATGGAGGAGAAGGACGCTCTTTTTATCAAAAGCAAGAATTTCATTCAACTCACCGAAACCTTCTTGCGGCCCCTGTTCCTCGCCCCACCCCCCAGGCCTCTGTTCTGGGCCTTCATCTGCTCTGTGCATCCCTGCGGGCCTTGGTCAGAGGCTGGAGGACAGGAAGGGCATAGAACGAACAAGGAGAATAAGAGACCGACGTGTGTAACAGGCAGGCTCGGACCCTCCCTGCTTAAAGTTCCCTAAGTTGGATAAACCATCTTCAAGGGGCACCTGGGGAAAGATGGCGCCTCCTGTAATGCACTCCCCTCAGAATCGTTTTCAACAAAGAGAATGCTTTTTTCTCCCTTCAGTAAAAGATGTACTTTCTTTTATCTTTCTCATTACAATAGTAACAGGTATTTGCTGAAAGAAAAGGTCAAAAGTCACAGAACTCAACAGACCAGAACCTTGGGGCCCCCTTTTCTCCCACCCCCAGGTCCAGTCCATCAGCTAATCCTATTGGCTCCACTTTCAGAATCAATCCTGACTCCAACCCTGGCTATACCACTGCCACTCTATCGCCTGGCCCAAGCCCCCATCATGCATCTTCTAGACCTGGCAGTAGCTTCCTGATGGTCTCCAGACTGAGCTCCTGCCTCAGGCTCTTCTCTCAGCAGCCAGTGGGGACCATGCCATTGCGGCGGGGGAACAGCGAGGGACCATGACACATCTCTGCCTAAGCGCCTCTGGTGCCTTTTGTCTCACTCAAAGCAAAAGTCAAAGTCCTGGGACTTCCCTGGTGGCGCAGTGGTTAAGAACCTGCCTGTCAAGACAGGGGACACGGGTTCGAGCCCTGGTCTGGGAAGATCCCACATGCCACGGAGCAACTAAGCCTGTGCGCCACAACTACTGAGCCTGTGCTCTAGAGCCCGCGAGTCACAACTACTGAAGCCTGCGCACCTGGAGCCCATGCTCCGCAACAAGAGAAGTCACCGCAGTGAGAAGCCCGCACACCGCAACGAAGAGTAGACCCCGCTCGCCCCAGCTAGAGAAAGCCCGCGTGCAGCAACGAAGACCCAACGCAGCCAAAAAAAAAAAAAAAAGTCAAAGTCCTCTTCTCTACCCACAAGACACTATATGATCTGCCCTCCGTCGCTCTCCTCTTCTCTCCCTGCCTTCCTCCCTAGTCTTTCTCCCCTTCTGTCCTCTACCCACCCCCTTCCCCACTAGCAGCTTCCTTGCTGCCCTTTAAACCCATGACCTCACTCTCGCCTCAGGGCCTTTGCACCTGCTACTTTGAACATCCCTCCCCCACCCCCCATCTGGAGGGCTAGCTCAGGTTGCTCTCCAAATGTCACCACTTCAGAAAGGCTTCCCTCACTGCCTTGTTTCAAATAACCCCTTCCCGGGCTTGAGGGGAGAGGGAAATGGGGAGTTACTGTTTAATGGGCACAGAGTTTCAGTTTAACAAGGTGAAAAGTGTTCTGGAGATGATGGTGGTGATGGTTGCCTGACAACGTGAGTGTATTTAATGTCACTGAACTGTACACTTGAAGATGCTAAATTTTACATTATATGTATTTACCACAATTAAAAATAAAAATTCAATCAGGTATGCAAATACAGCAGATGGTACTCCCATGGGTAGAACTCATAGGAGGTATAAATACCTGAAATGCAGCCTCTAACCTATGAGCAGGTATTTTCATTCTTTGAGACTCTGGAAACAAGCGGATGGTTTAAATGCTATTTTCAACTACCAAATAATGTAATGGCTCTAGGGAAGAGGGCAGTGCTAGCGTTCACTGCCATGGGGCTAATTATAATAAAGCAAGTCCCAATGAAAGAAGAAAAAATAGTGCGTTACCGTCGCGCTCCACCTCTTTGCTCTGCTTCATGTATCCTACTAGCCCTCATCATGATGCGACACTTTATGCTATTTGTTTCCAAGCCTGTGATCTGCTCCCCTGCCCCTTGCATGTGGGCCCCATAGGCATAAAAACTTGGCTTGCCAACCAGGGCATCCTCAACGCCTGGTGGAGTGGAAGTTCACAGAATGACTGTGGCTGGACCATACGCTGACCTTCCACCACCTTCCTTTCCCTCCTTCTCCATTTTGGTCATCATAGCAGGAAAGGGGGTGGCTTCTCCAGCCTCGTTCGTTCGTTCTTTCATTCATTTATTCAGTGCATGTTTATTAACTCCTGCCCTGCCCCAGTTGTCCTCCCCTTTAGGATCAGGACAAGATCTTATTCCTTTCTGTCCCTTCTGGTCCCCCCCCCCAGGGTTAGCCCAACAGCTGGCGCACAGCCCATCAGTGCCCACTGTGTGCAGTGCCTTGTGCCACAACTGAACTCCCTCCCATTGGTCTCTGTCACCCTGGCTTCTGAGATGAGCCTGGCTGTGACGGGTTCCTTGCTATCATCCAGTGTGAGTGAGATAAGGAAGCCAGGCGGTGGGTAGAGGGAGATGGACACTTGCAGAGCTTGCGTGTCAGGGACACAGGTTTTATTTTTCTAAGGATAGTTTGTCCAAATGAATCAGGTGTGATTTTATTTTCCTTCTCCTTGGCCTGACTCTGGTGATGCAGGAGAGATTTAGAACAACAATGACAAAAATGTTGGGTTTCATCTGAGGGCACCAACTCCAGCCCACACTGAGGGAGAGACAAGAGACATCAGGGAGATGGAGGCCCTCAAGGGCCCTGCCCAGCATTCTCCCGGTAAAAACTCACAGGCTATGGACCCCAGAGTTGGGTGCTGATTGCCCCCCATAGACACATTAAAATAGTCTGAAGACTAGGGGACAGGCTGGGTCTGGGGCTCCTTCCTCTTAACCTCTCAAGCAGCTGAATGAATAATTTTAGTAAAACCAGTGAGACCCAGCGATTCCACTCCTGAGTAATAATAGATGAGTGCCTATGAAACTAATGTACAAGAATGTTCAAAGGAGCTTTACACCTGTGCCTCTAGTAATTTTTGATTATATACTGAACATTGTAATGATGCGTTGTAGAGACTCTGGATTCTGTTATCTTCTTAGGAAGACAATTGGTTCTTATTGGAACAGGCAGTTTCATTGCTAGCTGATCACCTTGGGCTCAGGCATGCTTGGTTTTGTACCTTGTTAGAGCAGATCTGTAGAGAGCCCAAGGTGTTTCTCAAATCCCTCTAACTTGGCAGGTGTGAAACTCTTAATTTTGCTTCCCCTGTGGTTCTTGTCAGGGCTTGTTTTTTTGTTACTAGGACATGTAGACCTTACTGTAGGGCACAGTCCTCATTCCTAAGGGGAGACTCTTCAGGTGTCAGAGCTGGAGGCCCGCGAAGTTAATGAGGTCTCTCCCCTCTGGCTGGACCAGAATGCCAACATCTCCCCCGCATTACTTGATTTCAGTATCTCCGTCCCACTCCCCACCCTATAGCAGCTGCTCTCTGGGCAGACCCAAGGGGTCTTGTCCTGAGCACATACAGCCCAGATCTGGACCAAGGACTTGCTGAGAAACCCATCGCTGTGCAGCAACCTCTTCTCCAGCCCCACAGGTTCCAGCTGCTTTAGCAGCTCCAAACTCTGACCTCTGCCTCCCCAGCTCAGTGAGATGACTGTATTTAGCTTGGACCCCAGCTCTCTGGTCTGTGGTTGGGGCACTGGCCCCAGGCAGAGGGCCAGGTGAGTACGGAGCTCACCTCACAGGTTTCCCTTCTCCCAGGGATTGTAGTCTTGTACTTCCTGAAAATAACTGCCTCATATATTTGATCCAGTTTTATGGATGTTTATAGTGGGAGGGTTAGTTGGTACCTGTTACTAGCAGATGGTTGCTAGCAGCATTATTCATTTGCTTCTTAAGTAAAATGTTTATTTTGGGGTAATTTTAGCTCTATAGAAAACTTTCAAAGATAGTACAGAGAGTTCCTCCATATGCTTCACCCAGTTTCCCACCCTGCAGTTAACATCTCATATGTAACCATGGCACATTTGTCAAAACTCAGACATTAACATTGGTCCAATATTATTAAATCAGACTTAGACCTGATTTTACCAGTTTTCCCATTAATGTCCTTTTACTGTTCTAGAATCCAAACCAGAATCCCAGGTGCTAGCAGCTCGATTTGACTAGCCAGAAACCAGGAACTGAAATATCCGTCAACAGAGGATGGGTGAATAAATCATGGTCCATTGATGGAATGAAATACTATGTAACAGTGGAAAGAAACAAATTGCTACATAGGCAACAACATGGATAGATAGATAACAGTGAAGTTACATCACTGTTACTATGTAACTGTGAAAAGAAACAAATTGCTATATAGGCAACAACATGGATAGATAGATAACAGTGAAGTTACATCACTGTTACTATGTAACTGTGAAAAGAAACAAATTGCTATATAGGCAACAACATGGATAGATATAGACGCGGTGTTGAGTGAAAGGAGCCTTACACAAAGAGACACTGATTCCTTTAATGTAAAGTTCAAATTGATGAGGATAGAGGTCAGGGTAGTCATTATTACCATTTGGGAGACAGATCCTAGGATGGGCCCCATAATTCCTGGTGTCTACATCCTGTATAATCCTCTTCTCTTAACTGTGGGTGGGACCAGGGATTTGCTTTTAGCCAATAGACTGTGACGAAGGGGAAGGAGTTTTGTGGATGTAATTAAGGTCCCAAATCAGTTGGATTTTGAGTTCACCCAAAGGGTGGGCCGGACTTAATCAGGCAAAAGCCTTAAAAAGAGAGATTCTCCTTTTTAAGCAAGCTTCTGTGTTGTGAACTGCCTGTATGAGGGCCACATGGCAAAAGCAGCCACAGCTGACAGCCAGCAGGAAAACAGAGACCTCAGTCCTACTGCTGCAAGGACCTGGATGCTGCCAACAACCATGAGGTCTCAGAAGACAGTTCTGGGCCCCAGAAAGGGACACGGCCTGGCCGATGCCTTGACTGCAGCCGTGGGGGATCCTGAGCAGAGGATCACAAAGCTGTGCTCAGACTCCTGACCCACGGAGCCTGTGAGATCATAAATGGATGCTGTTTCAAGCTGCTAAGTTTGTGATCATTTGTTGTGCTGTGATAGGTACCTAACACACCCTTGGAAGGACAGTGACTGGGAGAGGGTATAAGGGGGCTTCCAGGATGCTGGAAATGTTAATACCTGGATCTGGGTGGTGGTTATGTATGTGTATTGAGTAGTAAAAATTCATCAAGTACACTTAAGATTTGTGGAATTTATCGTATGTAACTTATACCTAAATTAAAAAAAATGTTTTTTCCATTGGCGAGCACAGTGGATGGCCAGCCCTGGTTTTCTATCCCTCCCTCCCTCTCCCACCCACCATCTTCTCTTATCTATCCAGGCACTCAGGACCACCAAGGCCTCCCTCCAAGTGTCAGACATCCTCTCTCCTCTCTCCCTATTAGTCATCACTTGCAGAAAAGCTCACTTACTTGGGCAGCATTTAGAGAGCAGAGGCGGTAGCCCTTTTCAGGTGACCATCTTTCCAAAAATTTAAATCAAAACATGTCACCCCTTTCCAAAATCCTCCAGTGGCCCGAGACTCTGCGTGATTAGGGTCCTGCCCAAACTACCACCCATCTGGGACCACCCCTGTCTCAGCCACCCCACCTCTCTCTGCTTTGTTCGGGTGGGATCTGTTTTGTTTTTCTTTTTTGTTTGTTTGGTCACACCGCACGGCTTATGGGATCTTAGTTCCCCGACCAGGGATCAAACCTGGGGCCCCAGCAGTGAAAGCACCAAGTCCTAACCACTGGGCAGCCAGGGAATTCCCTATTTTGTTTTTCTTCAAGTGAGTTGCCATGTGCTGTTCTGAAGTTACATCAAATACTTTTGGACACAAAAGAGTATCCTCAACCCAGCCCCCTTCTTCCCTTCCTTCTTTCTTTCTTCATCTTTAGGCTCTTTCTTTAGGGTAAAGATCTTAATATGTACACAAGCCCCCTCCACACACACGCCTACTTATTTAACTTTATGAGACCAGCACCTCTCATTCCTTAACATGTAAGTGAATCAGCTGAGAGCCTTGCTAAAATACAGATTCTGATCTGTACATCCTAGGGAAATGGGCCCCTGATTCTGCTTTTCTAGTAAGTTTCCAGGTGACCCCTTTGGTCCATGGACCCTGCTTGGTGTAGGAGACTGGAGAACCACCCCCTCCTCCTGCTGGCCCCACTGGTGAGGGTGGCAAGTCACACGATGACTGAGGAAAATTTGGACTCAAGGCCCTCCAGCTTTTGGTAAATTTCCTCCCTAAATAAAGGTCACTGTTCTTTCTGGGGAGTGAGAGGGTCTGAACACAGGGTGGCTCGGTGCCTCTGGCCTCTGCCCTTGGTAGGATGGTTTCAGCTGAGACAGAAGACTGTCCTGAGGTCTGGTTTCTACACGTGGAGTCAAGGGCAGGGAGCTCCATCCTGGTGGCACGTTGGATCCACTGAGGTCCGATCTGAAGGCTGTGGGAGAGACAAGCTTGGCCTTCCAAGGTGCCAGTGACACCCCAAATACCAGGACTGCCACCCTTGCCCACAGGAAAAGGCAGAAGTGCTGAGCAGGGAGAGGAAAAACCAGAGACCTCCTTGAACTTGCTCTGTGACCTTGAGGCGCTCCCTCAGCCTCAGTTTCCCCATCTGAAACCTAGGTGGCTGGGCTCAGCAATGTCCAGCTCTTGCGGGCTCGTGCCTGAGACACTTGGGTGGACAAGCCTGGAGCTGTCCTGCGCCCACGTGTGCATGCAGACCTCAGCTCAGTGGCTGCCACGGTGGGGTTTCTGGGGGAAGGGGTCCTTCTCTGCTGTCCTAACTGGCCCACTCAGGGCTGTTTTTCACAGCACCGCTGACCCTGGAGATGCATTACATCTCCCCCCCCACCCACACCGAGGTCAGGGGTTGGGCAGCCCAGCTGGTAAATCACCCAGGGGCAGTGTTTTAAAGCCCTGCCCTGTGTTTTGCCTCCTTGGGGCCTAGCTTGGGAGCAGCGAGGCTGGGGGGAGGCTGCTGAAGTTCGATATGGCTCTGGGGGCTGGCAGGGGCAAAGGGCTCCAGCCAAGGGAGGGACAAATAGATCAACGGGAAACTACCATGACCTCATGACCTCAGAGATGGCTTCAAACCATGTTCTTAACATGCCCTAGTAAATCTGGGAGTGGATCTACCTCCCCTGGGGACAGTGGGGACTGTGTGCACAGGGGCAAGGGGGAGGTGAGGCAGGAGATGCCAGGGAAGTGACAGACAATGGCCCAAGTGGCTAGATGCCCAGCATCCCTGGGCAGCCTGGGTTTGTCTGCTCTCCTTTGTCATCATAGAATGGGGTCACAGCATTTTACAGTTTGCATTGAACTCTCCACGCCCTGTCCTTGTTGCAGCAGACTCCGAGGGGGTGGGGTTCCTGGCCTCCTCTGACAGTGGGGAAACCGGGCTCAGACTTGGCTCAGCTCGCTGGTGGCAGAGCTTTTGAGGATCTGCAAAAGGGCCACTTTGGCTGGGGGACAAAAAACAATGAGGTCCAGACAAGTGGGGGTGAGGCCCCAGAGGTGGCCAGAGACCAGCTTCACTCTTTAAGGAGCCACAGGGTGATGTCAGCTCAGGGTGGGGAGGGGCACGGCCTGATGCGATTACTGCTCTGGAATGTTCATGGGGCGTGGGTGTGGCAAAGGCTCACGCATGGGCATCTGGGGGCTGCTGATGGATGATGGGGTTTAAACTTCCCTCCCAGCACCACTCCTGGCCCCCACCATCTTCCCAGGCAATCACCCCACAGTTCCCAGACAGACCTGAGTTCCGTCTCTGCCCACGACTTGCTGCGTGGATGTGGGCAAGGGACTTCGCCTTCCTTGAGCCTCCATTTCCCCAAACTTACCTCTATGAGTGTGAAAGGTTTAGCAGCGCCTGGGGTGGAGAAGTGAGTATGGCTGCTGTCTTTATCCCATTTCCCGTTTCGTCGACCTCAGCATCCCTCCCCCCCGATGACTCAGTGCTCCTGGCCTTGGCCTGCTCTAGCTGCCCTCCAAGGGGGCCTCCGGAGGTAGACATCTCACCTGCAGGTCCCTGGTGCCCAACACGGTGGGCTGAGGGCACAGATGCAATGCAGAAGACGGGGGCATCTGCCTCCTGGCGACACTAACTGTCCTTGCTGGACCCTCCAGGCCTCCGGGTGAGGTTCATCCAGACGCCAGTGGGCCCAGGTTCCGGCCTAGGCTTTGCTACAACTGGCCCTGCACTGCATCTTCTCTTTGGGCCTCAGTCTCCCCATTTGTATGATGACTGGTGTTTCCCCAAGACAACAGGCACTGCTGGAGGCCCACAGGCTGTTAGGATTTTGCATGTAATAACATCAGACCCTGTTGTGATAAATACACTGTCCTTTCAATTCTCTTCCAACCCTTCTCATTATGTCAGGGAGACTTGGGTTGGTGTTGATTTGTCTTTAGTGGCTTTTTAAAAAAACTTTTTATTTCATATTGGAGTATAGTTGATTAACAATGTTGCGATAGTTTCAGGGGTACAGCAAAGTGATTCACTTATACATGTATCTATTCTTTTTCAAATTCTTTTCCCATTTTAGTTGTTACATAATATTGAGCAGGGTTCCCTGTGCTATATAGTAGGTCCTTGTTGGTAATCCATTTTAAATAGAGCAGTGTGTACATGGAAATCTCAAACCCCCTAACCATCCCTTCCCCCTACCCTCCACCCCTGGTAACCATAAGTTCGTTCTCTAAGTCTGTGAGTCTGTTTCTGTTCTGTAAATAAGTTCATTTGCATCATTTCCTTTTAGATTCCACATATAAGCGAGGTCATATTTCTCTTTCTCTGTCTGACTTACTTCACTCCATATGACAACCTCTAGGTCCATCCATGTTGCTGCAAATGGCATTATTTCATTCTTTTTAATGGCTGAGTGATATTCCATTGTATATATGTTTAGTGCCTTTTTAATCCTCGCTAAACTTACTTTTAAAAAATGTTTGGGGCCTTCCCTGGTGGCACAGTGGTTAAGAATCCGCCTGCCAATGCAGGGGACACGGGTTCAAGCCCTGGTCCAGGAAGATCTCACATGCCGTGGAGCAACTAAGCCCGTGCGCCACAACTACTGAGCCTGTGCTCCAGAGCCCACGAGCCACAACACCTGAAGACCAGGCTCCTAGAGCCCGTGCTCTGCAACAAGAGAAGCCACCGCAATGAGAAGCCCGCGCACTGCAACGAAGAGTAGCCCCCGCTTGCCGCAACTAGAGAAAGCCCACGCACAGCAACAAAGGCCCAACACGGCCAAAAATAAATAAATAAAATAAATAATAATTTTTTTAAAATTAAAAACATGTGTGAACATTAAAAATTGTTTTAAAAAATGTGGTAAAATACACATAACATAAAATTTACCATTTAACCATTAAGTGTACAGTTCTGTAGGGCTAATAACCTCCCTTTTTATCAGAGAGAGCAGAGTCCCTTAAAGAAATAAGGGCAGGGCTTCCCTGGTGGCGCAGTGGTTGAGAATCTGCCTGCTAATGCAGGGGACACAGGTTCGAGCCCTGGTCTGGGAAGATCCCACATGCCGCGGAGCAACTAGGCCCGTGAGCCACAACTACTGAGCCTGCGTGTCTGGAGCCTGTGCTCTGCAACAAGAGAGGCCGCGATAGTGAGAGGCCCGCGCACCGCGATGAAGAGCGGCCCCCGCTCGCCACAACTAGAGAAAGCCCACGCACAGAAACGAAGACCCAACACAGTCAAAAATAAATAAATAAATAAATAAATAAATAAAGGAGTTCCTTTAAATAAAAATTAAAAAAAGAAATTGGGTCATTAAAAATAAAAAGAAAAAAGAAATAAGGGCAAGTAAGTAGATAATAGCAGTAAGTTGGTCCCCTGCAGGAGGATGACCAGGTGTCCTCCCAATTCTTACACCTGCTGTGTCCACAGATGGAGATGACGTGGGGCTTCTGCACACACCTGCAGAAGGCACTAAACATATAGACAATGGAATACAACTCAGCCATTAAAAAGAATGAAATAATGCCATTTACAGCAACACGGATGGACCTAGAGGTTGTCGTATGGAGTGAAGTACGTTGGCTGGTGGGCAGACCCAGCTCAGCCGGGAGGCCTGGCGTTCAGGGCCTGGGCTCTGGCCTCTGACAGTCCCGGGTTCGAATCCTAACTCTGCTTCTCACCAGCTGGGTGGCTTTAGGCAGAGAGTCTAACCTCTCGGCTGCTGTGTCCACACCTGTGAAACAGGGCTGCCATCCCCTGCCACAGAGGGTCTCGCGGACCTCAGAGGTAATCTCCGAGGAGGCACGTCATGGACACCACGGCTGCCATGGTCAACATTAACCAGGGCTAAGCAGGGGTGACAGATGCAGCTGGAAGGCATCTCTTTCTGGTTCTCATCCTAATCTCCAGACTGCCCGATGGTGGCTTAGGGCACAGGTCTTTCTAGAGGCTCCTTTTCATTTGGAAGACTGCCCTCCTTGACACTTGTTCCCACCCTGACGCTTCCCAGGACCAGAGAAAGGGAGTGGGGAGCGGGCCCAGGAGATCTGGTTACAGGCGGCTCAGCCTCACCTGTCTCCCTTCTCCCAAAGGGCAGGGCTGCACAAAGGGCCGTGTCACTGACCAGTGCGATGGAGTGACCAGATTGCAAGAGGGTGCCTGTGTAGTTCTCTTGTCCCCCTCTGAGGTGGGGGACAGCTTTGACAGGCTGCCCCCCCAGGGCACTCGTTTGTCCCCGGCCTCTTTCTGCATCTGCGGCCTCAGGAGTCAAGGCTGAGGCTGCCGCCTGGCCCATGTACCAGCCCCGGCCGTCCGCTTCCCAGCGATCTGCCCCGAGACACACATAAAGCCACCTTTCAGAGCTTCGTTCAGGCCGCTGTAGGGGGCCGGGGAGGAGTCCTGGGGTCCTTGGAGCTGGCAGACAAAGCCGCCTTGTTGGGAAGGTTCAGAGAGAGCAGGGACCCCCCCCCCCGCCAACCGCTCCGGTGAGACCCTTCCCCTTAGGGTCTCTCCAGGGTGCATGGGGCCAGCTGCTCCCAGGGGCAGGGCATTGGCCTCACTGAGTCCTGGGTGCAGGAGGGCAGAGAGGGTGGGACTAAGTGGCCTGGATCCCTGAGAGCAGGGCTCCTGGATTCGGGGGTGCTCTTCTCAACCACATAAGCCACCCGTTACCCTGAATGCTCTTAGAGCACCCCAAGGCCCATGAGGCTGTGGGTGACCCAGCTGAGCCCACCTCCTCAGGCCCTCATTCTCTCTCTCTCCTGAACCCACTCAGCCCTTTCGGATGCTTGAACCTCAGGTCTTGGAACGTGCGGTTCCCTCTGCCTGGAATGCCCTTCCCAGCACTTCTCACATGGCTGCCCCCTGCTTACTATCCTCGGAGGCCTCCCTGGCTCCCCTGTCCAACCCCGCTCCCACCTCAAATCCCATTTACTCCCCCTTTTTTTTTTTTTTTTTTTTTTTTTTTGCGGTACGTGGGCCTCTCACTGCTGTGGCCTCTCCCATTGCGGAGCACAGGCTCCGGATGCACAGGCTCAGCGGCCATGGCTCACGGGCCCAGCCGCTCCGTGGCACGTGGGATCTTCCCGGACCGGGGCACGAACTCGCGTCCCCTGCATTGGCAGGCGGACTCTCAACCACTACGCCACCAGGGAAGACTATTCCCCCTCTCAACATCCCTCCAGGACACAGTGGAGGTGGGGGGAGCTTGTTTTCCTCACCTAAAACAGTGAAGAATCTAGAACAGCCAAGCACCTAGGACATGGGCAGTAAATAATTGTCGAATAAAAGAAGCAGCCCTGTTTCTGACTTACTTCACTTACCATGTGACATCACGTATATGTGGAATCTAAAATATGGCCCAAATGAACCTGTCTACGAAACAGAAACAGACTCACAGACATGGAGAAAACACTTGTGGTTGCCGAGGGGGAGGGCTGGACTGAGAGTTTGGGTTTAGTAGATGCAAACTATTACGTATAGAAGGGATAAACGGCAGGGTCCTGCTGTAGAGCACAGGAAACTATATTTAATACCCTGGGATAAACCATAATGAAAAAGAATATAAAAAAGAATGTATATATGTGTATAACTGAGTCACTTTGCTGCACAGCAGAAACTAACGTAACGCAGCATTGTAAATCTACTATATTCCAATAAAAAAATTAAAAACGAAAAGAAGAAGCAGTCCTCTTCCCCGAGGCGGTGTCACCCAGCGAGTGGAAGCAGAGGCCAGGGCCTGGAGCCTGCCCGTGTTTATCCCAAAGCTTTTCTAGGGCCTTACAATCTCCCACCCACAGCTGTAGAGTGTCGCCCTTGGGCCACTCCCACCGCAGGAAAGGGGAGAGGTCCCTGTGCCCCTACCTCTGTCTCATCACCCACCCTGTCCTCTGAGTGGTGCTGAACGGCTGGGGGCTGCCTCTCCACAGCCATGGCCGGGACATCTGTCTTCATGATCGGGGCCTGGCAGGGGCAGGGCGAGGCCCAGGGCAAGACCAGCAAAGACAAATGGGAGGTGGGAACCGGGCCCGTGCCTGTTTAACACGGACATAAATAAATGATCACACCAGGCATAAACAGCCGGGCGGGGCGGGGGGGTTTGGAGTCCACACAGTGATTTCTCAAACCTCAGGCAGGAGTCGGGTCAGCCGGGGTCCCAGATGGGAAGGCATCCTGTGTCACAGCCGCTTCATTGCCATCTTAACTGAGTGGCCGGCTGGGTCCTTAGGAGCCCCAGTGGAGGTGACTAACGTCGTGATTAGTCACAATTGGTGCCTGTGCCCACCCTCAGGGTCAGGGTGTGGGGGAGGGGGAGTGTGTGGGGTGCTGGTGGAGTTGTGATCATTAATAATAATAGAACAACAGTTCTCGTTTCTTGGTCAGTTACCAGGGGGCCTGGACTGGTTTAAGCTCTTTAAGTGCGTTATTTATTCCTCAGGCCAGACTCAAAATGGACCCATTTCACAAATGAGGAAACTGAGACTCAGAGAGATGAAGTGATCGACTCCAAATCCAGGTCCACCTGAGCTCTAACTGGAGTTTGCAGCCGCTGTGCTCTCCCCTGTTACCGTGGCTCTGCAGGGAGCCCTCAGAGGCCCTGGCAGCTGTGGCCCTCCTCCCCAGGGAGGCTGGTGGACACGGCCAGTGCCGGCTGCGTCTGCACAGTCCTGGTTAAACACACAGGTACTTGGCCTCACCTAGATCCTACGGAGGCGAGATGCGTCAAGAGGAACCACCACAGAACACATTTATCAGGCCTCCCCCTTGGTGGATGCAATCAGCCACCATCTCTCCAGGCCTATGGTTTTCAAGTTTCAGTGAGTACCAGAATCAAACAGGCAGCTTGTTAAACAGACAAGAAGCGCCCAACTCAGGACTCTGCCTGTTTATCAAGAAACATCGCACCACCAGTGGCAAAACACAGCTCTACCATTTCAGGAGTCACAAAGGAAATGAGCCCAGAGTGCTGTCTCATCGGCCTCCCTGAGCTCGTCCAGAATGCAGACAAGTGGGCTGGAACCACATCTAAAATTCTGACTTGTTCTCACTGAGCCCTCCAGGCTGTCACCAGCTGGGACCCTGGAGATTCACGGGGAGGATGCTGGAGTGGCTTTCACAGCCTCACAAGCTGTAAAAAGAACATTTGAAAAGAAAGGGAAACTAGAGGTCGTGCAATCTAAGCCCTTTGTTTTACATTTGGGGAAACTAAGGTCCCTAAAGTTAAGGGACCTACCTAAGGCCACACAGCGCGTTAGTGGTAGAGTCATTTCAACAATTTTCCATGATGTCAAGCTGCTTGGGGCAACAGGTGTCTGGGGTTCCATCCCTGGAGGGCTAGTACTTACTGCCAAGTTCTCTCAGGTGCACATGAAGCCATTACAGTAAAGGGCTTTGTGTTAGCTGGGCTGATGTGTTCCAGCCTGGCCCGGGGCCTGGAATATAGAAATTGCTCAGTTAATATTTTAGAAATATGCACTGAACATCATCTACAGCAGTGGGCAAAACAGACGCAGCCCTTGCTCTGTTACGGGGCTCACAGCCTATCAGGCCTCCATGGCCTGTGAGCCAGGGTAAGGGAGATTAGGTAGTGGCTCCTCTTTTCCAGGGGAGAAGGCTGATTCTCTTCCTTTTCCTCACCTCTCTCTGCCAAGACCTCAGTTTCACTGATCCCAGGTCAGACAGGGAACTACATGTATGAAGCGGGTGGAGTGTGAGACATTAGGGAGAGGTAGGGACTGTGGCCAACAGTGATGGCCTTTGAATCCCAGTTTTTTTCAAGAAGCATCGAGCCAGACAATGGAAAACACTGACATACCTAAAGGCCAAGTGCGGCCCATGGCCATGGGTTTGCCATGGCCAGCATGCTGTGTAGTACTGGATCAGGAGTCTGAAGACCAGAATTTATTTCTGGTCCCTGGCTGACTGAGTGACATTGTGTGAGTCACTGGCTTCAGTCTCCTCAACTATGCCCAGAAGGACTGGGTCATGGTCATCTCTGAGGCTTTGCACCAGGAAGCTGCCAGGAAACCAGGACGGACACCAGCATGCAGCGAGGCTGCTGTGGCTTTAAAAGTGCCTGGACAGCCCCAGTGGCAGCAGCTAGCGGTGCGGGCCACCTGCGGAGCCCGCCACAGCTGGGAAGATTAGTCTCTTCCACTAGACAACACCCATTACCATGTTCCAATAGCCATCACTTCCGCTAGGAGAGCTACAGATGAGATATCGATTGCACTGACCCCAGGTGAGCCCTTTCCCCAGCCTGAGAGGCGTGCAGATCAGCTCTGCACACTGCCGGCGGCTGCCGGGGCCCTGCCGCCTCCTATCTGCAGCCCACCCCCCCCACACACACCGTGTGCTCAGGATCCAGGGGAAGCTGACAGCAGCCCCGCCAGGTGCGCTGATCTGGGTTGGCCAAGGCCTGAGCTCTACAGGTTCTTTGCTTTCGAGAGGGAGATGGGGAGGGGGCAACCTTGAGAGTGAGGTCTGGCTGGGCGCCCGGGAGAGGGAGAAGCAGGAGGCCAGGCTGCAGGCCGGGGAGGACGGCCTGATGCCAGCATTTGGGTGGGCAGTGCAAACTTTGGGACAGGAGGTGACACGACCTCAACTCCACCTTTGCCCCTTGAGAATCCAGCCTCCTCTCTAGGCAGCCTGGCCTGCTGGCAGCTCCTAAGGTCTGTTCCTTCTCCCTCGGTTCAGGCGCTGGAGCACCGGAAATGGAAAGGGGATGCCCACGGGCCTGGGTCCTGGAGGTAGGCTCCCTGAGGGCAGAGGCTGTGTCTGCCCCTCCCTGCCGACCCCGCCACACCGCCCCCACCATGGCACGGGGCTGGGCGCATTGCGCACGTGAGAGGTGGAATTGCCTTAGTAGAAATCAGCTGAGCGCCAGAGGCATGTGCGGCCTCCTTCACGCATTCACTCATTTGTGGAATCCTGCAGGGCAGTAACCAATCAGAGCTCTTCTCTCACAAGCAAGATGCTCTCGCTGGCCCAGGCCATCCATGGGCACTGTGACCGCCGCAGCCCAGATGGCTTGAAACTTTCTTATTTGCCCAGCACACCCCCGTACATTTTTTAAAAGAAGAAAGGCATTCTCCTCTTCTTTTTTTTAACCCTGTGATTCCCACCAGTCTCACCACGGCACCAAGGAGCCTTCTGGGCACTGGAAAGTTTCCGTAGCTTCACCTGGGTGGTGGTTACACAGGTGGATACACAGGGAAAATTTATCAAGCTGTCCACCTCAGACGTATGCACTTTTCTGTGTGTGTAGGTGTCTATGCGAGTGTATGCATGTGTACGTGTACACGTGTATGTGCGTATGTGTACATGTTTATATGCGCGTGTCTGTGTATGTATTATTTACCTCAACAAAAGCCAACTCTATCTTCCGCCTTTGAACAGGAATGTTTTGCTTCTTCCAGGGAAGCAGGAGGGGTCTGGAAGTTGGGTTTGGCTGGCCGGTGGCCTGGACCCCACCTCGGCTCCCCAGCCACCGAAGGTGAGGGGACCTGGTGTCCTTGCTTGACCCACCCTGCTGAAGCCCAGCCTCCCAGCACCTGACTTCTCAGGACTCCCCCAGACATGAGAAACCCCCCATTGCGCAGCCAGGAGCTAGAGGAAGGAGTGGGGGGATTTACAAACAGTAAAGAAAATAATAAAATGATAACCAAGAGGGGATGGGAGAATCCATCATTCATTCAATACAATTCCATTGAGAGCCTCTTACCTGCTAAGCCCTGTGCTGAGGGCCAGGTGATGCTGTGGTGGGCACAGCAGACATGGTCACTGCTCCCAGGGTTGCCTGCAGCCTGCAAGGAAGTGGAATCCATCCCAGGCAGGTCCAGGGCTGGGCATTTAAGGAAAGCTGGAGGATGTGGTTTCTAACCTCAAAGGCCAAGAAGGTCACCCTTGTCAGGGCCCAGGCTCACCAGCTCAGAGACAGCAGCTACCAATAAATAAAGTGCACCCAACTGCCATGTTGTGACTTTGTAACAAAAAATTGAACTGTCACACAGGCCAAACTCGCATCGATAGCAGCCGCTCCCTATAAGCGTGCTGCACGGGCTGTCACACTGTGGTTAGGAGCCAGGAGCCCCGAGACCCACAATTGCTGAATAAAAAAGTGCTCCTGCAGGGTGGGCACTATTGTTATCCTGTTTTTATAGCCAAGGACACTGAGGGCCATCAGAAGTACTGAAGAAGTCAACCCAGGTCCCCAGTTAGGAAGTGGCAGAGGCAAGATTTGAACTCAGGTCTGTGCAGCCTCGCCTGTAAAATGGGGATTCCCCTCCCCGATTCCCTCACCACGATGGTTTTCCATGGCACAAAGGAGAAAAAGAAAGGGTCTTCTGAAGTGTCCACCCAGGGCACACATGAAGGACAGCTTTTATTTGCCTTGACGAGATTTTGTGATGCTTCCGTGGCTGTATGTGGAGTGGTGACTGAGACCAGGCTCTGTCTCTGATGTCCCGCTGGGTGCCTCAGTGGGGCCTCCAATATCCCAGGAGGAAGGGCCCCTTAAGGTCCCATCCTACAAACGGAGAAACTGAGGCTCAGGGGGAGTGAAGTTCTTGCCCAAGTTCCCACAATGGAGGGGGTGTAGCCAGGATTTAGCATGAGTCTAGCCTCAGTCTGGTCCCTGAGCTGGGGATCCATCCCCCGCACTGCCCTGCCACCCTACCTGCTTGCCCACAGTTGCCTTTCGAGGATCCGCTGCTCCACTCTGGCCGAACACCTTCTCTGTACATGTCAGAGGCTTGCTGCAGCCCAGCGCTTTCCTGGCCCACGCTCTTTTCCATTCCTTTCTTTAACACTGGCCATCTTCCCCCTACCCCTTATCTTTAAAAATTTATTTATTTTTAACAGCTTTATTGAGATGCAATCTATATCTCATACAAGATTCACCCATTTTAAGTATACAATTTAAGTTTGTTAAGAAGCCTGTTAACAACGTGGAAAATTGATTGCACTATTATGATAAAAAGGGAGAAAATGAAGCAAATGTGCAGGTACACAATGTAAACAAATTACGTTACCTGCGTGAAAACATGTTGCACATGCAAAATGACTAGCAGGAAATTCGTAAAAATATTAACCAAAATGTTTTGGTTAACATGTTGGATTCAGAAATGAAATTTTTTTCCTAATGATTTTCCAAAGTTTCTGTAATTTTCGATATTATTCTACTAGGACACTCTGGCTGAGCCCCGGTAAAAAATGGTGTGAGATTCCAACACCCCCATCTATACCCCAATATCTATTTGCATTTCCTGATTGAGTCGAGCTAAGAACATGCCCAGAAAAAGATTTCCAGCGTTGGGAGTGACCTGATTCAGACATACTCAGCCTTCTGTAATGGTCTGGGGGCAACTCCATAAAAGCCTTATAGCCACGGGTGGGGAGATCTAGGGTCTCCCAAGGACAGAATCTACCCTGAGAAGGCAGAATCAGTCCAGACCCACTAACCCCTGCGATAGGATCTGCTAGCTGGGGGACGAGGTGGTTCTAGTGGCAGCTGGGGGGTGTTGATTGAAACTACTGCCAATCCAGACCATTTGGCGACACCTGCACGCTCAGGTGGAGAGCGGCTGTGTACACGAAGAAGTAAGAGTTCTAACATCTCGGTGTCCAAACAACCCTACTCCAGATCCCCTAAGTGGTGGTTTCCTACCCACTTCTCAGTGGAGTTGGGGTTAATGGTCTTGAGAGCTGGAGCAGCAGCCAGTGGCATGGGCAGGGGCTGAAGTGGAGTGACAGGAGGGACAGGGAGGTGGGTGAAGGCAGGTCCTGGGCTGTGGCATGAGGACTGGATTGGAATGGCCCCTGAACACCTACGCACTGCTCCTTGGGCTTCTAGAGCAGAGAAAGCCCTGAAGTGGGGGGAGGGAGTGTGTGTTCCTGAAGTTCTTTGGACGTGGCTTCTGAGCTAGCAAAGGTTGGATTGATAGTCATTCATTCAAGAAATATTTATTGAGTAAATGTTATGGACCGGACATGGTGTTGGCACCTGAGACACAGCTGTGAACCAGACAGAGCCAGTCTCTTCCCACGTGGAGTTTCCAGTCTAGTGGGAGAGACATTCAACAATGCCCAGCACCCAATAAAAAATTATTAGACACACAGAGCAAATCAGTGCATAATGTCAGGTGCTGATATGTGCTATGGAGAAGAGAAAGGCAGGGTAAAGGGTATATGCCAGGTTTAGGCTCTATAACAAGTGAGCCTCGTGGCTATATCTGGGGGAGGGAGAAGGAGGCTCCAGGCAGAGCTTGGCCTGTTTGAGGAACAGCAAGTAACACAGTGGGCTGGAGCGGAGTGAGAGGGAGAGTGAAGGGAGGTGAGAAAGAGAGGAGGTAGCGAGCCAGATCATGAAGGAATTTGAAGGTCATAGTAAGTGTGTCAGTTATCTGTTGCAGCAAAATAAGTAATGAAAACTTAGTGCAATAGAACAGAACTTTATTTATTCATTCTCATGTACCTATAGGTTGTCAGTCTGGTGGTTCTTCTGCTGGTCTCATGTGGGATCATTTAAGCAGCTACTGTCATCTTATGGCTTGCCTGGGTCTGGAGGTTCCCATGCACTTCCACGTCAGGGAGTTGGTGCTGGCTACAGTAAGGACTTTAGATTTTATGCTGAGTGAGACAGAAGCCATGGTGGGTGGGTGTTGGTTCAACAAGGATGAGAAATTATGTGACTTATGTTAATAAGATAGTAAACGGGACCCCAGGCCAGGGTGGCCTATGGGTATTTGGATTGTATTATTGTTAAATTGAAAAAAAAAAAATCACCTTCCACTTCTGTCCGTGAAGCAGTAAGGTGGTCTAGAATTATACTCCCATCGCAAACAACAGAAACTGGACAAAACACAAGGAACAACTATTTTCAGACATTCAACCACAGGCAGCTCAGGACTGTGAAAACAGAAAAACAAGATGAATCCTACTATTGTCTACCTTCCTGCCTGGAGATAATTCCCAAAATGCAGAATGGAGAAGGCAAGACAAAAAAGTCCAGTGATCTCACTGAGCTAAGAAGACAGATGCGATCTGGGGAGACCAAGGCAGCTGGAACTGATGGGACTGATGACCAGAGAGGAGGGAGTTACTAAGAGAAAGAGCTCCAGTCATCTGCATAGTGTCCAGCTGAGACTTTGGCAGGTGCCACTCTCTTCAAGCAAAATCCCACGAGCATACACAAGAACAATTTTCAAGGAAAGAAAAATTACTAGGAATCTCATACAGGACTGGGAATTGTTTAAGAGTCCTCCGGCTAGAGGAGAGAGACCTCATTGACTACAAGTCATCAAGTAAGAACACTAGAAAGGCCACACCTTAGAAGTAGAGCTAAATTATCCCTAGAATAAAAACTAGAGCTGCTCTAAAAGAGCTTAAAAACAAATCTTGAAAGGATCAAACTAATCTATAAGTAACTAAACTGCCTTCTCTAAAGAAGTCCAATACTCTTTAAGGAAATACAAGAAAACCTAACCATGCATCGTTACGATGCCCAGGGTCAAAGTTTTTAAATTATGAGCTATACAAAGAAGTAGGGAAAAAATCCCATAGTTAAGAGAAAGATCGGTCAATAGGGGCAGACCAAGCAGTAACGGGGACGATAGGATTAACAGAAAAGGACATTAAAGCAGCCATTATGAATATGTTCCATATGCTCAAGGATGTAAAGGAAAACATAACCATGAAATTGGATATACAAAAATGACTCATATAGCGATGACAAAAATACCTGAAATGAAAAATACACTTGATGAGATTAATAGCAGATTTGATAGTGTCGAAGGTCAATGAAGTTGAACACATAGCAACAGATACTGTACAAAATGAAGCTCAGGAACGTCCCTGGTGGTCCAGTGGTTAAGAATCTGCCTTCTAATGCAGGGGACTAGGGTTCGATCCCTGGTTGGGGAACTAAGATCCCACATGCCTCCGGGCAACTAAGTCTGAGCGCCGCAATTGAGACCCGACACAGCCAAAAATTAAAAAAAAGAAAAGATACCAGACAACTATTAAAAAAATGAAGCTCGGGCTTCCCTGGTGGCGCAGTGGTTGAGAGTCCGCCTGCCGATGCAGGGGACACGGGTTCGTGTCTCGGTCCGGGAAGATCCCACGTGCCGCGGAGCGGCTGGGCCCGTGAGCCATGGCCGCTGAGCCTGCGCGTCCGGAGCCTGTGCTCCGCAACGGGAGAGGCCACAGCAGTGAGAGGCCCGCGTACTGCAAAAAAAAAAAAAAAAATGAAGCTCAGAGAGAAAATAGACTAAACAAAGAATGAACTGAGTCTTAGTGACTTATGGAACGATTCAAATGGTCTATGATATGCATAATTAGAGTGCCAGAAAGGAGAGGAAGGTAGACAAATTTGAGGAAAAAACTCCTGCAAATGTTCAAATTTGATAAAAATCCACAGGTTCAAGCTCAAGGAATGTCAAGTAGAATAAACATAAGAAAACCATAACAAGGCGCACCATAATCAGATGGCTGAAGATCAGCGATAAAGAGAAAGTCTGAAAAGCAGGCAGAAAAAAGACACATTACATATAGAGGAACAACAACAAAAGCTTTTAGTTACTTTGATCAAGAATAAGGGAGAGGGGCTTCCCTGGTGGCGCAGTGGTTGAGAGTCCGCCTGCCGATGCAGGGGACACGGGTTCGTGCCCCGGTCCGGGAAGATCCCACATGCCATGGAGCGGCTGGGCCCGTGAGCCATGGCTGCTGAGCCTGCGCGTCTGGAGCCTGTGCTCTGCAACGGGAGAGGCCACAACAGTGAGAGGCCCGGGTATGGCAAAAAAAAAAAGAATAAGGGAGATCGATACAGCCACTATGGAGAACAGTATGGAGGTTCCTTAAAAAATTAAAAATAGAACTACCATACGACCCAGCAACCCCACTACTGGGCATATACCCTGAGAAAACCATAATTCAAAAAGAGTCATGTACCACAGTGCTCACTGCAGCTCTATTTACAATAGCCAGGACATGGAAGTAACCTAAGTGTCCATCGACAGATGAATGGATAAAGAAGATGTGGCACATATATACAGTGGAATATTACTCAGCCATAAAAAGAAACGAAATTGAGTTATTTGTAGCAAGGTGGATGGACCTACAGTCTGTCATACAGAGTGAAATAAGTCAGAAAGAGAAAAAGAAATACCATATGCTAACACGTATATATGGAATCTAAAAAAAAAAAAAAGGTCATGAAGAACCTAGGGGCAGGACGGGAATAAAGACGCAGACCTACTAGAGAATGGACTTGAGGACACGGGGAGGGGGAAGGGTAAGCTGGGACAAAGTGAGAGAGTGGCATGGACATACATACACTACCAAACGTAAAATAGATAGCTAGTGGGAAGCAGCTGCATAGCACAGGGAGATCAGCTCGGTGCTTTGTGACCACCTAGAGGGGTGGGATAGGGAGGGTGGGAGGGAGGGAGAGGCAAGAGGGAAGAGATATGGGGATATATGTATATGTACAGCTGATTCACTTTGTTATAAAGCAGAAACTAACACACCATTGTAAAGCAATTATACTCCAATAAAGATGTTTAAAAAAAAAAAAGAATAAGGGAGGACAACCTACTATGTACTAGATGTTATGCTAGACCCCTGAGCTCTACTAATACCTACTAACAGCCTGCTCTTCTGTGACTCTGTTCTACAAGTAAAAATAAGTAGTAACATATGTGATAAATAAAAATTCTCAGAATTCCCTGGCAGTCCAGTGGTTAGGACTCTGTGCTCTCACTGCCTAGGGCCCAGGTTTGATCCCTGGTTGGGGAACTAAGATCCCACAAACCACGTGGCATGGCAAAAAAAAAAAAAAAAAAAATCTCTGCATGTCTCAGCAATCTCTGGGGGGAAAAAAAAAGAATACGGGAGGACACAAATCACCAAGGTAAGTAATGAAACAGGGACATTGCTATCAATCCTGCAAACAGTTAAGGATAATAAGAAAATATTATGAAAAGCTTTATGCCAATAAAACTGACAATCTAAATGGAATGGGCAAATTCCTCAAAAGACACAAATTACCCAAAGTTGACCCAAGAGGAAATGGACAACATGAATAACCCAATATAAATAAAAAAAACTGAATTTATACCTTAAAAGCATCCGCCAAGAAAATTCTAGGCCCAGATGGTTTCACTAGTGAATTCTATCAGATATTTATGAAAGAAACATTGCCAATCCTACACAGGATAAATATAAAACACATACCGTTCTTATTTTTAATCTTTTAAAAACGATATTTGGCTACCTAAAGAAAAAATAGCAACATATTGTGGGTTTTTGTAGAAGCAATATATATGACAACAAAAGCACAAACTGAAATGTTCTAAGATTGTATTGTTGTAAGATTCTTACATTACACATGAGACGGTACAACATTAATGAACGTAGCCAATTGTAAGCTAAAGATATATGGATACTGTAGACCCTAGAGAAACCACTGAAAAGACAAAAAGCATAGCTAATAAACCAGCTACTAAGAATACTCAATTAAATCCAACGAAAGGCAGGAAAACAGCTTAGAGCGAAAAACTAAATCTATAAATGGGGAAAGGTTAAAACAGCTATCAATATAATAGAATATTACATAGTTGTTGAAAGTGTTTAAGAGTTTTTGATGAAGAAAACTGTTTATGATGTAATGTTAATTTAAAAGCAGGGCAAAACACTTGCTTTTAAAATACTTTAGGGACTTCCCTGGACGTCCAGTGGTTAAGGCTCCCCACTTCCACTGCAGAGGGCATGGGTTCAATCCCTGGTGGGGGAATTAAGATCCTGCATGCTACGTGGCACGGCCAAAAAGAAGAAAGAATACTTTATCTTAAATAACTCTGCAAAAATATTTATAAGCATAGAAAAATTTGACCGAGAAGAAATTCACTAAGTATAAGCAGTGTTTATAATTGGGTGGTGAGATGATGGGTGATAGTTATTTCCATAAGATTGTGTTTTGTTTTGTTTTTTTAATAAGATGCAGCCAATGACGGTTAAGGACATAAACACACAAAATTTGGGGGTTCAGCCAGGCCAGAGTTTGGTTCTTGCCTCTGTCACTTGCTAGCTGACTGAAAGCTGGCAAAGCAATTCCTCTGCACCTCAGTTGCCTCCTCCACCAAACAGAGATAAAAGCATCTACCTGTGTCGTTCTGAAGATTCAAAGAGATAATGTGAATAAAGTGTGTAGCAAAGTGTCTGGCACAAAGTTAAGATTCATTGAATAATTCATTTGTAACCTTCACAATAAGAGGAAAACAAGTTTTAAAGACAAAATTTCTTTTGAAAGAAACCCTCATTCACGAAGGCAATGGAGTGGAGGTCAGAACCAGAGCAACCAGCACTCAAGGCTTCCCGGTAACAGTGCTTCTGTCTGCAAATACCACAAACTCTCTCACCAGCTTAATTAAGCTCTAAATGGTAAATGGTTATGGGAACACGACAGTGTCTCAGAGAATCCAAGTTAAGAAATGCCGCCAGCTTCCACGAGGCCTACCGGGATGGGAACTGGGATTCTAAACCGGACGCCCACTCTTCCCATCACTCCCTTTTCCCTCTCTGCTTTTCCAGCCACAGGGCATCCCACCACGCCTAAATTCCCTTGTCCTCGCTTCCGGCCGGTTCCCTGGGCCCCATTACTGGGACTGAGACTCTGATTGGCCCAGCTCTAGTCAGGTGCCCAGCCATGGTCCAATCAGATATGACCAAAGGGGGTGGAGTCAAGTACAAACATGGCGGCTTTGGGCCGTGGTTTGTGGAGGGAACCATGTAAGCCAGGTAAACACTCCGCCCCCCCCCCACCGCCGAATTATGTCTGTGTTTTTGTCCTCTGTGCTCAGGCTGCTCTTCTTACTTGGGTTCTTTCTCCTCCTTGATGTAGGACGCTTAAGGCCACCCAGCCACGGTGGGGAAGCCTGGTGTGGTCAGTCGTGGCCACCATTCCCGGGAGCTCACTGCGGGCTGGGGGCACGACTGCCCCCAAGTTTGTCACCTAAACTCTCCTCGGTTTCCCTGGCACGTGCCGCAGGGGCACAGCTGGTAACAAAATGCCAGGCTTCTGGGCTAGGGGCTGACGCGGGTGGGTGCTTTCGGATTCCATGCTTTTTGCTGGAGAGAGGGGTCGATTCTTCCAGATAAACAGGTTCTCTGGCAAAAGGTGGCCTTCGGCAGTGCTTTAGTCAGAAAACACAAAGGTTGGTCTAAGAAAAGCATGATTCACCACACACACCCCACACACACTCTTACTCCTCTTTCTGCAGAAATAAACAAAAGACCAATGTATCATTTTTTTTAATCGTCATATTACAGCTCCTGCCTGCAGCCGGCCCCGACCCCGTCCGTTTGCTGACCACTTCTGCAGGCTCCAGGGGACCAGGGAACAAAGCCGGGGCCTGGCACCCGCACTGCCGGCCCTGGAGGACAAGTCACAACTACAAATTATCACAACAATTAGCGGCTGCACTTGGGAGATGGGCAAAGCGAGGAGGCCCAGCTCCCCATCATCAGAGGTTTATGTGGCGGTGACCTTGCTCTGGAGGCGATGATACTCCTTCAGCCTGTAAACCACATTCAAAACAAAGAAAAATGTAAGTGAACAATGACAACATGCACTCAGTTCAATTAATCCAGGCAGAGGTGGGGTGGCAGGGGCAGCTGTTTGCTAAGATGTGTGTGGAGTTGTCTTTTTTTCTCCCTCTCTCCCTCTCCTGCCCTCCAATCAGGATAATGTAATTAATTTATCTTAGGGGGAAAACATTGCTTGCCATTGTTTAAGACAAAGCGTTAAACTGGCAATGGGAGAAATGAAGAGGCCATTATGAAAACCCCGTGTGTTCGGAGCCATTTAAAAGGGTTTATGGAGTCATAAAACACAAAAGGGGTGAAGGAGGCGGGGAGATGGAGGTGACTGTCAGGCTGGAATCCCTGTCTCTCCCAGTCTCGGCTCCAGGGACGGGAGGCTGGCTCTGAGAGAAAGTGGTTTCATGCTGGGGGCATGTTATCAGCGAGAGGAGAGAAACTCAAGCCCCAGGAGAAGGGAGATGGGGATTAAGAACCCAGAGCTGGACAGACAGGCCTTCTGGACTCAGCCCCACTGAGCACTTGCTGCTAGGCACTGTGCCCTTCCTGGGTGCCAGGGTCTGGGCAGAGTGCTTGATTTCCACGGGCTCAGATCAAACTTTCACTGCACCTGTGAGGCAGGTATGGTTAACATCCTATGATTTCCAGAAGTTCAGAAGGGTTCTGAGACCCAACTGCAGAGGCAGGATTCGAAGCCAGGTCTGAGCGGCTTCAGATGGTGTGTATCACCCCACTGGGCCATGGAGATCCATGGTTCCAGTTAGACCTGAAGCTCCTGTATGTGGACGTGAAGGCAGGAGCCAGCCAGGTGACCTTCTGTGGCTTCTTTCTACCCCTCGGCCATTCCCCTCGCTAACCTGCCCAGGAAAGGGGCTCCTAGTGGCTGGAGAGGGTAGGAGTGAGTGTCAGAGGCGAAGAGCAGAACCCAGAAAGCTGGAGCTCAAGTGCCCAGGGCCCTCTGTTGCTCTTGGCTGTCACAAGTGTGCCTTGTGGCCCCGCAGAGGATGGGAGAAGGCTGGGTCCAGAGCGGGCGCCGAGGATGCGGTGGGTGGAGGGGCAGGAAGGCGGCGCTGGTCTAGGGCAGAGCGGTGGTCAGAGCACTGAGGCCCCGCCAGCGCCCAGAGCTTCTCACCTGAGGGAGTTGATGTTAATGAAACCAGTGGCGTCAGCCGGCTCGTAGCGTCCCTGCGTATTCATGCTGCAGGAGGGCAGGGGCTCGTCAGCATCCGCCCGGCCTCGGCCTTGGCATCCGAGGGACCTCAGCCTCACAGACGCCCGGCCATTTCCTCAGTGTTGACCCGACACCCCCTGCACTTTGGCGTTTCACTCCATTCCTTCCAATTCCGGGAGCCCTAGCCGGGGCCGGGGATCATGCCGGGGCTGCAGAGCAGGGAGCCATATCCCTGCTACGCAAATGGGCGGGTTGGGTCCTGGCCCAGCCAGCGCCAGCCCAGTGAACTGCTCCCACGAACCAGGGCACTGCATCTGTAACCTCAGGACATGCACTGGAGCCAGCTCTGCCCTCGGGCTGTGGAGGGCTTCGACGAGTGCCCAGGAACAGCTGGTGGTGTCCAGTGGCCTGAAGGCCTGGGAGGCCAGGAGTTACACACCAAACAGCCTCAGATATGCGTGATGGCATCCCTCAAGCTGCAGAGAGGCCCCAGCAGCTAAGATCTGTCCATGAAGTCTTTTTCACCTTGTTTGCCCACTGAGTGACGGGCATCCATCACTCTAATCCATCCCCAAACACGGGCACCCGCCCGATGCCAGCTGGTTTCGAAAAGTGCCCAGTCAACCCCTGCTATACTCAATGGAACAGACTTTCCCCCCATCTGCAGTTTCCATCTTCCAGATTCGACAGCCTTCATCTTTCGGGTGTTCTCGCTTAGCTGTGCTTTGGAACCCTTCCCAACCACAGTCAGTCAGGTCCAGCCACCTGGGGGAGCATCCTGGCTCCACCCCTGCCACAGACCTTAGGGCAAATATTCTCACGCTTTGAGCTTCAGTCTTTCACTTGTGAGATGGGGCTCTCAGCCTTATCACTGGCTCCACGTGAAATGATGTAGCTGCCACCTGGCACCAGGTAAGCACTCAGCTTTACTAACATCATTCAGTCATTCATTTACTCAGGTATTTATTAAGCACCTACTACCTGCCAGGCGCTGTGCCAGGTGCTGAGGAAACAAGAACCAGACAGGAGCAACACCCACGTGGGGGGCAGGGGGTGGTGGGGTGGCGAGTGCAGACATAAGCAATCAATCATCCATCTGCCTTCGATAATTACGACTGTGATATGCTCTTTGAGGACAAGTTCAGGGCGCTGTGGTCTCAGATCTGACTCCACGAGGCCACCCTCTGAGCCCCCTGGGTCCCTCCCGTTTCTCACGGGCCCCTTGTTGCGTCCTGCTCTGAATCAGCCCCTTGTCTTCATGTCTGCAGAACTCCAGCCTCAGGACAAAGCAGTCTCAAGGTTCGAGGACAAGGAGGTGGCCTGTCCCCTCAGGAGCCTTCTCCAGAGAGGTGAGATCGGGGAGGAGGGCAGAGGGGTTCTGCCGTTTTTCTGAGACCCTGAGGCTGTGCCTCTGACCGGCTCTTTGTGGACTGTGGGCTTTGTACAACAAACGGGGTCTCTACGCCCGGCTGCCCCGCAGCTTGTCAGGACTTGGGCTCTGTGCCTCCCCCTGCCACGCCCTCGCCCTGACCTCCAGGGGACCTTGAAGCTGGAACTCCCACGCTCTCAATGCTCCCTCCTTTTCACCTCCATCCGCCCCTCCAGGGCTCAGGTGGCTGAAGCCACCACGAATCGACTAGCAAGCTCCCTGTAAAGGGAGAAGATGTCAGACATCCGAGGGGCTGAGCTCGGCACCCCTCACCAGGCAGGGGAAAGGCTGGACCCACCTAAAGCGCTTTTGCAGACCTTGCTGGGGTGATAAACGAAGCTTCACATGACCCCGCCCTGTGCCTCCACACCCCCATCCCGAACCACCGCACGGCTTCGGACTCCTGGCCTTGCTCCCGCTGTCTGAGGCACTCGTCCCCTTTGGAAGGGCCCCTGCGCTCAGCCCAGGGAGAAAGCAGGGCTTGGACCCCCTTCCTGCTCCCCGCGTGCATCCGTCCTTTCACCACCGTCTCTCACGAGTCGAAACAAACTCTGCTGCCCCCTTGCCCCCAAACGGGCCCTTCAGACCACCCCAGCAGCCCCTGCAAAGAGAGGCCCACATCCAGGGACAAACTTGTCCCACGGGACTGCTGAAGTACTCCCAGAGGTGTTTCTCGGGAACCGAAAAACCTCTTTTAAAATTTGTGGTTTCGGGGGGTAGGGGGTACCGGTGGAGAAAGTTTACAATGATTTTTTCTTTTTTTTTTTTTTTTTTACCTCCCCTGACGGTCTACAGAAAACCTCTGTGCTTTTATTTTTGTTCATTCGAGTGGCTCTGACCTGCTCTATAATTACGGTACTTTCTACCTACTGTGCCGCGGCATTTCCAGTTCTGCTACCTCTCGCGGTTTCCTCGCTGGTCCCTGTGACGCTGTCACTCAAGGGCTTTCAAGTCAGCGATGTAGAAATCAGAAAGAAAAGGGAAATGGTCGGAGACACAGTGAGAATAAATGCTCCTGCTTTTCTCTCTTTTTTTCCCCGTTCCCTTTTTACTTTATTCATTTAATCTCCCTGAGTGAGACTGTAAGGCTTAATGAAGGGTTGGACAGATTATTAGAGGCTGTTGATTTGGAGGGGGAGGGAAGAAAGAACCAGAGAGAGAAAGAGAGAAGATAATTTGACATTTACCTCGACTGATCTAAACTGATTCGGCTATATTTATGGCTTCTAAAGTGTTTAGGAAGATTGAAGGGGGGAGAGAAACGCAACACAGCAAAAAGAAGGGAGAGAGAAAAATAATATTGACCGCTAAACAAAACTCATACTGTAATTCCTGACCTGCTTCCGGGAGGGGAGAGCTGGCCTCAGCCTGAGCCAAGCTGGACCTGGGACTTGTATCAGGTGGGGCTGCCTGTCCCCACCTCTTGTTTGGCCAGGTGAACTCCAGAGGGAACACCTTGCTCCTCGGTCAAGGCCAGTCTGTCATTCAGGATGCAAACACAGGTGCAGCTAATAGGCAACTGCTACCTAGGACCCAGCCCGCCAGGGCTCCCCAGCCTCTCCCGCGTCCTTTCAGCGCCCTCAGCCTGGCCCGTCGGGAGGCAGCTCCTCAAGGTTCCCTCCTGGCTCCCTCTCATCCAGCTCTGCCGCTCCCCTGGGCTGTCTCCTCTTGGCCCCATCAATCCAGTGTCCTCAGACCACGTTTCTCCTCAACTCTAGCCCTGTGTGTCCAGTGGCCGACTATAGTTCTCCTGGCCTATCTCAAAGAAAACTCATCCTGCAGTTGTCCAAATCCAAATGCATGATTTCCACCCCCCCATTCCCTCAACTCGGTCATCGCCACCAAAGTGTACCCAGCGGCTCATGCCAGAAAACCCAGGGTGGTTCTGAACTTTTCCATCTCCCTCCCCATCCAAGCCCTTTCAATCCCACCTCCTACATATTTGCCAAATCCACCTGCTGCTCTCTATTCCCAGAACCAGCGGCCTGGTCCAAGCCACCAGCATGTCCCGTGGGGAGCCCTTGTGTCCATCCTTGCCAGGTTCTTGTAGTGCCTGGGATGTTCTGGGTTCTTCCAAGGCTCAGAACCTCTGCACAGGACAGTCTCTCTGGAAACTCTCCTGCCCCCTCTCCACCTGGTTCACTCCTTTCTTTTGGAGACCAGCTCAGAAATGACTTCCATGGGGAAACTTCCCCACACCCCCGTTATTATACCCAGCCCAAATATCCTGTATCTCCCCACAGCCCAGCACCTCCTTCCCTAATCCTGCACTCGGGTGATCCTTTGATTGGGGCCTTTCTCCCCATCTAGCCTGTACATTCCATGAGGGCAGAGGTGGTGTGGATAATCTTCAGGACTGTCTCCCCCATACCCTACACGTGCCTGGGCATATCTTTGCTGAGAAAGCCAGTCGGAGGAGATACTGGACATGAGGGTCTGTGCCCAGCTGGGGGCAGGGGTGGGGCGCCTACCTCACCAGCTCCTCGTTGTAGAGGGACAGTGGGGACTCCCGGCCGAGGATGTACACTTGGCCCTTGAAGACGGATACCCGCACTTTCCCTTCCACGTGCTCCTGGGACTTGGCGATGCAGTGGCGGACAAATTCACACTCGGGGCTGTGCCAGAAACCTGCAGGGAGGAAGAAGCGAGTGTGCCGGGGAGGCCCACCGTGTGCCTGCCTTGGGCCAGGACGTGGGGAGGACTGGTGTCCAGGAAAGGCACCCTGTGCCTCACCCCGTCATGGCAGACGTGAGCCTGGGAGGGCAGTCCCGCATCTGCCTTGTTCACTGTGGAGTTCTGGCACGACATGCGCTTGTAAATGACAACAGTGAGGACC
Organism: Delphinapterus leucas; assembly: GCF_059928025.1. NCBI lineage: Eukaryota > Metazoa > Chordata > Mammalia > Artiodactyla > Monodontidae > Delphinapterus > Delphinapterus leucas. The sequence continues at coordinate 119,310,153 of NC_143134.1, read as the reverse complement.
AAGCCTGCCTGCCCGTCCTGTGACCTTGTAGGGCTCCTGGGGGTAAGGAGGCATCCTCTACACCCTGCAATGCAGTCACCCCCTAAGGGTCAGGGGGAGGGGATCTAACCTGCTGCTTCACACCACAGACGTTCAGTGGTGAAGGGGCCCCGTCCTTCGCCCACAGCAGGCTCAGTCTCATCAGGGCAGCAGACCTCAAGCAAGACTCAGACATATGTTACCGGGGCCGAGCAATGGGGGTGCCCAGCTGGGTGGTGGGTTTGGGGTCAGAAAGACCAGGTGTGTGGGGCCTTCACCTCTCTATGCCTCTGTTTCCCCATCTGCTGAGGGGATGACACTGCCTCGCCCTCCCAGGACTAGCGGGCTTATTGTCCATGGAGGCCCTGGGCTCAGGGGCTGCTGTGAACGCTGCTGGGAAGAGCCCCACCCCTCAGGATAGGCAGACCCCTTGGAAATAAGTGACCTGTCTTTAAAATACTGCTAATATTTTCACGCGCGAAGATTTCTACAGATGAAGCACCCGCACCATGCCGAGTTCTTTACCTGGGCCAGCTCTTCGAACCCCCCCAGTCGCAGGAGAAAAACCTCTCTTAGCCTCTTCCTTTTCTGCGTGAGGAAGTGAGGCTCAGGGAATTTGAGAGACTCTTCCACGATCACACAGGCTGTAGTGGGGGGCCTGGACCTGACCTCAGTCGGCCCCAGTTCTAACAACTGTGCTTCATATGATCATTTTGGAGCTTCCCCGTCTACACCTGCGACATCCCCGAGCTGCCTGAGAAATGCGCTGCCCCCATCCCCCGTTACCCATATCTGTCCCCCAGATCCCTCAGGCCAAAGAGGGCCGCGTGCTCAGTCCCCCGTCTGCCCAGGGTCTGGGCAGTGGCTCCTCTCAGCTTCTGCCGAGGGCAGGGGGGCCGTGGCCAGGGTTGGGGGAGGGACAGCGAGAGGGGTAGGGTTTCTCTGAAACGGAGCCGGGAAGGTGAGCCCACCTGGGCAGCTGTGGGGCCAGGTGGTGCGCGATCTCCTGCCCTGATAAAGGGCCGGGTCAGCCCCAGCTCTGCGGCTATTGTTGGAAGCCCTGGCCTCCAGGGGCACCTGCTGAGGCCCTCCGTGGGAAAGGGGAGCAGGCCTTCTCCACGACAGGTCCGGTGGCTTCCAGACGTGGGGGAGGGGCGGGCAGGGAGAGAAGGGGTTGCGTCCTCGCTCTCCGATGTCCTGCCTTTTGAGTTCACCTCTGGTTCCACCTTGACAAGCCACGTGATCTCTTTGTGCCTCAGTTTCCTCATTTGCACAAGGAGGTAATACTAACCATTCTCTGGGGGGGGGGGGGTTGTGTGGATTCAGTGAGAGTTTTTGCTTTCAAGATTTGAACATGGCCTCTGCCAGCCCTCACTGTATACAGGGAGACAGACACCCAGAGAGGGAAAGAACCTTTCCAAAGCCACACAGCGAGATCCAGAGTGCTCCTGACTCTAGCCCAGAGCCCCGTGGGAGGGCACACTGATGGCCACCCCCCACCATGCCCCAGTGGCTCGGCCATCTTTGTAAGTCAGGATAATTAGACCATTAGGTTCCTAGGCGGGAAGAGAGGTGGGAGATGGAGCCAGAGATATGGGGGCAGAGACCCCTGTGGGAGTGCCTGGCCTGGGCTTTATCTCAGGATCTCTCCCCTCCCGCCATGGGGGCCTTGTGCTCAGATTTCTCTTCCCAGCAGACCCAATCTGGGGTGGAGGGCAGTGAGTCCTGAGTGCCGCCCTGGGGAGAGCCTGTGTGTCCCAGGCTGGGGGATGCACAGTGGGTGGGGCCTGGAGCTGGGCCGAATTCTGTACTAATCAGGACGACAACCCTCTGTGCATTATACCCATTTTACTGCTGGAGAAACTGAGGCGAGGGGAGAGGTGAGCTATACCCCCCAAATGAGATGGGTCTTGAAGCTGGGGTCATGCCAGAATGACCCTGTGGGGTGAGGCCAGTGTGCTCCTGGAGGGAGGGGGTCTGTATAAACCTCATACAGGCAGATCAGGAAACTTGGGGATGGGGTGAGAGGAGGGGGAGACAGTACTCACAGTAGTCAGGGCAGCTAGGAGTGGGACCAAGGCAGAAGGGCTTCCCCGGGCCTCCGTCTCCCTGGGCCCTGAGACCACAGGGCCTCCGAGGAAGCTGAGTGCCATAGCAGAGTGGTGGCTCTATAACCGGGGAGCTAGACAGAACGGAGGAGGGACCTGGGCCTGTGCCCTTTATTTTACAGGAAGGGAAACTGAGGCTCTGGGAGGAGACAGACCTACTCAAGATCATAAAGCCAGCCAGAGGCAAGGCCCCATTCTCCTGCGTCCATGCTCAGAGACCATGCCAGGCAGTGTCCTGGAGGCTTTGTAAATATCCATGCATTGAGGCCTCACTATAAGACAGGCAGAATTATCCCCATTCTTCAGATGTGGAAACCAAGGCACAGGGAGGGCAAGTAAGTTGCTCAAGCTAATCCCTGCTCTGTAGCCTTTATGCATCCCAAATGTGAGAAATCCCATCAAACAGACCGACCCTCTGAGCTGTTGGGGGATGGGGACGGGCTGCTGCCAGAGGCCGACCTTGACATCTGTGGGAGCCTGGTCGTCAGAGGCACCTGGGCGAAGTTACTGTTAATAACAGCTACCTGGGAGGAGCCTCCACTCTGAGATTTTTATTTCCTTTTAAACCTAATCACTGTAACATTTGGGGATTTAGAGGGCTCGGTGGGTGAGAGCAAGGACTCAACCCAGGCAGCCTGGCCCCACACCAAGGGCCAAGCTGTGCTCCTGACACCCAGGGCTGCCCTGTGCACACCACTGCGCCCCTTGATCACCCCTTGCTAACGGCCCCAGCCCAGCTTCCTACCCACCTCGGATCTGCTGGAGTGGCCGAGAACTTGGCCTCTGAAGCTGGCCTGTCCTGGGCTCCAAGCCACTTCTCAGCAGCTGTGAAACCTTGGGCAAGCATCTTCATCTCACCTCTGTGCAGCTAAGATTAGACAATACACGTCAGTGCCCAGCTCAGGGCTGGGCAGCAAGAGAGGTGGCAGCCGGGCTTCCCTGGTGGCGCAGTGGTTGAGAATCTGCCTGCCAATGCAGGGGACACGGGTTCGAGCCCCGGTCTGGGAAGATCCCACACGCCGCGGAGCAACTGGACCCGTGCACCACAACTACTGAGCCTGCGCTCTAGAGCCCGCGAGCCACAACTACTGAGCCTGTGCTCTAGAGCCCGTGAGCCACAACTACTGAGCCTGCGCGTCTGGAGCCTGTGCTCCCAACAAGAGAGGCCGCGATAGTGAGAGGCCCGCGCACCACAATGAAGAGGGGCCCCCTGCTCGCTGCAACTAGAGAAAGCCCTCGCACAGAAACGAAGGCCCAACACAGCTAAAAATAAAGTAATTAATTAATTAAAAAAAAAAAAAGAGAAGTGGCAGCCGATCTAGCGTGGGGAGGGAGGCTGGCGGCCTGGCCCCCTCTCGGCCTCCATGGATGCCCCCTGAGCAGAAGCAGCCCCGGCCAGGTGCTGTCCCCCCATCGCAGCCTGCCACGTCTTAACGACTCTCGCCACTTTGTAACCAAAATCCACCTTTCAGTGTGGAAACCCCGCTGAGCAAGAGAGCCCACAGGAGACAATGTTATTTAAACACCTGTCTGTACCTGGGAAGGGGGGACTGGGCTTCAAAGCTCCTGGGAACAATGGGAGGGAAAAATAATGCCAGCCAATAACCACCATGTCCCCTTGAAATCCCGAGATGAGTTCCAGCGATTAGGAGGTTTCAGAGGAAACAAAACCTCCGAGTGGGGGACGAGGGGAAGAGGTGAGGGCGGTGGAGGCTTCTACCAGGCAGTTACTATTACTATTAACTTTCCTGGGGTCCCTCTGACATCCAGGTCCCCATAGATGGCAGCCTGTCCCCCCCAACAGCTCAGAGGGGCTGTTCGATGTGATTTCTCAAATTAGGGAGATGTTAATGTCATAGAATAGAGTCAGCCCTTTCTGGAAAGGGCCAGATAGTAAATATTTTAGGCTCTGCAGGCCACGTGGCCTCTCTAGCAACTGCCCTGCTCTGCCAGTGTAGCTCTGAAGTAGCCACAGGCAACACGGACACGAATGAGCAAGGTGGTGCCCCCCAAATGACTTATGGACACTGAAATCTGAACTTCCTGAAATTTTCACGTGCCATGAAACAGTATTATTTTAAAAAAAATTTCCCCAACCATTGAAGAATGTAAAAACCAGTCTTAGCTCATGGGCTGAACAAAAACAGGCAACGGGCTGGATTTGGCCACCCCTGGTATAACGCGTGGGATGGATCTGGAGTCGGGAGGACTGGATTTCTACTCTGTGGCAGCAGGTAAGGCACGGAAACTCAGTCTGGAGCCCAGCCCACGCTCCACACATGGGCTGGGCATTCGGCCGTCCCGGTGGCTTCCCAGTAGGGATCTGGCCCAGGCAATGCCCAGGCCCGGGGCCCCGTTCTTGGTTAACGTAGGCTTTCCCTTGCTTGCGGCAGTTCTTGTAGCGGCTCTGGGTTCTGCCTGGAAACAGGCTGACCTGGGCTCAAACCCAGCTAGGCCACATCCAGTTGTGTAACTTTATATAAGCTCCTTTTGCTCGGAGACTCAGTTTCTGGCCGCAGCTCTCTTAGGAAACTTGGGAAGCCCCCTAGGATGACTTGTGTTCCCACACAGTGCCAGGTACCCGGCACGTGCTGGATAACACTTGGCAGCCATAGGCATGACACAAGATGCTTCCCTGGCCCTGCGGCCGTCATGCGGGTCGCAGGCGGCGGAGGCAGCGGGACAGCCCGGGGAACTGGTGCATTTCCCTCCACACCTTGTGAACAAGGCAGGTCCCGACGTCCCCTCCTCGCTTCCTCGTCCCCTGCCCTCTCTCCACCCCCCTTCACCCCGCATCTTCCGGGGGCTCTCCAGCAAGTGGCAGTGGGCAAGGCGGGACTGGAGGAGGGTGCCCCTGGGTGAGGGAGGGGAGGAGAGCAGCTGCAGGGTCAACGCACCCGTGTACACCAGCTCGGCGAATTTCAAGCCCAGGCCTTGTTTGATTTTTCGCACTTCCCGATCCATGGTGAAGGCCTCGATGTCTAAATGAGCGTGGTAAAGGATCGTCCCCGCTGGGGTCTCGTAGATACCTAGCCATTTTTCCAGGCAGGGGGAGAAGAAGAAAAAAGAGAGAAACGCGTGAAACCCAAAGTGTCAGCAAATGACAAAAAGAAAAAAATAATAATGACTCGTCTGACAGGAGACAAGCCAGTCGGACCCATTCACTCCCAGCTTGCCGCAAAATGCATCCGTCATTATATTCATGCTGGGGCCACGACAGTCCACTCTGCAGCTTGTGGAGAAAATGTCTAGATGCCCCCCTTTGAAGAGGCCCTCAGACGTTGGAAAATAACAGGGTTTCAGAGCTGCTCCCCCCTCCTTCCCAACTCGTGCCCACCGGCCCACAGCTGAAAACCTGTAATTAAACAGAGTCTGGTGGAGCCCAGGGTCCCGATGTCCCTCTCTGCCTTCCACCAGGGAGCCAGGGGAGGGGACGGCTGTGCACATGCATGCACGCGCGTGGACGTGTGCACACACGTGCCACCTTCAGCCGGCGGCTCCCCTGCAGCTGTGTCTCTGCAGAGAAATCCTGACTGCCTTGGCCACCTGTGCTGACCCCACTGTACAGCCGGGAAAACTGAGCCCTGGAGGGGAAGGGACTTGGCTGAAGTGGAGCTGGGAACCGAATCTAGGCCCCCGAGTCCCTGAGCAGCGCTGTCTGCTGCCCTGTGGACCAGCAGGTGATGGGGGCCAAACCCAAAAGGTCATGGGAAGACGGTCTTGCTAGGTCCCCTCCCCACCATCTCAGGCCCAAATCCTCCATTTGCTAAACAATCTGCTTGAACTGCATGGTTTCCAAGTGACAAGGGGCGCCTGGCCCTGGCTGAGTGTAGCCCTGAGAGGAAGGTCTTATAAGTAGCACCACCCCAGATTTGGGGGCACTAAGGTTCCAAGAGGCAGGATGGCCCCCGGGCACATGGCCGGGCTCCCTCTTCCCAGCAGTGCAGCCTCGTGAATCAAGTTCAGGTGAGCACCTTGGATAAACCTGCCCCGTGTCTGCTGTACCGATGGAAGGCTAATAACCGCCCCATCCCCACAAATGCCACCCCCCCAAGTCCCTTTCTTCCCACCACATAACACTAACAGCGTTAAAGGGGCAAGTTTTCAGTTATCCTCAAAATTTACCGCCATCGTCTTTCCACAGAAAGGATTTGTACACCCAGGTTCATGGCAGCATTATTCACAAGGGCCAAAAGGTGGAAGCAACCAAAATGCCCATCAACAGATGAGTGGAGAAACAAAGTGAGATAACTACATACAATGAAACGTTCAGCCTTAAAAAGGAAGGACGTTCAGACACACGCTACACCATGGGTGAACCCTGAGGACAGGACACTTAGTGAAATAAACCAGTCACCAAAAGACAAATACTGTGTGGTCCCACTTACGTGAGGCTCCTAGAAGAGTCCAATTCATAGGAACTAAGTAGGATGCTGGGTGCCAGGGGCTGAGGAGGGGAAATGGGGAGCTAGTGTTTAACGGGGCTTCACTTTGGGAAGATGAAGAAGTTCTGGAGATGGGGGGTGGTGATGGTTACACAGCAACGTGAATGTTGTACTTAAGGCCACTGAACTGTACACTCAAAACAGTTAAAATGGTAAGCTTTATGTTTTCTATATTTTACCACAATTTAGAAAAATGCTTTAAAAAACCCCCAAAACCAGAAAGGAGATTGTTTCAACTCTGAAGTCCAAAGGGGACATGGGCAAGACTGTGTCTGATGTGAGTAGCCAGAAACTTTCGCCCTAGAGAACTTTTCTAGTCTTTAATCTTTAAGTCTGGGAACCACAGGAATGTCAGGGCCCTTGAGGATCACCTGCGTTCTCCTAACTTAGCTGCAAATGCTGTATTCGAACAGTCTTAGGTGGAAGCTCGGCATATACAATCGAAAACAATGTCCCACTGTGGGGAGCAGAGGCCCCTCTGCAAACCCTGGGCTCCACCAAGCCGTCCTTAAAATGCTAATCTGGCCCAACATATCAATTGCACAGATGGGAGGACAGAGGCCCGGGGGAGGGACATGACTTGCCCAGGGGGAGTGGAACCTGCATCTAGGTTTTCCATCTCTGTTCCAGGTTGCCTCTTAGGGCCTTTGCCAAGTGATCCAGCGCTCACGAGGCATGAAAAGGACACCCAGGTCTGAGGTGCTGTGGCCGAGGAAGACCCTGGGCTGTTCCCAAGGCTCCGAGGTGTTCCCTAGTGGAAAAGAGCCTCTTGGCAGGGGCAGGGGGTGAGTCTCTCATCTGCAAACCCCTGATATCCTGGTCTCGGGGGACATGCACATCAAAGAGACCAGGAGCTGATGTGATTACAATGTGCCTGTCCTGTTTCACTTGTGTGGCCGCAGCTCTTGGGCCACCTCTGCTGTCCTGAATCAGTGGTGGGAGTAAATGCCTCCCCAGTAGGAAAACACCCACATCCCCAAGTTTATGCACCAGGCCCAAGCCCTCGATTCTCTGGGGAGTTCCTCCGGCCCTCACTAGGCCTCGTCGTTACCCTTATAAACATGGTTCAGACAGGCTCCGTCATCCACTTCTGCAAAATGGCTCAGAGACACAACCCAGAAAGGGCTTAGAAAGGTTGATGGGGTTGGAGTCAGATGGGTGGCCGAGAAAATGATAGCATGAGGGGGGTGGTGTGGGGACACAAAAGAAACAATGAAAAAGAGACAAGAATTCAGCACAGGATTTGGGGCTGCTCCTTGTGGGGACAGTATGGTGCCACAAACAAGTGGCTCCCAGTGGCCCCAGGTCACTGAGAAAGGTCTGATGGTTCAGCAGTGTGTTTCCAAAGACAGAGATGTGCAGAACTTTTGAAAACATCTGCCTCCCCAAAAATGGCAGAAATGACCTCAATGTGAAAGGAGCAAGTTTTCAATTACCCCATAAACTTTATCACCAAGAGCCACCAAAAGCAAGACAAGAACAAAGCCCTATTTGTCTTCTCATCCTAGTATATACTAAGAACTCAATATAGATTGGACTAGAAATGGGCCTTCTGCTTCCCCCTCATAATTACTTTTGCCACATTTTGTAAAAATTCAGAAACTTTCAAAGCCTTCCTTACGCTGGCACACACACTCACAACGGCAGGCCAGTAGCAGGGGCCCTCCTCATTTTCAGCTCCTGGGGAACCTAGCTGCCTCCTGCTCTCCTGTCTTCATCTGGCCAGCTGTGGGCAGGGTGCAAGGTGTATTTGTAGGGCTGGAGCGGTAGACCAGAAGTCCCTCGCAACTTATACTTTTATGGAGAGTGCTCAGCTCAGCTCTGCTATGTGACCTTGGCCCACCTCACTCCCCTCTGAGGCCCCGGCCACCTGTCCGGAAAAGGAGAAGGTTGCAAGTGTCTGCTGCTTTTCCTTCTAACTTCCACCGAGACCTGCCTGAAGGTGGGCACCCAGACACTGTCCCCCAGTGCGTACTGGTGGTTTTGTCTCTGGAACACTGTAGCCAGCTCGCTAGCACCACTTCCCCGCAGTCCAGAGAGGGAACAGCACCGGTGGTTTGCAGGGCGAGAGGACATCCATACTTTCCATTGAGGAAGAGCTATGCTTGCCCTAGGGACCCCCCGCTACTGCCCCACCTTAGAGGCTCCCCAGGAAAAGAGCAAAGAGTGCCTGGCGGGCAGAGTCACCCATTCTTGAGCCCTCAGAACCAGCCTCACAGCTGTCAACCCTCCAAGGCTGCCGCAGGAAGAGTCATAGGCAAGAAGAAAGGCCGCAGCCGTGAAACACACCAGCACAGTTAATATTCCTGTTCCTTTTCTTAGAAGGTGTTAAAGTTAATTGTGACTGATCAAAAAGCCTGTTTTTTCAGGTTGCTGCTGTGGTGTGTGTGTGTGTGTGTGTGTGTGTGTATGTGTGTGTGTGTGTGTGTGTATCTTAAAGATCTTCCCTCTCCTCTCCACAGGGGTAGGGGGTACAGATGATTTCTGTGTATTTCTTCTGGAAAAAGAAATGATTTTTAAAAAACCAGTGACAGAATCCTGATGCTAAAAGACGATGGATTTGGGGCTTTTGACAGCCGGCATACAAACCACTGCGCAAAAAGAAGGAGGAAATGACAGGTGAGTCTCGGTGTCGCTGTGGAAGAGACAGCAGACATCTTCGGAGTGACACGCGCAGCGGATTCAAGTGTCTATTTTCATCTCTCCGTGTTTACAGGAAAAAGACAGAGGTGTCAGCGGTTCTCCGTGGAGCAGCTTCAATCACACCATAATTACTGCCAAGGAGCGGGTGGGGAAGAAGGGCGAGGAGCTGGGGGGTGGCCGAGTTTGGGGGAGAGTGGACCAAGGAGGAAGAGGTGGGGACCAAAACAGCTGCCACCGCTTAAATCCTTCTCATCTGTTCCTGAGGCTGCCAGGTTAGCCCAGATTGAGCAATTTGGCAGAATTGAGTGGGACCCGCCAACTCGGCTGGGGGGCGGGGGCGGAGCTGGGGGCTAGGGCACCTGGACCAGAGCCTCTGATCCTTTGGGAAAGCAGTATCCAGAGGGAGGGATTTGGAAAGGCCAGGGGAAGGGAGCTTGGCTGGAGCCCAAGGGCTCCCCTCTTAGGTACCAGGGCCAAGGATAGAGGTGGTTGCCATGGTGAGGGGGAGGCAAGTCCCGGTGGGGCTCTAGCCATCCTCTATGCTCCTGGAACCCCACAGGCCCCATCCTGGGAATCAGGGTAGGCCTCTGAGTCCGGCCATTCCAGGCTTCTGGGAATGCAAACACCTTTGCTTCACAGGTCTCCCTCCACTCTGGAACATTCCATCTGAGTGGAGCCTCTGGGAGGCCTGGACAGGTGGGCGGCAACCCTTGTTCCTTCTTAGCCAGAAAGTGGAGGAGTAAGGAGGAAGTGAGGGAGGACGGGAGAGTGGGAGAGAGATGGGAAGGGTGGAGGAAAGGGGGGAGTGGAGGGGAGAACAGAAAGCAGGCGGTGAGGAGGGGGCGGAGGGGGTCGGCGGAGGGAAGCAGTGGCGGCAGGCGGGGGTGAGCCCCACAGGGCAGGGCCGGGAGGAGAGGAACCAGCCGGAGAGAAGGCGAGGGAAGGACCCGTGCTGCCTCCTTCCCTCTTCCCTCCTGCCTTCCTTGCCCCCTTCTCCTCCCCACTGGTTACATTTACTTCACTTAACTAGCCCCCCTCCAGAGTTAAAAAGATAATGTGATAATGACGATGTGAACGGCCACAATACAGCGAAAGCTACTCCATCTGCAGCTTCCCCAGCCCCCGGCCCGCTGACCCCATGGCCCCGAGTGCTGCCGACCCGGCCACCCCAGACCCAGGACACTAGCACTGCCCAACTTCCTACCCATCCACCGCCACCCACTCCCACCCCCAAAACCCCAAGCCCTTAACGAATTTCAATTGCGAGCTTTGTAAAATCAATACAAATGACATTTTCCCCTTGTATACCAAGGTACAAACAATAGCATTTTCCTGCTGTGCCCTCAATATAATTGACAATTAACAGCTTCTCCCGTGACCGTGACCGTAGACCTGTGGGTGAATCCACTTCGTCCTCATTTATTGCCCCTACCCCCTGCCTTTCTTTCTCACAGTGAATTATTGGGAGTGGAGAAATAAAAAACAAGACCTCCCCCTAAAATTATGAAGCAACTTTCTTTTCTCAACCCCCAACCCAAGTCAGAAAACAGGCAAGTTAGAACTTCCAGAGGGAGATGGTGCGATCACCTAGTGCGCCCATCTTTGTTGGTGAGAGTCGTAGAGAGGGAAAGCAACTTGCCTAAGGTCACACAGCAAGTTCTTGGGACTCAGAACCCTGGTTGTCTTCCCCAAAGACTGTACCACGCTCAGGCTAAATTCTATGCTTTTAGGGACAGGCCCCCACAGGTACACACACAGTACCTGGGTAGAGTGAGGGCTGTGCTCCAGGAATCTTTTCCTCAGGTGGGTGGTCAGAAGCCAAGGGAGTTGGAACCGAGTGCTAATCTCATGACTCCCACCTTCAGTGGTGATGACGCCCCCAGTTCTGGGGAAAAGGTAGGAAGTCTACCATCCAGGCACAGCTCCTGCTATGGGTCAACAGGTCTCTGATCTGCACCACAACCCATTTCACAGATGAAGAAGTTGAGGCTCAGAGAGGCTATGTTGCTTTCCCAACGGTGATGGAGCCAAGATGGGGAGTCAAGGGTGGTAAACAGGGCCTGGCCCCTGACACCAGCCCTTCAGTGTGCCTTCCCAAGGTCTCCAGGGGGTCAGTCAGCCTCAGACCCAACCCACCACCCAGGTGGCCACTTGGGGCTCCTCCTACCTTCTCTACCACTCCTGCTGGAAGGCTCCCACTCCACTCTGTTCCACGTTCTACCAGTTGAAGCCTATTCTCCTGCCACCTCTTTCAGGATGTCTTCCCAGATCAGCCCAGTTCGCGCCTTTATGACTACCTCCTTCCGTTCAAGTTCACTTGCGTGCCATTTCACGGAGTGACCTCAGGCCAGCCCTTATCTTTCCATTGTCAGCAGCACTGATCTACATCCACAATCAATTAGTGATGCCTGCCTTGGGCGTGGGAGGGACGTGACAATAGGCGCAGAGTGGACATCTCTGAGCCACTCGGAAGGTACCCAGAGGGCATAGGCTGCCTTTGCCATTTCAGCATCCCTATGGGGCTGCTGCCATTTATGAAGTTCCTCTCCTGGGCCACTTCCTGCTATTACACATGGGCTAGAACCCGGATCTAGCAGAGTTCAAGCTCTCAGCCCTCAACTCCATGCCTCTCTGTGTCTGGACATCAGTCCTGGTCCTGGTGCCTGTGACTTTGAGCCTTGGTTTCCCTGCCTGTAAAATGAGGGTGCTGGTCTCTGGTTCCCCAAGGTCCCTCCAGGGTCTGCCTTGTATAGTTTGCATTGTGCTGGCTCCCAAGGGCAGACTGAGACAAAGCAACATTTAATCAGATGTTAATATAGGTAAGATACAAAGGTAAGTGAGGATAAAAGGGAGCAGCTCCACAAGGCCTTCCCGAGAGTTTCAATTAGCTTGTTTCTCACAGAGTATATCTGTGTCGAAGAGGAAAAAACACAAGAAAGAGGGAAAGCCACTTTCCTCCCTTCCTCCCCTTCTGAGATAAATTCAAACAGGTCAGAGCCAGAATGACCCAGCTCCCATCCCCATGCCTACCGCGTTACATCTGGGGAAACTGAGGCCCAGAGATAACAAGTCCAAGGTCATCTAGCAAGACACAGCGAACCTGGCATGAAAGCCCCAGCATCCTGCCTCCCGACTAGTGCCCTTTCTAACCGCTGAAATCCAGCCATCGGCTCTCTTTGGATTTTAGAATCTTAGTAAAAACACCCTGAAAGACACAGGGCCATGGCTATACCCTGGCCTGGTTTAAACACCTGCCCACACAAGAGGCCTCAACCCCACCCCCGGTGCTTAAAGACTCGAGTGCCCAACCCAGGGACTCTGACTGCTGAAAGCTTGCCCCTCCATCTTGAAGTCCGGAAGCACGCGGCGTTGCTTTACCACTGGGGAACAGGAGATCCCCTCATATGGATGGGGGGAGGGTGTGGTCCAGACAACACGATGAGTGACCGATAGGGACCCATGGGGCTCTGCTTACTAAGAGGAGACAGAGCCCCTGCTTGGGGACCAGCCTATCCTCCCTCCAGGCCCAGCCAGGGGTGGGTATGGGCCGGGCAGCTTAGCCAAGGTGGCAGCCACTCAGCACCAAGGCAGAGCCCCGCCCCCATGCCCTGCCAGACCCTTGAACAGGCCCTCAGGCCCTGGCTGGCTCACAGCGCCCACCCCTGGCGGGATTCCCACCCCACCAGACCAGCTGGCCTCGTCAACAGCCTTAATGACCACGAAATCAGCCCTGCATGGTCTGCCTCTAGGCCTGGCCGACCCGCCCCAGGGCCACAGGAGAGCACGACCTCCAGGCCTGGCCCCCCTCTCCTCTCTCCTCTGAGCCTCTCCCTGCTCCTGGGACAGCTCTTCTCGTGATGCCTTCAGACATCAGTGGCCAAGGGCCCCTCATTCCCACTTCCCAGGAGGGAAACAGTCTGGCGGGGTGAAAGGACTTGCCCAAAGTCAGCCTGGGAGGAGCAACACCCACATGTGACTGGGGTGTCAGGGGCCGCTGGGAGCCGAGGCCTGCGCCTGAGGCTGGCGAGCGACTTACCCCGGGACTTCATGCCGATGAAGCGGTTCTCCACGATGTCGATGCGGCCCACACCATGCTTGCCCCTGTGGGGAGAACCGGCCACTCAGGGTCACAGGCAGGGCGTCAGGCACCATCTCGGGATCCAAGACTCAGAGGACATGTGAGCCAGGCCCCCTGGTCTAACCACCCATTGGACAGATGGGGAAACTGAAGCCCAAGGAGGGAAGGGCTATCCTAGGACACACAGCAAGTTCAACGTGCAACTTCCTTTATCTCTGTCCTGGGCCTCACGTGGCACCCAGCCCTATCCACTGCTCATCTTTCCTTCTACCCTGGTCTCAGATGCAGTAGAGAGCTTGGAAGTTCTGGACCGTCCCTAGGGGGCAGTAGACCCCTGGGGTTGTTACCTTCCAAGGCTGAGGGCCACCAGGATTCTCCCACGGAACCAGAGGACCCCATGGCTATGGGGCTGTGCCGAGGCTGACTGCAGGACACTGGCCTGTCCTCCCTGGCCCCTCAGCCTCAGGCTGGGACCATCAGCCCCCCCACAGTGGTCCGGGCTGGTGCTTGCCCAACATGGTGGCTTCCCAGGAGGCCGGGCAGGGCTGCGGGCACTCACGCGACTTCATTCAGGTACAGGAAGAGCTCCAAGGCCGTGCTGTGGGTGGTGCCGTCCCTGACGTTGGTCACCTTCACAGGGACCCCTAGGGCAGGAGGAGAGGGCAGTGGGCCCGTGGCTGGAGCTCAGCAGACGAGCCTGTGCCTGCTACCCCGCCCCTTCCCTCCACCCGAAACGCCTTAAATGGATGTGACAGATATGGACTCCAAATGACTCCTTGAAAAGCCCTGTGCAGGTTGAGGCCTGCTGGGGAGAGAGAAGGGGAGAGAAAGCCCCCCAGAATGAAAGGGAAAATGCAATAAAAACCTCTCCCCCACCCTTCCCATTCTCTTTGCTCCTTTTGCATTTAGGGGCTGTGAAATTGGAACCAGGCCCTGAACTAATTGAATTTCACGCTCCACCATTGTCTTAGGAGGCAGTAACCGGGAGTACCTTCTGTCCCACCAGTTACGGGGCGGGGGGAGCGCCTGGCTGAGGTGCGGCTGAGCTCACACACACACACACACACACACACACACATACACACACGCACGCACACAAACACGCACGCGCGCGCACACACACACACACACACACACAGCCCCCGGCCACGTCTGTCAGGCGGACCCCCAAGCTCCAACCCTGTACCCCAGACCCGCACACAGCCATCTGATTGATGGGGGTGAAATGATGCCCGCGCCAGCAGGCAAGGTGCTGGAGGCGTCTGCATTCTGAGAAGTTGGGTCTGGGGTGGCAGGAGGGCAGGAGGGAGGCAGCCGCTCGGGGAGGGAAGGGCCAAGTCAGGGGAGGTGGCTGGAGGGGGGCGGTGTGTGGGTTCGGGGTTGACTTTGAATAGCAAGGGGCACTTTCTCGAGCGGTGTGAAATGAGCAATAAATGTATTAGAGGACTAACAAGAGAGCTGTAACAGTGACAAAGAAAAGCTGTTCAAAGTTGGCGGCTAATCCCCCACCCATCTGCCCAGCTCATTACCATGTAGCCGGCCATCGGGTGCCAATCAGGCCTCAATAGTGGCTTTCGAGTCTTTATTAGCCAGGCGCCGCTTGGAGGGGCTTCGCTCAGGGGCTGTCAGCCTCACCATTCTTAACCCCCATTTCCAGGGGTTTTATAACTTGGTTGTAAATTGCTATTAAATGTAAGTCTGCCCGATAATGAACCTTAAGCCCCTCTCGCCACCCCCCGCCTCTCCCCTCTCCCTTTCTCTCCCTCCGGGTCCTATTATGGCCCTCGCGGGGCCTTGGATGGGGCCTGCCCCAGAGAGGAGCGGACATTGTTGGTGCTGCTGCCGGAGAAAGCCTCTTAGCCTTTAAAATAGTTAATAATTAGATTAAAACTTCAAATAAATTAACTAGAGAGTGAATGGGGAGTAGCCGAGGAGGGTTCCTCCCGTCTACTTTTTTCTTTTTTTTCCAGACAGTCCCCAGATCATTAAAATGGATCACGTTTCTTCTCGGGCTCAGCCCTCGGAGCTGCCCTATTCCTGGAGGAAAGGGGGTTAGAGCCTGTGTTCAGGACCCCTATGCTGCCTCCTGCCCACCCTCACCGCCCTCCCAGCTTTCCGGGGGACCTGG
Source organism: Delphinapterus leucas (assembly GCF_059928025.1). NCBI lineage: Eukaryota > Metazoa > Chordata > Mammalia > Artiodactyla > Monodontidae > Delphinapterus > Delphinapterus leucas. The sequence goes on along the minus strand of NC_143134.1, from coordinate 119,294,733 downwards.
GGTGGGGCGGGCTGCCTGGGTTCATCTCACCGTCTTCTCAGAGATGATGCCCAAAGAGGCCCCACGCCAGCACAGCCCTGGGGCAGAGAGAGTGGGCCTAAGATGGACTTAGTGCTCCAGCTACCTTTAGGGGCCTTAGACTAAGGGCCTTTTGGTCCCCAGGGGGCATGAAATTCAAGGGTTTGAACTGATAGCGGCGGGGCGGGGTGCGGGCGGAGCGATGAAAATGCCCATTGACTTGGTCAGGCTCTTGGGAAAGGCCGGGAGGAGGCCGTTTACTAAAGTACCAACAAGCTTTTTTCCCAGCGCCTCACTCCATACCCCGTGCTCGGCACCTGTGAGCATCCTTTCTGTGGCCCATTTTACAGGCAAGTGAGCCTGAGGCCCAGAAAGGTGAAGCTGGTTGTCAAGGTCACACTGGCAGGTGAGAGCAGGGGATCTATCCGGGGCCCCTGCGTGCCCCTCCCCATCCTCCGTCTCCGAGGTGCCTTGGGAAAGGCCTCTCTGCAGAGCCCCCTCCCTCTGCTCCCTCCCTGCAGCTGCCTTGTGCACAGAAGGGCCAGCCTCCCTGCCTGGGCTTGGGATGCCCTCACGCCCCCTCTTGGTTCCTCCGTCTCTGCCTCTCCGATTTCTGCAGCCTCCTGGAAAAGTCCTCTCCTTGGACACTCTGAGCCCTCACCTTGAACCTGGTCCTGCTCCTTCCATTACCCAGCATGCCTTTCTTTCCCTCCATCTTTCAGGGCAAGGGGGTTGTCCCTGGTGCCAGGCTCAAGGCTGGGCACTCAGTTCAGGCCAGCAAACACTTCTTGATGGTAGCAGACAAGATGAGGAGATCAGGACACAAGCAAGAGTGGCAGCAGCTTTGAACCCAGGATGGGGGGGTAGGGAGACGCATCAAGCAGCTAACTCAGGACTAGCTATGGGGTCAGGGGGGCCCCCGAGGCTGGCTCTGTAAGACTCATAACCGGCTGAGCACCTCTGTGGTGCAGGGCCCTGCGCTGGATACACCTCGTCCAGATCTTATTCTATACCATGAAAACACGAGGCAGTGGATACTCTTTTATCCCCAGTTTACAGATGAGGAAACTGAGGCCAGGAAAGTGGAGTGACTTCCCCAAAGGGCCAAAGCAGTCGGCAAGTGGTTGCTCAGGGGCTAGAATGCTCCCTCCAGACCTGGTGCCCACGAACTGATGGACACCAGCAGAGGGTGCTTCTTCCCAAGCCTGGAGGCTTCCACAGATCACGCCATCCGGGGAGGGGGCAGCGGGGAACATTTGAAGCCCCAGCCTGGACCCTGGCTTCCAGGAACACAGGAGGGATGCAGAGGACTCGTGCCCAGGCTCCCGGGCAAAGAGGGGAAAAGAGCCAGGGCCCCAAGAGTCCACGCCTTGGAGTCCCGACAGGCGGGCACCTACCTTTCTTGAACTCGATCTCAAGGATGTCTGGGCTGTTGGGGGCTTTGGCCGGGTCCTGGGTCTTTGTGTAGAGGCCTGGAGGCGCTTGGTTCTGACAAAAGACAGAAAGAGGTTGCAGGGCGGTGTGCCAGAGCCAAACCGTGCCATGCCGGCCCCTGGACACCCTGCCTGCAGCCTCCTGCGCCCCTCTCCAGAGCCAGGGCGCTGCTGGCACCTGCCATCGGCTGGCCAGTCCGGCAGGCCTCCCAGCCCCCCACCCGGAGCCAGCCCCACTTGCCAGGGGCCTGGGAAACAAAGGGCTCACGAAATCAGACAATTTTTCCCCTCAACTTGATCTCATCTTTTTCTTTGACGCCCCCGCAGCTGGAGGTAGAATATAGCAGGAGGAGCCAGTCAGGCAGGAAAAGCGTGACTTTGGGTGAGCGAGGCGCTAGGCGGGCTTCCCGGGAGCGGCTCAGGCGCACACGCTCTCCCCGGCACAGGGAATTGGGGTTTATTCTGCAGTGACCGCAAAGCTAATGACTGCGCATGACCCCAGCAGGTGCTCTGGCGAGCAGAGCCGTCCCCGGGGTCCCCGAGGTTAATACTCACAGGGAGAAAAGAGAAGAGCAAAGCAAAAATCCATTTGAAAACACATCAACCTTTATGTATATTTTTTTCTTGGGCGTGTTGGAAAATGGGCCTCTCCCTCGTCTTGATGCAGCAGCGGAGGGGCCGCTGGCTGCCTGGAACTCTCCAAGTCCCTCCTGCCTCCCACTCCCGAGGTCCTGACCGGCCCCCCACCCCCCACCCCCGCCCCCAGGCTGTGGCTTGGACACTTGCCACGGTGGGGGCCGGGGCCCTTTGGGCCTGACTGCTCAAGTCCGTCCCAGGGGGCATGCCAGGGCCCAGCACTGTTATCCACCTGCGGACATCCTGGGAAGTGCAGTCCCTTAAATCTTGCCTTTCAAAACCCTGCAAACATTCCCATGCCACTTTGCAACTGCAGCTTGTTCTCTGCAGCCCCATTTGGTAAGAAGGTCAAGTACTGTTACCCCACCTATGGAGGAAGAACTAGAGGCGGAGGGGGACTGTAGGTGCAACCCTGTATGCTGTGTGGAGGTGGGGGCCACATGGCCCAGGGCAGGAAGCCCACGAGGCCCTCAACAATGATGTGTTGGATTTCAGAGTGGTGGAAAATATCCCCAAAGCCAGGAGTCGAGACCTCAGGCTATGGGGGTCTTGGGCAAGTTGCTTCACCAGTTCGAGCCTTGGTTTTCTCATCTGTAAAATGGGGGGAAATGATACCTGCCTTTGACTGCCTTACAATTTAAATGTATAGACAATTTTTATATTTTTTTTACTGGACATGAAAATCACCCAAGAAGATGCCAGAGAGGGCCTGGTGCAAGCTGTAACCTGCCCTGCAGGCGACAGGACTGCTGGAACAGCCTCCTGGTGATGCCACCCTCCGAGAAGAGCTGCTCCAGGAGAGGTGGGGCCGCCAGGAGTTCCTCAGATCCCTCATCTGTGGTCACTTTGCTTGCTGGTTCTATGTCAGGGTGTGACCAACCATCCCGGTTCCCATACCCTGAGAAACCCCCCAGTCCTGGGCGAACAGGGACAGGTGATCCTTCTAGCTTTACTTCTGAGCTCAGATGGGGCTGGTGATGAAGCCCTCACACCTCCAAAGGGCTGTGTGGCTTGAGGCCAGCTGCATCCCTTCATCTGTTTCCATCTGTGGGGCAGGAACAAGAACCCAGAACGGACCTCCAAGACAGACCCAAGGAGGAGGAGGGTCCTTAAGGACCTCCAGCCTGATGCCTCCATGGACCAGTTGGAAAACTAAAGCCAAAGAAGCCGCTTGTCCAAATCATACCACCCCACCCCATCGGCAGGGGACTCAGCCCCGAGGACCCTAGAATCCCTATCCTGTACTCTTTCCATCACCCCATGCTGTTTCCCAGCCGCTCTGCCAAGAAACAGCACCAGGGATGTGGCCAGAGACAGCTCGGGCATCAGGCTGGTTTCAGAGAAATGCCCGGCTCCCCAGGCCCTACTGGGTCCTGCCGACCTCCACATTCGTTGGGAACAGACAGGCCCGAGGGCCATCCTTGGCCATAAGGCAAAGTGAAACAGGGCTTGGGACCTCCGGGTGACCAACAGGACTCCAGAGCTCCTTTCCCACCTGCCCGGGGCTCCTCACCGGCTGTCCAGCCCAGCCTGAACTCAAAGCAGGTACCAGCGCTGAGAGCCCGGGCGCCTCCACCTGAGGCCGCCTCCCTCCCACCTCCACCTGTTCTGCGCCTGCCGGCCCATCAGTTCCCAAGCACTTAACGGAGCCACAAACAGGATGAGAATGTCTGCATTGGAAGGAGAGAGGAGGTGGGAAGCCCTCGAGGGACCAGCATCCCAGCTCTCTGCAGTGGGAAGTAGGAGGCTTCTGACACCCTGACAGCACCGATTAAATAAAATAACTAAATAGAAATAAAGAGACATTTGCTTTGCATTCCAAGGTGGCTCACGCCTGCCTCCTTTTTACTCTCCCTCCTAAAAGCCCAGTTCAAATGACAAATAGTTTGTTGCTGAGTATCCATAACATCTATTTATCCATCCCAGCGGGAGGGCTCACTTCCAATGTCATCTTGGGGGGGTGTGTTGGGGGAGGGAAGAGAGTGAAGAAAAAAAAGAGAGAGAGAGAGAGAGAGAGTGGGAGGGGGGATGGGGAGAGGGCGAAAGAAAGCATGAAACAGGGCTGAGAAGGAGAAATTGAAAGCAAATGGCCCATGAACTAAACCATGATGTACAAGCATGATCGATGCTGCAAATGGTTTATTCATCCACCAGATACGGCGGGCCGGCAACTGAATGCGCTCTTTCACTGTGGGCTGTATGAAGTTAAAGCAAGTAAATTTCTATCTTTCTTCGCATTAGCTGCCTCATTGCCCTTCAATCAGCCCTCATGGAGGCAGAAAATGGCTCCGCCATCTGCCTTCAAACCCTCCCCTCAGCAGGTCTCGGGCTTTTTCTGGAGAGGGGGAGGGGGCACCGGTTCCCTGAAGCTCTGTCTCCCCAGCACCTTCCAAGGGGCCCGGGGCTGCCCGGGGTACAGCGTTCCTCCACCGTGGAGAGTAGTGCCCCCGGGCCCCTAGCGGCTTCCCCCTCATTCCTGGGATCTGTTGGTGGCAATGGGAGGACAACAGGCTCCCCTGGCCCGCACCCTGCAGCAGAGCTGCCTGGGAAAGCAGGGCCACAGTGGCCAGACCCTGGGTCCCTCTGCCTGGCCCTACACTTCTCAGCGGGAATGTTTTCTCCCCCTCGACTCACACGCATCCCAGCCTTTCCTGCCTGATGAGAGGGGTCCTGAGGGAACCTTGGCTCCTTCCTCCCCAGATAATCTTAGCCGGCTTGAGGAGGGAGGGCAGGACCCCTGGCTCCATGATTGAGGCCTTGCCCTGTGCTAGGAACAGGCCAAGTGCTTTCGATGCCCCAGGAGAGAGGTGTTGTGATTTACCAGTGTTTGCATAAAGAGTCAGAGGTTCAGAGAGGTTGAGTAACTTGCCCAAGGTTGCACAGCAATAGAAGCAGAGTCAGGATTCAGACCCAGGTTTCAGATCTCTGGGAGCCAAGCACTAACTTTCCCACCTTGACTGGGTGGTAGAATCCTGAAAAATGCACTCTTTATCACTTACTTACCCATCCACTACCCTCATTTCTAATGAGGGGAGGGGACCTGCACTGCCCGGCACTGCCTGAGAGGCGATTTCCCCTCTGGCCTTGGCTCTGCTCCCCCAGTCCTGAGGTGAGAGCACCACAGGCCGCTACAGAAGCGGTAGGATGGTTGCCCAGCGGGCCTGGAGCCTGGGGGGCACCCACCTGCAAGCCGGCTGCCTGCCGCGCTCAGCCCCCTCCGCCCCCCCCCCCCCCCCACGGCACTGGCTGACTGCCTAATTAGGGGTGGCTGGCCCGAGTGCCCTGGGGTCGGCAGAGCATGAACTGGAAAAGCCCGGGACCAGCAGGCAGCCCCCAGGGGACGAAGGCGCAGGCTCTCCTGAGTGACGCGGCTGTGCTGAGCTGGGTGCGGAAGGGAGGTGCGGGACGCTGGGGAACCACAGAGGCCGGAGGGCCACTCCTGCGATGCGGCGACATGGCCACCAGGCCTGCTCCCTTGCTGAGCAGCTGGTGCCCCGGGGCGAGTCACTTCCCTGGGCCTCAAGTTTCCTCAGCCACGAAACCAGGAGGCTCAGAGGCAGCAGTGGAGGAAAGTGAGCCGGGAAAATGCGAATGCCAGGCCGGGCTCCAGAAACGGTCACTGGTACGCGTTATATTATTGCCAACTCCGACCAAGAGGCCTGGTGCCTGTGGGGAGCCACCCGGGGCCAGGCAGGGCTCCAGCTCACCCCACCTCCCCCAAAGCACCCAGCCTCCTCCACTCCAGCTGGTCTTCCCGGACCCCCCAGGCCCGGCCTCCCAGCACACTTCTCCCCTAACATCAGACAAGCACCCCACCCCCAAAGCAGCCGCCCGCCGGGGGTGGGGGGTGGGGGTGGGTGATGGTGGTGTAGGGGGGCTGAGCCGGGCAATGGAGACACAGTCCTTCAGGGACAAAGAGACTTTTCTCTTCCCAGGGTAGATCTCCTCCATCTCCCACGGCGGGTGGGGGGGAGATACAAAGGAAAACCCCCCAGGGAGAGAAATCCTAAACTTCAAACACGGCCGAGGCCCAGCCTGGGAGGCTGGGGACAGGGGCATCAGGGCGGCCTGACGCAGGCAGGCACAGGCCCAGACGAATGGGTCCTGAGGCTCTGATCTGTGCCACCTCCCCGGATGGCAGCAGCGGCCTGAGAGGGCACAGGCTGGGCCCTCCCACAAGTATCTCATCTGCCTAATTGCTTCTTTATTGTCTCACAACCACACTCTGGTTCTATGCTGCCCTGAAATATTTCCTTCTCCTCTTCATCCCAACAGCAATTAGAAAAAGAGCACCAGAGAAGGGGGCGGATCTCAAAACGCAGTGTGGAGTGGCCAGGCGGCGGGGTGCCCGGTGGGGAGGGTCGGGGAACACAGGCCGGACTCGGCCCCGGCCCCACGCCCGGCCCCCCGTGAAATTTCAAATTAGGCTACAAACACACCAGACAGTGTCGGCACGGAGCAGCCACCGCTAGACAGCCGGCTTGGGGAAATGGGGAATTACCTTGGGGTTCTCCAGGATTCCAGCCTCGTAGCTGTAGGGGAGAAGAAAGATGGGGGTCAGTGGAGGGGGGCAGAGGGACACAGCCTTGACACCCCTACCCCCAACGTAAGTCCGGTCTGTCCCTTTATCTCTGCCAAAGCAAATGCTGCCAAGCCCGCCTGGAACTTTCTGGACCCACCGCAGGTGGCCGTGGGAGCTGCAGGCTACAAGCAAGGGCCTGGGACACTTCCCTCAGTCTTCAGGGGGCCTTCTCAGAGGGCTGTTCCCAGATGCTGTTCCCTCTGCTTTCGATGCCCTTCCCGGAGCCCCGGCCGGTCCCTCCTCATCCTTAAGGTTCTAACCTCAAATGCCACTTGCTCAGAGAAGCCCTCCCTGACACCCCAGCCGAGGCCAGGTGCCCTCTCAGCAGAACTGCAGCGAGAGCTGGGAATGACGTAGCCTGTCCTCCTCGAGGCCCCCGGGCTCCATAAGGGCAGGGACCACGTGTCGTGTGGGCCACCACTACATCCCGGCCCGACGCAGACAGGCGCCCACTGACGCTAAGCAGAGCAGTGGACAGGTGGGCGACGCCTTACCTGATGTGCATCAGATTCTCGTCCATGCTCCACGGGTTCTTGGGGGTGACTGGGACGGGAATTCCATGTTGCTGCAGGTAAGAGGCAACACCACATTGGCGTGAGGCAGCTTGAAGTAGACACAAGGGTCAGGCCCAGCTGCCTTGGTTTTCTTTCAAGGTCAGAGACATCCCCAACCTCTGGCTCCCATGCAGGCAAGGCCCTGGACGCACCCCTGGTTTCCTTCCCCTCCCCCAGGCTGCTCAGGGAGGGAGTGAGGGCCCATTTGCAGACATGCCCAGGCAGAAACTATAAGACCCTGTGTCTGAGATGCTGTGGAGTGGATGCTGGCCTTGGAGGTTTCTTCCAGAAGATTCTGAGTCTATACTTCAAGTGCCCCCCGAAGCACTTAAGAGTGTGCCAGGCAGTGTGCCGAGGGTCTCCCAGCACCACCGGCTGACCCCCACCGTGGCCCTATGAGCCGGGAGCTGGAATGGACCCACCTTCCAATATGGATCTCAGCCAAGGCGCCCATGAGAGCTGCTCGCTCAGGACACTTGTTTACGTGGCATGGCCGGGCGCTTCCCGGGGCCACTTCTCCCCACTGCCCAGCAGTCACCACACACATCACTCTGCAGCCCTGAGAAGGAAGAGCCCCCATCCTCCCTGTTGGTTCTGATTATCCATGCCTTGGTCCAAGGAGGCATGCCTTGGTCCAAGGAGAAAAGTTATCCCTCCGGAGACCCTGGGCCTGAAAGGCTGTTGGTGACACCTGGAAGGTCTTTTGGATTAAAGATGCGGCTGGCTTCCTGAGCTGCCCCGTGCTGCCCTGGCTGACACCTGGTTGGATCCAGCACGTGCATTCCATCCTGCCTTCCTCTCCTGGGCTTACCGGGCACAAAAGCTGAGTGGCCCAGCCGGGCCCCCTTTAAGTCAGCGAGATCGTCCGCTCCGCCTCCCAGGCCCCCTTTCAGCACCTCGCCCCCTGGGTGGGTCCCCCAACCTGGCCAGCCCAGGGTCCCACAGCCTCCACCAGCATCGCCCCGTCTCTCTTAATGGGGCTCTGCCCAGGCTCAGCTCATGCCCACGACTAAGATTCTAGAGGCTTCCTCCAGGGAGCCACTGTTTCCTTCAACAGAACCTTAAAATTTCAAAACAAATTAGGTTATCCCCTCTTGATTTTTGTCAAGCTTTACCCAGAGGCTCCTTTTAAAAGAAACAGCCCACACCCACTCTAAAATTTGCGTACTCTTCAATGGAAACCAGATGGGCAAACGGAACACCTCACTTAGAGGCTCGTCAACGTCAGAGGGCTCCTTGTGCCCCATGAAGCTACCCAGAGTCAAATCCACACGCTTGCCCTGTGCCGTCTCCAGGTAGAGTGGCCAGGTGTGGGGACCAGGACCCTGTGCCAGATGGGCTGAAATCCCCTCAGAGAGGACTCCCCGGGCTGGGGGCTGAGAAAACCAGCAGGCGGGTTCCCTGGAGCCTTTCTTCTGAGGGGTGGTTTGGAAACACTCTTGCCTTTCCTCTTTCCCACTGGGGCTCCATCCGAGCGAACAGGAGGTAAGGGGCGGAGGAGGGAGGAACGGGATGGGCAGCCCTTCCTTAGCAGTGAGATATATACAAATGCCAGACATAGTCCCTCAACCAAAGAGACTTGTTTCCCCTCCCCTCTCCATCCTGAGCTCCCCGCCAGCACACACACACTGAAAATTCTGGACGTAATTGAGAACAGAAAACAAAACCATCTTCAGCGCGCGCACAGGAGACTGCCCTGCTTTCCAGCCCCCGACCTTGCACACTGGCTCTAAAAGAATTATGGTGACAGTGATAAGGATGGGGTGATTCTGAGTGTTTTTCCCTTGGACGATGGATTTGCGGGGAGGTGGAAAGTGTTGCTAATGCATGTTTTCGATGAGTCTCCTAACAGCACCTTGTGGCCTTGGCGACTTAGGAATCTTGAAAGCAGGGCTTTTCAAAGCCCCATTGATTTTCGTCTCAGCTGAAGCAGCTGCCTGGCTCTGAATTTTGGACAGAGTCTGCTTGCTGCTCTGTCATTCTGGTCACTCCCCGGGTGCAGGGACACTGCCTCCGTCCTGGAATGTGGTCAGATTGCCGAGAGCTCAATTCTGATCCCAGCCTCCAAGGGAGGGTCGGTGGCCAGAGACACAGACTCATCTCTCCGGGGCAAACTTTCCTGTTTAAAAGGTTATTTGAGACAGTAGCTGAGCCAAGGGGCTTCTCCCCAAAATCTGGGAAGGAGGGACAACAATACTGCTGAAATTCATCTTTTCTGGAAGAACCAGGGGCCGCTTTTGTTTGGGAGCTACGGAAATGAAGGGCAGCGTATGGGTCAGGCCTCTCTTGAACCACAACTGCAGGCCTAAGAATATAGATGGGCGGGGGTCTCAATTCACTGCTCTTAAAGATAAAACGTGCTTCGTGTTCTGTATCATCAAGGAGACCAAGGAGGGGAAAAAAGCCTGTAACCTTGTTCTCTTAATAGCTCTGCTATTTGAAAATTTGTTTGGCAACATATGGGCTTGCTCTTGTAAACTCCCCTTTTAATAATAAAACAACAGATGGTAGAGGAGATCTTTCCTCCGAGCTCTCCAGGTCTTAATGGGATGCTGGCGGTAGGGGCAGGGCTGCGTCCCCGCCGCGTCCCCAACCACGCGGCCCCTTGGCCGCGGCAGGAGCTCACAGCCAGCCCTGGTGACTGCTGTTTAAAACCCCGAGCAATTTTCTGGTGTGTGCACGGGGTTGCTTTCCCCTGTCTGACTGATTGAGGCTGTTTGTCAAGGGCTGCCATCGAGTCGCTAAAAAGAAAGGTACCCTGGGGAGTAGCTAAGGATCTTGATGCAAAACTTCTAATATGTTTTACTGCAACTTGTACTTCAAAAGGGCTGGTGCGACAAAAGTCTTTGTCTGCCTCTGCCCCTCGGAGCGCCTACCTGTCCCTGGGAAAGCACTGGAGACAATTAGGTAACGGAGGGGCACACAACAGCCGGGCCCACACCCCCCATCTGCCCACCCCCTGAGTGACACACACCGCAGAGGTGGCAGTTGGAAGAGGAAGCAGAGGGGGCCCGTCGCCCTCCTGCTCGGCGGACTGGGGGCTCCCTTGGGAGATGCCCCTGGCAGTGACCACACCTCAGTGGAGCCGGCCCAGGGAACAGGTGTAACGGGGCGGAGGGTAGCAGCCAGGGCAGAGGTTCAGTCTCCAGGCGTGGGTATCAGTGCCAGCCCCGTGCCTCTGGCCCAGACAACCCCCTTGGAGGGCTGTGCCTGGAGGGCACTGGGCCAGGGCCGGGGTGATGGTGGGGTCTGGCCATACCTTCGCGTACTCCATCAGATCGTTGCGGCCCTGGAACCGGTTGTAGAACTCGGGCATCCTCCAAGGAGCGATGACCTGGACATGGGGCAAGGAGTCAGGCCCGGGCAGCCTCTCCTGGCTTTAAGCTGCAGAGCTGGCCGCTCTGGTAAGGAGCCTGAGGCTCCACTGGGCACCTGGGTGGGGGCTCTATGTACCCCACGGGGTGTGGGCAGGGGGGCCCTGTTGGGCAGGGGAATGACACGGCCTGCCATCCTAGAGGGCGGCTTTGGAGAGGCCCGAGCTCTGTGGCAGAATGGCCGTGCGTCCCCAGGCGGGTCCCTGCCCCTCTGGGCTTCAGTTTCTCCAACTGAGCCTTGAGGGTTTGAACTAGATAGGCCTCAAGTTTCCTGATGGCACCCCTGTCCAGAGGGCCAGGAGCCCGCACCCCTGGTGACTAAGAAGGGGTTCACGTTGCTGCAGCTGTACCGCCTGGCCCTGCTGCGGGGCTGCAAGGCCCATGCGACCTGCAACGTCCCCTGGCCCACCCCTCTTACTCCCCTCCCTTCCCCCTCCCCCAGGGCTGCTCTGGCTGGGGAAAGGAGGGGAGCTGGACCGAATTCATCCCACCAGCCTGGGGGGTCGGGGACAAGTCCCCAACAAAAGCTCCCACTCAGCCGTGGAGCCAGCCAGGCCCCTGCCTCTGCCAACAGCAGCCTAATTGGGGCGGGGCGTCATCTAGACGGAGAAGCCGGTGTGATTTCCGGGCTGGGAAGCTGATGGGACTGGTGGGAGTGGGGTCCTCCAGGCCTGGAGTGAGCAGCGCCTGGGCGCGGAGCTCCCTCTGGCCTCATCCTAGCTCCCGGAGACCAGCCTGGGGCCCTGTCCCCAGCCCCATCTCACCAATGGCCTTGGCCTCTGCAGACAGAGACCCAGAAACCGGACACCCTGGCCCCCCAAGCTGCTGGGGGAACAGAGAATGGGGGTCAGGGAAGGGCCTCACGCCCACTCGCCTACAGCATCAACAGGCAGCTACTTTCCGGGGGGCTTCTCTGCCGCCTGGTGTTTGGGGTCAAAACAGATCATTAGAGCTCATGACCGCTCACCTCCAGGCCACTCTCACCCCTCAGGCAGCTGCTGGCTGGTTAAAGGGACAGAGAAAGATGTTCCACTTAAAAGAAAAAAAATGAAGCCCCTTAGGGACCCTTGTGGGCTTGGGAGGGGCACGTTTTCTGTAGCTTTCGCCCGAAGTGGGCTCAAAGGAGCTGGACCCACGCCTGCCTGTGCCATCCAGGATGGCACCCGGGCGCCACGTGTGACCACCAAGGCCCGAATCGTGGCCGGTCCCAGCTAAGTGTGGAGCACACAGTGCGTCTCAAAGGGTTAGTACCAAAAGAATGTAAAACATCTCAGTAATTTTTTTACATCGATGACATGCTGAAAGGTACCACTTTGGGTACATAGGGTTCAGTAAACCATAGTAAAATGACATCACCTGTTGCTTTTGACCTTGTTTTTTTTTACGTGGCCACTAGAAAAACCGCGGTCACCCTTGGGCCTTGTTTTTGTGGCACTTAGTGTGTTTCCATGGCTCGGCCTCGCGCCCTGGATGCCCAGGGGCCTGATCCTACTGACTCCCATCCCAGGAGAGAATCCAAGACCCCGGGGGTCACGGCTCAGGCAGGCGGGAGGGGGAGGGCCTTAGCTGGGTGGCCCCCACTGGGGCTGAGAGGGCTGTGATCGGTCCAGATATTGGCCAATCGTGTCTCAGAATAGTTCCAATCTGCACCCGGGAAGCCAGACCCGGCTTTGCGAGGACCTGGCGACGGGCAGCCTCATCTTTCCCTCCAGTGCCTGACCCGCCCAGGCACCTGGGCAGTGTCTCGGGAAGGACAAATGGTCAGGGACAGGGTGTTGTCCCCCTGCAGTTGGCGTGAGTGAAGGGAGCTCTCCATGGGAAAGAAGGGCGCCACACACCACGAGGTCCCTGTCTGGAGAACCTCCCAGAAACCCGTGCCCCACACCCCCAGGGGCCTCAGCCCCCAGCGCCCACCCTCTAGGGGGAGGAGCAACATCTTACCTTAATCTGGGGGGCCAGTGAGTAGCAGGTGAGCTCAAACCGGATCTGGTCGTTCCCCTGAAACGTGGAACGGGACGGTCAGGAGCCACAGAACAGGGACCAGTTGCGGAGGGCGGGGCCGGGGGCAGGGGCAATGCCGCATGACCTTCAACGATGCACCCGAGAGCCACTCAGGGTGGACCCCCTGGGTGGCTCCCTTCTCCGCATGTGCTCACCTCCAACCTCACAACCTTCTGAGGTGGGTCCTACGAGCCTGTTTGAAAGATGAAGACTGGGCTTTCCTGGAGAGGGCTTTCTGCTCTGGACTTGAACCTAGGGCTCCCCGAGTACAGAGCTGAGCTGTGCGGGCACTCAAGTGTGCAGGACGTGTGTCTATGTGTCCGCAAGATGCCCACGTGCCCGTTGTGTGCTGAGCTGTGATGGTCGTGACCTTGTGTGCACTGGTGTGTGAGGGGGCGTGCACACGGGTCATCACGTGTGTCTGCACTTCAGGGGGTGCACACACATGCAGGGCTGGAGGCCTGGCCCCGCCGAGACTCCAGGCAGCCCCCGAGCTGCCCACACGTCAGCCTCTTCCCGAGGGCCTCCCACCTGCCTGGCCCCACCTGCCCCACTCCCACGGTTCCACGGTGCTTTGTCCAGAAAACCGGGAGTCCTGTCTCCTCTGGGAGGCTCAGTTTCCCTGTCTACACAGTGGCTGGCTGGGGGAGGGGTAGATCCAGGTGACCACCAAGGGCTCCTCTGCACAGAGAGGGAAACAGGCCCAGAGGTGGAAGGGACAAGTCCAAGGGCACAGAGCCTGGCCCAAGCCCGGGCACTGGGCCCCCACGAGCCTTGGGCAGGCGGCCCTGCCTCCCTGTGCCTGCGTCTTGTCCTCAGAGACGATGGCTGCCAGCCGCCCGCCCGCTTCCCATCAGCTCGGCAGCCTGGAGGGAGGCTTAAGCGCTGTGGAAATATCAGAGGGACCTCTCGCCTACTGTGAAAACTGCACGGGCGCAGCGAGACAGCGGCGGGAATAACATGTTATTTTCCAGAGCCTTGTCAGGCGACGCGGAAATACAGGTTTCAGCCCCTCTGCTCGGAGCCAGGGGCTAAGGGGCCAAGGCCGCTCCTCTCTTGGCATCTCCCGGGGCCACAGGCTGTGCGGGACCAGCCACCCCACTCACCCTCCATCCCATCCCTTCAGTGAGCGCCTACCATGCCCTGGCTGCCACACGGGAGAGCCACCTGGCACCAGCGGGATTTTTAACCCTGTTTTACAGATGAGTCAATTCAGGCTCAGAGAGGTGGAGTCACTTGCCCAGGGACACACAGCCAGCAGGCACCACTCCCATCCTAATAGCTCACAGTCAGGTAACGGGTCTGAGCTCCACGCATAACTCATTGAACCCTTACGGCAGCCCCTGAGGTGGGTTCTATTATTATCCCCATCTCACGGATGGGGAAATCGAGGCACAGGCTGTAAGACTTGCCCAAGGGCCAGTAACCAGCACAGTTCCTGGAGCAATGGTGTCTACAATACAAAGCAGACTTATTTTAGATTCGTAAAGCATATGGTCTAGTGTTGCATATCCTGGCGATTTTTTTTCTCCAGGGCTTCAAGTTTCCCCTAGCACAATGGCAGCCTGTGCCTCCTTGGACGGGCATGCCGGGCTGGGGTCTGCCCATCAGGATCGCCATGGGGACACCCATCTGTTCCCGAGCCAGAGACCCTCGCAGAAGCCAAACAGGCTCCCCAGGTTCAAACTCTGTCCCAGACAAGAGCCGAGGCCTGTCCAGTCCTTCCCTCCCTGACCCCAGGAGCCCCAGCCCCAGGGTGGCCCTGGCAGGTTCCCCAGGGGCCAGGGAGGAGGTGTAGCAGGTCCCACACACCCCGTGCGTGTCCACGTGCTGATATACATGTGTAAGTGCGGGTGCCGCGCCCTCGGGGACTGCACGGGGCTCTCCCATCTGCTCCTGGCCTCACCATACAGATGGCGCCATTTACAAAACCCCTGCCGCCACACCCCTTCCCGAGTCTCAGGCTCCTATTTCCAGGCCCGTCTTCCAAAACTGGGGGGAGGAAGGGGGCCCTCGAAGGGCCATCCCAGCTTCTGTGCAGCTCTCTGGTGGGGAGGATTCAGGGTCCCCGAGGGGTGTGAAGGGGTGGACCCCTGCTCTCTCTGCACCAGGTGCCGCCTGGGCTGGGCCCTGGGTGAGAAGCTGCCTCTGGCCTCCAGGCCTTTGCACAAGCTGTTCCTGCGGCCTGGGATGCCCTTCCTCCTGTCTCAGCATCACCGTCACCCCCTGCTGGGTCAGGGCTCCCAAGTCCCCTGTATGGGTGTCCCAGTGTGTGGAGGACAGCCAGGGATGGGTAGGTATTCAGTGGGGCGTTCAGTGAGCCAATGCATGAAGGCGACATCGGCGGGGCTGGAACAAGGGCCCGGAGGCCCTGGGTCTCTCCATCGCCCGACTCAGGAGCCAGAAGCTGGGAGAGGCCGGGGGCTCAGGACGGTCCCTGCTAGAATCTCCCCATCTGGGAAAGCCCCCCTGCAGTCTGCTTACACCCAGCTCTTTCACTTCACTGCGAACCCCTTGCAGAAAGTTTGGCCAAGTGTCCTACCCAGATCTGCCTCTGGGTGCCAGCCTCCTGCAGGCCACACTGACTCACTCTGGACACCCATCTCCTGACGTGTAAAGTCACTGATGCGCCCCCCCCAGTCCCCTCCCCCCGAGCCAAGCAGACCACCGGCCCCTGCAGGTAGCTGGCCCCTCCCTCCCCACCACCCCCTGCCTCGAGCCTGGCATCCCTCTGGACCCTAGTCCAGGCCCTCCAGTTTCTCCTCACTCACACCCCCGTCTTCTAGGAAACTGTCTGCAGAGGCTGTCGGGGGCTTCCCCAGGTCCTATTAAATAAGGGGAAACTGAGGCACAGGAGTACGCCTTGCCCATCGACCCCCAGAAGAGATGGGAGATTTCGGGGTGAGGGGCACCGGGCCCCACCATCCCCTGTGGCCTTCCCGCTGCTGGTCTTGGAGGCCACCCAATGCTGTTTCAAGTCGGAATATCCCTCTTGCGGACACTGAGCATGAACTTCAGGGACGTCCGCGAATCTCAAGAGGCTACGGAACTGCCGCAGAGGGTGTTCTTCTCAGAACCGAAGCCCCGCAGAACCAGAGTGGGAAACGGGACCCTGGGTGGCCAGGGCCTCCTCCAGCCGCTTCCCTGCAGGGTCAGCCTCGGGAGGCCTCAAAACCCAAACCTCTGGTGCCCTCTTGTGGCCAAACGGAGCAGCGCACACAGCCGCTGGCAGCTATTCCCAGCGGCATGTGAGCTAGTCTAGTGCAGGGTGGGGATGGGGCGGGGGCGGCGGTCTCTCCCTGGACCCCAAGAGCCTCCCAGGCCAGGGGCAGACCCACCACACACACATTCACTCCACTAGCCCTGAAAGCCACCCCTCCTCAGTCCTGATGGTACTTCTGGGGGGAACTTCTCCAGGCAGGAGCCCTTCCATAATCCTCACTTCCTGGCCTCAGCTTGAATACCTCCTGGAACAGGGAGCTCACTGCCCGGCTGATTTCATCACAGACAGGTGAGATGTCTCAGAGGTTCATTCTGCACTGATGTTTGTTCTCAAAGCCCCAGCACAGGTCTGATGATTGTGCGAGCAGGGCACTTCCCTCTCATTGAGTGTTTACGATGTGCCAGGTCTATGCTGAGCTCTTTATTGGCACGATCCTACTTCCTACTCACAGCTCCCAACTGCCCCATGAGCGGGTTCTATTTTATTCCCATTTTATAGATAAGGAAACTGAGACTCATGGGGTGAAGTCACACAGTGTGAAAGCAGGGGAGCCAGGATCTGAACCCAGCTGTACGGGCCCCAAAGTCCCAAGTCCTGAACCTCTGGGTTCCTCTGTACTCTCTCCTACCGCCTGAGTGGAAGGCGGTATGCAGGTCTCTGCCCAAACGGCCCGGTCCACCCACTGCTCCGCCTATGATTCCCACCACCCCGCTCAAAATGTGCTCATGACTAGGGTGTTAGTGAAAACTAGGGCCACGCTCACCAGTCCGCTTCTTTTACAGGAGCCCATAGTTTCAGTCCAGAACGATCCCCTACATACCATGGGGGTGGGGGAGGGCCACTGGCCACCCCTGTCCAACCTGGGGGTTTGAAGCCAAACCCCGCAGCGTGGCCCCGGCCCAGCCCTGGCCCTGCTGCTTCTCCCAAGGCTACAGCTCCCACCACGTGTTCAGGACCCTTGTCTCCAGGCTTTTCCTCAGGCTGTTCCCTCCGCCTGGCACTCTCTTCCTGTACCCATTCCTCCTCCCTCAGGGCCGTGCTCTGCACGACAGCCTTCCCTCGGCCCCTGCCTGCTGCCCCCTCGGCTCCCCTTGGCTCCCCTGGCACTGACCCTACTGCCACCCTCTCCTGCATCCATTCTCTCCCTCGCTAGGACACAGGCCCCCTGAGGGCAGGAAAAAGGGCCCGCGAAGTTCAACACTGTTCCGGTGTCCAGCACACACTCAGCGCTGTACAGACGCCAGTACAAGCTGGCTGACCGAGCGCCAAGCAAATGAGTGAGCTTCCAAAGACACCACTACCGCCTGGTGGGGCGACTGTTTGCAAGGCCACCCCCAAATCACACCTCCTCTGTTACAGTCTGAGCTGTGAGCGTCCCTACATCACACTGAGCCAGGGCCTGCTCCCCCACTCCCGACTGCCTCGACCAGCCTTGTGGGGGGCGGGCCTGGGTCAGGTCAGGACATGCGTGCTGAGAGGCAGGCCCCCTGCCCCACAACCTGGAGCAAGCTGTTGGTGGCGTGTCCGCTAACTGCGAGCTCACGACTCCAGAGTAACACTGCCTACAGTCACCTACATCTTTAGGAATCTTGTTTCTTGAGCCCTGCCCCCTGCAGGACAGGGGCTGAGGGCTTTCCTGCCTTCTATCCCCAGGGTTGTCCTTCAGTCTGCACTCCTGCACACAAGGGCCAGAAGTACGGGTGTGTTATCGGTTGAACTGTGTCTCCCACAAAAGATAAGTTGAAGCTCTAACCGCCCCCCCCAATACTTCAGAATGTGACCTTATTTGGAGATTGAGCCTTTACGGAAGTAATCAAGTTAAGATGAGGTCATTAGGGCAGGCCCTAATCCAGTATGACCGGTGTCCTGATGAAAAGGAGAAATTTGGACACAGAACCAGACACGTGCAGAGGGCAGGCAATGTGAAGATGCCCCGAGGAGACAGCCACGTGAAGATGTAGGCCTGGAGTGATGCACCCACAAGCCAAGGACACCTGAGCTACCCGAAGCCAGGGGAGAGCCCGGAAGTGGCCCTTCCCTAGCACCTTCAGGGGGAGCATGGCAGCCAACACCTTGATTTGGGACTTCCGAAACCTCCAGACCCGTGAGAGGATCCGTTCCTGGTGTTTATGCCGCCCAGTCTGTGGTGCTGTTGCCCCGGGAAACTAAGACAAGGCCTCATCCCCATTTTGCAAGTGAAGAAGCTGAGGCTCAGGAAGGGCAAGGGCCTCGCCCAAGGCCACACAGCTGGGATTCAAGCCCTTTGCTACCTCGTGGTCTCTGACCCTGCCTACTGCATTAAACGGAGACTCCCACAGTGACCTTGGTCCCTGAGCCTCAGCAGCAAGTTTGCAAAACGGGGTGACATTGCTCAAACCGCATGTGGAACAGGCACACGGGACTCACACACTCGGGGTACAGGGCAGAGCCGTCCCTAACTCGCTACTAAAAACATTCCTCTTATTCAGACTGGACGGGCCAGTCTGTCCTCTGCATACCTGACTGTGCTGGGGGAGAACCTACAAGTGCTTGAGGACCGTCCATTGCCTGGCTGCCTGTGTGCCCCTCGCAGGCCCCCTGCCTCCTTCTCCGTCCCCAGCCGTCCATCCTGGTCTCACCTTTCCTGTGGCGCCGTGTGACACGTACTTGGCTCCCTCCTGCTGGGCGATCTCCACCTGTTTGCGGGCAATGCAGGGCCTGGCGAGAGAGGTACCCAGGAGGTAGCGGTCCTCGTACAGCGCGCTGGACTGGATGGCGGGCCAGACGAACTCCTCCACAAACTCCTTGCTGACGTCCTCTATGAACACCTATGGGGAGAGGAGCCCATGAGAGGGAGCCTCGGCAGGGACGGGGTGCAGTCAGAAAGCAGAGTCCCAGGGGCCTCAAGTGGCCTGCATCTAAGGCAGACGCTGTTAATGGATCCCAGGACAAGCTGTACCTCCACTTTTCCTTCTGCATCTGTAGTAGACATCATAAATCAATCCAGCATACAATGCAGTTACTCTCCCTCCTGCACTCATGGCAGACATTACTAATCGATCATGATATACCATCCAAGCGCAACTGGATGTGGTCCTTAAATCCCTCCCAACATAGCATTCTGGGCCTGAGATGAAACAAGATCTAAATCTAAGAACTAAATCTAGATGTAATCCACAAAAGCCAGGGATTATTTTGTCCCACAGATAGCAGCTGGCAATATCTGGAGATATTTTTGGTTGTCATAACTGATGGGTTGTGGGGGTCATTCTGGCCTCTAGTGGGTAAAGGCCAGTGATGCTGCTAAAC
This sequence comes from Delphinapterus leucas, assembly GCF_059928025.1. NCBI lineage: Eukaryota > Metazoa > Chordata > Mammalia > Artiodactyla > Monodontidae > Delphinapterus > Delphinapterus leucas. Next base: position 119,275,624 of record NC_143134.1, on the reverse strand, counting down.
ATCCTACAATGCACAGGGCAGCCAGCCACATGTCAATAGTGTCGAGGTTGAGAAACCCTAATCTAGAGGAATTATTCTCAAAATGTAAACCCCCTAGAGTTCCCCAGACCCTTTCAGGGAGACTGAAAACATTTTTTATGACACTCAGTTGATATTTGCCTTTTTCACTCTGTTGACATTCACACTGAATATGCAAAAGTGATGATGGGGGAAGGGGCTGGCACCTTAGCACAAATCAGGGCATAGGCACCACCCTCCTCAGACACGGTGCTCCTCACGCCTTGCTCTCACAGTGCAGATTTCTCTTAAGAGTGGTCTTGAAAATGCAGTACAAAATGACTAACTTTTGTTATATCTCGACTCGAGTACAAAATGTGAAATGTACACGAAGCATATCTGCTGCATTCACAAGTGAGTTATTAGCTCAACTAGCCCCTTTTCTCATAGAACGTCGTTCTTGAACAAAGGACCGACAGACAAAACAGGGTCAGTGCAGGCTTGGGTTTTTGGCCAACATTTTCATAAGAATGAAGTGACCCCATCACTTCAAGGAAAACTGAGAATTTGTTGCCAAGCTTTCCAGTAAAAGTTAGAATTATGGAAAACTTGTATGTGACACCGTGAACTTGACAGCTTCCTGATACTTCTGATGTGAGTTTTACTGTGCTTTGCAGGTATTCGTTTCTTTTGCACTGTTAGCCTATGTGAGCAGGGACCACGCTGGCCACGTTCACCTTATGGGCCTGCTCACCACATGATTAGACGCTCAGTCAATGCACTGATTCTGTTGAATGGATGGAAGGATGGGTGGATGGACAGAGAGCTAGGAGGGATGACAGGTAGATGGATGAGGGATGGATGAGTGAGTGGATGTGTGAATGGACAGCAAGATAAAAGAGGGATGGGCAGGTGGATGGATGGATGAGGAAAAGACAGATGGATGGGGAGGTGGGCTGGGGAGGTGACTGGGCAGAAGAGTGGCTGGGGGAGACCGGAAGATGATGCCCTTTGCACACCCAAAGCAGAAGGAATTGACCTTATACTCCTGGAAGCAAGAGGACCAGTTGGAAGGCGTGGGGGAGACAAGGAGCTTTGGGACAGGACCCCCCACAGCTGCCCCCACCAGGTCAAATCCCGTTTCCAGCCCCAAACCCTGCCTCCCGCTTGGTACCTTTCTAGCCCCAAGCTTCAGCGCCTTCTTCCTGGCTTCCTCAAAGTCTTCCTTCTGGCCCACGTTGGCCTGATGAGCAGAAGCAGAGAGGACCCATTAACCCAGGGCAAGAAAGAAGAGCTGAGAAGAATGTCCCCCCCGGCCCCTCCCCTCCCCTCCCCTGGGGTGAGCCGTGGGCAAGTGTGTTTCACACACAACAGCCCTCAGATGGCGGTGGTTTCGACTGGATCGCTGAGGTCAAAGTAGGAAGGAGAAAGGACGCGAACCAGGGTCTGGAGAAGCTGTAACACTCTCCAGAGCTAACACTTGGTTGAAGGACGGACCGAGCCTGGCCCCGTGCACCCAGGCTGCTAGGTTGCAGCATTTGCTGTCACTGCCTTGAAGGTCTAAGGCTTCCCTTGAACCCGTCTAACTCTTCCCCCAATTCCCCCAAAGTCAGTACAAAGGTTGGAGAGTCAGCAGCCCGACTCTCAGCTCACTTCCCCAGCCAAGTGCAGCAACTTGCCTGTCCCAGGGCGCCTGAGCCGGCTCGAGGCTGAGGCCTGGGCTATGGGCACCCAGCTGTCCCCCTGCTGGAGCCCAGCCTCCGGTTCCGACAGCCCCATCTAGACACGGGCATTTTTTTCTGCTGGCTGCACTCTGGCCTCCTGCCTAGACGTTGGCCCTGGCTTCTGCTCAACAGACTCTGGCATCTCCCCCGAGTCCAGCTGCAGGTGCTCTTCTGAGGTCACTCAGCTTTTAAATCTGCCTGGGGGTAGCCCGGGATCCGGACGGCCCACCGCTGCTGCTGACAGGGTGCACACACCCCAGGCTCTCTGCATCCGCTCAAAGCCCTGGCTCTCTCTCAGCAGGCAACTGTGAGCCAGGCACTTCCCCTCCCCCACCTGAGGGACATGGGGTCAGCACTGTTACGGATGGTAGATTGACTTCAACTGCAAACAAACGGTTCTTGACAACAGCTGGACTTTTCCTGTCCAGAGTGCCACCCTCACTTCCTCTGCAAAGAGAACCTTCTCTCCTGGGACCTCTTTCCACAGGGATGGGTGACAGCACATCACGTCACCTGCTCACTGTAGGGACGAGCCCTCCGAGACACAGCCATACTGACAAATGCATGGTGGGCAGGGACTCAGGCCAGTCAATGAGAGTCCCCCCCTGGCCCTTCTGTCAGAGCCTCTGCAGGAAGCTCTCCTTTCTCTGGGAAAACTTGGGTATGATGATGTGGGCCTTGCCTGCCCCGTGGAGAGGCCAAAAATGAAGCCAAGCAGAGATGGAGGCAGATCTGGATAAGCACCTGGATCCAGCCTTGCCTGAAGCCATTATACCCCTGGCCTTCTCAGTTATATGAAGAACTGTATTATTTTGGTTTTCTTTTTTGTTTATTTTTGGTTTTATTTGGCTTAAGCTGGGTTTCTAGAATTTGCACAGTCATATGGAGAAAGACTCAGAGGTTATGTCCAGGTTTATCAGAAGTTGAGCTGGTTTAATTAGGGATGTCTGCCATGGACCCTGGATGGGGGATGGCATCATACATAACCTATGGCCCGTGACCTATTTGCTATGCCAGAATTAGATGATCTCCAAGGGCTCGTCTAGTTTAGCCAGTGTAGCATCCTACACTCTGCTGAATTATTGAGGGCTTTGGGAAAGGGGAAGATTGTATGCCTTCTCGGGGCCTTCACCAGATCCAAGCCCTTGGTCCCTCTCCAGGCAGGCGGGCCCAGCAGCTCTGCCACACTCACTCCTGTGCCCCCTGTCCAGTTACTCGCATGGAGACTCGGCCTCCTCCGTGATCTGGGGGGCATCTCAGGCCTGGGGGACTTCCAAGGTGTTCACTCGACAGATGAAGAGAAAGAGGCAGTAAATGAGAAGCATTTTCCTACAGTTCAGGACAGGCTTAGAGAGGGGGAGCTGGGTTTGGATGAGTGACAATGGGCAGGTGGGCAAGCTGGATGGACAGCAGGGCCGACAGTAGAAAGACACACATGCCAGGCGCCCCCTCACCAGGTAGGCAATGACGTCATAGCCCTGCTCCTTCAGCCACACGAGGATGCAGGAGGTGTCCAGGCCCCCGCTGTAGGCCAGAACCACGGAGCCTTTGCCGGACATCTCGTCTGGAGGGAGGACACGAGGAAGAATGTGAGTGACCCAGAGCCAGCCCCGCCCCCTCCTCGTCTGGCAGCCCCTCCCGACAGCTCCCTTCTGGCCTGTCCCCCAGCCCCGACCTCGGCCTTGGGCAGTCTTATCCCCTGGACAGGCCGCCACCACCGTGAGGTGTGAAACAGGATGTTCGTCTGACATCAGGACCAGCTGAGGAGCTGCTCCTTCCTGCAGCCTCACGCCTTCCACCCCCGACACCCTCTCAGGGGACCCACACACACCACACTGGGGCCTGGCAGGTGGAGGCACGTCTTAGAGCCAGTTCCCCACCAGCTAGAGAAGACGACGGGGTCAAGGTCAAGACGCGAAGGGGTGCACAGCATCAGGAGACTTGGGAGAGGCCGTGGCCCTGAGGCCCGGGCAGCCCGCACATCTCTAGTCAGAACTGCTCCTTGCTAGGCTGGGCCAGTGCGAGTGAGGCATGGCCCTGGGGGACTCGTATAGATCACCCTGCACCCCGACTATGACCGCATGAGGTAGGAGCTGTCATGCATGTCGGGGCAGCAGAGACCGGGGCTCAGAGAGGTCAGTGGCCAGCTCGAGGTCACAGAGCACGTGTCTGTGTCTGGCTCCAGAACCTGGGTTCTTCCCAGCATGCAGGGCTGCCTCCCAGCTCTACAGGGAATAGGATGCCCCCCTGGACCTCTCCCACCTGGGCCCCAGTGAACCTTCACACAATGGGACTTTAGGTTCTTTTTAAAAGCAAGTACCTCTGAGAGGGGAAACACAAGAGACCCCAAACATCTCAATGAACCCAGCTCCAAAATGATTAGTTGGGAGGAGCTCAGAGACCAACTTCCCCATGTGCAGAGGGGGAAACTGAGGCCCAGAGGAGGAAGGTAACCAGGACGTAGAGGTGGTAGATCTGTCCTTCTGCAGCAGGACGGATGTGCCCCACGCTATCCCTCCCTCTCTTCAGCTACACTGAAGCTTCCAGAAAGCACCAGGGCCTCCTCACTCCTTTTGCCTTTGCAGCCACTGTTCCTTCTACCCAGAAGGCTCTCCCTGAGCCCTAGGGCTGCATCAGGCCCTGCCTTCCCCCCACTCTCCACATGGCCCTGAGAGTAGATGCTGTTATGTGCCCACTTTGCTGAAGAGGACCGAGGGTCAGAGAGGCGAGGTCACTTGCTTGAGGTCCTGTGGTCAGCAGGGGGCAGGGCCAGATTTGGATCCAGTCCAACTGTCTCCAGCCTCCATGGACATGGCCCCAGCATCCTGCATTTCCTGGGTGTGTGCTTGTGTCTGGTGGAAGCATTTGCACTGGAGACCGACCAAAGTCAGGGTCCTTAATAGAATCTATTGGGAAAGGTGTGGACATCACTGCACAGATCCATGTGGGCCTCATCCAGAAGGGCCTCTCCCCAAGGATGCAGGCTCCTGTATACTGAAGGCTTCTCGTGTGCCTGGAGGCTTAGTGGCAAAGTGGTCACCCAGCCCTTTGCAGTAGAACCCAGCCCAGCCGAGGGACAAGAACACATCCTATGTGCTGTCCCTGGCATCTCACCAGGCCACCTTCCAGCCGGTCCCAGGGCTCACATGTCTTTGCTGCCCTTTGGACTTGGAAGGGGAAACACTTCATGGAACAGGTGAGGTTGGGTGCAGTTCTGACGGATGGGTGCCCACAATTCCCCCCTTCAGTGGGCATTCAGCCACCTGCCAGGCTGTCCCAGGCCAGCTGGGGCCAGCAGACATGCCCACGGCAACCGCAGCCAGGCAACAGGCCATCCAGGATGGAGGGGAGGAGGTGGGAGGGAGGCAGGAAGGACTCATGGTAGGAAGTGCCTGGGGCTGAAGGTGTGGGTTGCGGGCTTCCAGAATCTGTCTTGATGGCTCAGCGAACCACCCTGCAAATGCAGGCAGCTGGGTGACACCAGAGGCCATGAACCCAGCCTACCCAGCCCCTGGACTCCCCTTCGGGCAGCCTCGCTGAGTGGGGAGACTCAGGAGCCCCAGAGCCCCGTCCAGCGCCCTGCTGCAGTGTGCGTGCTCCCAGCCCTGTGCTCGTGTTCGTGTACGAAGGGGCTGGTGGTGTGGTCGGGTGGGGGGTGTAATGTTGTGTATTTGTGAAGCTCTACTGACATGCAATCAACTGCATATATCTAAAGCGTACAATTTAGTGAGTTTGGGCACGTATCTACAGCCAGGAAGTCATCGCCACAGTCAAGATAATGAAGGTGTCCATTATAAGCTGAGTCCTCCATTTGTGTTATCCCCAGTTTAGAGACAGGGAAACTGAGGCTCAGGTTAAGGAACTTGCTCAAGGCCTTGCTTGGCTGGTGAGTGGTAGAGCCAGGATTCACACCCAGATGGGCTAGGCTCATAAGTACCAGGCTTCCCCTCTCTGGGAGGTGCAAGGAAGGGGATCCCTGGGACAAGGTGTGGTCTGGGAAGCCACAGGTGGCTCAGACACCCTGGAGTGACAGGGAGAGATGATGTGGGCCCAAGAGTCACCCCTGCTGTGCCACCTCCCAAAGGCCCTGGAGCCAGAGGATGGGCACCGGGTGGGGGAGGGGCAGCTCCATGGAAACAGACCTCCTGGGCCTGTCCTGTTCTGCCTCAGTGATGCCCCTGTGCCTGATGCATGGCCCATCACAGCACAGTCACAATGTATCCTAACTGCCCCTGCTGCCCACTGTGAGCTCTGTGCGGACAGGGACCATCTCTCAGCGCCTGGCACATGGCAGGCACTCAGAGGAAGGCTGCCAATTCTGCGGCCTGGAGGCCAGTTCCTCACCTATAAAAAGAGAGGGTTAGGGCTTCCCTGGTGGCGCAGTGGTTGAGAGTCCGCCTGCCGATGCACGGGACGCGGGTTCGTGCCCCAGTCTGGGAGGATCCCACATGCCGCGGAGCGGCTGGGCCCGTGAGCCACGGCCGCTGAGCCTGCACGTCCGGAGCCTGTGCTCCGCAACGGGAGAGGCCACAGCAGTGAGAGGCCCGCGTACCACAAAAAAAAAAAAAAAAAAAGAGGGTTACAATCCCCTCCAAGTCTGGAATTCCATGCACGTTCTCATCCGGAAACTTGTGAGCCCCTCCTGCCTGCCAGGCCACGTGCATGCATGGCTAGAGGGCCTCAGCCTCTGGGTCTGAGACACGTGATGGAATGGGCGCACCCAGGAGTGTGTGCCTGAGTGCAGGGGTGTGTGTGTGTGTGTGTGTGTGTGCGTGCGTGTGCATATGTGTGCCTGCATTTCTTGGGGAGAATGTACCTGAGACTGCATGCATGCACCTGTGTCTGCACACACACACACACACACACACACACACACACGTGTGTGTGTGCGTGTGTGTGGTGCTTGAAGTCTGCGTGTGCACGTCCAGAGATTAGCTGGGCAGGTGGGCTGAGACAATGACATAATCTGACACTGGCATTGCTCCGCCCTTCCTGAAGAAGCTCCCGCCTCCCTCAGTCAGTGAGGTCCCGGCAGACTAGTGGGGTAGAAACTAAGGGAAGCTGAGGCCTCAACTTGGGGGAGGGAGAGTGGAAGAGACTAGGGCTAGAGCACAGTGGCTGGGTCCTCCAGGCCTGGGTTCAAGCAGCTTAAGCTGCTCACCTGCAAAACGGGATCAAGAACAGCCCATCCCTCCACAGGGATTCCGTGAGATTCCAGGAGGAGCCCAGAGCTGGGTACCACACCTGTGTCCACCAAGCTCTCCTTACCACTGGGTCCTGGCTGACCTTGGGCAAGCCCCTCACTCTAGAGGTCAATATCACCACCTGCTCAACAACCTGAAAGCCTGAAAGCCCTTCTGGTTCTGACACCCCAGGACACCAGGCTTCCTGCCTGAGGACTCGGCCTCCCCCAGTCCAGGGGGGCTGGACTCCTGGGGCTCTGGGGCTCCTGAGTCTCGGCCTCCCGCGGCCCCAGCTTTGCCGCCACCCCACCCTCCACGAAGGGCGCAGGGCAGGTGCCCCAGCTCCCAGGCACATGACCACTGCCAAGAACATTCATGCCCCCAGCTCCCGGGGCCAGCCCAGACATCCTGCTCCAGAACAGGGACACCTGGGAAGGGAAGAAGAGAGCCTCATGCCAAGATGCCTGCCAGCCTGGCCTTAGTTGGCAAGGCAGCGGGCATTCTCCAGTGCCCCCGCCAGAGACATCCTGCCAGCTCCCAGTGAATGTGCCAGGCCAGCCTGGGCAGTTGCTCGGCACTAAGAAAATTCATGCGGCTCTAAAACGTCAAAGCTAGAAGGATGACTAGAGCAGTTACTATGTGTAGTGCCACACGTGCATCATTTCAAGGCGGGGACTATTATTACCACCTATTTACAGATGACGAACCCGAGGCTCAGGAAAGTTAGTAACTTGCCCAGGTCTCAAGCTAGCGGATGGCAGTGCTGGGATAGAAACCCAGGCTGACTGCAGACCACCTGCTCTTTACTGCTCTCTGCCCTACACTCTCTGGTCTCTAGGAGACCACGGACTGTCTCCCCCTCCCGTTACTTGTCTGCCAGAAGACAAAATCCTCAACGCACCATCACCAGTCAGTATTCTATTTCTCTGTGCTGCAGCAACACGAACGTTCCCCTGGAACCCCTCCGCTCCCATTCTAACTCAGTCGAGCTGAGTTCATTAGTTTCTAAAAAGCCGAGCTCCACCAAGGCCATAGAATTCTCCCTGACTTAGGGGTTTGCTCAGTTTAGGACTGCAACTTTTGCTGCCCTCATTCGTGTCTGATAGAGCTAGGGGGCAATTCCACACTTTGACCAGGAGGTCAAAGTGTCAGGATTCAGCCTGAACATTTGCCTGGCACACTCAGCTCATTTCATCTGCATACTCGGTGAGACACAGAGGAAGGATTTCTGTGTCTGATGAGAAAGCTGAGGGCAGTAGGGGTGCTCTAGGCTAAATACTGAGCTGGCTCTCAGCTGCAAGTTCCTGGGGCCTGAGATTCAAATCAGGAATGCCAGGCTGTCTTCGGGACACCAGCGCTCCAGCGAACTTCCTCTGCCCACGGTACGGGGGGGGGGGGTCCTTTGGGAGTGCCTTGGCTTAGGAAGACTGGGTCTCCAGTTTTGACGAGAATGTCTGAGGTAGGAGGTAGGGGGACTAAGTGGACCTCACCAGGCCCCAGTGACAGGCACTTAAACCCTTTCCAGAGCATTTGGTTATGGAAGAAAGCATGAGTTCATCCATCTGTTTACTATATTGAAATGCCTATGGGTGCCTGGCCTACCCCAAGTCTGGGGAGGGCGTCTGTCCCACAGGAAGGAGCGAAGTCCTGGTAGATCAACTTTGCCCAAAGTGTTTCAGCAGAAATCAGAGCCGTAGACCTTGAATTCCAGAGGTTATCTCTCTCGGCATGGATGCCCACAGGCAAGGCGCTCGCTTCAGAGGCTGTGCGCTCAGCGTTTGGATGAAGGCTTCTGGCTGTCTTGGCTTTTGCCTCCCAGGACCCACAGGACGAGGGCGAGATGGGGCATGGGAAAGTGCTTGCCCAGCCGGTGAGTCTGGGCCTGGCCCCCCCCGCAAGTCAGGCTCCTGGGGCCCTGGGCCAGGGAAACGGTTACCATCAGAGCCAACTGACCACACATGCCCAGGGGAGGCAGAAAGCTGACGGGGGCACCTGTGGGTACTCAGGCGGGCTCAGACTGTGCTGAGTGGGGGCCTCCCTCCACCCCACCCTGTACCTGGCCTGGGATCTAGGCGCTCAGCCGGAAGCACTCACCACTCATCCCCCAGCACTCAGCAGAGCCAGAATTACTTCTCAGCGTAACGCACAGGTGGCTCCACCGGGACAGGACCCCCTGCCCTGGCTCTGAGACGGCGATGGGCGGGGGGGAGGGAGTGTAGAACGGAGACTCCTCCAGTTCCTATCCAGTTCCCATGCCCTTTGTGGCTGTTTCTGCCTCTGCTGTCTCCCTCCCCCACCAGAACCTAAGACAGGAGGGCAGGGACCCTGTCTCCTGTTCTGAACGCCCAGCATGGTAGCACCCGGCGAGTCACTCCCCAGACACAGGGAGTGAACGGACCCAGGCACCCTTCTCAACAGTATACATCCCCTTACTGTTTCCTGAGCCCTGAGCCTGCGCCAGCCATGACGAATGGAGAAACCGGGAGGCTGACCCGAAGGCTCACCCCGTTGTGGAGTTGTGCCTGCCTTCCGGGCTGGGGTCTGCGGGCCTCCAGAACCTGCCTTCTTCTGTCACCAGCCTGGGTGTGGCGGGGAGGGATCAAAGCCCAGGGCCGATTTGATCCATCCCTGGGGAAAGGACAGGTTTGCTCCTGCCCGGGATGTGCAGCCAGACGGCGCTGCTCTCGGGAGGAGACGCCCCACTTTGCAGAGAGGAGCACTGAGGCGGCCAGGTCACGGGGCCCCCTCGGGAAGAGCCCTGGCAGGATGGGAGAGGAGCTTCCTGCATTTCACAGAGACTCTCCTTCCCTGGAGGGCGAGGCCGCCCCAGGGGCCAAAGGCAACAGGCATCAGGACGGCTGACATTTCCTGACGAGCGGTCCCTCCCACAGGCCAGTGCCAGCCGGAAACCGGGCACCGCGGCCAGGCGAGGCCCCCGCCCCACCGGCCAGAGAACGCAGAGCCCTTTCAGAAGGCAGAGCCGCGCGACTGACGCCCCCTGCAGGGGAGGGAGCACAGCCACACCCAAGGCACCGGGGTGGGCCACCCGGAGCCCGGAGCGACCCGCCCGGGGGAAACTGAGGCTGGGGCTGTGGGAGGGGCCGAGATGCCCAAGCCCCGGGGGCGCGCGAGGCGCAGCGGTGAGGCTGGACCTCTGGTTGCGGGCAGAGGAAAAGAGGCGGAGACAAGAGACCAGGGCCAGAGAGGGGCCGAGAGAATCCTCACACCCTCCGGGTTCCCAAGGTCTCCACTGGTGGGGCTCGCGGCATAAGGGAAATTGGATCGGAGAAGGAAAATCCAGAAAGGACCTCGGCCCGCAAAGGCGACAAGTAACCCGACCTGCCCCTCAGACCCCCGGACTCGCGCCCCGGCCCCCTCTCCGCGGCCTAAGGGAGCCAGGAATCCGGCCGCCAAGCGTTCGAGCAACAGGAGTCCGGGCGTCGGCCCCCTGCCCGCCCGTCCAGGTCCGAGCCCGGGGCGCGCGGTCCCCTCCGCCTCCTCGGCTCGTTCTCGGTGGGGTCCGGGCAGAGGGCGACCTAGGCTGGGGAGTGGGAAGGGGACTCCTTACCGGCAGGCAGGCGGCGGCGGCAGGCGGTGGAGCAGGGCTGGTTGCGGCGCGCATCCCGGGTTATAAGCACGGGGCAGAGGGCAGGGCCGAGGGCCGGGGACAAGTCGGAGGAAGAGAGCAACAGACCCCGCCCCCGGGCCCGGCCCCCTCGCGGAGCGGCTCCGCGTTCGCGGCCGCCGGCGGGGGTCGGGGCCAGGCCTTGCCCCGCCTCCTCGCCCCTCCCCTTTCCCTCCTTCCCTCCTGCCCACCCAGCTGCCGACACACCCTCCCGGCCGGGCCCCCGCCCTGGCCGCAGGCTCTGGCGGCCCCGGCCCGCGGGCTGGCGGCTCCCCTGGGCGCGGTAGTGGCTGGAATCCTCGCAACTGACAGGGTGACAAGGCCTCCTGCCACACTTGCCGCCTGGCCCGTGGGGAACGCTCAAGCGCTTCGCCGTGGGAGTGGAATAAAAGCCCCTTAAGCTCGTGAGTTTCATGCCCATTTTTGTGTCGTGGTGGCCTTTCTACAGACCTCAAAGCCCCTCCCTCCCCCCTTCTCTAGTCCCCGTGAGCCGGAGCCCATTGTATTGGTGAGAAAACTGAGGTGGAGGTGGCCCTAGAAGGTCGGGGTTTCATCCCTCAGTCCAGGGCTGGTTCCTGGCTGTCTCCCCAGAGCCTGGCACCTGACCAAACTCCCGAGGGCACCCAGTAAATAGTGAATAGAAGACTGGCCCACTGCTAACCCATTGAACAGCAGGGAAAATTGAGGTTCACAAGATAAACGGGGAGTTGTGTCCCCAGTCTGGCCTCCAGAAGGTTCTGTGTCAGAAGTTTTCCAGCCTGGTTTATAGGCCCCAAAGCACCAATTACTGCAACCACAACCCAGTAAAACAGCTGGTCCCAACCTGTCCAAGACAACACCTCGGTTAGGACTGACCCCCAGAGGGCGGCTTCCCAAATCCTCCCAGCCCCGAACCCGCCCTGGAGGTGGGAGCCCTGAGGCAGCCCTGCCAGGTTAGCCATCCAGCCATCATGGAAAAGACGCAGGGGTGCAGGTCACGGTAAGGAGGCAGCCCTGCCCCAGGCCCCTTCCTGCAACCAAGAAGCAGCCAGAGAAAGGGGGCCTCTGCAGAGAGGGGTGAAGGCTGCTGGTCTAGTCACTCGTAGTCCTTCTGCCACCCAGTCCCCTGTCCCACTGCCCCACACTCCCGTCCAGTCACTCAAGCACCTCGGCCAGATGAGAAGCCGTGAGTCCTCCAGGAGGGAGAAAGCATCAAACCAACTTGAAAGCAAAGCCGCAGCTTCTTGTGAGCCCCCCAACCTCTGGCACCCAAGCCCCAGAAGTGGCCGTGATGGCAAGGGGGCCCCTGTGAGCCCAGTGGGGCTGGGTGACTGTGGTGACTTGAGTCACCTTCCCGCAGGAGGTTGGGATGGTGGCTGAACCCCCTTAGCCCACTCACTGGGCCACCTCGGGGCCTCGCAGAGCCGCCCCTGGCCTTCCACACTAGCAGCGGGCGAGTGAGGGGCAGCCACAAAACAACACTCCCTCAAGGGTCCCTGACCAGGGATCGAACCCATGCCCCCTGCAGTGGAAGCCCAGAGTCCTAACCACTGGACCACCAGGGAATCCCCTCTGCCCTGTCTTTAAGCCTCCATCCCCTGGCTTTGTGCTCTGTCCTTGTTTCTTCCTCTAAGATGTCACTGCCCTTCGAGAAAGTTGGGGAAGGCATGGATGGAGCGGAGCCACCTCCTTGGACTTATTGCAGAGGAAGTGGAGAGGGAACCTGGGGCAGGAAGACCTAATGTTCTCCCAAGCTCCCCAAAGTCATGGTGGCCCCAGAGAGAATCCCTGTTACCCAGACCTTAGGAAGAGGGTGGGGTGAGGGCTGAGCCCCTCCAGTCGAGGATGGATGGGTGGGGGGCATGGGGTGGAAGAAGAGATAAGTCAGCATTCCCTAGGATGTCTGGTTGGATCTGGGCCATAATAACCACAGCCCTCACGGTTATCACTGAACACTGTCTTATGCTTACATTCATTTGATTTTCACAACTACCCTGTATGAAGTCGCTATCATTTTCATCCCCAATTTACCGACAGGAACCTGCAGCTCAGAGAGAGGGTGTATCTTCCCCAAGGCCACACAGCATGTAAGAGGCAGAGCAGGACGAGAACCCAGGGTCTGGAGCTCTAGCCCAAACCCTCTACTCTAGCTCAGGCTTAAATTGAATTGGTGGAGGAGCCAGAGCCTCAGTCCCAGGGCCACAGGCTGTGGGGACCTTTACTCCCTGCTGCAGAAATGGCTCCAGCCCAGAGGACTGTCCCTTCCTGAAGCATAGGCACTGGTTACGTGAGGAGCAGTGAGGTCACAGCTCTCCTGAGAGGAAAACAGACCCAACTACCAGCAGGGGCCCTGCCCACTGGGCACCAGGGTGGATAGTTGCCCAGGGGCACAGATCAAGGTGAGAAGAGACTGAACTCGGATGGTTCATTTTTTTCCCATATCGGTTCCCCATTGTTCTAGCAACATTAGTTGGAGACTTTTCTCTCCCCATTGAACTGTGTTGGCACCTTTGTTGAAAATTAATTGACCATGTAAGTGTTGGTCGATTTCTGGATTCCCTCTTCTGTTCCATTATTTATTTATCCTAATGCCAATACCACACCATCTTGATTGCTGTAGCTTTACCATGAGGCTCGAAGTCAGATAGTATAGATCTTCCAACTTTGTTCTGTTTCAAAACTATTTTAGCTATTCCAGGTCCTTTGCATTTCCATAGAAATAGTAGGAACAGCTTGTCTGTTTATATAAAAAACCTGCTGAGATTTTGATTGGGGATTGCAATAAATCTATATATCAGCTAAGGGAGAATGGACATCTTAACAATATTGACTTTTTCAATCCATGATCGTGGTATATCTCTCCATTTATTTACATCTTCATAAATTTCCCAACATTAAAAAATACCAAAACTTGAAACTGTTTATTCAAAAGGATTCATTGTTGTTTATATGAGCAATGAGAAAGAAACTCACGTCAGTCTACATCTTGAGATGGTCTTCGTTTGTGGTGAATTCAATACGTGCTTTAGATCAGAAATGTATCTCTGAGATAATGTTGAAATATAGCAAGTGTCACAGAACAGCTCCTTATTTGACATGAAATCTCAGGTGAGGCTCTTTTAAGGATATAAACCAGCAGGACCCAGAGCTACAAGAGCTAGAGTTTCAAAGGTCCCTGCTGAGGGCTTCCCTGGTGGCACAGTGGTTAAGAATCCGCCTGCCAATGTAGGGGACACGGGTTCGAGCCCTGGTCTGAGAAGATCCCACATGCCGCAGAGCAACTAAGCCTGTGCTCCACAACTACTGAGCCTGCGCTCTAGAGCCCGCGAGTCACAACTACTGAGCCTGCGTGCCACAACTACTGAAGCCCGCGCGCCTAGAGCCCATGTTCCGCAACAAGAGAAGCCACCCAATGAGAAGCCCGTGCACCGCAACGAAGAGTAGCCCCGCTCGCTGCAGCTACAGAAAAGACTGCGTGCAGCAACAAAGACCCAACACAGCCAAAAATAAAAATAAATAAATATATTAAAAAAAAAAAAACAAAAGGTCCCTGCTGAGCATCTTTTCATGGGTTTGTTGGCCATCTGTATGTCTTCTTGGGAAGAGTGTCTATTTAGGTCTTCCACCCCTTTTTTTGATTAGGTTGTTTGTTTTTTTGATATTGAGCTGCATGAGCTGTTTGTATATTTTGGAAATTAGTCCCTTGTCAGTTGCTTCATTTGTAAATATTTTCTCCTGGTCTGAGGGTTGTCTTTTCCTTTTGTTTATGGTTTCCTTTGCTGTGCAAAAGCTTTTAAGTTTCATTAGGTCCCATTTGTTTATTTTTGTTTTTATTTTCATTACTCTAGCGGTGGATCAAAAAAGATCTTGCTGTGATTTATGTCAAAGAGTGTTCTGCCTATGTTTTCCTCTAAGAGTTTTATAGTATCTGGCCTTACATTTAGGTCTTTAATCCATTTTGAGTTTATTTTTGTGTATGGTGTCAGGGAGTATTCTAACTTCATTCTTTTACATGTAGCTGTCCAGTTTTCCCAGCACCTCTTATTGAAGAGGCTGTCTTTTCTCCATTGTATATTCTTGCCTCCTTGGTCATAGATTAGCTGGCCATAGGTGCGTGGGTTTATCTCTGGACTTTCTATCCTGTTCCATTGATCTACATTTCTGTAAATCAAAACTACAATGAAGTATCACCTCACACCGGTCAGAATGGCCATCATCAAAAACCCTACAAACAATAAATGCTGGAGAAGGTGTGGAGAAAAGGGAACCCTCCTACACTGTTGTCGGGAATGTAAATTGGTACAGCCACTATGGAGGGTCCTTAAAAAAACTAAAAACAGAGCTACCATATGACCCAGCAATTCCACTCCTGGGCATATATCTGGAGAAAACCAGAATTTGAAAGGATGCATGCACCCCGATGTTCATTGCAGCAGTATTTACAATAGCCAGGACATAGAAGCAACCTAAATGTCTATTGACAGAGGAATGGATAAAGATGTGGTACATATATACAATGGAATATTACTCAACCATAAAAAGGAATGGAATAGTGGCATTTGTAGAGACATGGATGGACCTAGAGATTGTCATACAGAGTGAAGTAAGACAGAAAGAGAAAAACAAATATCATATAATATCGCTTATAAGTGGAATCTAGAAAAATGGTACAGATGAACTTATTTGCAAAGCAGAAATAGAGTCACAGATGTAGAGAAAGAAACTTATGGTTACCAAGGGGGGAAGGAGAGGTGGGATGAATTGGGAGATTGGGATTGACATATATACACTACTATGTATAAAATAGATAACTAATGAAAACCTACTGAATAGCATGGGGAACTCTACTTAATGCTCTGTGGTGACCTAAATGGGAAGGAAATCCGAAAAGGAGGGGATATACGTATATGCACAGCTGATTCACTTTGCTGCACAGCAGAAACTAACACAACATTGTAAAGCAACTATACTCCAATAAAAATTAATTTAAAAAAAAAAAAGGTCCCTGCTGGTGATCAGGGGTTGTAAATGGACTAGGAGAGAGTAGACGTCCTCCATTTGGGAAAGAATGTGTGGCTATTATGGGAAAGGGCTGGGATCTGTGGCATCAGTGTGAACAGGTCACCTCTTGCACTAGAAGAGATAGGGCTTCTTGGGGTCAGAGGTATGGCTGCTCCAGAGCCCAGCTTTGAGATGGATATTTTATTGGACACCTTGGATGACTTGCCAGGTGGAAGCCTATTCTCAGGCAAATGCCCAAGCCTTTTATTTAGAGAAGACGAAGACCTGGCATGTGGGGCATCTCTGATGGGTGGTACAAATGTCCTCATTTTCAATAGGAGTGCCGAAAGATCCATCTTGACTCAGATGTCTAAGCAATGTTTTATAGTTTTCAGCGTACAGGTCTTGCTTATCTTTCATTAAATTTATTTCTAAGTATTTTAAGTTTTTTGATACTATTGTAAATAATATTTAAAATTTTATTTTCCAATCAGTTGTTGTTAATATATAGAAACACAACCGATTTTTGTTTACTGGCCTTGTCTTCTGCACTTGCTAAATTTGCTGATTAATTCTAGTAGATTTTTGTAAATACCTTAGGGTTTTCTATACAGACAATAATGTTGACTGTGAATAGAGACAGTCTTCCTCTTTCCCTGTATTATCTTTGTGCCTTTTTTCTTGCCTTATTCCAATGGTGAGGACCCCAGTACAATGTTGAATAGAATTGGTGAGAGTGGATATCCTTGGCTTGTTCATGATCTTAGAGGATCATTCATTCAGTCTTTCACCATTAAGTATGATGTTAGTTGTAGGTTTTTATTAGATGTTTTTCACAGGTGAAGAAGTTCGCTTTTATGTTTTTGTCATGAGTAGGGGCTGAACTTTGTCAAATGTTTATTTCTGCATCTATTGAGATGATACGATTTTCTCTTTATTCTGTAAATGTGGTAAATTACATTGCTTGATTTTCAGGTGTTGAACCAACCTTGCATTCCCAGACTAATTCTATCTCAATAAAGTTTGTTTTTAAGAAAAAAAAGAAGAGAGAGACAGAGGAACTTTGAGTTAAAAGACACACAGAGGATGTAATCAATCATAACATGTAGCCTTTATTTGGATCCTGGGGTTTTTATTTTAAGCAAAAAAGAAATACCGTCTTTATGAGCAATTGGAAGTTTGAACACTGACAGGATGCTTGATAGCAAGGAATTATTGTTGATTTTTTAAAGTATGATAATGGTATTGTAGATATCTTCTTTAAAAAGATTCTTTAAAGTTTAGAGATAATGAATTCTGAAATATTAATGAATTGAAATGATTTCTATGAAGACTTTGATGGTCCCCCATCATTCTTAGGATAAAATCTAGAACCTGTACTTCCTCTTCTGCCCTCACCCACTGCACTCCAGCTGCACTGGCCTGCTTGCAATTTCTTCAATGTGCCAAGCTCTTCCTTGTCTTACGGTCTTTGCACATACTATTCCTTGGGGTTGCTTCTCTGACCCCTTCCCCTCCTCCCACCACATTGGTCCCTTGTCATATGCTGTCTCTCATGCTGGCACACAAGAGTTGCCTGAAATCTCCGGCAACAAAAGAGAGGAAAATGAGGGCCCTGGTCCCCTCCCCCTCTCCCCACTGCTGTTGTCTTTCTTTTTTTTTTCCCTTTTTATCTTATTTATTTATTTATTTATTTTTGGCTGTGCCATGCAGACTGCGGGATCCTAGTTCCCCAACCAGGGATGGAACCTGGGCCTACGACAGTGAAAGTGTCAAGTCCTAACCACTGGGCCACCAGGGAATTCCCCTCACTGCTGTGGTCTTAGATCACCATCACCTCTCACCCGTACCTCTGCAGGAGACACCTCACCTGTCTTCCTGTCCGCTCTAATGCACCCTCCACACTGCAGCCAGGGTTCATTTTCCAAGGGTCAGCTCTGACTGTGGGGTCAACTTGTCTGAACTGAAGGGCACACTCAATGGATATGACCTTGTTAAGTCCCCTGGCAACCTAAAAACATAGATGCAGCCTGTGTACCTAACCGTGGAGTAGGTCCCTCTTATCCTCCGTCTCTCCTCTGCCACTCAAGGGCTCTGCACTCACAGGTCGTGGAGGGGCCAGGGTGTGTAGCGACCCCAAGCACCTCGCCCAGCAACCGTCTCATGGTTGGCACCAGAAGCCACTTTGCTGCTGTCCAGGCCTGGGCACTGGCCCCAGGAACAAAGAGTGTCCTCTGGGCTGGACCCCAGGTTACCAGTTCCCGCCCAGAGGGAACATAAAGTCCAGTGTGGGTTCTTGGAAAAGCTGCATCAGGGAGTTTAATGAGTGACCTGCAGGGCTGTTTTCCAGCCCTGATGGTTCAGAGAAGCCTCAGAGGCCGGGCAGCTGGATGGGGCCCTGGCCAATGGTGGCGGCAGCTGGAGAAGCAGAGTGGAAAACACCCCTTTGGAGCTGAGCTCCCTTGGGAGGCACCTCCTCTCCTCGGCAACCATCCTGTGGATGTGGGGGGAGTGGGGAGCACAAGACTTGGAATCACAGCCTGGATTCCAGGTCAACTCTGCCCCTGGCTTGCTGTAGGACTTTGAGCAATCGCTCCTTCTCACTTGCCTCTGTTTCAGAGCCTCAAATGGGAAATTTAAGAGAAGATGGGAGAGAAAGGAGGCCGACGGAACGCACACTCCCTTGGCAGCTCCTCTGGGCTTGAGTGGCCGATGTCCCTCCTTTTCAGCCTCTGCGCCTGGACCTTCCTCTCTCCCCATCTTCCCTCCTCGGAGAATGGAGGCAGGGGAGCCTGGAGGCTGGAGGCCTGGGCTGCAGAGTCAGATGGGCCTGCATCGAGTCCTTCTCTTCCCCTCCCCCCCATGCTGTGTGAGTTTGGACAAGTGGCTCACCTTCTCTGAGCCCCCATCGCTCATCTGTGAAATGGACATAATATTCTTTGCCTCTGGAGTTCCTGGGAGAATTAAACAAACTCAGGTCTATAGGGCATTGAACAGTCTACAAATGGTATTTTGACAAACATGAAGGGCCAGGGTGAGTCTGGGGAGCACGAGGCAGGAGAGAGCAGCAGTTCTCAGCGCTCGATGCCATGGCCCCAGGGCTGACACTGCATGGGCTGCAACGTCCCTGGCTCCA
This sequence comes from Delphinapterus leucas, assembly GCF_059928025.1. Lineage (NCBI taxonomy): Eukaryota > Metazoa > Chordata > Mammalia > Artiodactyla > Monodontidae > Delphinapterus > Delphinapterus leucas. The sequence continues at coordinate 119,256,979 of NC_143134.1, read as the reverse complement.
TAAAATATTAACAGCCCAGCAAACGGCAGGGGTCAAGTTGTGACCCATGGCCCCTAGGGCTGCACAAAGAGGGTAGTTCAGTCCAAGTAAAGTCTCTACAGGTTGGGCCCTGGACAAATGGCGTATGAGGGGGAATTGGGAAGCCCCTCCCTCCCTCCCTGCTTCCCTCCTTCCTGGAATCTCTCCCCACCCAGCCTGAAATTTCACCATTGGTAACTTCTGTGCTTTAAACCAGGGATTGGCAAACTATGGTCCCTAACTGGTTTTGTAAAGCTTGCAAGCTAAGAATGGTTTTTGCATTTGTAAATCGTTGAAAAAAAATCAAAAAAAGACTTCCACGACACATGAAAATGACATGAATTCGAAGTTAGAGCCCACAAACAAAGTGTTACTGGAACTCAGCCACTCCTCCTTTGTGTGTTGGCTGTGGCTGCTTTTGCACTGCAACGGCCAGGGGAGTAGTTTAATACGTTCCCCAAAGCCAAAAAGATTCACTATCTGGTCCTTTACAGAAGATGTTTGCAGACCTCTGATTCAAAAGAAACCAACTTTGAAAGTGGGAGTGCCCTGGGGAAGATTCAGTTGGGGCTGTTGGTAGGAGTCAGGAGTCCCCGTCTAACCATTAACCGGTCACCTATCAAGCAAGTGACTGGGCCATGTTCCCTCTGGGCGTCCTTTTCTCCATCTGTAAAATGCACACAGAGATTCCTTCCAGCATTGCTGGAAGGCTCCGTTTATGAAGTCTGATGGTCATTCATATCTTAGTGGGAAATAACTCAGCTTTCCTTGTTGCCCAGATGAGAGACGGGGATGCGAAGGGGTAGGTGACAGAGTCACACTGACCAAAGACAGCCCCGGAAGAAAGGATCCCTCCTCTCCAGAACCACGTGCAAGACAGACAGCCTCCTTCTGCCAGAGACTGTGTTGAGGGACAGCTGGCAGGGGCTGCAGGCAGCCCAGGCAGGAGGGCAGGGACAGGGTCGGCGGGGAGTGGGAGGAAAAGCAGCGCTGGGCTTCTCAGGAGTCCTGTCCCAGCACACTGGAGACAGGTCAACACATAAATAGACATTCTAATCGTGTCCCTCCCCAGCTCCCCCCGTCAAAGCCAAGAGCCCTACACAGGCCCAGAGGCTCCCAGGATCTGCCCCACCCCGCTTACCTTTCTAGTCACACCTCCCTCTTCCTTCCCCCCACCAACCCCCAGCTCCAGCTACACCCCCCCAACACCTCCTTGCCAGACCACCACCCCAGAGCATCCTCCTGCCAGAAGGCCCTGGTATTTGCTGTTCCCTCTGCCAAAACACCCTTCCTGCAGATGTCTGCCCGGCTGTCTCCCTCACCTTCCTCAGGTCTCTGCTCCGATGCCGCCTTCTCAGTGAGGCCCGCGCTGACGGCCTATTAAAAACTGCCCCCTCACCCACACTTCCCAACTTAGGTTTTCTCCCCAGCACCCTCGCTGACGGACAAGTACACATTTCACTCTTCATTTCCTTGCTGTTTATAAACCCTTCGCCTCGAAGAACGTAAGTTCACAAGCACAGGGATTTTTACGTTCACTGCCTGGCACATAAGCAGGACCTAATGAATCTTTGGTGGATGACGGAATGATTAAATTTAATTAATTCATTAAATATAATTAGGAATTATTCTTAATTAAGCATTACTTTTTGCTACCATGGATAGCTGCTGTCTGTGTGATAAATTTCCTTCTCATTTAATTCTCCCCACAGCCCTGGGGGTGGGGACCCTGTCGTATTTTCATATTTTTGGATGAGTAAACTGAGCCCAGAAAGGTGCCAGAGCCACCCTACGAATAAAGAGAGGAGGTTCCTGGACTCCTCCTCTGGTGCTCCTGGACCAGAAGGGTGGTGGTCTCCCTCCCAGCCAAAGCCCCTCCTTACCAAAGCAAAATAACTGGATCAAGAAATCGAATTGGTAAAAGCAAACGTTTTTATAGTATACATACACACACCGGGTTCAGGATGACAGTGCCAGGTATGGGCGGGTGACAACTGCTGCCCCTCCCCTCGGGTGTCTTGGTGCCCTGTGTCCCGGGCCAGGTTCCCCTGGGGCTTGGGGCAAGCCTGGAGAAGCTGGTCAGGCTTCACCCCAACCCTTTGCCCTTTGCCACCTAAGGGCAGCCTTTGTCACCTGCCTGCCGGGCTCCACCCCCACGGGGGGGGGCGGGGGACTAGGGGGAGCTCGGGTTCTCGCTGTCCCGGGGTCAAGGCTGCGCGCAGGGTCGTGTTTGCTGCAGGTCTCGCTGACGCACGGGGACGGGGCCTCTCCACCCCCCATCCCCGGAGGTCGCTGGCCCCAGAGCCGCTGCCCACAACCGCGACCCTCAGTAGGGGTAGGGGGACACGGCGATGAGCAAGACGAAGACGCTTTGGTGGCGCGGCGCCGCGGCGCGCACGGTGAGCCGGTAGAGGCCCGCGCGGGTGAGCGCGCGGCGGGTGTAGACCGCGCCGCGGCCGGCGCGCAGCGGGCGCAGGGCGAAGGGGCTGCGCGGGTCGGACTCGATCACGCTGAGCTCCGTGCGGTTGGCGGGGACGCCGGCCTCGGAGAGGGCGGCCAGGCGGGCCACTTCTTGGAGGGCGTGCACGCCCAGGGGCAGCGGCAGCAACTTGTACTGCAGCGTGGAGGGGCCGCCCGCGCTGCAGTCCTGCGAGCAGCGCCGGAAGCACGTCCTGCGGGCGGGACAGACCGACGGACTCTGGGTTGCCATCTGAGTGTGCCCGGTCGCATAAAGCGGATCTCACCCCCGACCCCCGCAGTTCAACCATGCGCCGACCCCCCACCCCACGTGCCCTGTGCCTCTCTACAAGGGCCACTGTTAGCCCATTTTAGAGAGTGGCAAACTGAGGCCCCAGGAAGCCAGAGACGTGCCCTTTCCCATCTGAGCAGGTCCCCCCCATAGGTGATAAAATTTACAGCCTTCCATGTCCCCCGGAGCCCCAGAGCTGAGTCACGGGCTCTGGATTTGGGGGGGTGGGGTTGTGCTCAAAGACTTGTGCTCAGCCTTGCCAAGGGCGCCCACTCCCTCTCTCCCCCCACCTCAGCCTAGGCTTCCTGGTTAGTAGAGTCCGGGGCAAGTCGCCACCCCAGGTTCCTTTCCCTAACAGCTGCAGCTGGTTGGTGCCAGCCAAGGTCCATCCCCACGTCTGTGTGTGTTTAGGAGTGTCTGTAGCCACAGTGAGAGAAATGTATTTTGTGTAGCTGTGCATGTCTGAGCCCTGGGGTTTTGTGTGGGATTCTGGGTGGGGTTTATGCACCTGCACGTGTGTTCCTGTGTCCAGAGTTTCCTGAATGTATCATGTGTTCCCATGTGTCCCTGTGTGTCCATCTCCCAGCACCCCTCCCTCCAGTTCTCTCCCGACTCTGGCGTCTCCCAGCCCCCTGTGCTCCATGCATGGCCCAAGCATCACTGTGCAGGGAATGATACTGTCCAGGTGAGCTCACACCCCAAGTGGCTGCAGGAAAGTGCTTGAGGGCACACTGCCCCGTGAGCTCAGGGGCCCCGCCCAGGAGTCCTGGCAGGGTTGACCCACTGACCCTAAGAGGATCTCTGCCTGAGACAAGGCCTTCCTGGAGGTCCTCCTTCCTCCTTCTGGCTATACAGGAGCCAGAGTGTCGGCTGCCCAGATCCTGGCAGGGAATCCTCCCCATTCACCCCGTAGCCAACTCAGCCCTTACCCAGGGCTGGAGCCCTGCCGGAAGGTGGCAGGACACGGCGTGTTCACACACTGGTAGCTGCCGCGGGTGTTGAAGCACATCTGGCTGGGCCCACACTCGATGCTGTCCTCCTGACACTCGTTGATGTCTGGGCAGGGAAGTAGGCGAAGAGATGGGGGGTAAAAAGATGGAGCAAAGCGGGGAGGGGCCCAAGAAGGAGCCAGGGAAGGCGTGGGGGCAGGGTTAAGTGAGAGAGAGATGCCCTCCGAGGGCAGCGAGGTGCACGGCCCCTTCCCCGGTCCCCAGCCAGCCTGACCCATGACAGCCCAGGTGGCAGTCTCCTAGCACCTCCCCATTTCCCCAGGTGGTCACTCTGGGGACCTCCTAAGCCTAGAGCTGGGGTGGAGAGGCTGGGGGAGATGAGGGCTGCCCTCGGACCCAGAGGAGCCACTGTCCATGATCCTTCTCTGCCCCCCGTAGGAGCCCCACTCTCTCAGAGGACATTCACTGACCCCCGTGACAGAGAGGGAGGGATGGAGACTGGCAAGGCAGACATGATTCCCGCTGTACAGGGAAGAAGCAGCATGACTGGCCGGACCCCAGAGCACCTTAGTTAGGGAAAATGCACTGGCCTGGGGGTTGGAGGACTTCCCTGCTACCCCCAGCAGCAGCTGCCCTGCTGCGAGCGCCGGCTCTGTGCCCGCCCTCCACACGCCTCTCCCCAACATTTAGGGGAGGGCTCTGTTAGCCCCATCTCACCAGGAGACTGAGGCACAGAGAAGTGAAGTGAGTTGCCCAGTGACACACAGCAGAGCAGCAGTCGACCCCCAGGGCTGTTTTCAGAGCTGCCCATGCAGTTTCTTAGCTCCTGCTTGGAGTGTGGGTCCCGGCCTGGCTCTGGCCACCTGGGGGTGGCACTTAGCCCCTCCCTGCCCCTCCCTCACATGAGGTGGTTGGGAAGGGGCTGGAGAGAGCAGACGGGGTGAGAGAAGCCCCCTCCTGCTCACCCTGGCAGTTCTTCCCGCTGGGGAGAAGGCGGTAGCCAGCGGGGCAGAGGCAGTGGTAGCTGCCCTCGGTGTTTCGGCAGGCGTGCTGGCACAGGCTCCTCAGCCGGCACTCGTCCAGGTCTGGCCCGGGGCATGGGGGCGGGGTGGCGGGATGGGGACAGAGAAACACTGAGTCACAGATGCCCAGGTGGCCACACGACTAACCGCAGGGCTCAGGACAAGCCAGGGAAGTCCCTGCCTTAGGCACCCGGCCTTCTCCCTGCCCTGCCCCACCCAACCCTGGATCGCGAGGTTAGGAGACTCCCTGGGCTTGATGCGCACCAAGGCATGGGGGGTGGAGACAGCGCTTCCAGGACACCCTCTGCCCAGGTGGCAACGCTGAAGCACATCCGCCCTCCAGGCTACCCTCCCCCTTCGCACCTCTGCAGCCCAGCACCAGTCTCCGCAGGGCCCAGGGACTCTCCTCGACACCCCCTGCCCCTGTAGCACCCCCCGGTCCCTGTTCACATTCTCATGTCAACCTGGAACATACTTCTTCCCTGCCTGACTACTTCACCTCTGCACACCAAGAGGAATGTTCTCAAAGTGGGTTCCTGGGAACATCTGCCCTCCCTCTGGGTAAAGTGTTCTGAAGTCAAATGGTTTGGAAAGGACCCCATCCACTGTGGAAGCCCCTCACCGATGAGCACAGCCAGGACTCCAAGAAACCTTGTAGCAAGGAGGCTTCCATCTGCCTGCACCGCCTACCCCGCTTGCCTGTGAACCCTGGGTTTCTGAACACGGGTGTGGTGCCCACACGCCCAGCCCAGGAGCCTGAGACAACATAGCTGGGTGTGTCCCCGGTGGGCACAGCTGGGGCTCGGTCTTACCCGTGCAGACGCCGTTCTGCCGGATGAAGCCAGGAGGGCACCAGGCCCGGCCCACGCTCAGGGCTCTGGGGCCCGGTCGGAGGGAGACCCAGGCGTGGTAGGACCCACCGGGGACGGGGGCGCGGGGACGCAGCCAGGCCACCAAGGGGTCCCGGTGGCTGACGGTGGTCACGTTTGGTCCACTGCGCTCCAGCGGGGCGCAAGTCTTGCCGTCTCGGAGGAGGGTCTGGCCGGGCGGGCACAGGCAGCGGTAGCTGCCCTGGAAGTTGAGGCACTGGTAGGCACAGCTCCGGGGCAGCTGCTGGCACTCGTTGATATCTGGAGAGGAGCAGAGCCAGGCGATGTGCCAAGGTGGCTCAGGGCGCGCGGCAGCCGCTCCACCGGGCTCCAGCCGCCTCTGCTGCTCTCCGGCCCTCCCCAGAATCCAGCTGCCTCACCCGTGCACACAGGCCTGCCCCCAAGCCCTCCCTCTCCTGGACCACCCCCAGCCTCCTCTCCCGCTCCAGCCTCTACTGCTCAGAGGGGACCCCCCACCGCCCCCAGCTCTGGGCTCCGGACCCCAGTGTCCCTCAGCACCCCTCCCTTCAGCCTCCCGGTGAGGTCCATTCCACCAGCAAAGCCTCTCTGAGACCCACCCACTTCTCTCCACCCACCTCCTCCTCCTGGGCTCCCAGGGAAGGTGACCTGGCCGGGCAGGGGGTGAGGTTTTGGTGGAAACAGCAGGCAAAGCACGGATCAGGCACATGCTGGGCACACAATCGGTGTCGGCTGCTGTTCTATTCACAGGACTCAGTGTCACCCGTCATAACCGATCCCTGCCCGTGAGCTGTGGGTGCTGAGCAGGGTCCCAGGGAGGGCGTGGCTCTCCCCATACCTAGGCAGGACAGGCCGGGGCCCTGGGCCCGGTACCCCCTGGGGCAGCCGCAGCGGTGCCCGCCTGGGGTGTTCTCACAGATCTGGCTGTAGTGACACTCGTCCGTCTGCTCCAGACACTCGTCCACATCTGGAAAGGCAGGGGCAAGGGCGGGGGGGTGCTGAGCCCACAGTCCCTCCCCCTAGGACATACCACGCATCTCCGCATCTGGGCCTCATCTGCATCCCCATCTCCAACTTCAGTGCCACCAGGAGGAATGCCAGCGTTTGCCACCACCCTTCCTAATTGTACCAGCTTTGGAGGGTAAGAAGGTTCTGGGTCCCAAAGAAGGAAGGGGCTTAAAAGGTGGGCTTTGGAGGCAGAGTCCTGGGTTTGGACTCAGCCCTGCCATGTCTCTTGATCCTTGAGCCAGTAACTGTCCCTCTCTGAGCCTCAGTTTCCGCATCTGTAAAAAGGGGTCACGATAGGACTCCTTCATGGGATCATGGGGAGAAAACTGGATCATATGCACCTGAAGGGCTTAGGACCCTGGTCTATGGGCCGGGCTCAAAAACTGGTGAGAAGGAAGGAAGGGAGGGCGGGAGAAGGCAGGAGGAGCCCTAGAAATGGGATGAAATGGGATGAAATGGGATGACTGCCTCTTCTGAGTCCAAGTTTACCTCGCTCTCCCCCTCCACTGACGCCCTCTCTTGGGGAAACCAGGACGACCCACAGTCATGAAAGCCTAGAATTCTAGAACAGGAAGGACCCTAGAGGTCACCCATCCAGGGGTGGCACCTAGGTTTTGTCTCAAAGGCCCACTGCAACTGATTCACGGTAGCCACTGTAGCTGGAGAAGCTGTGTTGAGAAGGATTCAGAGGCTGTCTGTGGGCTGGACCGTGACCCACGAGGGGAAAGAGGGGAAGTGGCGGTAGATGTAGCACATGTTTGCCATCCCTGACCTGGTCCCCCTTCATCAGACAGATGAGAAACCTGAGACCCAGAAAGGAAAAGACACTTGCCAAAGGGACTCAAGTCACCAGCAGCCAGGCTGGGTCAGGACTCAGACCTCCTGAGCCCAGCTCAGGCTTTCTCCCCGGCCTCACTCGACTCCTTCTGCCAAGAGAGTTCCAGTTTCCCTGAAGGCCCAGCATCCCAGTGACACACAGCATGCCCTCTGCTGAACCCTGGCAACCACTGGGTCCCCGGGAGTCGGGACAGCCCGGCACCCTGCCCCTGTCACCTTCACAACTGGCTCCATCAGTGGCCACCCGGAAGCCGGGCCTGCAGTTAGGGAGGCAGCGGTAGGACCCCAGCAGGTTCACACAGCGCTGTCCCTCTCGGCAAGGATCGGCCTCCCAAGCGCACTCGTCCACATCTGTGGGGGGGATGGGGGCAGGGGCTGCATGAACACTTGTCCCCAGGTCCAGCCTACCCACACAGGCTTTGTCCTTAGGCCCAGAAGGCCCTGGCAGGAAGGTCCCCACCCCTCCTGCTAGCTCTGTCCATCATCTCGGCACCCCCAGACACACAGAGCCTCCTCTGAGGGGCCCGGAGGCCCTGGCCTGTAGCATCTGAAGTGAGGCTGCGATAATGCCCTTTGGGTGCCCCAAAGAGACTTGGCCACACCAGGCCTCGCTGGTGGGATGGAGGGACACAGGTGTGGGATCAGAGTCCAGACAGCATCTCAGGGTCAGATTTATCGTCCAGCAACTTCATCATGGGGGCAAGCAGGGCAAGCAGGCCAGATGGGTATCAGCTCACTTCCAAGCCCGGTGGACTGGAAATGCCCGCTGAGGGCTGGGAAAGCTTCTGAGGCCACGTCCAGGCTCAGCGGGTGTGCGTGCCGTGAGCACGTGGTGGCCACATGCGTGTCTTTAGAGATCCCTATCGCCCCTCGGTGCTTGAGCCTCTCCCCTCTGTGGCCCTCAAAATAAGAAGTTCTCAGTGGGAACAGGGCATGGGAACCCCTAGGTTCACGTCCCCTGAGGGATGTGCCCCCTGGCCAGGGTCCCAGCCCCGGAATCTCCCTGAGCACACCTGGGCCAGGTCCAAGACGAGCCTCTCCACCTGGGGCCCACTCACCTCTGCAGGTTCTTTCGTCCCTGGCCAGGGTGAAGCCAGCTGGGCAGGAGCAAGAGAAGCGGCCGGGCACATTGCGGCAGGAGTGGGCGCAGGGGCTGGAACTGCCCGAGCACTCGTCCCTGTCTGCGGGGTGGGGAGAGGTCCGGTGGCCTGCGTTCATGGGCCCTCCAGCCCTCCGTCCCTCCCAGGCTGAGGCCTCCCTCGTCCCTGCTGGGGTGGGGAGGCATGCTCACCCACGCAAAACTCTCCCTGGGTGTCCAGCTCAAAGCCCTCTGGGCAGCCGACTTCATTCTCTTCTGCTAGGCAAAGGGGACAGACCCTGAGGACACGAGGGCCCCAGTGCCCAAGGCGCCCGGGGATAGAGAGCCCAGGCCCTTGTGGGGGCCCTGGCAGGATCTGGCTGGGACAGTGGGGGGGTGGAGAGGGGATAGGGGCCTCACCAGCTTGCAGGGCCGTGGAGAGCTGGAAGCGCAGGGCCTTGGCCTCCGGGTCGAAGGCTGAGCTGATAGCGGAGGCCCGCAGGTGCTGCACCAGCTGGGGCTGGGGGCCCTGAGCCGCGTCGTACCGGATGCTGTGGTTGCCGCGCAGGAACGACAGGAGGCTGTCCTGCAGGAAGCTCTGCGTGGAGCCCACAAAGAGCCGGCCGGGCCCCGTCTGCACGTACTGCTCCTGGAAGTCCTGCAAGAGGCCGGCAGGGAGGACATCACGATGTCGACTTCCAAGGGGCGAGGGACCCTCCACTCCCAGTGGGGATGCTGGGGTGTGGGCCTGGTGGGCCTTTCAGCTCTTCTTCCAACGAGCTGGGCACCCTTGAGCTGTCTGTGAAGCTGGGCCAGAGCGCCCTCTTGCCGTGGGGTTATTCCTCCCCTGGGCCCAGCCAGGGCACGCCCCAGACCCTGCTGGGGAGTCAGGAAGGAAAGTGGGCCCAGCTGCTCGGGGAGGGCTGGGGCAGGACATGCCACTCTCTCGCGCGCGCCCCATCTGCACACCCCAGGGCTCTCCCCACACCTGCACTTGCAGATTTGCGTCCGCCAGGCTCTCGGGGACGATGCCATTGACCACCACGTCGAGGAGTAGGAAGCCATCGGGATCCAGGCCCCGGGCCACCTGGGTCATTGTGAGCAGCTCCCCTGCAATCCATCCCCACCCAGCCTGGAGTCACCTCGGGGGAGAGGCCCTGGGCTCAGACCTCAGCCCCACCTGGTCCACCTCGGGGAGACCCCCACTCACCTGTGGCAAACTCCACATGCGACTCCTGCTGGAAGCGGCCGCCCGTCAGGGAGTGGCCGTTCAGGGCATCTCCACTCTCTCTGGCCAGAGCCCAGTAGATGGGGGCGATGGCGACCACAAGCACCCGCATCAGAGGCCCTGGACGGGGTGGACACAGAGGCTGGGTTAGAGCCAGACCCCGAGGGCAGCCGCTCTTCTACTCAAGGTCTCTCTGCAGCTCCCTACTGCCCCCAGGAGAGCTCAGCCCTTTGCCTCCCGACCCAGGCCTAGCCCGTGATTGCCTGGGCCGGGAATTAGATCAGAAGGTGGGAAGCGGTGAAGACAAAAACTACTTCACGGACTAGTTGTGAAAATTAGCAAAATATATTTATACAAAGAAGTGCCTTTAATATTCAACTGAATTCAATAAATACTGAGGGCTACTGGGTCACCATAGAGCATGGGACTGCATCGACCATCACTACATACACGCTGGACCAAGCAGAAAACCAACTGTCTCCTAAGTTGCAGACACCTTCCAGAAGAGCCTGGAAGAGGGAGGATCATTCTAAACCACTGACTTGGAAGAAAGAGCCCAGAAGTGCCCTGGACATGGATTCTCAGACCTTTTCCCACGATGCCCAGCCCTCCTCTCAGGCCAGGTGGGGTCTGGGACCGGGGAAGGGGCAAGGCTGTTTGCTTGGGGCCAGGGATGGTCCAGCTTCTCAGCCAAACTGCTGGCTCAGAAGAGGTACAAGAGGGCTGATGTTCACAGGAGCCAGCTGGGCCCCTGTCCCTGGGAGCAGAAACTTCTCAGCCTCTCTGTGCCTCTGCTTCCACTAAACAGAGCCAGGCACGCCCGGCCTGGAGCCAGATGCTTCTCCATGGTTCCTGCTCCTGAAGCTGGAAGAAGCAGCTACACCTGGGCAGTGTCTCACTTCACTCCCTCTCTGCCGACAGCCAGCCCGGAGTGACCCCCCTCCCCCAAGCCACAGTCCCCTGACCCCGCACTGCTCACACAGTCTGTGGTCAAGGGCAGCTCTGGAGGGGCTGCTTTTAGCAAAGCCCCTGTCAACACTACCCTCTCCCTGCTCTGGACCCCCATGAGGGGATGCAGGACCCCCTGGGCAGGGTGAGACGGCAGGGTCCATCACAGCGGCGTCTGTAATGTCTCTCCAGAACATTCCATCTGCTTAGGACGCACTATTTTATGGATCTGTTTGAAAGTGGACATTGCTTGGTTCTCTGGGCCTTCTAGCTTATTTTATTCTCCATGTTTCCCCTTTTCTGTCCCCTGCAGCCCACATCCCTTACTCCTTGCTAGTGACCCCTTCACTTTGGTAGCAGCTCTTGCCTTAACAGTGGGAAAAAAACCTCACATAGCAATCAGTGGTTTCAAAAGTCACAATCTGACCCTGCATTCACATAATACTGCTAATTTTGCACTCTCGGGCTGATCTTAAATGCAGTTATTTTGTTTGGTTGGGGGCTGTGGGGTGGAGAGGAGGTGGCCTGCACCTCGATCCACTTTGACTCAGACTCAGCTCAGGTCGGAGGGTCCCCAGGCGCAGGAGGTGCTCTGGCCCCCCCTTACCCACACTCGCAGGGATGTGGCTGATGCTGCTGCAGATGGTGGTGACCCCAGAACGTGCCTCCTGTTGCACGCTGGTGTTGAGGACAGCCATACCAAAGTTCTGCCCATTGATCACCCCAATCATGCTGCCCCGGCTCCCCCGGGGCTCCCCTGTGAGGAAGGAAGAGAACAAGAGTGACACTATCCATCTCTGTGCCCTCAGGGATATGCAGGTACTGTTTTCCATTTCATGAAGGAGTAAACCAAGGCTCAGAGAGGGGCAGTAACTTGCCCAAGGACACACAGCTAATGGGCGATGAACTCAACACTCAGGGGATCCTGGCTTCTAGACAGAAGGGAGACATTTAAGAGGAGCCCCACACAGGGACGGTACCAGCTTCTAATTCTGGCTCTGCCATCACCTTCTTGAAAACCTGGGCAAGTCTGGCCCCCCAAGCCACACCTGAGTTGGCTTATCTATAAAATGAGGAGGTGGGACCACAGATGCACCAAAGACCTGTTGGGTTCTAAAATGCCAAGTGATGGGGGCGGGGGGCCTGGCACACTGGAGGAGGCAGGGCACCGGGCCAGGAAATGAATGCTGCCACCTGAACGCTTCCCATTCCATCAGTGGCCCTGGCTCCAGCTGCGCTGCAGCTGGCCCAGCTGGGGTGGGTTGAATTCCTAGCAGCCGCCAGGCAGTCTGCTAGCAGATGCTCTTCAGCACTAATCAAATGGATCCTACAGGCACAGGCGGATGCTTCCTCTGGCTAATGGGCCAGCTGCCTCGTTTGGACAGATGGCAAGAGACAGAACCTAGCCTGACTCTCCACTCACCAGCCCTCAGGGGAAATTGACAACGAATTGCCAATGATCTGTCAAAAAACTAACATTCAACACTCCATCGCCAAGATCCTAAGTGGGTAGATCGGGGGCTGGTTAATTCTGGATTCCAGGAAGCAATGCCATTTCCTGCAGCCCTTAGCTGGGGTTTGATGAGATTTGATGCCCATCTGGGATGTCTCTCGTCAATACCTGCAGCTCTGGGATTTATGGGGGGGACAGGAAAAGGCAATGAACCTTCCCCTGGCCTTGTAATAACGGGGTAAGGAGGTGTCGGGAGCAGCAGATAAGAAGGCAGCAGCATGACCCTGGCAGTTTTAGAAGGGGACAGGAAATTGGAGGCCAGGAATGACAAGCCACTGGCAACCTTCTCAGACATGAGGTAACTCAGCAGCCTCTTGTCCCCCACAAGGCTAGGATGCCCCTCCCCAGACTTATGGGAAAGGAGGGAGAGAGTTAGGGGGCCTCAACGCCTTTGAATATCTTTTATGTAGCAATGTCCCTTGAAGGAATTTATCCTATAGAAATATTCAGCCCAGCACACAAAGATGTGCATGCACCACAGGACAGTTTATGGAGGGGAAACTGGGGAAAAAAACAACCCACAAACCTGTTGTTTATTTAATGAAGCCAACAGCAATTAAGTTTAAAACGTGTTCCTATGGGGCTTCCCTGGTGGTGCGGTGGTTGAGAGTCCGTCTGCCGATGCAGGGGACACGGGTTCGTGCCCCGGTCCGGGAAGATCCCACATGCCGCGGAGCGGCTGGGCCCATGAGCCACGGCCGCTGAGCCTGCGCGTCCAGAGCCTGTGCTCCGCAACGGGAGAGGCCACAACAGTGAGAGGCCCGCGTACCGCAAAAAAAAACAAAAAACAAAAAACAAAAACATGTTCCTATGGAATGGTATGAAATCATTACAGAAGGTGTGAACTAGACTATTGTCCATGATCGAGTAAGAAAATATGGCAGGTTGTAAACACAACTTGTACACTTGACCTCATTTGTAAAAAGAAAAAAGTGTATCTCTTTACATTCAGAGAAAAAGTGTAGAAATATATACCCCAAATAATTACCTGAGCTATTTCTAAATGAATTATGAGAGCTAACTGATCATTACTTTTTTCTTCACACATTTAAAAAACTTATCTGGCCTTTCTACAATTAACATACACAAGGTACAAATTAGTTGTTTCCATTACAAAAGTAAGGATGCTGTTATGGGTTGAACTGTGTCCTCCTAAAAGGATGTGCTGAAGTCCTAACCCTCGGTACCTGAGCACGTGACCTTATTTGAATGTAGGGTCTGTACAGAGGTACCCATGTTAACATGAGGTCATGAGGGTGGGCCCTAACCTAATATGACTGGTGTCCTTATATAAAGGGGAAATTTAGAGACAGACACGAGCACAGGGAGGATGCCACGTGATCATGAAAGCAGAGAGAGGGGTGACGCTTCTACAATCAAGGAACTCCAGCAAACTCCCAGAAGCTAGGGGAGAGGCCTGCAATAGATTCTCTATGATATATCTCAGAAGCAACCAACCCTGCTGGCACCTGGATCTTAGATTTTCACCCTCCGGAACTACAAGATCATATACTTCTGTTGTTTTAGGCCCCGCTGGGCAGGGAATCCCACCCCTGTCCACAAAGGTCTGGGCAGGGAGGCTCCATACCTCTCACGGCCAGGAAGGCCCGGGCTGTGGCAGAGCCCAGGAGGTTGCGAGCAACGCACTCATATACGCCCGCATCCCCAGCCTCCACTCGCTCCAGCCACAGGCTCCCGTCCGTTAGGGTCCTGAGCCGCCGGCTGGTCCGCAAGGGCTGGCCCGCTCGCAGCCACTCCACCGTGGGCACCGGCTCTCCAGAGGCCTGGCACCGCAGTGCCACGGCATCCCCAGATCTCACTGTCACGTCTTGGGGCTTCACCTGGAACACCGGGGCACCTGTGGGAGGCCCAGGGCAGCTTTTAGAAACATCTTATTATTTTTGCATACAGGCACACCTTGGAGATACTGCGCGTTCAGTTCCAGACCTCCGCGATAGAGCAAATATCACGATAAAGTGAATTACGTGAAATTTTTGGTTTCCTAGAGCATATAAAAAGTATGTTTATACTGTAGTCTATTACGTGTGCAATAGCATTATGTTTAAAAATACAACCTATATATCTTAATTTAAAAACAACTGATTGCGGGGCTTCCCTGGTGGCGCAGTGGTTGAGAGTCCGCCTGCCGATGCAGGGGACACGGGTTCGTGCCCCGGTCCGGGAAGATCCCACATGCCGTGGAGCGGCTGGGCCCGTGAGCCATGGCTGCTGAGCCTGCACGTCCGGAGCCTGTGCTCCGCAACGGGAGAGGCCGCAACAGTGAGAGGCCCGCGTACCGCAAAAACTAAACTAAACTAAAATAAATAAATAAATAAAAAGAGGTCTTTCCTGATCACCCCCCAAGATTGCCTGAACTTTGAATTACTCCACAACCATGCTCCGCTTCATTGATGGAAGATGGGAGTTTTATTTTAATTTTTAGAAGTTTGATAGCAATGTGTCTCAGTGCAGACATCTTTGGGTTTATCCTGTTTGAGTTTTCCTCAGCTCCTTGAATTTGTAGGTTTATGTATCTGGTGAAATTTTGGGGAATTTCAGCTCTTGTTTCTTTGATTACTTCTCACCTGTCTTTCTCCTTTCCTTCTGAGGCTCTAATGAATGAATGTGAGATCTTTTGGGGGTAGTCCCACAGATCGCTGAGGCCCTGTTCATTTTTTTCCCCAGTCTATTTTCTCTCTGTTGTTCAGACTAGTTAAATTCTACTGTTATATCTTCAAATTTGCTAATTCTTTCCTCTGTCCTCTTTGTACAATTACACCCATCCACTGAGTTTTTAATTTTGTTTATTATAAATTTAGTGCTAATTTGGTTCTTCTTTATATCAGTTTCCTTGCAGAGATCTTCTACTTTTTCACGTTTAAGCATGTTCACAGTTGCTCACGGCCACTTTCATACCCTTGTTGAGTTGAGATTTTCCTTGTTTTTGGTATGATGAATGAGTTTCAAGTGTATACTGAACAGTCTGAGTTGAAAGACTCTAGTTCTAGTTCTTTTGTTTTAACAGGCTGCCTTGGACGCTGCCACGGGAAGGAGGTGTGGCCTCATTATTTCCAGGTGAAGGTAGAAACCCTGCTTTCCCAGCTGGCCTCCACTGACACCCCAGAACAAGAAGGGGTGCTTTACCATCGCTGGGCAGGCACAGAGTTCAGAGTTCACACTAGGCCTCCACGGATATCAGACCTGGCTGGGAGGGTGATTGCCCCCACTTGGCCTCATCTGACACCATTACCCCCTGCCCACCCCGCAGTGTGGGGAGAGGGGTGCCTCAGGACAGCAAGGAAAAGGCAGAAGTGTAGGTTTCCCACTTGGTCTTTGTTGATGGGTGTTTGGCTGGAATTGGGTGTCATTACCTAAGTTTTCTAGCTTGATATGCTGTCCTTTTTCTGGTCCTTTAGCAAGAGAGAGCAGACTTTTGAGGGGGCCCTCATTTTTTTTTTTTTTTTCTGAGCCCATTGGTATTTCCAGGTTGCTGGCTTCTCAAGCATCCTGCCCAGGATATATGAGGCAAAAAGAAAAACTAGGGATTTTGCTGCCATATCATCCCATAGGTCCCAAGATCCTTGGCCCATCCTTCTTTTCTCTACCTTTCAGAGTCTTTCAGTGTTTGTTTTCTATATAAAGTCTAGAGTTTTTAAGCTGTCCTTAGCAAGAGGCATAAGCAGAAGTGCCTCTAATTCCATCTTGCCTGGAACCAGAAACCTCCCTCCCTCACCCCCAACCACGACAAAAACTCTCAACAAACTAGGTATAAAAGGGAACTTCTTCAACCTGGTAAAGGGCATCTATAAAAACCCATAGCTGACATCATTCTCAGTAGTGTAAGACTGAATGCTCTCCTCCCTAAGCGGGCGACAAGGCAAGGCTGCCTGCTCTGGCCACTCCTATTCAACCTTGTGTCACAGGGTCTACTCAATGCCATAGGCAACATAGAGAAATTAAAGGTATCCAGAGGGGAAAGGAAGAGGTAAAACCGCTCTACTCATAGAAGACATGTAGAAAATCCTAAGGAATCTGCCAAAAAATTACTAGAACTAAATACTAATTTAGCAAGGTTGCAGGATTTAAGATCGAGATAACAAAAATCAATTGTATTTCTATATATTAGCAATGAAAAATCCAAAAAATCAAACTAAGAGAAGAATTCCCCTTACAATAGCGTCAAAAATCATGCAATACTTAGTAATCAATTTAACAAAAGTACAAGGCTTGTACCCCGAAAACTACAAAATATCACTGAGAGAAATGGAAAAGATCTAAATAAATGGTATAGAACAACTGGATATCCATATGCCAAAAAAAAAGAGGAATTTAGATCCTTATCTCACACAAACATTAACTCAAATGGATTTGGCCTAAATATAAGAACAAAAACTGTAAAAATTACAGAAGACAATGTGACCTTAGGTTAAACAAAGATTTTTAAAATATAACACAATCCATAAAATACTATTGGACTTCACCAAATTTTAACACTTTTGCTCTTCAAAGGCAAAATACAGGAAATGCAAATACAGGCCACAGACTGGGAGAAAATATTTGCAAATCATCTATCTGATAAAGGACTTGTGTCCAGACTATGTAAATGACTCTTAGAACTCATTAATAAGACAATCCAATTTAAAAATGAGCAAAAGGAGGGGGACCTTGAAGATGGCGGAAGAGTAAGACGCAGAGATCGCCTTCCTCCCCACGGATACACCAGAAATACATCTACACGTGGAACGACTCCTACAGAACACCTACTGAAGGCTGGCAGAAGACCTCAGACCTCCCAAAAGGCAAGAAACTCCCCACGTACCTGGGTAGAGCAAAAAAAAAAAGAAAAAACAGAGACAAAAGAATAAGGACGGAACCTGCACCAGTGGGAGGGAGCTGTGAAGGAGGAAAAGTTTCCGCACACTAGGAAGACCCTCCGCGGGCGGAGACTGCGGGAGGCGGAGGGGGGAGCTTCGGAACCGCGGAGTAGTGCACAGCGACGGCTGCGTAGGGCAAAGCGGAAGATTCCCGCACAGAGGATCGGTGCCGACCGGCACTCACCAGCCCGAGAGGCTTGTCTGCTCACCCGCCGGGGCGGGCGGGGCTGCGAGCAGAGGCTCGGGTTTCGGTTTTGGACGGAGCGCAGGGAGAGGACTGGGGTTGGCGGCTTGAACATAGCCTGAAGGGGTTAGTGCACCACGACTAGCCGGGAGGGAGTTCGGGGAAAAGCCTGCACCTGCCGAAGAGGCAAGAGACTTTTTCTTCCCTCTTTGTTTCCTGGTGCGCGAGGAGAGGGGTTTAAGAGCGCTGCTTAAAGGAACCCCAGAGAAGGGAGCGAGCCGCGGCTAAAAGCGCGAACCCCAGAGACGGGCGCGAGCCGCGGCTAAAAGCGCGAACCCCAGAGACGGGCGCGAGCCGCGGCTAAAAGCGCGGACCCCAGAAACGGGCGGGAGACGCTAAGGCTGCTGCTGCCGCCACCAAGGGGCCTGTGTGCGAGCACAGGTCACTCTCCACACCCCTCTTCCGCGGAGCCTGTGCAGCCCGCCACTGCCAGGTTCCCGGGAACCAGGGACAACTTCCCCGGGAGAACGCACGGCGGGCCTCAGGCTGGTGCAACGTCACGCCGGCCTCTGCCGCAACGTCACGCCGCCTCTGACGCCGCAGGCCCGCCCCGCACGCAGTGCCCCTCCTTCCCCCCCCCCCCACCCCCGGCCTGAGTGAGCCAGAGCCCCCGAATCAGCGGCGCCTTTAACCCTGTCCTGTCTGAGCAAAAAACAGACGCCCTCCAGCGACCTACACGCAGAGGCAGGGCCAAATCCAAAGCTGAGCTCCTGTAAGCTGTGAGAACAAAGAAGAGAAAGGGAAATCTCTCCCAGCAGCCTCAGAAGCAGCGGATTAAAGCTCCACAATCAACTTGATATACCCTGCATCTGTGGAATACCTGAATAGACAAGGAATGATCCCAAATTGAAGGGGTGGACTTTAGGAGCGAGATCTATGATTTTTTTCCCTTTTCCTCTTTTTGTGAATGTGTACGTGTATGCTTCTGTGTGAGACCTTGCCTGTATACTCTTGCTTCCACCATTTGTCCTAGGGCTCTATCTGTCCATGGTTTTTAAAAAAAATTTTTTTTCTCAATAATTAATTTTAATTGTAATAACTTTATTATACTTTACCTTCGTTCTTTCTTTCTTTCTTTCCTTCCTTCCTTCCCCCCTTTAGACAACGAATCACCCCAAATTGAGGAGGTGGTCTCTGAGAGCAAGATTTATGATTTTTCCCCCTTTACCTCTTTTTGTGAAGGTGTATGTGTATGCTTCTGTGTAAGATTTTCTCTGTATAGCTTTGCTTCCAACATTTGTCCTAAGGTTCTATCCGTCCCTTTTTTTTTTTTCTAAATATTTTTTAATTCAGTAACTATATTATACTTTATTTTATTTTTACTTATCTTCTTTCTTTCTGTCTTTTTTCCTTCTTTCCCTCCTTCCTTCCTTCCTTCCTTCCTCCCTCCCTCCCTCCCTCCTTTCTTTCCTTCTTTGCTTCTTTCTTCCTTCCTTCCTTTCCTCCTTTCCTTCTTTCTTTCCTCATACTTCTACTAATTCTCTCTACTTTTTCTCCCTTTTATTCTGAGCCGTGTGGACGAAAGGCTCTTGGTGCTCCAGCCGGGAGTCAGGGCTCTGCCTCTGAGGTAGGAGAGCCAACTTCAGGACACTGGTCAACAAGAGACCTCCCAGCTCCACATAATATTAAACGGCGGAAATCTCCCAGAGACCTCCATCTTAACACCAGCACCCAGCTTCACTCAACGACCAGCAAGCCACAGTGCTGGACAACCTATGCCAAACAACTAGCAAAACAGGAACACAACCCCACCCATTAGCAGAGAGGCTGCCTAAAATCATAATAAGGCCACAGACACCCCAAAACACACCACCAGACGTGAACCTGCCCACTAAAGAGACAAGATCCAGCCTCATCCACCACAACACAGGCACTAGTCGCCTCCACCAGGAAGCCTACACAACCCACTGAAACAACCTTAGCCACTGGAGACAGACATCAAAAACAACGGGAACTACGAACGTGCAGCCTGCAAAAAGGAGACCCCAAACACAGTAAGATAAGCAAAATGAGAAGACAGAAAAACACACAGCAGATGAAGGAGCAAGATAAAAATGCACCAGACCTAACAAATGAAGAGGAAATAGGCAGTCTACCTGAAAAAGAATTCAGAATAATGATAGTAAGGATGATCCGAAATCTTGGAAGTAGAATGGACAAAATGCAAGAAACAGTTAACAAGGACCTAGAAGAAATAAAGATGAAACAAGCAATGATGAACAACGCAATAAATGAAATTAAAAGTACTCTAGATGGGATCAATAACAGAATAACTGAGGCAGAAGAACGGATAAGTGACCTGGAAGATAAAATAGTAGAAATAACTACTGCAGAGCAGAATAAAGAAAAAAGAACGAAAAGAACTGAGGACAGTCTCAGAGACCTCTGGGACAACATTAAACGCACCAACATTCGAATTATAGGGGTTCCAGAAGAAGAAGAGAAAAAGAAAGGGACTGAGAAAATATTTGAAGAGATTATAGTTGAAAACTTCCCTAATATGGGAAAGGAAATAGTTAATCAAGTCCAGGAAGCACAGAGAGTCCCATACAGGATAAATACAAGGAGAAATACGCCAAGACACATACTAATCAAACTGTCAAAAATTAAATACAAAGAAAGCATATTAAAAGCAGCAAGGGAAAAACAACAAATAACACACAAGGGAATCCCCATAAGGTTAACAGCTGATCTCTCAGCAGAAACCCTACAAGCCAGAAGGGAGTGGCAGGACATACTGAAAGTGATGAAGGAGAAAAACCTGCAACCAAGACTACTCTACCCAGCAAGGATCTCATTCAGATTTGATGGAGAAATTAAAACCTTTACAGACAAGCAAAAGCTGAGAGAGTTCAGCACCACCAAACCAGCTTTACAACAAATGCTAAAGGAACTTCTCTAGACAAGGAACACAAGAGAAGGAAAAGACCTATAATAACGAACCCAAAACAATATAGAAAATGGGAATAGGAACATACATATCGATAATTACCTTAAATGTAAATGGACTAAATGCTCCCACCAAAAGACACAGATTGGCTGAATGGATACAAAAACAAGACCCTTATATATGCTGTCTACAAGAGACCCACTTCAGACCTAGAGACACATACAGACTGAAAATAAGGGGATGGAAAAAGATATTCCATGCAAATGGAAACCAAAAGAAAGCTGGAGTAGCAATTCTCATATCAGACAAAATAGACTTTAAAATAAGGACTATTACAAGAGACAAAGAAGGACACTACATAATGATCAAGGGATCGATCCAAGAAGAAGATATAACAATTGTAAATATTTATGCACCCAACATAGGAGCACCTCAATACATAAGGCAAATACTAACAGCCATAAAAGGGGAGATCGACAGTAACACATTCATAGTAGGGGACTTTAACACCCCACTTTCACCCATGGACAGATCATCCAAAATGAAAATAAATAAGGAAACACAAGCTTTAAATGATACATTAAACACGATGGACTTAATTGATATTTATAGGACACTCCATCCAAAAACAACAGAATACACATTTTTCTCAAGTGCTCATGGAACATTCTCCAGGATAGATCATATCTTGGGTCACAAATCAAGCCTTGGTAAATTTAAGAAAATTGAAATTGTATCAAGTATCTTTTCTGACCACAACGCCATGAGACTAGATATCAATTACAGGAAAAGATCTGTAAAAAATACAAACACATGGAGACTAAACAATACACTACTTAATAATGAAGTGATCACTGAAGAAATCAAAGAGGAAATAAAAAAATACCTAGAAACAAATGACAATGGAGACACAACGACCCAAAACCTATGGGATGCAGCAAAAGCAGTTCTAAGGGGGAAGTTTATAGCAATACAAGCCCACCTTAAGAAGCAGGAAACATCTCGAATAAACAACCTAACCTTGCACCTCAAGCAATTAGAGAAAGAAGAACAAAAAAACCCCAAAGCTAGCAGAAGGAAAGAAATCATAAAATTCAGATCAGAAATAAATGAAAAAGAAATGAAGGAAACAATAGCAAAGATCAATAAAACTAAAAGCTGGTTCTTTGAGAAGATAAACAAAATAGATAAACCACTAGCCAGACTCATCAAGAAAAAAAGGGAGAAGACTCAAATCAATAGAATTAGAAATGAAAAAGGGGAAGTAACAACTGACACTGCAGAAATAAAAAAAATCATGAGAGATTACTACAAGCAACTCTATGCCAATAAAATGGACAATCTGGAAGAAATGGACAAATTCTTAGAAATGCACAACCTGCCAAGACTGAATCAGGAAGAAATAGAAAATATGAACAGACCAATCACAAGCACTGAAATTGAAACTGTGATTAAAAATCTTCCAACAAACAAAAGCCCAGGACCAGATGGCTTCACAGGTGAATTCTATCAAACGTTTAGAGAAGAGCTAACACCTATCCTTCTCAAACTCTTCCAAAATATAGCAGAGGGAGGAACACTCCCAAATTCCTTCTACGAGGCCACCATCACCTTGATACCAAAACCAGACAAGGATGTCACAAAGAAAGAAAACTACAGGCCAATATCACTGATGAACATAGATGCAAAAATCCTCAACAAAATACTAGCAAACAGAATCCAACAGCACATTAAAAGGATCATACACCATGATCAAGTGGGGTTTATTCCAGGAATGCAAGGATTCTTCAATATACGCAAATCTATCAATGTGATAAACCATATTAACAAATTGAAGGAGAAAAACCATATGATCATCTCAATAGATGCAGAGAAAGCTTTCGACAAAATTCAACACCCATTTATGATAAAAACCCTGCAGAAACTAGGCATAGAGGGAACTTTCCTCAACATAATAAAGGCCATATATGACAAGCCCACAGCAAACATCATCCTCAATGGTGAAAAACTGAAAGCATTTCCACTAAGATCAGGAACAAGACAAGGTTGCCCACTCTCACCACTCTTATTCAACATAGTTTTGGAAGTTTTAGCCACAGCAATCAGAGAAGAAAACGAAATAAAAGGAATCCAAATCGGAAAAGAAGAAGTAAAGCTGTCACTGTTTGCAGATGACATGATACTATACATAGAGAATCCTAAAGATGCTACCAGAAAACTACTAGAGCTAATCAATGAATTTGGTAAAGTAGCAGGATACAAAGTTAATGCACAGAAATCTCTGGCATTCCTATATACTAATGATGAAAAATCTGAAAGTGAAATCAAGAAAACACTCCCATTTACCATTGCAACAAAAAGAATAAAATATCTAGGAATAAACCTACCTAAGGAGACGAAAGACCTGTATGCAGAAAATTATAAGACACTGATGAAAGAAATTAAAGATGATACAAATAGATGGAGAGATATACCATGTTCTTGGATGGGAAGAATCAACATTGTGAAAATGACTCTACTACCCAAAGCAATCTACAGATTCAATGCAATCCCTATCAAACTACCACTGGCATTTTTCACAGAACTAGAACAAAAAATTTTGCAATTTGTATGGAAACACAAAAGACCCCGAATAGCCAAAGCAATCTTGAGAACGAAAAAAGGAGCTGGAGGAATCAGGCTCCCTGACTTCAGACTATACTACAAAGCTACAGTAATCAAGACAGTATGGTACTGGCACAAAAACAGAAAGATAGATCAATGGAACAGGATAGAAAGCCCAGAGATAAACCCACGCACATATGGACACCTTATCTTTGATAAAGGTGGCAGGAATGTACAGTGGAGAAAGGACAGCCTCTTCAATAAATGGTGCTGGGAAAACTGGACAGGTACATGTAAAAGTATGAGATTAGATCACTCCCTAACACCATACACAAAAATAAGCTCAAAATGGATTAAAGACCTAAATGTAAGGCCAGAAACTATCAAACTCTTAGAGGAAAACATAGGCAGAACACTCTATGACATAAATCACAGCAAGATCCTTTCTGACCCACCTCCTAGAGTAATGGAAATAAAAACAAAAATAAACAAATGGGACCTAATGAAACTTCAAAGCTTTTGCACAGCAAAGGAAACCATAATCAAGACCAAAAGACAACCCTCAGAATGGGAGAAAATATTTGCAAATGAAGCAAATGACAAAGGATTAATTTCCAAAATTTACAAGCAGCTCATGCAGCTCAATAACAAAAAAACAAACAACCCAATCCAAAAATGGGCAGAAGACCTAAACAGACATTTCTCCAAAGAAGATATACAGAATGCCAACAAACACATGAAAGAATGCTCAACATCATTAATCATTAGAGAAATGCAAATCAAAACTACAATGAGATATCATCTCACACCAGTCAGAATGGCCATCACCAAAAAATCTACAAACAATAAATGCTGGAGAGGGTGCGGAGAAAAGGGAACCCTCTTGCACTGCTGGTGGGAATGTGAATTGGTTCAGCCACTATGGAGAACAGTATGGAGGTTCCTTAAAAAACTACAAATAGAATTACCATATGACCCAGCAATCCCACTACTGGGCATATACCCTGAGAAAACCAAAATTCAAAAAGAGTCATGTACCAAAATGTTCATTGCAGCTCTATTTACAATAGCCCAGAGATGGAAACAACCTAAGCGCCCATCATCGGATGAATGGATAAAGAAGATGTGGCACATATATACAATGGAATATTACTCAGCATTAAAAAGAAATGAAATTGAGCTATTTGTAATGAGATGGATAGACCTAGAGTCTGTCATACAGAGTGAAGTAAGTCAGAAAGAGAAAGACAAATACCGTATGCTAACACATATATATGGAATTTAAGGGGAAAAAAAAATGTCATGAAGAACCTAGGGGTAAGACAGGAATAAAGACGCAGACCTACTGGAGAATGGACTTGAGGATATGGGGAGGGGGAAGAGTGAGCTTTGACAGGGCGAGAGAGAGTCATGGACATATACACACTAACAAACGTAGTAAGGTAGATAGCTAGGGGGAAGCAGCCGCAAGGCACAGGGATATTAGCTCGGTGCTTTGTGACAGCCTGGAGGGGTGGGATAGGGAGAGTGGGAGGGAGGGAGACGCAAGAGGGAAGACATATGGGAACATATGTATATGTATAACTGATTCACTTTGTTATAAAGCAGAAACTAACACACCATTGTAAAGCAATTATATCCCAATAAAGATGTTTAAAAAAATAAAAAATAAAAAATAAAAAATAAAAAAAATAAAAATGAGCAAAAGACCTAAATAGGCACTTAGCCAAAGAAGTCATATGAAAGAGTAATAAACACGTGAAAAGATGCTCGATATCATTAGTTATTAGGGAAATGCAAATTAAAACCACAGTGAGATACTGCTTTGTAACCACAAGGATGGCTAAAATTTAAAAGACTGACATTACCAAGTGTTGGCAAGGATGTGGAGAAACCAAAACCTCATACACTACTGGAAGGAAAGTAAAACTGTACAGCCAGCTTGGTGATTTCTTAAAACGTGACCTATACAGTGATCAGGTCACCCAGCAATTAGACTCCCAGGAATCTCGAGAGAAAGAACATATATCCACACAAAGACGTATACACAGATGTTCACAGCAGCATTATTCACAAGAGCCAAAAACTAGAACAATCTAAATGTCTAGTGACTGGGGAATGGATAAACATAATGCGGTCAATCCAGACAATGGAATACTATTGAGCAATGAAAGGGAATGATGTACTGACATACGCTATAACATGGATGAACCCCCAAAACATCGGTAAGTGAAAGAAGTTGGAACCAAAAACTGCGTATGATTCCATGTATGTAAAATTACCAGAAAAGGTACATCTGTAGGGACAGAAGGCAGATCAGCAGTTGCCTGGGGCTGGAGGTGGGAACGGAGATTGACTACGAATGGGCAGAGGGAACTTGGAAATATTCTAAAAATGGGTTGTACAATGCTATACATTTATTAAGAATCACCAAACTGTATACTTATAATGGGTGGATTTTTTCACTTAAAAATTGTGGTAAAAAACATATAACATAAAATTTACCATCTTCCTCGTTTTTAAGTGTACAGCAGTGTTAACTGTATTCGCACTGTTGTGCAAACAACACCACCATCCATCTCCAGAACTCTTTCATCTTGCCAGACTGAACCTATATCCATTAAACACTAATTCCCATTCCCCTCCCCCCAGCCCCTGGCAACCAGCATTCTGCTGCCCGTCTCTGAGAACTTGACTACTCTAGGGACCTCATACAATTAGAATTATACAGTATTTGTCTTTTTGTGACTGGCTAATTTCACTTAACGTGACGTCCTCAAGCCTCATCCATGTTGTAGCATGTGACAGAGTTTCCTTCTTTTTTAAGGGTGAATAATACGAATGGGTGAATTTTATGGTATGTAAATTATGTCTCAATAAAGCTATTTTTTTTTAATTTTTAAAAAAAATTTTTTTTGCAGTACACGGGCCTCTCACTGCCGTGGCCTCTCCCGTTGCGGAGCACAGGCTCCGGACGCGCAGGCTCAGCGGCCATGGCTCACGGGCCCAGCCGCTCCGCGGCATGTGGGATCTTCCCGGACCTGGGCACGAACCCGCGTCCCCTGCATCGGCAGGCGGACTCTCAACCACTGCGCCACCAGGGAAGCCCTAAAGCTATTTTTTAAAAAGGCAAAATTCTGGACGGTGATTCCCTCTAGAGGGGGTAGAGACTGGAAGGGGGCATGATGCGGGGGGGCGGGTCTGGGAACTGTTACTGTTCTATTTTCGGATCCGGGTGCAGGTAACCTGGGTGGGTTCATGTTATGAAAATTCATTGAGCTGTACTCTAGTGACATGTACCCTCCTCCTGTGTGTTAATCTTCAATGAAAAGTTTCATTAAGAATCCTTATTTATTCCTGTTTTGTAAATAAGTTCATTTGTATCGTTATTTTAGATTCCACATATAAGCGATACCATATGATATTTGTCTTTCTCTGTCTAACTTACTTCACTCAGTATGACAGTCTCTGGGTTCATCCATGTTGCTGCAAATGGCATTATTTCATTCTGGCAGGGGAGGGATAAATTGGGAGACTCGGACTGACATATACACACTACTATATATAAAATAGATAACTGATAAGGACCTACTGTGTAGCACAGGGAACTCAATACTCTGTAATGACCTATATGGGAATAGAATCTAAAAAAGAGTGGAGATATATATATACATATGTATAACTGATTCACTTTGCTGTATGGCAGAAACTAACAACATTGTAAATCAATGATACTCCAATAAAATTTTTTTTAATCCCTATTTAGACTTATTGTGAGCTATAACCTGCTTGGCAAACACAGGAGCTGTCACTATGATCTCAATGACAGTTTTGAGTTCTGAATAAACAGGTCCCCCAGGCCTGGCTGCTGGGTCCCCAGTACTCACCAGCCCCTAATTCCCATTCCACATTGGGGAGACAGTTCACGGGACTTCAACTGTGTGTTCTGAACAAAGATTCAGAATGACCCTCTATTCCCATCACACAGCCTGGGCGGCGGCAGCCACAGCCTCGGCACAGCTGCCCCCTGGGCGCCCACCTCACTGTGTGCCCACCTCACCTGGTCCCCACCCAGGGCCCAGGAAAGGTGGGGCCGAGACTCACTCTGCAGCACAAGGACCACCACTTTCTCCACCGCGCCCAGCTCATTCTCCGCCAGGCACTGGTATTGTCCCGCGTCGTCCTTCTGTGGGTGGGCATGGGAGCGGGGCGTGGCATTCAGGAAAGGAGGACGAGGGGGCGGGGAGCATCTGGGGACAGCTGGGCACAGACAGGGGCACCTGGAGCAAGACCCATCTAACCAGGAGGAGCTTAGAGCATAAACCAGCCAGGAGCCCGCAGATTCCACCAGAGGGGCTTCCATGGCTGCTTGTCAATAGAATCCAAAGAGAATCCAGCCCCTTTCACCCCTGGAACTTGGGGTGGTGACAACTCATTGCTCTAAGGGGAGCTATATGCTGCAGAAGCATGATTTAGATCCACCTCTTCCAAATTGTGTACGTTAAAGTATTATGACTCCACGGCACATTATTAGGAATTCCTTAGAAAACGGGTTTTGTGTTAGAGCAAGTTTGGGAAACACTGAGTTAGACGAGAACAGGTTTCAGCACTGCAGGCTCCCTGGGGCTTTTATTGTGCAAGTGCGCGCTTCCAGTCTTCCAGAGGGGGAGCGTTTGCAGCACTTCCTGGCCTTGGTGATAGGGAAGTTTCTTCCCAGGATATCCACGACCATGGCAGTGATGCAACTCAGGAAGAATGCTGGCTCAGATTCGATTCCAGTGGCAGCACCACCATGAGATGGAGCTGGGGCAGCCTGAGGCCACTGTCCACGCCCAGAAGATAATATCCCGGAGGCCACTCCCAAGGGACTGTCAGCGGGCAGCACGGCATGCAATTAAGAGTATAGATTTGGGCATCAGTCCGAGATGGGACCGAATCCGGGCTCCACTGTTCACCATGTCTCTGGAGCCTCAGTTTCCCCATCTCTAAAACGGGGATAATAACAATAAGATTGTTGTAAGCATCAAATGAAATCATGCTCCCTAAATGCGAGGCACGGTGCCTGGTCCACAGCAAATACTCAGGTCACGGCAACCCTTACTGCTGCTGCTGCCTTTACCAGTCTGAGACAGGCTCCAAGATGGGCAAGATCAAGGACCCCTAAGATGAGTCCTTGACATCATCGAACTGTGGAATTCTGCAGGACCACTGGGACTTGGGACACAGAAGGGAAGGTAAGCAGGGGCTGCCCCCGAGCTCAAGGCTTTGGAAATGGCGTGGAGTAGGAATCAGGAGACCTGGGCTGGGGTCCTGCCTCAGGTGCTTACTGGCTGTGGGCCTCTCTGACCCTCAGTGTCTTCATCTGTAAAATGAGGCACTCTTATCCGCTTACTCTGCTCCATGGGGGTGTTATTAGTAACATATATTGGCATTACTGAGGGACCAATCACTCTTAAGTACCTGGTGTGGGTCATCTCACTGATATCTCACTATAAAGCTATGAGGTAGAACAATTATTAGCCCCATTGAATGGATGAGGTAATTGAGGCACAGAGAAGTTAAGCCACTGGCTGGAGGTCACCCTAGTTAGTCAGGCGGGGATCTCTGGGTACAGGCAGGAAAATGCTTTGTAGACTGTAGAGGGTGGTGCCAACCTAAAGAACCGTCTTGGATAATCAGACAAAGTGGAGGGTTGTCCCAGGTGGCCCCAGCCCAGGCCCCGCCTTGCCTCGGTCCTACGGATGGTCAACGAGCCATTCTGCAGCCTGTGCCGGAGCCGGCTTCCCTGCAGCAGAAGGCCATCTTTGATCCAGTGGATGTTGGGTGCTGGGTCTCCACGGACCACACAGTCCAGCCGGACGCTGCCCCCAACGGGTTCCACCAGGTAGGAAAAAGCCTCCCCTTGTAGGACAGGAGCCTCTGCACAAGGTGACAGTGGACAAGGAGTGAGAAAAGAGGTTTCCTTCAGGCTAAAATTCCCATAAATCCATCCCCAAAAGCCTGCCAGACAGACCCCAGGAACCTATGGAGGCTCCTGCTGGCTCAGCACAGCTGTGTAGAGTCAATACATCTGGGATGGCATACAGCTTCCATGTCGCAGGTCAAGTGAACTAGACTGGCAGTGGCTGCCAGGAACACTGTGCTGAGAAGGATTTGAAGTTCAGTGGGAATAGTGCTATGATTGATTAGTGATGCCTGAGACAGGCACAGGAGGGGAGAAAGTGTATGAGTGTCATACACTGGCGCTCAGAGACGGATTAGCCCAGCGGCAGGGTACTTTGGAAAACAAGGACTACACAATCATTAGGACACCTCTGTTGGACATAGCAACACTAAGACATCCCTGATTCTCATTTCATGCAACTCTTAAACCACTCTTGGATGCCCTGTGCTGGTTTTCATCCCTGCCGGTTTCCTGAGGTTGAACCTACCAACAGTACACTTGAATCCTGGTGCCTTGGGCAGCTCGTTCCCCTCCATCGAGCCCCACCCTCCCATCCTAAAGTTGGACATACAAGTCACAGTGACATGAGGGTTACTGTGCAGGGCTGTGGGGGGCAGGGCTGTGGGGAGCAACCGGCAGGCTGGCGAGATTCACGCATTGTTTGCCAGGGTACCTTGGCCCCCATCCCCCTCCCACATTGACACCATCCAGCTGAGGGCAGTGCTTCAGGCCGATGAGTCAGATCTCAGTTCTACCTACAGCCAGTCATCTGGGGAGGGTAAAAAATACTGATGTCGAGGCCTCACCTTTACTGAGTCGGGGGTAGAATCTGGGCCTCGGTATTTTATAGTCCCTCAGGAGATCCTAATGCCCAGCCAGGGTGGACAGGTACTAGTTCAGAGATTAGGAGGCCAGCTTCTTAGAAAAACCACTAGGTTGGGTCAGCAGAGGTCTGGAGAAAGACCACATGGTCACTCCCTACCCTTCACGTGGACGAAGCTGACCGCCTGCACTCGGTCCACTCTGTTCTCGGCCCAGCACACGTAGGTCCCGCTGTCCTCTCTGGTGACTGCCATCCGCTGCAGTGTGCTGCCCCCGTTCTGCTCGGTCACTCCCTCTGTGGCAGAGAAAGAGATGCCCCAGGGGGCTCTGAGCTCAGGGTGCCAGGGACCTCCTGCCCTGAACACCTAACTCAGGCCTCGGTATCCAGCAGGTGCTTCATAAAGGCACAAAGCGTCCCCTCCCTGCTGGAAGCCTAAGCAAGTGGGATGCTATCGTGGCAGGCACAGGATCAAATGATGAGGTTGAGGTTGAAGACCTGCCTTTTCTCCTTTTCAAGTCCACACCGTGAGCATGAGTGGCCAAGGGTAGGTCTTCAGGGGCCTATTAACATGTGGCACTTATAGAGATATTGTCACGAGTTACATATAGATGGATGCTATATTTTTTAATTAATTTTTAGGGGGGCTGTACCACACTGCATGAGGGATCTTATTTCCCTGACCAGGAATCGAACCCGAACCTGCAGTGGAAGCGCAGAGTCTTAACCACTGGACCTCCAGGGAAGTCCCTAGATGGATGCTATTAACAGCCTTTGTTTTCCCTGTAATCCTTAGACAGTGCCCCTACACCAGGAATAAGGACAAGTGCTACACAGATGGGGCATTTACTTGGGCGAGGCCTTGCCAAGCGAGCCTCCTGCATTAAATCATTCCACCCTCAGGACCCCTGTTATCTCTATTTCAAGATGAAGAGCTGGGCTCAGAGAGGCTGAATCTCTCTCCTGATCTCTCCGCCCAGGAAGCAGTGAGGTTGAGGCAAAGCCTTCTGCACAGGTGTGCAAAGGTGGAGCACTCGTTTCCCAGCACCTGGACTTGGGTATAGGAGGATATGAAAATATCACTTTGCAGTGGAGGAGACTTAGCAGCTCATCCATTCGGCAGACATTTATTGAGTACCACAGGCCTTGGACCTCCCTAAACGTCACTGGGGACCCAGGTGAGAGGAGAGAGCCCCCCATGAATGGAGTGTGTTGAGGGGCCCACAATGGGAGCAGCAGCGCTAGGCTGGAGCACAGGCCCCTCTCCTGGCCCTGAGGTCTCCAGGGTTGAGTAGTTTTCACAGGTGGCTTCTTGCTGGGTCTGATATGTGACTGGTCACACAGGGCCACATGTGTGTTTGCCCTGTGCCCCAACGCAGGGCCAAGTCTGGATACCCAGAACCCACAGGCTGACTGGTACCGTCTTCCTCTTCACCGGGTTGGGTCACCCCACCCCGCCCACCCTCTTCAACCTCGCAGCGTCCTGGGTCTCTGTCCCACCTGCCCCCAGCAGGCCCAGACCTGTGACCGGTTGGTTGTTGACAGTCCAGCCTATTCGGGGCGTAGGGCTGCCACGGGCCGCACAGTGAAGCCACAGCCTGTCCCCAAGGTTCAGGCTGCGGTCCCCAGGCAGGCTGGTGAAGACAGGCGGTGCCAAGATGGCGAGGTGCATGCGGCGGCGGGCGCGGCCCACGGCATTCTCGGCAGTGCAGGTGTAGGTG
Organism: Delphinapterus leucas; assembly: GCF_059928025.1. Taxonomy (NCBI): domain Eukaryota; kingdom Metazoa; phylum Chordata; class Mammalia; order Artiodactyla; family Monodontidae; genus Delphinapterus; species Delphinapterus leucas. The sequence continues at coordinate 119,225,683 of NC_143134.1, read as the reverse complement.
CCAGCATCCTGGCTCTGTGGGCAAAGGGAGGGGTCAGCCTGAGAACTGCCCCCACCCCAACATGGGCCAGAATGCCCCCGCGGACCTGCTCCCTGGCAGGTTCCCGTGGACCATCCAGCCCAGAGAGGCAAAGTGACTTGCCCAAGGTCACACAGCTAGCAAACAGCTCGGCTTCACCACTGCACCTCCCTGCAGCCTTCCTATGGCTATGTGCTTTGATGAAATACAATTTATATTTTAAGGCAGTACCAGAAAAATTAAACATGAAATTCTCTGTCTTTCTGGGCCTCTTCCTTCCATCCCTAACGTGCGGTGTGTATCTGCATTACACATTAACCAGAGCTCCTCAAGGACGGGTGCGCCTGCTCAGCTGTAAAGATCTTTTTTTTTTTTCCTTTCCTCTGACGCCAGCAATGTAGCTTCTTAAAAGAATAGCGTTCCTTCCCAGCTCTGTAAGGGGTCATGGTGACTCGCTGTTCACTTTGTACCTCTTACCCGGACTGTGTGTCTTTGGTGAACTTTATGTGAAATACGAGTATGTCATTCTGATGTATGATTCTTTGTCTTGAAAAGGTATGTGACCGTGCCTTTACTTCTAACAGGTCTCCCCGGTTATAATCCTCAGCTTGGCTCCAAAAAATTCCCTTTTTTTCCTTCTTAATTTGATTGTTAATTGAATTTTCAGCCTTCATAATCTAAGCCTGACCACACGTTTGTAACAGTCACCATTTACTAAGCACCTCCTATGTGCTCAGAATGGAACCTGCACTCCGCTCACCTGTGCTCACCTCATCCATCATCCCCGAGGGGGGCCCTGCTTTCGGTGCCTTCTCCGAGAGGAGAGGTCCTGTGGTGCATCCCAGCAGGGCACTGCACATCTGGCTCCCTGTGTGGCAGGATCCCCACCCCCATGGCCCCCTTGAGATGTGCCCACCCAGCAGCCACCCATCCATCTGGGCAGCGACTTCTTTTGTAATTACAGAACATGATGAGTGCTGATGGGGGAAGGGTTCCGGGGTCCCAATGTCCCTGAGAACATTTGAGGCAGTCTGGGGACACAAAGTCATCGCCACACTCCCCCCGCCTCTCTTCCAGGGCTCCTTCCCTCCCCCAGGGACTAGCCATAGAGGTCCTGATTCAAATCTTGGTTCTGCCTCTTGGCAATAGCATGTCTTCAAAACCTGGGTACACTCTGAACCTCGGTTTCCTCATCTGTAGCTAAGGTGCTAACACCTACTTCCCCAGGTTCCTCAGCACAGAGCATGGCACACGGGGGGGTGCTCAGCACAGAGCATGGCACACGGCGGGTGCTCAGCACAGAGCATGGCACACGGGGGGTGCTCAGCACAGAGCATGGCACACAGCGGGTGCTCAGCACAGAGCATGGCACACAGGGGATGCTCAGCACAGAGCATGGCACACAGCGGGTGCTCAGCACAGAGCATGGCACACAGCGGGTGCTCAGCACAGAGCATGGCACACAGGGGGGTGCTCAGCACAGAGCATGGCACACAGGGGGTGCTCGGCAGGTGTTTGTCGCTCCTGCTGTTACTATTATTCCCCTCTGCTCCCTGGGGCCAGGCCCTCACCTCTGAGTTCTTCACCAGCAGCTCCCCGGAAGGCTGGATGGTGAACTTCCCCTCAGCTCCAGACACAGGCTGGCCATCCTTTTCCCAGGTGATGTCGGGCTCAGGACTGCCGCTGGCCGTGCAGGGCAAGAGGGCGTGGGAGCCTTCAATGGCGGACAGGTCGGGAAGGCCAGTCTCGATCACAGGCGGGACTGTGGGCATAGGGAGGTCCCCTCGGTGACTGGGCCGGGCTGGGGTGGGCTGGGGTGGGCCATCCCTGCCCCAGTGCCCTTGGCACTTGACACACCCTCAGCCCCTTCCTCCATCCCTGTCTGCTGCCCCCACCGGCCCCTGGTCATAGGCCCCGTGGTCTGGATAACCTGGGGACTCTCTGGAGTTTGGTGAAGAAGCTGTGACAGAGTGACCCATTCACCCACATGCACACACAGTGACTAAAGGGACGGAAATGGCTGTTGCTACTGGAAAGCCAAAATGAACGAAGAATGACCAGACTAGTTTCCCAGGAGGGGCCAGAGGAGGCAGAGGGGACCCTGGAGTTACCGTCTGAAGCCAGACCTTGGGTGCAAAATGGGAGCCGTTTTTTTCTTGAATTCCTTCTAGAACCACAAGCCGTGCTGGAGTAGGGGTGGACGTGGGGACATGCCCCGCCCGGTACCAGGGCTGGGCAGAGAAGGGAGGGGCTCTCAGGAGCCTCAAAGCCCCTAGCTCGCTGGAGTCCACTTCAGACCCACCCACACCCCCAGGGCCCACCTTGCACCACCAGCCGAGTCCTCCCCAGGGCACTGCCTGCGCTGTTCTGGGCGATGCAGAAATAGTTCCCAGCATCCTCTGGGCTGACATGGATAATCCGCAGCTGTCCATTGGTTAGGACCTGGGTCCTCACCCCTGGATTTGGCGGGAAGGAATTGGGGGCCAGTCGCTGGGGCGACAGGACCCCCGAGGAGGGCAGGAAGGCTGCTTGGGCTGTCCTGTCTGACCGGCCAAGTGACCTGCTGTGGCCACAGGGTGACGAGGGGGCAGAGCGAGCACGGAAGCCGGACCCAACCTCCCAGCCCAGCCACCAAGTGCTCAGGCAGAATCAAGGGCTCTGGGGTGGTGAGGGGAGACGGGAGGGCAGGAGGTGAAGTGGGGGCAGGAAGGAGGACCGCAGGTTCATACTGTCATCCTCCCACCCACGCTGGCTGCCAAGGAGACTCACCTGCAGGGATGGTGAGCCCCTCCTTCTGCCAGGTGATGCTCGGCCGGGGGATGCCCGAGGCCTCGCAGGGCAGCAGCACCTCCTCCTCTGCTACTGCCCAGACCACGCTGGGTAGTGGCTTTACCACGGGGGAGGCTGCAAAGGAACAGGGCTGCAGAGGTCCCTGGGGACACCGTTAACACCCAGGCCTCTCCAACCAGGGGCCGTCTGAGCACCGGAGAGAGAGGCTGCTAAAGGGAACAAGGGGTTCCAGAAACGTCGGAAAGGAGGACACAGGTGGGCTATGTCTTTTCTCCCAAAGAATCCTCTAGCCCTCCACCGGCTTCCCTGCCCCAAGAGCCACGGCTGTCTGGCCTCAGGGATGCTTACCTTGCACAGTGAGGACCACGTGCTTGTGGGCCACGCCCGCGGAACTGCGGGCCGTGCAGGTGTATCGGCTGGCATGGATGGGGAGGGCCTGCCTGATCTCCAGGGCACCTGTGGACGGGAACAGGGCACAGAGAGGGGTGAGGGGGCCTGGGATAGATGTCCCAGGGGTGAAGCCGGCAGGGCTCTTACACACCCAACCCTGGTGTCTCTGTTACAGGCCACTCAATCTGCCTCCCTGCCCATTTGTAAGCAGCACGGGGGAAACTGGGCCTGCCTCTGCTCCCTGCTCAGACCATTACCGTAGGCAAATCCCTTCTGCTCTCTGGTACTTCTAGTCTCTGGGCCAGGTGTACAATGAGCAACCATACAGGATGATCTCTAGACCCTTCTGGCTGTGATCTGCCAGGATCTGCCACTGCCCGGCCTGGAATCCCTGGACCGCCCGCGCCTGGTTCCACGGGCCCTCACCCTGCTATCCTTGCTGCACTCTGCTCAAAACTTGCCTCTTCCAGGAAGCCTCCCTGGATTGCTGCCTCCTCTGTCCTCCCTTTGCCCTCTCTCCCTCAGCCTTGGCTGCTCAATGAATACCATTTTAACCTTCCCAGACCACAGGCTGCAAGTCAGGTAAGGTGGTTTCTAAACCATCCCCCGTGGACCCCTGAGGGCCTGCTGAGGGGGCAAAGGGAGCGAGGCCCACCTGACTCTGGACCACCCCACAGCCCCCATCCCAGCCTCAGATGGAACCAGAACCTAGCTTCTCTCACGTGTTGGGCTTCTGCATAACCACTTGTCAGAAGGAAGTGTTCTATTGCTTTGGAAGTGTTTGAAAACCACAGATCCAGCCAGTGGTTCACAGACTTTAGGATTTCACTAACCAACCAACTAAAAAGTACATTTAATTTAGAGAATCCCCATAAAGTTGCCAGCTTTTTATTTTAATAAGCAAAGACACTTAAAAAATTACCATGTACTATCACCTTAATTTCATAAAAGAAAGGCACTTTCAACACCAAATTATTAAGAAAAGCATTATTTCAGAATAAAGGACAATCCTTCTAATGAGCTAAAACTAGCTTTATGAAAACTCTCATGTAGCTATTATTTTTCTCATTCTTCCATAAGGAGCACCAACTTACCAACTAGCATCAGGGACTGACTGATGGATATCAATGCTCTAGTGCGTGGATGGGGATACTGAGGCCTGGGGGGTGGGGCGCGAGGGGGTTCTCCCAGGTCACACAGTGAGGGAATGGCAGAGCCAGGCCAGAACTTTCCATCTTCTCAACCACCAGGCCCCAGCGGGCTGCTTTCACAGCCTCTGCCCAATGCCCCTTAGTGTCCCCTCAGCAGCAGGTCCACGTGGCTCACCCTTACTTACCCGAAGGTGACACACGGTAGCCGTTCCCCCGCAACCCCAGCTGGGTGCCTGCTTTGCTCCAGGACACAACTGGGGCTGGCACCCCTGTGCTGTGGCACGTGAGGACCACGGGCGCCATCATGGTCACGGTGAAGTCTGTCTGGTCGTCGGCAATGGTGGGAGGCACTGAAACGCAAGGCAAGGCTTGAGGCCCTGCTGAGGTCCCCTGGGGAACACACCGCCACGGGGCCAGGTGGACGAGAAGGATAAACAGACTAAGACACAAGGTGACGTCAGTGACGAAGCTCCAGGGAGGGAGGTGCAGCAGTCACATTTCCTCACTCAGATGTGTTTTGCTGGGCGTGTGGGATAGTTATGAACTGCTTTCTATAGACACCAGCCAGGTATCTCAGGGAGCGTTTCACAAGACAAGTGGGCTTGGTGGGGGCACAGAGTGAGGGAGGCCAGAGAAGGTCTCTGGGGCATGCGGCATTTAACCTGAGATCTGAAGGAAGAGCAGATACTGCCTGGGTGAAGGGAAAAGTGTTCAGCAGAGGGAACAGCATGTGCAAAGGCCCCGAGGTAAGGAACAAAAAGTTGAGAGGCATGAATGCAACCCAGAGTGAGGCAGGCCATGGGGTGAGCTGAACCTGGGGGGTCAGCAGGGCTGACCTTCTGGGCCCAGGTGACACCATGCATTCTATCCTGAGGACGGTGGGCAGCCATGGTGGGAGGGATTTTAACTGGGGTGATGACAAGGTCAGATTTGGGTTCAGAACATTCTGGACTTGGGAGAGGCCTCGCCTACGAGCTCCCACAGGCCAGGAACTGTGCTGGAGTTGGGTTATGTCAGTGTGGGAGGGCAGGATCAGAGAGGGCTTCCTGGAGGCGGTGACCCGGGAAGCATAGAAAGGCTCAGAGGGAAGCCGTGCAGGTCCCTGGAGGCAGAGAGAGCGCCCAGGAGAGGGAGGCACTGTCCCCATCCCGGCCTCCTGATCTGCCCTCGCTGTGAACAGTCACTCCTGAGTGTGAACTCACCGTGAACCGTCACCCAGTAGAGCCTGTGGGCCTCGCCCAGTTCATTGCTCGCCACACACTCAAACTGGGCTGAATCCTGAGGGCTGGGGGCTGTGAGGAGCAAGGCGTTGGAGGGCAGGAGCCTGGACAGACAGACGGATGGTTGTCTGCTAAGTGACTGGCCAGGCTGACCTGAAACCAGCCAGCGTGGCCTCCCTACCCGGGGAATTTGGAGGCGAGGGATGTGTTTCATGACTATTTTCCCTTCCTGTAACCGGCCCCCAGCCTCGACTCTAGAAGTTTCTCCTAGAATTTTCTACCTCCCAAGGTCTACCTGTTCAGTTTGTGGGCAATTTTAATGTTTGCCTCTGGGTTTCTCCATAATCCTAAAAATTTTCTACAGTCACCACCTGTGATAACTTCTGCAATAGTAACCATATCCAAAGCCCTGATCAGAACTGCTCGCGTTCACTGAGCACCTGCTTAGTCACAAAGCTCCACGATGATCTGGCCCCTAACACAACACATATTTGGTGAATTAATTGGTGAACTGACCTCTTAATACTCCCAGGGATCATTTCAGGGTCAGCTGCATTTGAGAAATGGGGAGACCGAGGCTCTTGCAGGAGCCATGGGTCCAGGCTCAACCGGCATGAACTTGGGCTTCTACGTGGGTTCTTAAATAGTGACTAAAGTGGTTGCAAAGGCCATATATTTTCCATTTGGCTGTATGTCCCAAATGTCCCCACCTCCGACCAGGTATCTTAGTGTAAAGACCCTCCTGGCCCCTTGAAGTCAGGACACAAGTTCTGGTGCTGGCTTTGGTGAGACCCGAGCACGCCCCTGCCTCAGTTCTGGCCTGGCTCCCCTTCTCTGAGACGGGCACGCCCTTCCCCACCCCAGGCATCTCATGATGTTCCCAGAAGGACCAGCTCAGTACCGGTAGGCTCCCTGCTGCAGGCGGAAGTCCAGCTTCTGTCCATCCTTCCACCAGACCACAAGGGGCTTGGGAGAGCCTCTGGCCTCACAGGGCAGTGAGGCGGCGGTGTCAGCAGTCAGGGTCAGGTTGGAGGGGCCGGGGATGATGGCTGGAGGCTCTGGGGAGAGAACAGTGATCAGGAGACGGGGTGTGGGGTGGGGGCAGGGCGGGGGTCTCTAAGGTAAAGCCCAGGAGCAGGAGATACTCCAACCACCTCCAGCCCGTCCCCGAGGAAGCAGGGGCAAGGAGGCAGGAGAAACTCCCCGAGCGGATCTTCCAACGGGCTCCCAAAGCTGGGGCTATGGGGCCTTTGACCACTCCTGAGGCTGGCAACCCCCTAACTACACCTCCTTGAATGGGGCCTCCAGGGCGCAACTCCCTGGCAGCCCCACCCGAGGCCAGGGCCCAGCAGCGCAGCCTCCAC